>NW_022103898.1:53907504-54005125 GCF_000313985.2 Echinops telfairi
GCAGAACTAACTGTCCCTGTGAGTTTCAGAGATGGTCACTCTGTACAGAAGTAGAGAGCCTCATCTTTCTCTCATGGAGGAACCAGGGGGTTTGAACTGCTAACCTTGATGTTAACAACCCAATGTGTAACTACTACACACCAGAGCTCTTGTATCAAAGATAGTGCAGTTAAAAGGCAAAGAACTCCATCAGCTTAGATCACTAAGTGATTGTATGCAGGAGAATAATCCATCATCCTAAATTGAATCAGTAGCTCGGGAATAAATACACTTTTGCTTCACTGAGCTACAACAATTTCAAGGTTACTTACTTATTCCAACAACATAAACTTTTCTAATTACTACAAATGCCAACACTGCAAAATAATATACAATGAGGGAGACACAAAATAATGACAGGTAATTTATAAACAAATGGTGACTATTAAAACCATGTAAGAGATGAGAAATAATAATGTAAAAGTCAGATGAAGAATTGAAGGTCAAATTGATATGCTTACAACAAATCAAAAGTAAAAAATGTAGGAGCTAACTATAACCAGAGAGCTTAAGAATGTTTAAGAAAGATCAATGATTTTCAACATATTAAATACAGGAATTCTTGATTAAGAGATTGGGCAAGTAAATATAACACCCAAACATATTCTTTAAAACATAGAGCAAACTATACACCTGAAAGAGTAGGGAAAAACACAATGTACAAACTCAAAATTAATAATAAAAATAATTGGGCTAAAGAATCATTTCAACAAAGATAGAGACAAATCTCAAACAAACAAACTAAAAAAACAGGAAAGTCTTAGATATTTGCTCTCAAATAATACATTACAGGGGGAAAAGGGGATATCAAGTATTATTTTGTAGCTTGAATCTTTAAAACAAGTCCAAACCAATATTTATAATATTCATTAGCTTAAAAATAAAAGCATTCACAACTATAAGAGGGTAATTGCTTCTTTTTTCTCTTTAATGCCTTTTGATTAAAAACGTATAACATACAAATTACACAGTAAAATCCCACGTGCTCCTGAAAAAAATATGAGCAAAAGAATTTTAAAATAAAAATTATTTCAAAACTTACAAGAGCATAAAAAATTTCCAGATAGTTATGAGCTGTATGAACTTATGCATGTATGACCACTAGCTCAGTCAACAGTTTTACTCAACCAAGAAAACTGAAGAAATTAATATACACCTCATCTTCTTCATGCTAAAATATAATATTTACTTAATGCTACAGGAAAATATTTTGGCACTGGGCAATAAATTTTAAAATTACCATCAGCAATAGGAACTATTTGTGAGAGAGAAAACTGATTGGTTTGCATTTTTTGATAGAGACTTGATTATATTTTATTTCAGAAAGCTCAGTCTGTGGCAGTAATGAGAAAATAATTGCCATGCAAAAGCTGTTATCAATAAATCCTTTATTCATTTGTTGGTCCCTTGCAAATAGTGGATATATAACAAAAATTAAGAATGTAGTAATTTCATGATTGCTTCTTTACACATCAATGATAAGAATACGAATAATTTCCAGACCATCTAACTACCTAAGCCAGGGGTATGTGCTTGTGATTTTCCTGAGGTCACTAAGTCTTCCTAACATCCACTGTTGGGTCACTAAGTCTTCATAACGTCCACTGTTGCATTTTGTGACATACATTTTCTTTGGTCAAATACTGTAAGGAATCAACACAATCACACATCTTAATAAGATATACAAAATGAATGCATGGTAAAGGATTTCCAAGTGCCTAAATAAAAAGAGGATCAAATCTAAAACAAAACACAAAAATATAAACAAAATAATCTTCACATAGTTCAAAACCCATGTAGTGATTATGTTAAAACGTATGTTAAATTATTCCTAAAATGACAAAATTGGGAGGGCATCAAGGAAGAATATAAGAAATATACATAAGCACATATATATTTTATGTTGAAATATGCTAGAGGTGTTGACAAAACAAAATATAGGAATAAAAGAATCAATAATATAAAATATATCACGTTGACAGGTTCAAATCGTTATCTACGTGTCCTAGAATGACGGTTGGATTTAACAGAGAAGTGTCCTTTGGCATTTTTCAATTTATGGCCATCATAGTGACAGGTGCCATCAATTAGCCAGTCTCCCCAGGCATCTTCCCAAACCACCATATTCAGTTAATCATAAAGTCCTATTGATTGGATCTCTCAAATTCTCTTCAGTCTGACAACTTCTTTATCATTCGACTGCCTCAGTCACACACCAGTCTTCTTCCATTCCTGACCTTGGACACTCTAATAATTTTCCAATGGCTTATGTTCTCCCCCACTTTTTGCTCCCACAATCCACTATTTACACAGTAAAAAGAATGACCCCTCAACAGTTTGGATTCCATCATGATACTTCCTTCCTCACTTTCTTTGGTTCCTTAACTTTGTAGCTGACTTTACAAAGGTTCTGAAGACCTATCTCTCCATCTATTACTGGCTACTCCACACCATTTCCACTACCTGGACAAACCACACTGAAATACTGAACACCAGATCGCTTTAACCATGTCATATTTCTTCTTGCCTATGGGCTTCAGATATAGCTTTGTTTTTCTGGACACACTCCATATCATTCTTTCTTACCTAATTTAGACTCCGGTTAATACTTCCTGTAAGACTTTCTTGACATGGCTGACCAAGTCTTAGCTAAGTGCTCCGCCTAACCAAGCTTCCATAGCATCCTGTGTGTATGGTTACCACATTCATCACTCATATTATGAGACTGAGTCTCTGGCTGATACTCACACTCTACAGGCCCTGGTCTTATTTATCTGGGTTCTATACCACATGTGTCTCCAACAAAAACAGTGTAGTCAGTAATGAGACAAGCTGGAAACAGCAAATTGAAAGGAACACTCATGTGTGATATAGTTCATTAAATTTCTGCCCGAAACCTCCAGAAAATAAGATTATACAGACTTTGTCTTTGGTATTTTCTTATATGCGGAAACACTTTAATTTTTTTACTTTACAGTATTAATCCAGAATAAGACTTGAGACCTTACTCTGGATAAAGAGAAATAATAACAGAAAGAGTTTACAGAAAAGAGATCACTGCTATTTTTACAACTGCAGTCAAAATAAAATTCAATATAATGCTTCCTATTCTAAAACAAGGCATTATTGCTCTCAAATTCCAAAACACTGATTCTGACTTGCCTACTGAATAGAAAGAAGCCTGGTAGATCATGAATTTGACCTCAGCCCCACTGATAAGAATGAATTAGTCTGCATCAATCATGGTAATTCTATTTGCCCTGCTAGTAATTATTTTAGAGGTAAACCTGTGACCCAATTCTGGCCAATGAGATAGAAATCTTCAAGGAAGTTTAAGGAAGTGTCATAGGAAGTGGCTGCTGAATACAAATGAGGAATGTGGACTTCCAAAGGCCCTGGCACACAGCATGCCAGGAAGCCTGTGTAGCACAAGCCAAACGAAGAACCCAACAGTCAAAGAGAATCAGAGCCAAGGCCCTTACTGAGCCACATCTGATCCCCACTTGTATCTGTAGTTACTTTTTTATGAGCCAGTAAATTTTCTTATTCTTTAACACAATGTGAGCTGTGTTTTCATTACCCAAACCTTATTGATGGAGTCACTTACTCTCCGAGTCAAAATCTAATCAAGTGTTAAGTAAGTGCTTGAACCACACAAACTCTGGGATGAATATTTCCAAAAGTGGTCCAGTAACCATGTACATCAAAAGTACCTAGGGTACTTAAAACATTCAAATTTAGAAGGACCCATATCCAACCTGTTAAATCAGAGTTTCCAGAGGTGGGTAAGAACCTCCATTTCAAAGAAACATTCTGGGATACCCAACAAAATTTGAGACCCAATGCCCTAAGATCTTTTCTAGCACCAGGGTTTCTGAGAGTTTTAAGATGGTAAACCATTTCTCTCAAAATGAGTTTTAAGTAGGTCTGAGCACACAACTGAAATATTGATATTTTAAAGTATTTTAAGTACTTTTAATTATTCTGATGAAGCTGCAATCAAGCTTATAAAATCGCCTTTTTCTTTTTTTCTTTTTTTTGGTCTTTGATGCTTGATATCTGATCCCTTCAACGCCTTATGATCTCACAGGCTGGTGTGCTTCTTCCATGTGGGCTTTGTTGTTTCTCAGTTAGATGACCACTTATTTATCTTCCAGCCTATAGGACCCCAGACTCTATCTCTTTTGATAGCCTGGCACTATCAGCTTTCTTCACCACATTTGCTTATGCGTTGTGTATGGGTAAGAAAATGGAGAAGACGGTAATTGGATTCCCCTAGGAGCAACTGTTAACGGGATTCATTAGAGTGCCATCCCGATAAAATGAGCCTCTGAGAAGCGAAAAAGGCCATCTCCCTACCAGGAAGAGCTAGGAGTTAAGCACATCCTCGGGCCCCGAGAGCCCTGTACAGTAAACTCCTGGACCCATAGAGAGCTTCAGCATCTGAAGGGCAGCTGGGAAATAGGAGCAGAAACAGACCCAGAGCATGAGACGGAGTGGTGGACTTCTCAGCCCGCAGAACAAGGAAAGCTGAGTGCTTTGGGCACAAGAATGGATTGTGGAGTGAGGTGCCTCCGGTCACTTAATGGGAAGAGCTGGATATGCTGACTCATGGAAGTGGAGCTTAATGCCTTGGACTGAAGGTGACTGGAATGGGCTGCCGCTGGGCCTTAATTTGGGGAGCTGGGTCCACTGGCCCACGGAGCTTGAAATGAATGCCTTCAGGTTGAGTCTTTATCAGAGTGCTACATATTAGCAACCCTGAAGGAACTTTGTGACATGTCCTGTCTGAATGAGCACCGGCATTGTGAGCATTTCTGCATTGCAATCTCTAAACTTTCTTAATAAACCCTATAATTGTGAGCACTATCTGTGAGTTCTGTGTGAGCATTGCAATGAATTATAGGAACTAGATAGAGTGTTTGAGACAGAACATCTTCATGTGCAATTTTTTTAAATAAAAAGGAAAAACAAAGTTGTAAATAAAATGTCATTGGTCTTATACTAGAAGTAGTACTATTTTCAAGTCCTCAAAATGTCAGACTCAGTTTCATTCAATGGACTCATGACTTAAAGGTGCTACTGGATTCCGGTTTTTTGGTACCTGCCTAGACAATTCTTATGAAATGCTCAAAATAAATTCATCTTCAAATCGTTTGAGGGGGGAAGACAAAAAAACAGAATTAAGTGGCACTATATATTCTGGAGAAGAGCTAATGAAATGCATTATCAGCTAAAGTTCAGAAAACTCTCCTTTTGAAATTATAAACACAAAGCAAAATTTTATTATATTCAATTTAATCTAGAAATTTATTTTTGTATTCTTAAAGTTATAATAATTGTTTGAGATTCATAATAGCACCTTTCTTCAGACCTTCCATTGACCATTATTTTTTCAGAAATTATCGATATACAGAAGAAGTAGGATTCTTCTCAACATAAATTCTTGGCACTGAAAGTAATAATGTACATATTATTCCTGTTATTTGAATAATCTAGATGACTTAAGAAATCACTTTCAAATGGAATTTTTTAGGTCATTTGGCCTCACCAACTATTTAATTCAATCTATATATGCAAATGCTTTCAGTTTCAGACAGATAAGCATTTACCTGCTAGTTATTAAGGATGTAGAAAAGTCATTCACTCTCAATCAGTCATTTATACTACCGTTGAGAAACAGCACCCCATGAATATATTCATGTTTATGCAGAGTCAGGGCCACTTTCTACCCTAGAGAAACAAATTCACAGTTGTAGTTTCCTACGCAAACGTTAATGACAACATGATTCAAAGGATGATTGAATGGCTACCATGCCTTTGAAAATAGAGATAGTACCATAATAGAAAATAGAGATAATACCGTAACTTCTTTTCAGGGAAATGTAAAGGTTTATTTCCCTCAGAACTACTTGTCTACATAATAAAGGTAAAACAAACACATAAACAAAAAAACCCAAACTAGATACATTTGCCTCCTCTTCCAAGAGAGGATCTGTCTGATGGGACAGAAGAAGGGCAGACCTATATAGCAGAAGGGGCAGGTATGCCACTTGCCCTGTATAAGTTCTGTTCTTGTAATAGTGGGTCCTTTCCTGGTGCTGATGTGAGGTCAGCATAAGACTGCTAACCACAAGGTCATGAGTTCAAACCCATCAACTTCTCCATGTGATGAAAATGAAGCTGTCTGCTCCCATAAATATTTACAAAGCCTCAGAAGCCCTATATAGCAGTGGTTCTCAACCTTCCCAATGCTGCAACCCTTTCACACAGTTCCTCATGTGGTGGTGACCACCCAACCATAAAATTACTTTCATTGCTACTTCATCACTGTAATTTTTACTGCTGTTATGAATCAGGCGACACATGTGAAAGGGTCACTTGACCCCCAAAGGGATTGCGACCCACAGGTTGAGAACTGCTGCTATAGAGGGTTGTAATGAATCAGAATCAACCCTATGACAATGGGTTTGGGTTTGGCGTTTTCCCCTTTAAATGCCTGTCTGTGCCGCTCTATCTGACCTTCTAAGATACTGTGAGTAAATGATCTCTTCTCTGATTCAGAAGTCTCATGCTTGTTGATGTTCTCTCAAATAAACATGTATCTCTCCATCTCCTTCCTCCCTTCTTAGCATCTCTCTCTGAAAGTGGGAGTGTCGAATGCACCCAGAGACTATGGCAGCCTAGCTCTGTAGCTTTCAAAATGAGTGACAGCTCAGTTCTGTTCAGTTTCTAAATCAACTACCTACTGCCGATGCTTTTCATTCAGAATCATGAACTGAGCTATTACTGTTCTTTCTTTTTTCCCAATCCTTTCCTCTATCATGATAAAAAATATTACACTACCCACAGTTTTAAGCTAAATTTCTTGTTAAAATGTATACATAAACACATATATTGAGTCATGATATAATAAGATTTTTCTTTTCACCATGCAGTGAAATAAATCAGGTTGTGCTTTGATTTTCTTATCAATAAACTTTCAGTTTCTGAAACAGCAAAAAGATATAGCAATATAAGGTTCTTAGTTATATTTATTTGTTTATTTTTAATTGGGTGTCACTAAACAGAAATGGTTAGCTTAACTTTTTTTGTCTCTTACTAAACATTAAGTCAAAATTTTTAGTTCTTCAAGATACATTAAACCTATAAAAACATATCTCTGAAATACGTCTAGTAACAAAACACCTATCTAATTCTCTGTCACTCTCTGTTTCTCCATGTATCTCCCCTTTCTTTGCTCCCACACATGCATATTGATGCTGAAAATATTAAACGTACTTTTCATCATCACAATAAAAAAAATCAAATCATGTCTTGCATTGGGAAAATATGCTGCAAGAGACCTCTTTGTGAAAATCTAAAGATGCTACTTTGAGGATGAAGGTGCAACTGGCTCAGGCCATGCATTTTCATTAGCATTATATGCGTGCAAAAGCTAGGCAATGAATAAGGACAACTAGAGAATTAATGACACTGAATTACAGTCTTGGTGAAGAATACTGAATACACTATAGATGACAGGGGGAAAACAAACTTGTCTTCAAGGGCAGTTCTACCCTGTCATATAGGCAGCAACTCAATAACAGTGAGTTTTTTGCTTTATATGTAAGTCCCTGATAGAGCCCCGGTGATATAGCGAGTTATGTGTTGAGCAGCTCATTACAGGGGCAGTAGGTAGAACTCCACAGGAGAAAGACAAGGCTTTCTGCTCCCATAAGGATGTATAGCATCAGAAACCCGAAGGGGTAGCTCAGCTCTCTTCTATAGGGTCACTGTGAGTTGGACTTGGCAAGGGCAGTGAGTGAGTCCCCGAAGAAGGATACCATGGTTGGTAGAGAGTGAAAAAGAGGAAAACTCTCAAAGAGATGGATTCATACAGTGGATAAAATCCTGGGTGCAAACATAACAATTCTCGAGATGGTGCTGGGCAGGATGTTTTTTGTTTTTTTCTACTATACATAGGGACATTATGATTTGGCACCAAATCAACAGTACCTAATAACATTAATTCAAAACATCCTGTGATATGTTTTATTGCTGTGATCAAAATCCAAGAAATGTATATTAACACAGAAATTCAAAATAACTAGAATACCATTTATATCTTTCTCATGTAAGTGGTCAAAATCCTTTTTGAATAGATTATCAAGCACACCACCTCTAATATTGACTCTGTTAAACTGACTTTTCAGATAATACAATTAACATGTATGCCAAGGAATGTTACAAATATAAAATGTGAAACAGAAAAAGAAAAAATAAACCAAGTATATTTTGCCTATGTAATAAACATGCAATTGCTGATACATTCTTTAGAACTGGTAATGTTTTATGTATGCATTTCATACCATTTTCTGCAAATTAAGCAGTCTAGAATTCTTAATAAGTGCCCTGGAAATACAGTGATTAAGTACTTTACTGCTAAGTGAAGGGTCAATGGTTTGAACCCACAGGCACTCCACAGAAAGATACAGTAGTCTGCTCCCATAAAGATTTGCAGCCTAGGAAACCATAAGAGTCAGGTTTACTCTGTCCTATAGGTCACTCATGAGCGGCAATGGACTCAACAGCAATGAAGGTGGACTCCCCAAATATAACAAAACATAGGGGGAACCGGTTACAGGGATCTACTTATAACCTCCTCCTCCCTGGGGGATGGACAACAGGGAAGTGGGTGAAGGGAGACATCGGACAATGTAAAATATGACAAAATAATAATTTATAACTTATCAAGGGTTCATGAAAGATGGGGGAGCGGGGAAGGGGGAAAATGAGGAGCTGATGCCAAGGGCTTAGTGGAGACCAAATGTTTTGAGAATGATGAGGCAACGAATGTACAAATGTGCTTTAAACAATTGATGTATGTATGGATTGTGATAAGAATTGTATGATCCCCAAATAAAATGATTTAGAAATATATATAACAAAACACCACATAGCATGGTAAAATTAAACAGAACATCTTCTTTCTCACCAGGCAACCCTAAAACGGATCTTATGCCTCATTATAAATGTAAAAATGTATAACTTGTTTAATAATAATATAGACCAGATTACTATGATAGTTATGGAATGAAAGAAAATATTGCAACTTTGGGCACACAAATGTTTTTGGTCAACCAAAATATTAAAGAAAATGAAACATCTCATAATCCTTGAAAGGTGCATTGATGGTGAAGTGGTTAAAATCTCTATTAGTAATTAAAAGGTCTGTAGTCTGAATTTATCAGTGCTCTGCTCTTCAGGAAAAACATTGCAATCTGCTTCCTTGCAGATTACAGCCTTGGAAACACTATGGTTCTACTCTGTACAATAAGATCCCCAAGATTCAAAATCAACTAGATTACATACAATAACAACAATCACCTTAAAGAATGACTCATTTACCAACAGCACCTATATGCCACTAAAATAATATGTGATTATATTACTTAATATACCTACAATGGATTTTCAAAAAACTTCAAATAAAACTGCTTAAATGTAATATGAGCTATGGTAAGTAGTAACTAGAGCAATCCCTCAGTATCCAAGGGGATTGACTAGTTCCATGACCTAGCTGTGGATACCAAACTCTGGGATTGTCAAGTTCCTTCTGCAAAGGGGCATCGTTTTTACAAATAACCAATGCACATCCTCCATAGACTTTAAATCATCTCTAGATTTCTTTTACTACCTTTTTCAATATAAATAGCACTTTATTCTCCCTTTTAGCCTTAGAGGAAATGTTTTAACCATTTAATTGACCCTCTCACGAAATATTTTCAATTTGAGGTTGGCTGAATCCACAAATGTGGGGCCTTTGATATAGAAGGCTGACTGTACATGCCGGTACAAATGGTTTTCATGAATATACATTTAAAAGAAGCGTTAAATTTTTGCGTTTACCAAAAGTGTATGGAATCGCACAGATCCATAAAAGCCAAAGCTCCATTAGCATGGAGGTAACTGAAAACAACTACAGACATGATAAACTGTCAAAGGGGCCACCCACGCAACGTTCGCATTTTGTCAGTGAACTCATGTACATGGCTAGCCGAAGCACACTTTCTTGAGAAACATATTTTATTTAACAAATAGCTGTGTCAAAATAATCTAGCATCTCATTTTCAATATATTTTTATGTTCAGAACAAAACATTTCTTTCCCCATAATAAGGGAAATATGAGACTCAAAAGAGACTATCAACATGAAGAAAACAGACTTTCTGCTTTAGTAGAATTAAGTTACAATTCTACTAAATTGTAGATTTAGTTAATTGGTCCCAAGCAAAATACAACAGCATGTTACAATTTTATTCCAAATATAAAATTACTTTGGAGGTATATTTAGCACAAATATTGCAAACATAAAAGACTTTACATATTGTTTAACTATCTATTTAGATTTATATTATTAGCCAATATAAGCAATATACAAAGTACACTAGGTAAAAAAATGCTCATTTACTACTGTTGCAATACAATACATGGCAAATGAGCCATGAGCTAAAACAGCTTTCTAAAATGCAGCATTAAGTCATCAAATATAAGTGAGCAAGACTGTTTTTACTAGGGGAGTTTTAATAATGATATTTTATGTGCATTCACCACTGTTGAAATTCTACAGAATTAAGATTCAGCATACAGAATTTTACTTTCATCCTTTGACTTTTAGAATATTTGTCAATAAAAGAAAGAATTGAAGCTCTGGAGAGTGGAGTTATTTCAATCATGAAAATGTATCACAGTCACATTTGAATCTTTGTCTAGGACAGGAGCTGCCCAATAGTAAAAGTGCCCAACAAATGCCTATTAACCTGAGGTATATGAATATGTTAATTAAATGATCATTTTTATTGGGGGAACAGAGTTTCAGAATGAGAAGGCCCAGCTCTCCCGTGACCTACAAAGAGCCAACATTTGAGGGGCAGAACATGGCTACAATCACATGCTCCTAGCCCTCAGCAACCAGCAACATATTTTGAGTTTCCAAGCATTTATTTATTCTGAACAGCACATATAAGGAATCATACAACATGTGACCTTTTATAACTGGCTTATTTCACATAGCATGATTTTTCAAGTTTATTGAGTACCATGCATGCATCACAATTTCATTGCTTTCTATCCTTGACCACTACTACATTGAATAGATACACCATAGTTTATCACTTAATGAATATTTGAATTGTTTCTACTTTTTGGCTGCTATGAATAATGCTGCCATAAACATTCCTACACAGGTTTTTATATAGACATACATTTTCAAACCTCTTGGTGCATACTCAAGAATATAATTGCTAGGTCCGATGGTACCAGACTGGAGTTGAAAAGTTGGCCATTCAAACCAACCTAGGAAGGACCTAGGAGTAATCTGGTCTATATTAAAAGCGTATGGAAAATTCTGCTCTGCGTACATGGGGTCATCATGAGTCTGAGTCAGAACTGACTTAACAACTACTACCAACATGATGACCCTATGTCTTCACGCTTTGAAGAAATGCATCTGTTTCTCCAAATGAACGTCTATTTCACAATGCAACCAGCAATCATGAAGTCTGCATTGTTGATGTCTGAGGCACCTTGACTGAAAGCGGAGAATGCCAGAGAGATGTTCCTTGTGCTGTCCAAGAACTATGCAAAGGCATTTAACTCTGTGGATCACAACAAACTATGGATAACATTGTGAAGAATGTACATTTCAGAGCATTTCATTGTGCTCATGTGAAGCCTGTGCATAGACCATTCTAATACAAAGAAGGGCTACTGAGTAGTTTAAAGTCAGGAAAGGTATGTATCAGGACTGTGCCCTTTCACCATAAGCATACAATCTGTATGCTAAGCAAATAATCAGAGAAATGGATTAATATTAAGAAGACTTCAGCATCAGGATTGGAGGAAGGAATATTAACAATATAGAGAGATGACACAACTTTGATTTCCAAAAGTGAATAGAACTCGAAACACTTATTGATGAATACTAAAGACTATATATTGCCTCAATGCAAACAAAACAAAAAATCCTCAAAACTAGACCAATAAATAATATCATAATAAGATGACAAAACATTGAAGTTGCCAAGGATTTCATTTTACTTGAATCCACAATCAACACCCATGCAGCAAAAGTCAGGAAATCAAACGATACATTACATTGCACAAATCGACCGTTAAAGACCTCTTTTAAGTATTAAACCGCAGAGATGTCACCTTGGGAACCAACGTCTACTTGAAGCAATCCATGGTATTTCAAATCACCACAGAAGCACAGGAACGCTGGACAACGGAGAAGGAAGACCAGAAAAGAACGGATGCATTTGAATCACAGTTTTGAAGAGCACTAATGAATATTCCCTGGACTTGCAGAAGAATGAATAAATTGGTCTTAAAAAAGGAATAGTTGGAATGAGCCTTAGAAGCAAGCAAGAAGTAGTACTTTGGACATGTCATCACGAGGTACAATTCCCTGGAGAACAACACCATGCTTGGATAGCAAGTCAACAAAGGAGAGGAAGACCTTTGAGGAGATGGATTGACACCCTGACTACCACAATGAGCTCTTACACAGGCAACTGTCTGAGGGTGGTACAGGAACTCTCCTTGAAAGAGTCAAAAAGGACTTGATGCCACCTAACAGCAGCAGTTATAGCTATATCCTCATAACACTTTCCATGTTTCACACTTTTATTACCCACCCTGGTGAGTATGAAGTGGTAGCTGTGATTTAATTCACTTTTTCCAAATGATTAATGATGTTAAGTATTCTTTTCTATGTTTACTGTCCATATGTATAACTTTTTTAGAGAAATTATTCAATAATTTGCCCATTTTTTAACTTTTTAGTATCATTGAATTTTAAGTTTTTTATGAACTCTGTATCCTTCATAAACTCCATTTGATATGTCATGATTTACACTTATTTGTTCCCATTTTATTGGCTGTTCATTCATTTTTTGATGGTGTCCTTTAAAATACAAGTTTCTAATTTTGAATAAATCTAATTTATCTACATTTTCTTTTACTGCTGATGCCTTTGGTATATCTAAGAAACTACTGGCTAATCCAAGATTGTGAAGCTTTTATCTTATACTTTCTTCCAAAGGTTTTATAGATTTAATGCTTATATTTAGTTACATGATCCATTTTAAGTTAATTTTTATACATGATGGGAAGGAAGTAAAGTCAAGCTGTTTCTTTTGCAAGTGAATATTCAGTTGGCCCGGGACCATTTCTTGAAAATATGGTTTTTTCTCCCACAGAATTATCTTCACAATATTTTTGAGCTCACTGTGTCACTAAAGGAAAACATACAAGGACACTTCAAAAATTCATGAAAACTTTCTATTTATGTTTCAACACGAGTTTTCCATGAACATTATGAAGCCCTGGTAGTGAAGCTCAATATCCACAAGTTTAGTAGTTCAAACCCATCAGTTGCTCTGTGGAAGAAAGGTAAGGTTGAGATTGTCACAATTTTCTACTTGTTTTACTACTAGATATATTTAAAGGTACAACACTTTTTAATGAGATTTTTCTTTTGGGTTTATCCCCCATCCCCATATTCTCAATGTAAAAGTAGTAACAGCAAAACTATTTTCATTTTAAGGAAAATACTTCCTTTTTAAAAGCTAATCTTTACTGGAACCTTATTGAATATGTACTAAGTATTGTTCTAAACATAATATACTATATCTTCACAACCACACTATCAAGGCAGTTGTAAAATATATCTGGTAATTTATTATATGGTCTAATTAAAGTTGTGTATTCATTGAAAGAGAATCAATGAGCAAACGTAGGCCAAATTATGCACAGTTAGACTGCATTTAAATCCTTAAATAGAGATTAAGCAGCCAGTACAGTGCGTATCTGCTTTTGAAATTGCACAATAGCCATTTACTTTTCTACCAGCATCAGGTTTCATTTTTGTTAATGACTTTCCCTCCTCTTGGGCTGTGTTAGTGGAGCAGTAAATCCAGGTGCTCTGATCTCACCTCACCCAGCACACCCCCATTGACATGATACGGGTTCCTAAAAGTCCCATTGCCCCATTATTAGTTTCTTCCTCCTATCCACCAATACAGTTGAGAGGAAGACTTGCAATGCTAAATCTTTGAAATCCAAGCGGGGTGATGAAAAGGCAGAGTAAGCAGTTTGTGTCCCTTAATTCCTGTGAGGCTTTCTGGGAATAATTTAAAATAACTTACTCTCATGAACCTATTTGCATGATTCCTATCTATTTTAAGTCTGGTGTGCAGCTACCGTGTCAATCCTTTGCGTTCGAAGTCTTCTTTTTGCTGGTCTTCAACTTTACCAGGCAAGATGCCCTTCTCCAGGAGCTGATCTCTCTTGATAATGTGTGTGAAGAATATGAGGGAAAGAAACAAAATTCACTACAATGAATTAATCTCAACTAGATTTCAATACTCAGAATCAATCAACCCTAACTTATATGACAAGGAACCCAGGTGGTGTGGGTTCTACAATAGGCTGTTAACTGCAAGGTCAGAAGATTGAAACTACCGGTTGCGTTGAAGGGGAAACATAAGGCTTTTGGCTCCCATAAAGATTTACACCCTTAGAAACCCAAAGTGGGGCACCTCTACCCTGTCCTATAGGGTTGCTATGAGACAGAATTAACTCAAAGACTGTGCATTTGGTTTTTTGGTTTAACTTACATGACCAATTCCTAAAATACCATTAATTATTTCCATCATGTTTCCTAGTATAATTTCCCAATAAATTGAAAATAATACGCTTTCTCTGAAAGTTTGTTTAATGGCTTGGTCAACACAATTACAAAAGTTCTTGATTTAATAGACTTGTTTTAGCAGGTGTTATCTAGCATTATTAATACCATCATCATTTATATCCTTGTCGTGAAATCATTACCCTAATAAGTTGAATAGGGCTCTGTATACACATACATAACTCAGATGCTTCTGATTGAAGTAAAAATAAGTTCTAAGTATTTCCAAGGGAATACTAGTGACTAATATTAAAAACTGATAAAATAGCTGAAATTTGTCCTATGTTTTCAATGTGATAAGAAAATGTATTGAATTAACAAGATTTTCCCTGCTCAAATATGACAGATGAATATCCCCCAAACAGAGACTGAAATAATAATATGAAGTGTCATCTTCTTGTACTACTACGGGCTTGACAGCACTCCTAATGCAAAACGTCTTTACTTCCCAGGGTCCTGCTTCCTCCACAGAAGGGGGAAAGCAAGGCCATGTAGGACGCTCTGTGAGCATCAGTTAATGAAATCCTAAAAGTTGATTCAATCCTTTGGAAAGTTTAGTTCAGGACATTCATCTACTATTAAAACATTTATTTAAATTTTTCTAGAGTGTTTGTGGTCACTATGTTCCTTCTTCTTTCCCATAAAATTAGACCATACATTATTGTCTATTGTTATTTACTTACAGCCCAGATATATCACATCTTAGGAATAAGCACGTCTCCCTATGGTAAAGTGACCAGATTTCAACATTGGTAAAGCGGGACAAAAGCGGGACACCATTGATAAAACTCATATCCTGGCGAAATAGCCACATGGCAGCTTAAAATCATATACCCTAGCTTGTTGTGCATTCTTTCCAAAAATGGGGACTTTTTTAAAAACGCTGCGGGACACGGGAAAAATTGGGACTGTCCCGCCAAAAGCAGGATGTCTGGTCATCTTACCCTATGTTATTCATCGTATTAACAGAAACACACAAGTGTTTCTCATTAGTTATCACTATGAATACCCTTTTGTATAGCGAGCAAACAAGTTCCATATAGATAACTATATATATCTTGAAGGATATATATATTTCATTTTAGCATCTTGTTGTTACTCTCCAAAGCTTATTTTTCTCAGGGTTTCTTCATAATATTCCACATTATGCAATTAAATTATGATATAGATACTTATGTATCTTGAGTTCTTCCGGTGCCGATTATATGTCAGAAAACAAGAGACCAGTGATGACGAGATCTGGGTTTTAAATAACGGATACAAATGTTTGACATGCTTCCCATCAAGAACCTGCCATCACTGAGTCGATGCTAACAAATCGTGAACCTCGTGGCTTCTGAGGCTACAAATCTTTACTAGAGATGAAAACCTCTACTTTCTCCATTGGAGCAATTGGCCATTTTAGACCGTTAATAGCCCACTACAACATGAGACCCCTGTCCTAACAAGAAGTAGGGTCTAGAGTCCTTAGCCTTATCCGGTGTAGGTGAGGAGTCTTCAACTCTGGAATTTCATGATAGTTTAGTCTCTATGGGAATAATGACCCCATGTCCATAGGGAAAGAGCTATCTGTCCAGTACTAGATATGTAATGCAATGGCCCCCAAAGATATACACACTTAATTTTCAGAACTTGTGATTCTGTTATATTCCCTTGCAAGAGAAAATAAGGCAAAGAAGAGCTTACCTGCTACACAATTGGCCTTGAAATGAAATGATCTTTTATTATCTACATGGGGGGTTCTTCTAAATGAAAATGGGAAGCAGGAGAAGTATGTGAAGGTCTCTTGATGCTTTTGAATCATCACTGGAGAAGTTGTCAAGGTGTAATTCAGTGCAATGGCTCCAGACTCTTAGAACCTCAGGCTTCTTAAAAAGCATGGGAAGTGAAACATTTGATTCCTAAAGTGATAATTTTGGTTACTGTTAACTTGTAATGACTGTTAGGAACTACAATGTGGAGCTGAGAGGGAAAAGCTGCTTCTGGAGTGGCCTGGGGTAAAAGCCTGACTGATTAAGATTAGTAGGAGGCCAGTGCCTACTGGAACCATCCTGTCAGAGGCCCAGGGCCATATGTACAGAAATAGATACAGCCCAGGGGTGGAGAAGAGATTTTTGTATTTGGATATAAAAAAGGTTAAGAAGTATATGTTTGTTGGGCTGCAAAATTGATACTAATTTCTCCTACCTGCTATTTTAATATAAAAATTGATCATAATTACAAGAAATTAATCATGATTGCCAGAACTGGTAAGTCCGCCTCCAATGTAGATTTAATTACATAGGCTGACAGTGGAGTTAAGAATTGTCTGAAAAGAAACGCCTTTCTGTTTGAAGCCAAGGTAGAGCAAGCGACTTAAGACGGAAATCTTGAGCCCTACGCAGACCTACTGTGAGAAGAGTTTCACATTTAAAGAAAAGACCTGTAGAGAAAACAACTGCTTGGCTCTTTGAAAATGTTGAGCAAGCACCTTTGCCACTGGCTGCATCAAAGCAGGGAAGTCTGCCATTGGCTGCATCAAAGAAAGTCCTCTACTAGGACTCCATGTTAAAGTGAGTCAGTGCACTTGACCTGCTCATGATGGTAGCCACCTGCTGAGTGGAAATAGGGGTGGGGTGAATGCAGCAGTGAAGAGAAGGACTGATTTGGACATGTTCCATTGTTACCCATTGATATGGTCCACAGAGGCTGGTTTAAAGTTTAAAAAGTTGTGTGAATAGTGAATCTATAATCATGGCCTAACCCCAGGGGCCACTTGGTCTGAAATATAGGCATGTGTGAACTCCAAAGCTCAGAGCTGGTACTAATTGGCTTAGCATGGATGGCTAGAGCGCAGATGACCAGAACCTGACCAAATGAAGAGAAAGATGCTTGACTCTGAGATGGTGCACATTGATACAGCTTTGGTGATTGGTCTACTGTAGACTGAACATTGCTTATGCAGAAAGAAGAATCACCACATCAAGAAAAATTCTTGTCTCCTCAGTACTGAGTTATTAGGAATGGGCAATTTAGAAATTAGATATCTAAAATGTGGAGATGGAGGCATGATGTAGCTGGCTGTGAAGTTAGGTTTATTGTGCCAAGTAGGCCAATAAGAACACGTGGGCAGAGTTTAATCAGGTTGAAGCTTGATTGGAGGGCAACAAGGTAAATGGTTTTCCAAGAGCTGCCCCCTTCCCTTTCCTCCCTGGTGATCCGACCAGCATGCTGCTGCTTGAGCTAGTTCTTTGTCTCATCCATGTGCTGTACTACCTGTGGACCAAGCCAACGGTGGATCTTGTCACTGGAGCTTGTGGTTCCTTGGAGACCTGCTTCACCACACTGCTGGCATGTACATCACTTGAGCTTGAGGCTGATGGATCCTGTCACTGTGCATCCCTTGGGTTTGAGATCCCATGGAGGCTTGCTTTACTAAGCTCCCTTGCTACTTACTGACTGTTGCTGACCCACCCTCCTGTCTGCTGCCTGCAGCCAGACTCTGCCTGTCTTGGCTGAGGGAAGACTGTGGTCTGCTTCCTTGACCCTCGACCAGCAGCCCGAGTGAGTTGAAGGACTTTCAGTATAGTAACTGTGCCACAGAAGTGAGTTGAACTGAGTCCTCAGTACTGCTGTGTGGACTAATTAGCTATTATGTTCCTTCTCCCTGTATAAACCTATCCTGTTTTATATATGTAATCATGAGTGTCCTGGTCTTGTTTTTCTAGAGAAGCATGCCTAACACACTGGCTTACAAACCCTTCCAGGTGTGCAAAAAAAAAAAAAGCCATACAAACAAAATTGGAAGGGGGAAAGTTAGTTAATTCTTCAATATGAAATGGAAAGTGGCTAGAAGAGTCAGGGGATACTCCCTGTAGTGGTAGTGACTTATTTAATGTGGCTCTGCTAGCCAAAGTCTCTAACTCTCACACAAAACACTTCTTGTCCTTCAAGATTCTGATCAGAATGTGGAGGAAGACGCTAATAGTGTGAGTGATTGCCAAAAGAATTCCCTGGAATGGCATTCTGTTGCATATAAAATAAGGCCCCTGAGAAACAGGAAGAGGGACCTTATTTCCAGCAAGAGCTCACAGTGAAGCACATGTTCTGATATTTGAGCAATGAATCTTCTAGATCCATAAGATAGCTGTAATATCAGAGAAGTAGTAGTAGAACTAGGAGCCAAAGCATGGATCAGAATGGTGGACTTCCAAACCCACAGAGCAAATAAAGCTGAGTGTATTGGGGCAGGAAGCTGGCTTGAAGAATGGGGTGCCTCTGGGAACCTAATTCAGGGAACTGGATTTGCTGACCCATGGAACTTGAGTGGAATATTTTGGGGTTGAGGCTTCCAAGGAAATGGATGCTCCTTGGGACACTCATTAGAACTTTCTGAAAACATTTTAGAACATTTATGAAAAAACTTTTTAACCTGCTCTGCTAAATAACTATTCTGAGCATTTCTCACAGGCATTACAACTTTCTAACTTCCTTAATAAACCCCTTAGTCATGAACTTTGCCTGAGTCCTGTGTTTCCCCTGAAATGGATATTAGAACCCAGAGAAGTAAAATCCCTCACAACACTCACTGCCATCGAATCAATCCCATCTCATGGTGATCCTATAGCACAGGGTAGAACTGCCCCTGTGGATCAGAGCACATTAATGAAAACGGAGGGCAAAGGAAGGCAACACTTGTGAAAAGGGCACAGGACTGGGAAATGCTTCTTTCTCTTGCGCATAAGGTCCCTATGGGTTGGTCCAACCTGATGGCACCTAACAACAAATAGCACTTTCTGAAGTGGTGCATTGACCAGTGATAGGCACAGATTGTGGTAGTTGGAAATGGAGTGCTGCCACAACCAAACCGGAAACATTCGGTTACAGACTACGCTAACAACAGGATTTCGTATTAGTGATACAGAGAAGTACACAGACAGCAAAAATGAAGTATAAAAATGTCCAGCACACTGGCTCTCTGGCTGTATTTTGTGCAAGTGGTTAGTACCTTACCTGAGATGATCACACAAAATTCACTTGGCCCTGTTAGTTGTCATAGAGTTGGCTCCTATCCATGGTGACCATAAGTATTCATATAACTGGCCCTGGACCATCACTACAGCATTGGGGTGCTTGGGATCATGGCTATGGTCACCATGTTAATCCTTCTCATGGTGGGTTTGTCTCATTTTCACTGACATTTCAACTTACATCGTGCCCTTTTCTAGTGATTGATCTTTCTGGATTATGTGTATGGAGTTAAAAAAGAAAAGAAAGAAATATCTTCACCCTCAGTTCCAACATAAAAAGACTTCCTCCAAGACCAGTTTTCACCAGGTCTAAGTTGGAATTGACTCAACAAGAGTGCGTCCTCGTTTGGGGGCGTAACATCAAAACTGAAGACTGAAAGCGGGTGAGAGAGTGTTCTAAACCAAAACAAAACTGGGATCACACAGGGATATAACCTTTGAGAACATAAATTAAGCTTCTGTATACTCAATCAAAAATGGGCCTGATGGGGCTGTCAGGTAAGCATTCAACTGCTAACCACAAAGTCGGTAGTGCAAACCCATAATTACCTCTACTACCTGCTCCCCCAAAGACCTCACAGCCTCAGAAATTCTATGCAGGATGCTTCAAGTTGAAATCAACTCGAAGCCAGTGGGTTAGGGTTTTGTTTTGATATAGTCAAGCATAGAATGTGAGGAAATAAGACTCTGAAGTTGAGGAAGTTAAGAGGCTGACAGATGTGAAAATTTTATGTCATGTTAAAGAGTTTGTTCCTTACTCTAAACGCAAGACTATTGATATTTTCAAGTAGGATTACTGCAAAATCGATGTTCAGGTACATCAGGTGAGGTACAGTAGAAGAATGGCTTGGAAGGTGGTAGCATGAAGGCCACTGCAGTAATCCCGGGCAGCTAAGACAGTCGGCTGAATAAAGCAGTGGCTTTGAAGATGGAAAGCAATGCAGGAATTTTGTTATTGTTGTTAAGTGCTGGCCAGTCATTTCCTGCTTTGATTGACCCTATGTACAACAGGGTCAAGTGTTCCTATGTTTGAGTCCATCGAGGAACTCACTGTGTCCATCCATCTTTCAAGGGTTAAATAATATAAATGAGAAAAGCAGGAGTCCAGAGAAAAGCCAGTTTCCCAGATTGAGCAAGTAATTGAACGGTAACACCAGACCCCGAGAAAGAGAACTTAGAAAGAGAACAGCTTGTAGAAGAAGATGGTAAATCATAATAAAATGTTTGGCTCTTTCTAAATATAAAAGACAAAAAACTTAGAAACATGATAAATTGACAGATTTCTCATATATGAGAATATTTTCTTCAAGGATTTTTTTAAAAATAGATGCTTAAAGAAAAATGGATTAAGAATCAGATATATTTATACATTAAAAATTAAAGCATTTAAAAATTCATGATGTAGGAAAACACTAAGCCTCCAGAAAAATCATGGCTGATATTTTTAGTTAATATTCAATATATAAATATTCTCATCAGAAATGGGGGGGCCTATCTTTTAAGAATCTGTATTTTCAAAAAGAAAAGTTACCCAAATTCAGTTCTGCAGTGTTTCAGGAAATGGGAAATCAATGAGACTCTTCAGTCTGCTCTGTGTGAAATTACTTTAAAAGCCATCACATGGCCAGTCAATCAAATTCTCTCTCATATCACAAAACAGCACCCCTATCCTGAGAGGCCGAATCAGCTCTCTGTTCATTGACTAAAAATAAACCTTCCTTACCACAATTGCCCTTTTAGCTCAGCGGAGTACAAACACACACTTAATTTTGATGGACAGAATACTTTCAGATCTAATTATAATTTCTACCAGTTTCTAAACAGGCTGTGTTTTCCATATGAATCCCAACACAATTGAATGATTCACACATAAATGTGAATCTAGGGCACTGATAAGAAGCATCTGTATTGTTCCAAATGCCGATAATAAATTGGCAGAATTAACGTTTGTTTATTTTGTTACAGAACCATGTTAAATAAGGCCAGGTCCAGAATTTAGTCAATTTCAGAAAAAAAATGTAATTCCTTCTCTTAGGCTAGAATACTGGCCAGTATGTTTATATACATATACCACTGGACAAAGTCTCCTAGGGTTAAGGGTACTTCACAAAAAGTCCATGGACCCTTTTAAAAATCTAATCAAAGTCTATACTTGGATAACTGTGCATCAGTGCCATCTAGCCTGTTTGTTAAGCCCTTATGTGTTTCCATGCACAGTTTAGTCAGTGCCACTTAAAAATGGTGCTTTAGCACTTTTAGTAATCTTACTGAGCATAGGTACAATTATGCTCAGACATAAGAACAATTGTGAGGCTGGAGCAGGACTGGACAGTTTTTTATTCTGTTGTACATAGATAAGTCATTAGCGTTGGTATCGACTTGATGGCACCTAACAACAACTGTTGAACTTCATTCTCCTCTAGTTCTACTCTTGTTGTTAATCTCTGTGCTGAATTGATGATGACCTTAGCCCTGGTGGTGTAGTGGTTATTCGTTACACTGTGATCACATGATCAGCAGTGTGAGACCGCCCGCAGCTCCATGGGAGAAAGACTGGGCTTTCTACTCTTGTAAACTAAACAGTTACAGCCTTGGAGACCCACAATAGGTAGCTGAGTCAGAATTGACTCAGTGGCGGTGAACTTTTTTATGTGTAACACTGACGAGTTTGGTTGTTCCTGTAACATTTTCATAACTGCTGGTGTGCTGACATCCAATCGTTATGGCTATTGTGCAATTTGAGAGCCTTCCAACTTAGGAGGCTCAACTTCCCATACTGCATTCGATAACATTCTATTGTGACCTATAACATTTTCATTTATTAATTTTAGAAGGAGAACACTAGGGCATTCTTCAAAGTCTTTCTTAACCTCTCTGAAACCTGCCCACTTCGAATGACGCTGTTGTCACATCAAATACTAATAGTTTAATAAAATTCTGCATTACAGCAAATTGCGAGCCACCACAGCAGGACAAACTGACAAATGGTTACAAAACTAGTGGCCCAATTTTATAGGCTTGTGATTTTGATTTGTTTTGGCATTAAGTATTGCACCTGGGACCCCATTCCTGACAAGCAGCACATGTCTCCAACATCACTCTTCCTCTTACTCACACAGGATTGAGATCTTTCCCCTCATCACATGAATGCTAAAATTCAGCCTGATAGCTGGGCCGCTCTTACAGTTCTGTCCTCATCTCTTTCCCGAGAGCTCCTCAATCAGAGTCCAGTCAATAGGCTGCAACGCCAACAGCCAGTTTAATGTGGTTTCCATTCAATAATGTAATCTTAAAATAATTCCAAATGTGGATTCAATTCCTTAACATCACACTCATCTTAATGATTCCTTTTTCCTTTGAGGGCTTACAGCAGAAATGTGCAAAGAATCCTTGGCATGACCCCTCTGCTGAGCCTCATCAGCTCTGTCCTATCAGTTCTACTCCCAAGACCACCAACATTGAAGACGTGGCTCTGATACTGCTTCTGCAGCCAGTTTTCCAATCAACCACCTAGAAAGTATTGCTGTATGATACTACTACTAATAATGATAATAATAGCTAACAGTTTCTGACATATCCCCATCACAACAATCATTCCCATTTTGCAGATAATGAAATTGATGATTTGCTCTGGATATCTCTGCTATGTATACTTCTGTCTACTGCCGTTTCCATTCTGAACTATTCTGCAGTCACCTGCTGGTATAATAATATACACTTTCCATTTTCCGTAAATAAAAAAATGACATTGTTTCCTGATCATAGCACAATGAATGCTTATAGGTAATACAAAGTTAATCTGTAGTATCTTGCTACATTTATATATATTCAGTTAAATGGTATCCTAGCCAGAAGTTCGTTGTATTTTTTTTCCAAGCCTGGGTACGCCACTTGTACTTGGTATTAAAATTATATATTTCAACTAAATATTTCATAAGCTGGTAAAACGGGAATTGGAAAACATGGGTGTTGCTATAAAGACTAGGTAGACTAGAAGAACTCTACAAAATGCTAAATGAAATGACCTTTCTAGCACATACGGGCATCATTGGTAAAATGAATAAAGCAGTCTATTCTCTCCTTGGCTTCACAGATTTCTTTAAATTCCTCACTTTAAAGGAAATAAACAGGAAATACAGAGATAAAACTAAAACAGCGGTTCATGTTAAACAAAGCTAAACAAAACAAATTCAATTCTGAACTCCATTTCATGTATTCACAGTCAGCAAATGGTCCTAAAAACCCAAACTAAACTCACTGGCATTTACTTGGTTGATGCTGACTTGCGGAGCTCCCACAGGACAGGGCAGAGCGGCCCCGGTGAGAGCTTCTGAGAATGTAACTGTGAAGGAGAGTACAGGTCCCATCTTTCTCCTGCTGAGCAGCTAATGGTTTTAATCACAGCTCAATCTGTAACCACTCTGCCACCAGGGCTCCTAAGACTGCCCTGGGAATTGTCAAACGAATGTGTATGTGCTTTAAATTAAAATAAAATATGGAAGATGTGTGGATAGTGGACATATATGTGATTTAATATTCCATTTTTAGCCAGTTTTCCAATTTACTAGCCATGTATTAATAATTCTGTTAGACGATATAAACTACAGCTAACTTTTGCTGGCAGCAACTCTGTAACAAATCCAATAATTATCCCCACTGTACAGATAATAAGACTGAAGACTTGTTCCAGCTACCTCCACTACACACACCTTGCCCCTTATCCCTTTCACTGCCAGTATGCCAATAGGCTCTTCGTTCTACCTCAGCTTCCCTTCATCAATGAACGCATAACAAAACAGAAAATACATGTTTTAAACAACTCTGAGTATCTAATCCTTTACTTAAAACTCAATGTGTTTAAACTTAGAAAATTATTCAAATTCCTACAATGGACACCAAAGCCCATCTGGGCTTGAATTTACCTTGTGAACCCTTGATAATTTAGAAATTATTTTTATTTTCATATTTTACACCATTTTCTGTCTCCCTTCACCCATGTTGGTTATTTGTCCCCCTTTAGGGGGAGTGTTGTACGTGTATCATTGCTCACAATTAATAACAAACCCAGTACATTCCTTTCACAAGATTTATCACAACTGACAATACTTTTTTGTGGGATTATTTGTTTAGCTCAACTTTTCAGGATATTTAAGACAGTTGTTCTTCAGTTATGCTATAAAATATCTTCAGACTGGAGGGCTCTTTCATGAACTGTACTCTATTCCTATTTCTATCATCCTTATCTATGTGGTTTTTGTTAGCTATCATAGAGTGAACCCCCAACTGGAGACTCATGCACAACTGAACAAAATGCTGCCAAGCCCGCTGCATCCTAATGTTTGCCTATACTTAGAAACTTCATGGGCTAATTTTCAAAAATGGATTCCTAGCCTTTCTTCCTCATTTATTTTAGCCTGTAGCCCCACTAAAACTGTTCAGCATCATATCAACAAGCAAGCTTCAACTAACAGGAAGTGGATATGCATAATTCCTATGTGGTCTAAACTGGGAATTACACCTGCATCTTCCACATGGAAGATGAGAATTCTACCATCAAACCACAAGTGCCCTATTGAAGATATCCAATTAATTATTTTCTATTTTCCAGATTTTGGAACATATCATCAATAGTGCATCATGGGAATATTTATTATAAAGTTCAGTTAACCAATTAAGAAAATATTTAATATGTAGATCATTTGACTACGTATTAGCATTTTTTAAAAAGCAGTTGCCGTTGGGTTCATTTTGACTCACAGGGAACATAGTTCTATCAGAATGGAACTGTGCTCCTGTGGGCTTTCACTGGCTGAGATTTTCAAAACTGTCACCAGACCTTTCTTCCACAGTACACCTCATTGACCTTAAGCCCTTAAATTAGCTGCTCAAAGCAATAACTAGTTGCACTACCCAGCTTCTCCACACATTAAAATATTGTTCTTATTGTTGATGCTGTAACTGGGTGTCCTTGAGTCTGCTAAATCATGTCTAGCTGAGTGTAACAATGCCCAGTTCTGTGCCACCTTCACTATCATGATCGATGTTTGGGCCTATTGTTACAGCCAAGATGTCAAGTATTTTTGTAGAGGGTCTACTTCTTTTAAACTGACCTTGGTCATCAAACATACAAGAGGATCTCATTAATGTCTACCAGAAATCAGAAATATTTCCTATAGAAGTGATCTCTAAGGGCACTAGAGGCCCAAGCATTTATGAGAGTAAGTCACGTGTGTGGATATGAGGGTTCTGCTTCACATGAGTGGGCTTCAATAGGCTCATGGGAAAACAGAACTAAAAAAGAAATAGATTGTTTTTTTGTACAAACCTGTGATAGCCAAACATGCATGCATTTATTCTAACCAAAACATTTTTAAAAGTTAAAATGTCTCTGATCTGTAGATGGCTACAGACAAGTTCCGTCCACAATACAGTTGACTTAATAAGGAACCTTTAGGGGAAAAAAAAATAACAAACTGTATATGATATGGTATGGAAAAAACGATTTTGAAGTCAGGTCTAATGTCTTTAAAAAACAAAACAAACTCAAGAAGCTATCTTCCTTAATCATTGATGCATAGCAACAATTTTATGGGCTTGCTGCCCAACATAAAACAATAGTTTTTAGATGAATCAAGCACTTGATGGAAAGTTGAGAATACCTCAAAGATTAATTCAAGGCATAGAGGTCAGTTCAGAAGGGTATGGCAACTGTGTTTTGCAATTCCAAAGGGGTAATCTTGATATATTGTCCTAAAGGAAATTTCTGGGGCTTATTTTAAAGAAGTTTTAAGATAAATGAAAATTTCACTGACAAGAATAAAAGGCCAAGAAAGTTTTATCAAGAATTGTTTTTGCTTCCATCACAACCATGTACCTGCTCATTTTTGAAGAGTAGCAGGAGGTGTCCTGTGAAAATTTCATTAGGAAATCTTACCATATCCATCCACAGCCCTGTCCTTTCTCCTTCAGACTTTGTTACCAAAACTGAAAGAAATCTGGAGAGGTGTGTCCTTGAGGACTAGGTGTAAACTGAAGGGCGCAGAATTCTTTGGAGATGGGTAAGAGAGAGAGAAACACCCCTTTCAGAAGTGTACAGGTAGAGATGGAAGATGTCAAGCTACATCACCTTCACATTTTAATATCTTTATTTAATAAAGACTCATGACTTTGCAGCAATACGTCTGGACTGACCCTTGCACACTAATATACTGTACACTAGTAGGAGCTGTCTGTAAGAAAATCCTCACTAAGTCTCAACTCTAGTGTTATTTTAGAAAGTTCCAACAAATATGGCTTGTGATCAGAATTGGAGAATTTAAAATAAATCAATAAAAATGGGGTTTTTACACAGACGAGGGGATCAAAAAGGGGGTACCCTTCACAATAGCCAAACACAAATTGAAGTATCTAGGGATATACCTGACTAAAAAACCAAAAGATCTGTACGAGGAAAACTACAAAACACTATTAAAAGAAACCAAGGGTGACCACAACAAATGGAAGACATCCCATGCTCATGGATCGGAAGACTTAATATTGTAAAGATGTCAATTCTACCCAAGGCAGTATATAAGTTCAATGCTATCCAGATCCAAATTCTGGCATCTTTCTTCAAATAATTGGAAAAACAGAATACCAAATTCATATGGAAAGGGAAGAAAACGAGAATTTGCAGAGAACTCCTCAAGAAGAAGGATAAAGTTGGAGGGCTTGCTTTACCCGACTTTAGCACCTACTATACAGCCACAGTGGTTAAAAACAGCATGGTATTGGTATAATGATAGATATTCAGACCAAAGACAAGGATTGAAAACCAGAAATAAAATCATCACCACACTGACAACTGATCTTTGATAAGGACCCCCAAAATATGCCCTCTTCAATTAGTGGTGCTGGAAACAATGGATACGTAGCTGCAGAAAAATGAAGCAAGACCCTTACCTCACTCCATACACAAGAAAAAACTCAAGGTGGATCATAGAGCTTGAGGTAAAACCCCAAACTATTAGGGCCATTAATGAGAGAATTGGGACAAACCTGAGAACCTTGGCATAGGGAATACATAGGTTATTGGAAATAGGGAAGGACGCAAACACAGAGGAAGCACAAATTGACCAGTGGGATATACTAAATATAAAACACTTGTGCACATCGAAAGAATTCACCAAGAGAGTAATAAGAGAATCCACGAACTGGGAAAACATCTTTAGCAATGACACATCAGACAAAGGCCTTATTAGTAAAATCTATAATACTCTGATTAATACAACAAGAAAAAAAAATAATTGTCCACTCAGGAGATAGGCAAAGGACCTGAGCAGGAGTTTTTCAAGGGTAGAAATCCAAATGGACAATAAATATATGAGAAAATGTTCCAGATCTCTAGCCATAAGACAAATGCAAATTAAGACACCACCTAACACCCTCAAAGATAGTCCAATTCAAGAAATCAGAAAGTAACAAGTGTTGGAGGGGATGCGGATAGGAACTCTTGTCCACTGCTGGTGGACCTGTAGGTATGTACAGCCATTATGGAAACTGATTTGGTGATATCTAAAACAGTTGGAAATTGAACTACCATATGATCCAGCAATCCCTCTACTGGGCATATACCCAGAAGAGACAAAAAACAAACCACGGCCAGACATTTGTGCCCCAATGTTCATTGCGGCACAGTTCACAATTGCAAGGTGTTGGAAACAGCCCAAATTTCCATCAGCAGATGAATGGATTAAAAACTGTGGTACATACATACAATGGAGTATTACGCATCCATAAAAAGCAGTAATGAATGCATGAAGCACATCACTGCCTGGGAAGAACTGGAGGAAATTATGCTAAGTGAAGTAAGCCAACCACAAAAGGGCAAGTACTACATGAGTCTGCTGAAGTAAGCTCAAAAAAATCCAAAAGGGGCATAGGGAAGAAGCTACTGTATGCATTCGTCCCTGGGGTGAGGTCCAGGTAATATGGCAGGGGCCAGTCTAAACTCAGGGATACATATGGGATACATATGGTAGCCCACTAAAAAGGAGGTGGAGGGAAAAAAATACATGGGTAGCCAGGGAAACAGGGCACTAACCCACAGAGGGGGAGGGTGTTGATTGTGTCTCCACAGGGAAAGAGGGACCAGACTTCAACCTGGTGCTCCAAGCAAGAATGCAAGCAGGAAACTGAGAGAGAGGCCTGAGGTGCCAGCCCCATTACCAACTAAGTGGACAGTACCACTCTCCCCCTGAGAAGAATTCACTTCTGAAGTTACAGCTCAAGGAGAGGAACTTGTCTGATCAGAGCACACAGGGGAAGGGAGAGATAAAAAGAGTGAAGTACATCTTGGTTCACCAGGCCCTGAGGACAATGTTTCTGCTCATAGAAGCAATGCACAGAGATGACCACAGGGCCAGCCCCACCACTGGACACAGGGTTCCTCACTGACCCATAGCACCATGGGGGACAACACTAGAGAAACAGCAGGAATTGTGCCTGCCCTGAGCCCACTGTGCTGAAGCCAGCCACTGGGGCCTTGCAGCAGAGCAGCGGAGGGAGCAGAGCAATGAAGTCCCCAGGGAATGCCAGGGCATGGCACCCCATCAGACTTAACAGGAAAGCACTCATAAAGGACAACAAATAGACCCTGAACTATTTATAGGAATTTTGTTGTTATTGTTGTTGTAGCTATTGCTTTATTTTCTATTGTTTTTTCATTGTACTCGGTCCTGTGAGGGTGCATATTATTGTCGCTGCATTTCTACCTGGAAGTGATAGGCGGGATAAACAAGTGGGAAGAGAGAACAATGGGATGACAGTTCGGGGAGACATGGGAGCATGGGAGGCGGGGGAAAGGAAGTGGGTGTTAAAAAACCCAGGGACAAGGGAACAACAAGTGATCCAAAATCAGTGGCAAGGAGGGTGTAGGAGGTCTGGCAGGGTTGGATCAAGGACAATGTAACTGAGAAGAATTCCTGAAACCCAAATGAAGGCTGAACATTATAGTGGGACAAGAGGAAAGTACAACGAACTAGAGGAAAGTCTAGGAGGCAAAGGGTATTTATAGAGATCTAAATACAGGCGTATACAGTTGTAAATATAATTATGTATGGTGAGGGGGAAATAGATCTATGTACATGTAATTATAGGGTTAGTATTAAGGAAAGAAATGGACAGCGGGCCCCTACTCAAGTACTCTCGCAACACAAGAACACTCTGTTCTAACAATTTGACAGTCTGAGATGCTCACCTTCCTGGCATGATCGCTAAAGATAACTGGTACACAAGCAAATGTGGTGAAGAAAGTTGATGGTGTCGAGCTATCAAAAGATACAGCATCTGGGGTCTTAAAGTTCTGAAGATAAACAAGCGGTCAACTAGCTGAGAAAAAAAGGAAACCCACATGGAAGAAGCACACCAGCCTGTCCCAACTCAATAGCTGAAGCGAAAGCAGGTGCATAAGCAAATGTGGTGAAGAGAGCTGATGTTGCCCAGCTATCAAAAGATATAGAGCCTGGGGTCCTATAGGCTTGAAGGTAAACAAGTGGCCATCTAACTGAGAAACAACAAAGCCCACATGGAAGAAGCACACCAGCCTATGAGATCACAAGGCATTGAAGGTATCAGGTATCAGACATCAAAAACCAAAATAATCACACCATTGTGAATGAGGGAGAGTGCAGAGTGGGGACCCAGGACCCATCTATGGGAAATTGGACAGCCCCTTGCAGAAGGGTTATGGGGAGGAGATGAGCCAGTCAGCATGCAGTGTAGCAATGATGAAACATACATACAATTTTCCTCTAGTTCTTGAATGTTTCCTCCCCCACACTATCATGATCCCAATTCTACCTTACAAATCCAGCTGGACCAGAAGATGTACATTGGTACAGATAGGAACTGGACACACAGGGAATCCAGGACGGATGAACACCTCAAGACCAGTGGTGAGAGTGGCAATACTGGGAGGGTGGAGGGAAGGTGAGGGAGAAAGGGGGAACAGATTACAAGGATCTATAAATAACCTCCTTCCTTGGGGACAGCCAGTGGAGAAGTGGGTGAAGGGCAACATCGGACAATGTAAGATATGAGAAAATAATAATAATTTATAAATTATCAAGGGTTCGTGGGGGAGGGTGGAGTGAGGAGTGAGGCGAAAAATGAGGAGCTGATAACAAGGGCTAAGTAGAAAGCAAATGTTTTGAGAATGATGAGGGAAACAAATATACAAAAGTGCTTGACACAATGGATGGATGGATGGATGGATTGTGATAAGAGTTGTACAAGCCCCGAATAAAATGATTTTTTTAAATGGGCTTTTTTAGAAGTAGGCATATTGCCAGCCATTAGGAAGAAGAGTAGAATGGACAATTTTAAAAATTAAATCAACTGCCTGGATCCATTTAGTGCAAGGCCAATTTGGGCTACATATTTTAATATTCCCTGAGGAAAGTATTGCGTAACTAGATGACTGTATTGTAATAAAAATTCCTAATGAGGGTCCTGCTCAGAAGACAAAGATGATGGTAAAAATTACATATATATATAGAAAGAGAGATATTTTATATATATAAAGAGAGATAGAACTCATCTGGAAAAAGCATCATTTCCTAATAACGTCAGAAAATCAAAATATTGCCCTATCTGGACACTTAACATTCCATGCCTTATTAAAATAAAAATAGGCTAAGTATAGAACTTAAAGGGCAGGCATTAATATGAAGGTATAAATTTTCACAATAAAAAATTCATTGTTCTACATTTGTGATTTTATAATTGTGAAATACCCATGTATAGAGAACATATCTTAGATTAATAAGGAATATAATACAACACCGCAGCATACAAAATTTAATGAGATTTTCCTAAATAATAATACTTTACCATGACAGTCTTCTAAACAGATGAAAAGCCAAAATAATGACTCTCGTGCCCAAGGGAGAACTTTGGAGTTTGCCAACATGGGGAGGGTGAAGAAGGAGGGAGGCTAGAGTAAATGGGCTGGATGGTTGAAGAGAATTGACCTGGGTGTAGTTAAAGACAGGGACCCACAGGAGGGAGAAAATAAATCAAGGGGTGGGGGGGGGTGGATAAGCTGTGGGAGATATGATTCATAGTTTACACTATGGTACAGAGTCAGGGGAAACTGGTAGTGCAAGGGGTTTTAGCAGATCAAAATGCTACCAACCTCTCCATAGGAGAAAGATGATGCTTTCTAGTTGCAAAAATGTTAATCTTGGAAACCAACTGAGTTAGTTAGTTTACTGTGCATGTGGGGTTAGTTGAAGGGAGGAGGGATAAATGGTTTGGTGAGCCACACCTTTCTAGTTCTCGGGTCTCTTGCTATTTGATGGTCGCACAGGGTGCAGCTCCCTGCTCCCTGCCTTAGCAGTTCCCTGCTTCAGCTTGCAAGGCTGACTTCCTGCAAGACATCCCCAAGGAGAAGCCACATGGACCTACCCCGATGCAGCCCTGGGTGCTGGAGGACCCATGTGAAGACTCCTGCCAGCGCTGAGATGTTTATATTAATTCACTGACTCGGCTTTCCTCCTGCAGTTGGCATTATTGCGTCCATTTTGTGAGATGAAAGAGGACTTTGTGGATTGCCATTTTGTGAGATGGAGGAGAACTTTGTGGATTAGTGTTGGACATATGGGCTAATTAATAGGTTAATGTTGGACTTGTGGGCTTGGGCAGCACTGGGTTGGGATATTTTCTTGATGCGCACTTAAGCTTTATATAAAACTCTCACTTATACATGAGTTTCTGTGGATTTGTTTCTTTAAAGTATCCAGACTAATACACCGACAGAGGGTAGTTCTAGTCTACAGGGTTTCCTACGAGTCTTCATTGACTCAATGGGAATACGTGAGTGAGTGAGTGAGTGAGTGAATTTTTTTTTAAAAGAATAGGTTGCATGGGTTGATGGTCTCTATGATTTAGCATCAACTTGATGACAAGTGAGAGTAAAGAGAGAGGTTGGTTACAATTTTTAAAAAATAGGTTGAAATAATCTAAGATTTCAAATGAATATAATACTGCTGAATAATCAACAACAAATACATATTTGATTCTCATACAGTAACTTTGGGTTTTCACAAAGCATATTTTCCACCTATTGTAAAACAAGAACCCAAAGTAAACAAAAACTTCCATGATCAAGAAATCAAGTAGAATGATTCAAATATTTATCATTACTAGAAATGGAATTACAAATCAAAACTAAATAATCAAACTTCAAAGTCAGAAAATGCAATAGAAAATATGTTTAATCGCGGTACCACACAGTATACTAAGTAAGCACTTCATCAGGAAGATTTCACTTTATCTTCAGAAAAAGGGAGAAAAATACTGTTATAATCTCCACTTAAATTTGGAGAACTAAGGTACAGAAGGTTTAAAAGTTGTTTACAATCACACAGCTAGTTAATGATGAAGCTAAGATGCTTATCCCAGAAGCTCATCTCCCCAGGCTATTTTCGACTATTACCAAAACACTATTAAAAAGATCTGAAACTATGCCTTTTAGAGAAATATTTTCATTTCATTTTTAAAAAGTAATCAAGTTCAATAGGCCTAACAATGATATTAGAATTTATGGAAACCCCTTTCATGCAAGTCCAAGTGTTTGTTATTATTATGAACCAAGATACAAAGGAAATTACTAAAGATTTACTACAGAGCCATTCAATGCTTCCCAAACAAGCCTACTTGAGCAAACTAAAATTCTGACAGTCTCAAGAAGTTGCTACTTTAGCAAACTAAAATTAACTCTTTCTCTGACAGTCTCAAGGAGTTACAGAAAGAATAGTTCGCTTTCCTTCAAATGGCCTCACTAACCAAGGCTCACTGTCTGTAGTGCACATCTGTATAAATTAAAAATCTAACAGAAGTCAATCGAGTATTTTAGACCTAGCATACTCAACTTTACGCCTTATGAATGTAGATGAGGATTGGTTGAATTTAATTTATTCTCTGAATCGCAAAAATTTTATGCAAAACATTATTGTTCGCCACATACACAGTCTGCCTATCAACTAAGATACTGTATTACCAGCTAATGATTGTAACTCTTTAACAAATAAATGGTGATGTTACATATACATTTTTCATATTCAAACTCTCTCTGGATAAAGATTTATTTAAAATTTCTGAAAATCACACAGCCTCTTAAAGTCTCTTGTCCACATTTTAACTCATGTAAGTATCTAAAATCTTAATCAAATTTTCAAACACAATAAACATAGAGGAGTTACGATCTTTTTCCTTCTTATTTTCTTGCTAATTTCCCTAATGACTCTCAATTTCTGGTGAAAAAGTAGAGAAGGGTGTGGGACGCAGATAATGCGAAGAGATCGTATAGGGATAAATCCTTTATTCTCAAACATTGAGAAGCCTGGCAGGCTGGGTTTCTGGGGTGGAGGGAGGCCTTCAGCCTTGTGAGTTGGAGGTAAGTCCCAATCATATTCTCATACTTAATATTGTTCCCCACTATATCCTCCCATAATAGTGCTGCCTTAAAGCTACCTCTTATAAGCACAGGGCTGATTGTTATCTAGCCTGCGGCTTTAACTATAGGAGCAGATATATGCTATTGCTCTGTAGGCTCTGAAGACAGTCCCTCCCCCTCACCTGCCCTGGTGTTAGGTTACTACTCCGACATACTAAGGGACCTTTAGGGTTAGGGCACAGCTCACTTTGTTACATATATGGTTACCTGTAATTAGGGGGGCTTGCACACCCCATGTTTATGTAAACCTTGGTTGGAAATATATTCTCTCTCTCTCTGAGCAGATCTTGCTCCTGAAGACATGGCCATCTAGGAGGTGAGAACATGCATAATTATCTCAGTAGTTCTCAACCTTCCTAATGCCGTGACCCTTTAATAAAAGTCTTCATGTTGTGGTGACCCCCAATCAAATTATTTTCTTTGCTATTTCATAACTGTAATGTTGCTACTGTTATGAATGGTAACGTAAATATCTGATATGCAGGATGTATTTTCATTGTTACAATTGAACATAATTATAGTGAAAAATCACAAAACAATATGTAATTATATTGTGAAATATTTATGTGTTTTTTTATGGTCTTAAGTGACCCCTGTGAAAGGGTCATTCGACCTCCAAAGGGGTCACAACCCACAGGTTGAGAACCACTGCTTTATCTTGTCTGATATCTCTTTAATTTTACCCCTCAATTACACAACTGCCCCTTGAACCCATTCGATTGTGGGTTCTGGTACCCCACAAAGGGCACTAAAAGGGACAAAAATTTGAGTCACCCAGCTGTGGAGCTGAACACTTTCTCTGTTATTGTAATGTCATTTCCCTCTTCTTACTTGTCTCAGAAGTCTGTCTGTCCTGGTCTGCCCCCTCTAATCCCATCCCCTTCCTGGCAATGGATTTAAATAGGCCATTCTTCCTAGAAGTGTATTCTTTGGATTTGTGAGTTCCCCATATTTAGGAAGTTATTAAAATGAATAGGTACAAGGGTGATATTATCATCAGATTCTGGATCAGGCGAAGCATAAGGCAGAAACATGAGTATAATAAATCTGAAATCTAAACTCACAGAGCCTGGAAAATGAAACTAGCCCTCCTAAAATGATCACTCATTCATAAGCCTGCCTCCCTCCCATCCCCCTTCCCACTTGCCCCCACATGTGAAGACAAAAGGTTTCTAAATAACTTTGGAAGAAGCTCTCTTGCCGTACATATATTAACATAGAGGTAAACCTGGAAGTCTGTGGCTACCCAAGCAGGCATTCTCCATGGTATGTGTGTATAATTAGGATGCTGACGCCACCTGGAAGTCACTTTTCTTCTGACCTCCAGGTGCTCGGGCTCTCGAGTACAAGGAAGCAGGAAGCAAACCCACCTTCTCCCCAGTGAAAAGCGCATTCCTATCATTTTGACAGAAGTAATATTACATCACAGGCAAGAGAATGAGGCATGAGCGGAAGTAAAATAGCTTATTTCTATTACATCTTAAGAGAAGAGTGATTTAAGTTCAAAATGAAAAAGAGGGAGAAAGAACCAGACCAACAAATAGAAAACATCACACAAAAGGTGAGCCCTTGAGCCTAACAATTCTCATGTGTTTGCCTAAAAGTGCAAGAATGTGTGTGAGAGTGTTGTGTGTGCATGTGTATGTATACACATTCATGCAAATGTATAAGCACCCACCATGCAAGCTTACTTTGAAAAGCTATATAAAAGTATCTCTAGCCCTGCTGCAAGAGCCCATAATGAGGGAGAGATTGAAAAGTAACTTTAAAAAGGAATTGACAACCAGTTTTTGGACAAGAAAGGAGAGAAATGGATCAAAAGAAATTAGCCTTGGATAGGAGAAGCCTTGGAGTTTATTAAAGAAAAGGCCTCAGAGAGGGAGTAAAAAAAAATGTAATTTTCATGTGGAAATTACACTGTAAAGTTTATAAAGGGAATAAAAATAAAATATTCATATTCTATGAATAAATAAAAACCCCAAAATAGAAAAACCCATGAAAAGTAAGACATACATCTTTTAAGATACAATACAAAAATTCATTTATGTAGTAACATTTTTCCTTTATACTTTATATGAAGAAAAACTCACTCATAAAAAAGATTTTAAAAACTGGGTTAACCAGAAAAGATGCTCTCTTGGGTAGAAGAAATTTAATATATAATAATATCTATTCTATCACCAATAATGTGCTACCTACTATATGATCATTGGTCCATTATAAATTTTACAATAATTTATTGAGGGTAAGATGTTTTAGTTAAACATAAAGGAAACTTCCTGGTATACAGCGTAAACATAGATGAGAAAAATTAAAATGTAACTATATCATATAAAATCCATATTCCTCACCTAATAGTAAATTAAAAGGGAAAAACACTAACTGTTCAGTGGGCAAACCTAGCAAAAACCACCCTAACCAAGTGGTTAAGGTTCCACATCACCATAAGTCATGTAGATTACATTATATAACCCCTACTATCCGATCCGAGAACTCTCCCTCTATGGAATTTTTTCCCCTCAAATCCTGAAATGAATCTAATCATAGTAAAAATATCCAAACACTTAAAATAAAGGAATATTGTAAAAATTTATCATAGGCCTCTCAAAACTGCCAGTTTCATGTTTACACACAAACAAAATGCAGGAGAGAAAAACTGTCACAAATATTACGAAGAGCTGTGATAATGTAATACAAAATGGTTTCTTGGATGGGATCCTGGAACCAAATAACGGGCATTGAACTTCTGGATAAAGTACTGAGAGCAGATAATAGTACTATACTAACGTTGGTTTCTTAGTTTTGACAAATATATTATGGTAATACTGCAAGATTATTGGGAAATAAAAAAATAAGTATATGAGAAACCTCTAGTTTCTTTACAACTTTCCTGTTAAGGTAAATTATTCCAAAATAAAAAGGATTGTTTAAAAATGTATTTTGAAAAAGAAAAGCCCGGTTACCTAATTTCTTAATCACCTCCACTTGCACCAGAAGCAATCACTGTCCTAGTTAAGTTATGAGGACAAAATAAAAAACTGACTTTGAAGTCTGGTTATAAAAATCTCAGATCAAAATTGGCAACGTGAAATCTACTGCCTACATTGTAAAACCTATTCTGTTTATAGTTTCTTCCCTTCTGTTCTTAAGCTATTTTTGCCATTTTAGTCAAATTTTAGCATGTATTTTTGAAAATGGAATTTTTTGTTAATAAAATATATCACAGACTAATTTTGTACAAAGTTAAACCAATAAATACACTAATTATGCTTTTTAGAATGTGAACTCGTCTTCTGCAAGGATTCTAATATGATCAACTTTCCTTAAATTATGAAGAACTATAACGAGACTCATCAAATGATAGAATTTGGACACTTCTATCCAATTCTGGACAAGTATTCTTGCTTTAAAGTTTAATTGAGTTGAAAGATAACTTGTCTATCATTAAATATACCCATTTAAAATGTACCCATGATTGTTAGCATATTCACAGAGCTGTCCAAGTATCACGATAGTCTAAGTTTAGAACATTTTCATCATCTCAAAGGAACCCCGTGCTGATTAGCACCACTGACTCCCTCGCTCTCTACTCAACCACTTTCCATCTCTATAGATTTTCCAATTATAGACATTTAATATGTGTTATCAGAAAATATCATGCCTTTCTGATATGCTTCTTTCACTTGGCACGTTATTTTCAAGATTTATTCATGTCATTCCACATTTTAATAAAATATTTTAGTGCCAAAGTGATGTGCCACATTTTGTGTATATATTTATGGGCATTCGGTTTGTGTTCTGCCCATCTTTTGGCTATTACAGATAAGCCTGCTTTGATCTTTTATTCATGTACAAGGTAAGTAGACACATGTTCTCATTGCTGTTTAACAGAGAATGAGGAATGGAATGAATGAGTCATTCTCTGTTTAATATTTTGAGATATCAGTAAACTTTTCCAGAGTGGCTGTAGCATTTTGTGCTGTAATGAAGATGAGAAGAAGAGAGAACAGAACAGAATGGGTGGAAATCTTAGCGCACTGCCTGATCCTGTGACACTCTACACTTACATCTATGTTCTGAACTGAGTACAATATATTTTTACTAAAAAGATGGTGGTTAAGAAAGCGTGAGAGCCACTGCTGTAATTGGAATTTTACTTTTTCCTGAAATCTTTCCTGAATTGGGGTGGGGACTGGGGGACATGACAGAGACTGATATTTTAAAAAAACAGATGTGAAAAGAGAATTTTGGTAATGAATTTGAATAGAAGAGAGTTTGAGTTAGAAAAAGGGAAAATTTAATCAATTCTGACTTTGAGCTACATTTTTGGACTTTTTTAATTCCTGATGAAGATGTTAGAAAGTACATAAAAGACTTTACTTTTAATTATGTTGGACTATTAAACCTAGCCTCTTCCATGCCACACTGCTATATGTAACATGTAACTATGTAACATGTTTCTGGAATATTATAATTATTACAATAAGTGTTCATTTATATTTAAAAGTGTTTATTATGATTGGAAAAAATTATTTAATATCTTCCTATGGAAATAAAATTTCTTCTTTTTTAAAGAAGACAATAAGCTTAAAGTTATAAGCATAAGCTTTAGAATGAAGTAGGCGTCAGTTAATACCACCTTTACTTCTAAAGATATGTGGCAGACAAATGTGATTCAGTTTTTTATGGAACTCCATTTACATGCCTTGAAAATTCAATAGTGGAGACAAGTTAAAGAACTCAACACAGTGTCCTAGAACACAAAACATAGCACAGGGTCAAAATGAAAGTTAGCATTTATTAAAATAAACTTATAAATGATTTGAAAAAACTAAGGCAGATAACCTAAAGATATAGTTGATGTTAAACAAAATAAATGAGTAAATAAAAAAATATAATGTTGCTGGTGTAAGTAATGAGAAAAGTACCAGCAACATTAGGAACATGTTGCATTGAGCTAATCTGCTGCACGTGAACACCAGGACCTACATGTGACCTCCTCCCTGGGGGACGGACAACAGAAAAGTGGGTGAAGGGAGATGCCGGGCAGTGTAAGATATGATAAAATAATAATAATTTATAAATTATCAAAGGTTCATGAGGGAGATGGAGTGGGGAGGGAGGGGGAACAATGAGGAACGGATACCAAGAGCTCAAGTAGAAAGCAAATGCTTTCTAAGCTTTAGAATGAAGTAGGCGTCAGTTAATACCACCTTTACTTCTAAAGATATGTGGCAGACAAATGTGAGAATTTGAGAATGATGAGGGCAACAAATGTACAAATGTGCTTGACACAATGGATAGATTGTGATAAGCATTGTATGAGCCCCCAATAAAATGATTTCTTTTAAAAAGTAAAGAGCCAGGATGTTACTTTGAAAATTAAGATGCACCTGATGCAAGTCATGGTATTTTTAATTGCCTCACCTGCATGTGAATGTTGGACAATTTGAATAAGGAAGACTTCAGAAAAGCTGATGTATTTGAATTACAGTGTTGGTGAAAAATATTGAAGTTATCCTAGACTGACAAAAGAACAAATATGTCTTTGAAGAAGTACAGCCAGAATCTTCCTTGGAAACAAAAAGGGTGAGACTGAACATATTATCAGGAGAGATCAGTACATGAAAATAGACATCACACTCGGTAAAGTGGAGGATCAGTGAAAAGGAGGAAGCCCATCAGGGAGACGGTTTGACCCAGTACCTGCAACAATGGGCTCAACCTAAGCAACTGCCATGACGGTGCAGGACCAGGAAGTGTTTCATTTAGTTAGTTATGCACAAGGTCTCTGTGAGTCAAAACGAACTCAATGGCACCTAGCAATAACAACAGCCTTCTACGTCCGCCATCACTGCAGTCCATGCGCTCACTATTCTATTCTAACAAGTTTTAAAATTGACATGACAAGTAGAAAAGCTAGCTAGTTCCTTATGTCCCGATTTCCAACAATGAAAGGTAATTTAAGCTACAATCAACTTAGACTGAAAGGATAGTCAAATACTAATTATATGTCACCAACATAAAATTATATAGCACTAAGACATAAACAGGCACAGCATATAGAATATCAGGTACTGATACATGTATTTATGTACCACTTGTTAAGTAATACCAGTCCTCTGATGGATAAGCAGATTGATGTAAGCTCTATTTGTTAAATGTGAAGCAATTTGGGGAAAAAATAGAAGTTGAAAGATCTGATCAAGAAAGTCCAAGAAATCAATAGCAAAACGAAGATGTCAATAACTAAGGTCTTGGTTCCATTTTAACCTTGCTAATCCCTTAGTAATGCACACCTAGAAGTTCTAAGGAGTCCCAACTCTTGCACACACAGAGGGTTGTGTCCATATTAGAGAGGACTCCTGCTAACCAAAGATCCTACACCAAGAGCCTCTGTAAAGGTGAAGTTTCTAAGGCTTCTTTACATGCCACAGAAGTTGCATGTTTCAACCGTGTTGAGATCTAGATAGCTCATAGATAATAAGATCAGAACAAATCTCTGAGTTAGTGCCTAGCATGGTATTCAGCACAAGTAGGTGACCAATAAGTGTTTATTGAAGGGAAGTAGGGAAGAAGGTAAGATAAGATCTGCTGTCTTAAGTAAAAATAACTAAGTCATTTCATTCTCTGATAGATTTTCTTTAAATCCCCAAAGATTATTTTTTAATTATAAAATTAAAACACAAACATTCATTGCTTATGTACAAAGATCTGTACTGAATATTAAAGCCTCATGTATTTAAAAAAGCTAACAGGCATAAAACTGCCATCAGTTCATAATAATACTTCGGTAGAGGTGGGGAGTGGGGGAGATAGGGAGAAGCAGAAAGATCGCGAGAAAAATAAAACAACACTAATTGGATACCACAAGAGAAAGCAAAGGCACTAACCTATTTATCTGAGAATTAATGATTAAAGAAAAAATTAACATTTATGCTGCCATTTCTCTGAACTACATTTCATAGTAATCATGAGGGAAATGAGTATATAAAAGAATCCCCCCTAGGAAATGCAAATGGGAAACAAGAAGTAGACTATCATTCTCTTACAGACTTTAGTAAATAATCAAGCAAAAGTCAGCATTGAGTGACAAAATTATTAGGAGCAAAGTCTGTGGGGAAAATTACAAAGGAGATATGGTGGTTACTTAATTTCATGTCAGTTTCATAAATTAGTGTAGGGGTGGAGTCTAGCCTGTCAATGAGGTCACAGCCTGATGATGCTGCCTTGTTTCCTTCTCACGAGGATTCTGGGAACTTCCTCTCTTTCGACCTAGAGGTTGGCCACACTCTCTCTCTGCTTCACCTTCCTGTTGAGGAGTCACACTCAGAGAGCTGGAGGAGCAACGTGGAGTCCTGCTCCAGCGCTGAGATGTGCTTACAGTGCCACTGGATCCACAAGACTTTTCACCCACCAAAATGTGATCTTCCTGCATTCGGCTTCATTGCAAGTGGCTACGTGAGTCTGAACAGGAATTTATGGACTAGTATTGAACTGATGGGCAAATATCAGATTTACAGACTTGATCTGAACTGGGCTGAGACGTTTTCTCAATATACAATTGCTCTTTGATATAAAGTTCTATCTTACACATACATGAGTGTCTCTGTATTTGTTTCTCTAGTTAACCCAGTCTAACACCAAAGAGGTAACCTGTTATGACCCAGACGGAGATTAAGTATCTCTTAAACGGTCAGACACTTATGAAGAGATCTTTCATAAAAAGATTGTACCTAAATCTAATTAAGACTTTCTATCTAACTTCCAGTCAACGTGGAACCAAAGAGATACAAGAACATGTTAAATATCCATTAATCTTCATCTACCAAGTCCAGGTGTGGTAGCTGTATAATTTCACATCAACTTGAAGATATATAAAAGTGTAGGGGTGGATTCTAGCCTGTCAATCAGGTCACAGCCTGATGGTGCCTCTTTGGGGAGTGACCTTTTCTTAAGGAGGGTCCTAGGAACCTCCCTCTCTCTATCTCTGCCTTCACCTTCCTGCTGGTGAGCCACTCTCCAACCTGCCAGGGCCCTGTGAGGGGCTGTGCCATTAAAACCAGAAGTCTTCGCTCCCACAGGCCTGTGATCTTCCCGCACTCTGCATCATTGCGTGGGGCTACAGGAGTCTGAAGAGGGACTGATGGGCTAGTATCGGAATTATGGACGTTTGGTGGACTGGGCTGGGATGTTTTCCTGATATGTAAAGCTTCTTGATATAAAGCTCTTTCTTATACATATTAAAGTGTCACTGAATTTGTTTCTCTAGTCAATTCAGTCTAACACACTAGGACAATTGGCTATTACTTCTACAAGTCAATGGGAGGGAAGAGAAGAAATCAGAGATGGATAATAGAATGAAGGAAAACTGGGATGGGATGAAGGGTGAAAGAATTAAAAGATAAATGGGAGCAAGGGATAAAATAAATCATGAGACTTCAAAGAAATTTTAAAAACTGAAAATAAATGGATTTTGTTTGAATCATGATTTGGAAAACAGCAGCAGCAGCAACAATGGCTTTTAAAACAAACACACATTTCTGAAACAAATAAGTTTATATTTTAATATGAGCAAAGAATAAGTGACATGGAGTATTGTTCCTTTTATTTGACGTGGTAATTCCATTGTGATTATGTGTTTTAGTGGTCTAGCAGTGAAGGAAATGATTGCTTAAGGTCTCAAAAGAGGGAAAGCCTAATTACAACTGGATGAAGATGGGACGCTTCAAGAAAGCAGGCGCCATGTTTATTTTATTCACTGCTGTATCCTCAGTGCGTAGCACAGTGCCCGTGGGTTTGGTGGAGTATTTATTGAATACGTATCTATAGGCTATCTAAGAGAACATCACATGAGACTTTCAACACATGAACAGAGAAGTCATGTAAAATAAAGTACAATTTTTGAGAAATTTAAAGTTGTTTAAAATGTCTAGAACTCCATGTGGAAGCAGGGCAAGAAATAAAGCAAAATTGTAGGAAGCAAGTCATGATGTACATCCAATGCTATACTAAGAATTTTATATTTACCCAGTTGGCAGAAGGCAGTCATGGAAGGGTTTCATGCAGTGTTTCCCTCTGAAATGAGCAATACTTTCCCTAAAGGGGGGCACTAGAATGATGTTGGGGGTGGGGTGCCAAAGAAGATCTCTACATTATATTCTGGATTATGGGTCATAGTACAAATAGCTTTCATTGCCAGGGGAGCACTGGGTTATTTTTTTCCTAAAAAAGGTCAGTAGGTCAAATAAATTAAATGAAGTTTTAAAAAGTTTTCTTTAGAACAACATGTTTCAACCTTAACACTATTAACATTTTGGCCTGGAATTCTCTGTTATAAGGGCTAACCTGTGCATTTCAGGATATGTGATGGTATCCCTGTCCTTTACCCACTATAACAATTAAAACCTTTATCAGAAATTAACACATTTCACCTGTTGTCATTTTCCCCAGTTAATAAGCTTTATGAATCATGATAGGGTGAAAGTCAAGGGAGGGAGGGAGATTAGAACACTGCTTCCTAAAGGGAAGTGATAAGTATCAAAACTAAGGCACTGCCACTGGAGAGAGGAGCAAAGTCATAGATGTGATTGCCATTTGAAAAGTAAATATAACCTGACCGATGATAAGTAGTGAATGCGGTTGAACAAAGGACCAGAAATGATGCATGAACCAACAATACTAGATGAAAAGTTGTTGTTAGGTACCATCGAGTCATTTCTTACTCACAGCCACCCTATAAATAATAAAACACCACTACCCAGTCATGTGCCAACCTAGCAATTGTTTTGATGTTTGAGCCACTGTTGCAGCCACTGTCAATCGTCTTAAGAGTCGTAGTCTTTCTGATGCCTCTCTCCAGGGACCCATCTCTCTTGACAACATGTCCAAAGTGCGTGAAACAAACTCTGTCTGTCCTTTCTTTAAGGACCATTCTGGTTGTACCTCCTCCAAGGCAGATTTGTTTGTGCTTTGGCAGTCCGTGGTTCTTTCAATATTTTTTGACAGTACCATTATACAAACACATCACTCAGGAGTGGGATCATTCATTCACGACTCCAGCTCTTGCCATGTACTTAGCCTCTCTCCAGGTGCTAATGAAGAAAAGAAGCCCTGTAACCCAAGTCTCACTGAACTTACATACTATTAAAGGGAAAACCTGAGCATATACAGGGATAAGAATTTCAAAGAGTGATAATTGCTATGATAAAATGATGATTTTGATTGATTTAAGACTGTGAGGCTGAAGATCTAGAAAGAGAGAATATTAGTTTAATTTAGTGGTATTATCATTCAGCCTTTAGAGTTAGAAAATCCTGCCACTAATTGGGTTAGTGGTTATTAGGTATCCTCAAGATAACTCAATGCAACCCTAGGAGAAAGCATTGCCAGTTCTGTGCCATTTTCACAATCATTGCTGTATTGGGGTACATTGCTGCAGCCACTTTAACAATCCATGTCAGTCTCTTTTTTGTGGCCCCTCGACTTTCTTTTTCACTGTCTAGCTTTCACATGTATATGAGGCAATTGAAAATCCTGTGGTTTAAGTTGAGCACACAAGTCATCAGAATTACATCTTTGTAAGACCTGGCTTGAATCTTCAAGAAATGGCCCACAGTCACCCTCCAGGTCTGGAATTGAACTCACCCTGTGTTAGAATAATCAACCCTTATACGATCAAAAGGGGCACATTTACCTAGGGAACGATCCCTGAGCATTAAGAAAAGAGCAGGAATGGAAACAGGAGTATAGGGAGGAAGGGGATGTGAGAGTGCTTTGTCATTATTGCAACGGAGGAATTGAAACACCATGTAAGAACCGTTAAGTGTAAAACTGATGCTCTTCTCTGTAAACCACCTTATTCTTAAGAGTTTTTGTATAAGTTACTTCTTTGCTTCTTAATATTCTAAAGATATCTTTGCACTGGGTTTATCCAGTGAAATTCCGTTGCTTCCATGAACACTGACCATTGATCCCAGTGAAATAGTCCTTGAAAACAGCAGTGTTTTCTCTACCTATTATGATGTTGCTAGTAGACGGTCTGGTTTAAGAATTTTTGTTTTATGTTGTAAGACTGTAGTCTTTGATCTTCATCAGTAAGTACTTCAAATCTCTTCACTTTTAGCAAGCAAAACTGCGTATCACAAGTTGTCAGTGAGACTTCCTCCAAATCTGAGGCCAAGTATTCTTCAAATAGCCCAGCTTCTCTGTTTGCTCAGCACACTGAAAAGTATATTGACAGGATGTAACCTTGACACACACTTTTTCGAATTTTAAACCCCCTTGTTCTATTCTAACAACCGCCTCATCACATATTTGGTGTATTATTTGGTCAATGCTTCTGGTACTAAGTTTCAGTGTCTCTAATTAGCACACAAGGACAGTAACAATACTTCTTATTAGCATCATTCTGAGGTCTGAATGAGGAAATGTGTGTGCATTAGGTGTGAATGTGTGTGTATTTGTATGTAATCCTGCATATGTAAGCATACTTTACATAGTAACTATTATTATTTTTAAAGCATTAAATGACATGGGAGCCTAGTGTTTAACAGCCCATTCTGAAATCATTCAGTGCTTATATTTTTCATGCCTCTTTATTCCTTCAACAAATTTTCATCTTTGCCCACACTGTGGTTGATACTGTTCGAAGAGCCAGGGATCCAGCAGGGAACAAGACCGACGAGGTTCCAAGCTTCGGCACTAAAGCTGTTACTGGCAGCTTTCTCGCTCTCAGCAGCTGGGCCTCTTCACTTCACAGCCTGTCTGGGTGTCTCCTTGATGTAAAACTAGCAAAATCCCCAACACATCTTCGTATTGGTCCATTTGAAGGGCAACCCATAATAGCTAAAACCTTCACTGGGGTCTGTGGGTATAAAGGAAATTAGACAGCTGTTTCATCTCTACCGATCCACAATGACATTAAGTTTAAAGTTGTTTGAGAGAAAAAGGAATTGGCTCTATAGAAAGCAATTCCATTCAACAATGGCAGCCAAGCTGGAATCTTGCTAAAACTGCATCATGGGGCCACTTGGGCTCTAAATAATGTTGTTAACATGGCCTCATGGCAGCAATGGGAGGAAAGCCGAGAGCAGAGCACAGTCAGGCACCAGACCTTTTTCCTATCGATGGTTCCAGGAAAGAGAGGGCTGCTAATCGCCATTCCTCCTCTGCTGCTAGAAGACCTGTGCATCAGAACTGAAAGCTGGTGCACAACCTTTGTCACACACAAGAGCCATATGAAGCACGTTTATGAAACGGCTATACCTGGTCCCCACCACCCAGAGATGCCGAGTTAACTGGTGTGCAACAGGACAGGGCCTTCTGTATTAGAGCCTTCACAACGTTCTCTAGATAATTTTAAAACTTTGTGACTGTTTGGTGAAACAATGAACTAAGTAAAGGTGATCAAAGACAATTCAAATGGTATAGTTTGGGAAAGGAGAAAGATATACATAAGTCAGATAATTTAGAGAAAAGAATAAGCATTATGTGTTAGCTACTCCTTACAAGGTCTTCTTCAAATTACAGTGGCTTCTTTTCCTTCTAACCCTCCAAAGAATAATGACTATTTTGATCAAATCAATTAACAATCATTTGCAAATGAAAAATAACTACTTTTAAAGAATTTGTCTTTTTCAGGTATGGCATACATAAATCAAACTAAATGAAAAATAGAAATCCTTTTGTAAAAATTCTTGAAAATAACTTTAGCCCTCAAATTTTGTATTACCTTAATCTCTATAATCCTTCTACCAAACTTCCTGTGAAACAGTGCCCTGATATAATTTAATATACGGTAGGTGCTCTGTTCTAGGGGAACTGATGCCAAAGCAAAACTAAAAATAAAGTTCTTATAGCTATTCTTGTAAATAAACTGAAAATGAATCAAGCAAGTTTGCAAGACAGTTTTCTGGGAGGAAAAATGCATGAAAACATTCAAGAACATTGTTGATGTCACTTCTGACTCACTCATCAAGCTGGTCTTTCACTAACAATTCACATTATATTTCAGGGGACAACTGCCCTGATGTTAGACACACAGAGAGATGTCACCAGGAAGCATAACGGATGTTTGAGTGGAGGCGATTTTTCAGAAGAAAACCAGCAATACATCTTCACATTATGCTTGTTCCCTACCTTCTTTATAAATTAATAAAAAAGGACTCTTTTTCATCCCTGTGTATTCCTCTAAATAATCACTATAATGCAGAACAAAGTGATCATTGTAGCAATAATTGACCAAAATCATAAATTACTCAGATTACATTGAAAGATGATTTCATATACAAAATAGCTACGAATCCTATCAAAAACAACTGATACAAAACCTCATGTTAATTCAAAATCAAACAGTGATCTTAAAGTGGAATGTATGTGAGAATGAAAAGATGTTATCTAGTCGAAAAACGTATTGCAGCTCCAATATGCGCCAAATAGTATTAAAGAATTATAACATATTATTACAATGACATATATTTTACAGCTCCGCATACAAAAGTTTAAGTTTTCCAAACTATATCACAGTATTTTTTAAAGAAGTTTCTTACATATTTTTAGCAAAAAAAGAAAAAGAGAAATTCCCTTTGTTCTCATTCCTCTTAAACAGGGGGCATTTTGCTAAAGCTTATAAAACCAGAAAGAAGGGAAAGTGGCATATTTGTCATAAAAGTGACAGGACTTTCTAAGAATCACTATTTTAAAGCAATTTCTATCACTTGTTAGTCATATCTGTCTACTGACATTAAGACCATAAGGAGCAAACTCTTCACATAGACTTGAAAAAAGTTTTCATCATCAGATCTGTATGTCAGTTCCTTCTAAAGTCAGCCAGAGGCTTTCAATTACTCAGTCCACTCCAGAGCCCTAAAAGCTCCCCAAGCAAGCAACAGCCCTGAGAGAGCCTTCACAGTGGAATCCATTGTCTACTGATGTACATGTTCCAAGCCTGGCGTAGAGTAGGTATGTGTGTACCTTTGCTAATTTTTGTTAAACTGAGCTGTTTTCTTCCCACTCTATGTCCAAGTTGTAAATTCACATTTGTCTCATCATTTGATTAATGTCTAGCCTTTCCTTTATACTTTAAACGCATGATGGCAGCAATACATCTTTTTCTCTCAGTAGTTCTCCTCGGAACAAAGAACACTTCCTGACACATCTGGAATTCCAAATCGAACGCATTGCCCCCAAGTCAATTCTGACCGACTGTAACCCCATAAAGTACAGTAGAACTGCTTCATGAGGACTCTGAGGTTAGAAATCTCCATAAGAGCAAAACCCCTCATCTTTCTCCCACAGAGTAATGGATGGGTTCAAACTCCTGACCCTCTGGTTAATAACCAAACATATAAACCACTACACCACCAGGGCTCCTTTTATACTACCACCACCGAGCTGTCCCTTAGCCAGCTGAAAAGTTTTAGTAACAAGTCCTTAGAATAGTTACAAACCGATAGTAAGCCCCTATGAATTTGCTGCTATTGCTGTTGAATAAATGAGTTATTCACCACCTCCCCACAACTTAATATAGAAGACAAAGTAACTTTTATAGATGTTTAATAGACTTAAAAAAATAAACTGAGCTTAGAAACATTAGATAAGTTGACCAAAAACATTTGACTAGACTGTATTCTGAAATTCCATACCATATTGATTAAATGAATCACACTAAGATATGATTCAGGAAACTTTCCTTGTCCTGGCAGCTCCCCAATATCAATCAAATCAGAAACCAGTCTCCTCAGTGAATCTCAATCCGGACTAGCATCCGATTCCTTTATTCAGCAAGGCAGACTGTGTTGTGAAAAGATGGTGGCAATAACATTATATTATTTCTTCTCACATGGTACTTTCCAATAAAAACTCACATTTCCAAACCAAGAGGTGAAGCCCAATCCCCTCTCCCATGACTTTGAGCTGTACTTAGTGCCTTTTTGACTGATAGTATACGGTAGAAGTGAAGTTCTGGGACACACAAAACTCAGCCTAAGATGCCTGTTATCTCTCATCTGAGCCTGTTGGAGCAACCCAGCTGAATCCAATCAACTCAACAAAACTGAAAGAAAAAATCAATCATTAATCAGTTGTAGACTTAAGTCACTAATTTGGAGGATGGTTTGCTCTACAGCAATAACTTAAAAGTTCAGGGAAATGTATGTTCTTCATACTATATGCAAGCATTGTGCTAGTTTTTAATTATGGGTTACAAAACTTTCTTTGGCAAGAATGGGAATTAAAGTTATTGCAATCGTTGATTAAAAATGTGTGATGGCCCCACAATCCTCTCACTCAGTCCTCTGGTGCCTAACAGATGTATTACTTAATGCCCTGTGATGATTCCAGAACCTACCTGCACCCCATCGCTGAAGTTGTCAGTCCATCTCACCCAGATAATTTAGCTCACCACTAATCTGTCTCAGACAGGCATAGTACACCAATAATACCCAGCACTCCTCCATTGCAATAGTTGTCATAATTCCAACTAAAGAATTATCTATGTGACTATTAATAGCAATGTTCATGATAAACAACAAACTCCATGAGGAATAAAATATACTTCTTGCTTATTATTGTATCCCTAAGATATGGCTCATTTCTCCGTACATGATAAGAATTCAATTGTTCTTTGTTTAATTAATGAATAATTAAAAGTCACAGCTAATGACCACTAGATGAACTTCAGACTTCCTAACTTTGCTTTTGTCAGAGGTAACTACTGTGTCTTCCAATGAGTTGTGAAAGTTCTAGGAAGGTAGGTGGGTTGCCTCTAGTTTGAAAGCCAGTTAATATTTCAGTAATGGTTTCAGTGATCACTCATGATTTACGATTAACAGGTCAGGAAATCAACAACCAAGACCTTCAACTTCCATTTCCTCATGGCCAGTGACTCCTGAAGTCCTCCCTCTGTTACTCAGCTCAGTTGTGGCAGCATCACACCAGGGTGTACTCAAATGAAAAATGCACAGTCTTTGGAATCAGACATATCTGTAGTTATACAGCAAGTCTTCAAATTACAATCATGTCATGTTGAGCAATTTACTTCTCTGAGTCTATCATACACCATTAAAATAAAGCAAAAATACACAATAGCTTCTCTTAATATAGAGCACCACTTACTGAATTTCGAGGGACTTAACTATGTCAGTGATTAAATGAAACATTTCTGAACCGAATAGGCAGGTAAAGTTAGGTAACACAGGCTAGCTGGAGAGTCTTTTTACTGTACAAGTGATCCCAAACCAGTCCCTAAGTATGTCTTTCAACTGAACGTACAGTTTGGCTCTTATTTGGCCTTATTTTAGTGCTAGATAAAGCTCAAAGCTTCTTAGTGATTTAAAAACTGCATGTGAAGCAAGCAGAGATGATTGCAATCGAGAATTTGTGTCAAGTAGGGATGGGTAGGAACCCTGTGGTGTAGTGGTTATGCACTGGCTGGGCTGTGATCTGCAAGGTTAGCAGTTCAAAACCACCAGCTGCTTTGCTGGAGAATGACAAGGCTTTCTACTCTTGAAATGAGCTGCAGTCTTGGAAAATCAAATGTGTAGTTCTACCCTGTCCTGTAGGCTCACTATGAGTCAGCATTGACCCAATGGTAGTAGGCTTTTTTTGGTTTTGTTTTGTTTGGGGAGGAATTGGTACAGGAGCCCTGATAGCATAGTGGTTATACATAAGTGAGCCCCCGTTTATCGCGTTTAATCGGTTCTAGACCCTACCATGATAAATGAAACTCCGCGAAGTAGGATTCCTTATATCCAAAAGTTTTACCTTTTCCTGGATGGTGAGCATCTTCCTCTGGCGCTTATTTTTATTGTCAGAAGGCTTAGAAGAAGCAGCTCGTTTAAGAGCCATCATAGGGCTTAGATAAAATTTCTTAAAAACCGCAAACAATTACAGTACACTGTACAAAAGCAAAAATGCATCTGATACGTAGCTCCAATACATAGCAATGCAGACAGAAGCGTGTACAGTATGAGCCAATCAGTGGCAGTAATGACAGAGCATGCGCTGTTACGCAAAAACCGCGATAGAGTGAAGCCGCGGAAGTCGAAGCGCGAAGTGGCGAGGGTTCACTGTAATTTGGGAATAGTAACTGCATAATCAGCAGTTCAAGACCACCAGCCACTCCAAAGCAGAAAGACTGGGTTTTCTACCCCGATCAAGAGTTACAGTCTTAGAAACTCACAGGGCCAGTTCTACTCTGTCCTATAAGGTCGCTGTGCGTTGGAATCGAATTGACAGCAGTGAGTTATTATGTTTTGGAAGGGATGGTACAGTTGTTTCAATGTGAGAGCAAATTTACATAATATCAATAAGCAAATAAGAGTCATCCTTATGTCATTCACAACGAAGGGATTGCCTTATTCAATGTCAAATAAACCAATTAGCAAGGTAAACACCCGGTTCACGTGAGCTTACTTACTAATCTGTAGTGAACAATTTCACATCTTTTCACCACATCAAAGATTTGACTGCTAGGTATGGCTGGCATCTTTCTCACTTCCAACCTGACAGGATCTTCCGACAAATGTATAGTCCACGATACGGACAGGATGCCCAGCCAGCAAATTAGGGACATGCTCATTTGTGCTTACTAACTAATCTATAGGGAACAATTCTGCCTGTTATTCCTAACAATTTCACAGTTATGGTGAAACTCATGTGATACGGTACACTACAAATGAATTTTAAAAAGCACAAGTAAACCCTTGCTTATCTTGCTTGTTGGGTAATCCACCTCTACCTGCATTCCAAAGACACCTTAATTTTGCCTAATCACGTTATGTCTACCCCCGGGATTACTTTTCAGGTTTGAAATTGCAAATTTGAGAAGCAGATTCTATGCCAGTGAAGAAATAATGCTTCATAGTTCACACTGACTACAAATCAGAGGAAAATGGGTGACAGTGTCATTGTCAATGTCACAGAAGCTAGAGTTGACAGCATGCCAAAAAGCTAAGTCATCCTCAGCTTCATCCTATTACTACCAGTTAGCTTTATCCTAAAAGAATAGAAAAAAATTGTAAATGAAACCAGCACAGAAGGTGTCATAGAAATAAAGACATAAATCTTGGATTTACGTATTACTGCTTCCAAATGATAAGACTCTACAAAGCCACAGAGCTCTTATCACTCATGTCCTGAAGTTTATCTATTTGTAATGCATAACCATCTTAATGCTTAAAGATTTGAAAAGGTTTACAATAGAAACATTTAAAACAAGAGTATGAGCGATTCAAATAAAGATGTTTCAAACAGAGATCAGAAATCTTTCTGAAGATGGGATGACAGATCTTGCCTAAAGGAGGTAAAGGAGTTCTACAAGATAAAATTCATCACTCAGCCAATTTTTAATAGCTTGTATTGTTCTCTTTGCAAGAAAGTTCTTCTAATAGGTGAACTCTGTTGGCAGTAAATACTAAGAAGAATGTGTTAGGAATCCTATATGAACCAGACCAAACTCACTGCCATTAAGTCAATTCTGATTCAGCCAACCTACTAGAAAGAGAAGAACTGATCCATAGGGTTTCCAAGGCTGTAAATCTTCATGGAAACAAATTGCCCTTTTTCCCACTTCCATCAAGTGGACTCTGGCTTTAGGAATATCTAATGACTAAAACCTGAGGAATGGGGGAAGCGAACACTAGAACAAAAGATTGCCAATTGTTACTTTGATCAGTAAGGATATTTTCAGTCCACATGGTAATCGGAGGCAAAGAAAGGTTATGCTGAATTACAAAAGGGCAGGGCCACTGTCTTAAATGACAGTTCTTCCTTTAGTAAATTTTATGAATGTCTTAGAAGTTCAGTATGCCATTTTAAAATCTTTTTTTTTCTATTTTGGTAGAACTATTGTACACTTTGTAACACGATAAAACTAAAACACAGATATTTGAGGGTCAGAGTTGGATGGATGAGTGAGCAGCCACTTGCACCAGGCCCTGAACTCAGAAGAGGATTGCTTAGGGCTCAATACTCCGTAGTTAAGATCTTGAGTTTTTAGTTATGCTTGGAGCCAATTTTAATTCTTCACTGTGCCTCACAAATCACAGGGAAACCTGGTGGCATGGTGGTTACTCACTGAGCTGCAAGGTCAGTAGTTTGAATCCACCAAAGAAGAAAGATAAGGTTTTCCTGCCCCATAAAGACTTACAGCCTCCACACCCACAGAAGCAGTTCCACTCTGCCCTATAGAGTCACTATGAGTCAGAATCGATTCAATAGCAGTGAATTTGGGAATTTTTCACAAATCTTATAGTCAGTTCTTCCCTAAATAACTGTGGGCATATGCTTGTTGCACACCAAGCCAGTTAGTAGTCATTTTAAGCTTCAGTTGCTAGTGGATTGAAATTTAAAATTCTGAGCAACAAATTTGGGGAAGGCTACTTTTCAAGTGAAATCCAAAATCCATTTTTGAGTCTCCAGACAGATTTACCCTCCACTGAATGCTTTTCGGCTATTAACCAGCCCTATGAATAGTTGGCCCTCAGATTGAGTAAATCAGAAAGTGGATTACTACCATTCCCCTAGGCAGTCCAGGGAGGGGCCAGCTAGCTCTGTGGGCCGTGCTTGGGTGTGTCCTCAAAGGATTAGGGTACCAGAGTCCCACAGTCCTGAATCATTGGTTGGAGGGCCCTGCATCAACCTTGGAAACTCATCTAGCATGGTCCCATTCCCATTTCTGCAGTCCCACCTGCAATTGGGATTCATGATCAGCCACCAATCACGCTTGTTTGATAGCTTCCCTTGTACTCCTGTGCCCTACTTAACTGGCCATTCTCAGTAAATCCTTGACACCACTCTTTCATTGACTCATGGAGATGCATAACTTTCTATTTCGTTGTTTTTCAGAGACCAGCAGCTACATTCAGAAGATGACCAACCCAACTCAGATTCAACTAGTTCTGGGCCCCACACATATGCAATGCCTTTCAGCCCAGGAAACAAACTCATTAACAGCTCATCCCTCCTGCTACACCCAGAAAATTTCCTGGTTTCCCAGAGCACAAACCTGCACACACTTCCATGAACACTTTCACAGTGATTTTAAAACAGATGGCCCTTTAAATCTAAGCATACTAGAGCTCAACCAAGCCTCCTCAGTCTTGTACCTTTGATGACTCTGTACAACCTTCTTGTACTATGGAGCTTAGAAGTTAAGACAGGGCTGCTACCCTCAAGGTCAGCAGTTTGAAAGTGCCAGCTGCTCCTCAGGAGAAAGATGGGGCTTTCTTCTACTCCCCCCAAAAAGAGGTTGTCTTGGAAACCTCCAGGGCAGTTGTACCCTGCCCTATACAGTCATCCTGAGTCAGAGTCAACTCGACAGCGGTGAGTGTGCTTTAGTTTATAGCCTTCTTATCCATTTCCCTATCTCTCTGAAACCTCGCAGAATCCCAGTTCTTCTGGGAGTCTGATCTAAGGACCTGCCGCCCTGGTTCCTTGCTCAATGCTTAGGAATAAGGTTACTTTCTCTTTCTCAAGGAATAGTGTCCAGAGATTGAATTTCTATGAGCACTGGGCAGGGACCTTTTTGGGTTCATTTACAGTTCTGTATCAGGAAACTTTTTTTTTTTAATTTGAGCCAGAAAAATGCTAATAATCTTTATTATCACTCCTTTAGGAAACAATGTCATCCCTTGAAGGGTCTGCCAGAATGAATTAGCCCAGAAAGCTATATTCCAGTTGTCTTCCCAGCTGCACTGCTGAAAAGAATTTAATCTTGCCCATGTAAAATGTGGGTAATTTGTGCCAAAATCAGCAACCTACATTTGGAAGAGCTGAAGTAAAAGCATTTTTCCTGACAATAACTAGCCCAAGTGTGCTAAGCAATTAAACCAATATGGAATGAACCCCAGCTGACTTTGACCCTTGCAAGCTGCATGACTCAGGATATGTGACTTCATCTCTTCAGACCTCTGGTTTCCTCTACCTGTGAAATGGGAATGTTGGTGTTTCAGTGCCTGGATGGACAAGTTAACAAAATGGTTAAGGCGTGTACTGTGCAGCCAGCAGCCTGGCTTCATGATACCAGCTCTCTCACATACTTGGCTTAAGTTATTTTCTCTCTGTTTCTCAGGGGTGCTAATTTGTTTTGAACACAAAAAAGTTCTAAATGGTAGAGAGCCCTTTAGAACGCTTGCTTGGTGTCTCCCACGCCACTGGGAATTGTCCCAACATGGTTCCAAGCTTACAGGCTGCCTTGTATAAACCATACTCTTCATTGCCAACCCCTTCTCAGATTTACCTGTACCACCTTTCCCTCCAAGTCCTAGTTTCCAGGGCACAAACAAGGGAATATTCCTGAGATACCACAGTAGAACAAATTGACACCCCACCCCCCCCCACTCTCTACCACCACCATACCCTCCTCTCCTTTCAATCAGCCCTCTGATAAAAGTGTCCTGGCTTGGATATGGTCAGCACATGAGGCTTGGGTATATCCAGCACATGAACTCCTTTGCTTTATATATCGCCAACAACAACAAAACACTGTCATCGAGCTGATTCCAACTCAGAAAGATCTGAAGGGGGCAGCATAAAACTGGCCCTGTGGTTTCTAAGACGATAAATCTTTAGAAGGGCAGAAAGCCTCATCTTTCTCCCCAGGAGCAGCTTGTGTAGACACAGATTAATATTCTTTTGATATTTAGATCATGTTAAGTAAAAAATAAACAAAATACTATCTGTGTGTCTCCCACACAAGAATGTAAATTCCTTGAGGGCAGGGAAGTAGATTGTTCATCTTCTTCATCCCACCAGGGCTCACCACACAGGGCAGCTGCTTCATACGGACTCTCATGAAGATGAAATGAAACACCTGCAAAGTATCTACGAGCCGAAATAAGCCCTTGATCATTATCCAGTGTTCTTCAAATTATACCTCCTCATTCTCCACCGAGCTTGACACATGTGATAGTTCTTGATTCTGTGCATTGGTAATGCGTGCAAAATATATATGGGGATCATTCAGCTTGTCAGTAATTTTTCTCTCAATTCCACCCCAAAGACCAGCACTAGCACAATGCTTTTCAAATACTGGCTGTTTCATAAACATTTGATAAATGGCTACTTGCAAATCCACAAAGCCCAACCTTGGAGGCAATTGCTTTTTGTTTGAGAAGGCCGCCTGAGAAGACCAGCATCGAGGACCCTTCTGGAGCTTAAGCAACGTAAAACTAAAAGCAACTTCAGGGAACTTCTGATATACACTTTAGAGGTTAAAAGTTTCTAGTGGTCCATCATCTTTATTTTAAAGTTCAGATGAACATATCTTTTTCCCATTTGACATATATTCAACTATTGTTGCTAAGGGCACAAGGTTCCAGGCCAAAAAAAAATAGGTTAGAATTATAGTGTCCTAACTGTACTTTATATTCGGCATACTACTTGTGGTCCATACTGCTTTGAATAATGTTTCCATATCTGGGGGTACTGTCGTGTAATGAGTCCTAGCTCCCCAAAGTTGAAGACAAACTCAGACTTGAGTCAGACCCCTGACAAATGACCTGGGCACCACTAAATAGATGGGCCCATGGATGCACTGATGATGAATTGAGCCAAGTGTACAAACATGTTTGGGGGTGGCTTTCATTTGGCTGGTATAGGACATGGCTGGCACCCAGCTTCCTGGGGAAGTGTGGTTGACAAAGAGTCCTGGTGGTGTCAGGGTTATGCTTTGGGTTGTGATCCGAGTGCTCAGCTGTTTGAACTCACAGGGGAAAGCCTGGGCTTTCTACTCCTGCAAACAGTTACAGTCATGGGAACCCACATGCGGCTTGATATAAGTCATCCCTGACTGAGTTGCGGTGAGTTGGGTTTGGGTTTGGTGGTGGCCAAGTCAGTTCCTGATGCTTCAGAGACACCACTGTCACAATCAGACGTCTGGTATGGCTTGCCTGGTGCACCGTTCGTAAGCAACTTCCCCACAGTCCAACTGAGCTGCTCGGCGTCAACAAATATTCCAGGAAGTTTTGTCTTGACTTATATCTTCAGATAGTCTATGGACCACCTAATACCCTGTAATAAACTACTTTCTGTCAGAATGGATCCAGACATTGCCACCTAAGAACTCTACATTCCCAATAACACCTATATTAGAACTTTGAAGCACAAGATGTCTTTAGAGCATGGATTTCTTTCTCTGTCAAATTAAAATGCTGCAAAATGGGGACTGACTGGTTCAGAAATTCTAATAACAAGCACGTGACTGGTTTTCAGCTGACAAGCTGAGGAGCACACAGATACATGTGTACTGATTTTCTGGAAGATATTTTTTAACCTCAAACATAATTTGATTTGTCAAAAAAGCTCCAACTACATAATACTTCATTGTCTAATGAAACACAGTATTTTTTTTATCAAGCAATATTCCTTTTAAGTACCTGCTATCCAGGTAGACACATCTGACCTCTTTTGGCTACACAGATGGGGAGAATCCAAAGTCCACAACAACCCAAGGCCAAGGTCAGACATACATCCACCCTCCATCCTTCTTTTACCTCATCCTGACACCATGACACTGCACTTCTCTGCTGGGGTAGATATTCCATTGCAATGGCTACACAGAACTCACAGACAATAGTCATGATGGAGTTTATTATGGAAGCTAGCAGGTTGCCGCAAGCCAGAATCATAACACGTCAGGGATTCAGTTATTGTTCCACAGCAACACCTGTCCTCACCAGCAGCCAAGTGTCTCTGGTCTTCAGCCTCAAGGGCCCACCTGCTGCTCTAACTCACAGTCGCACAGTGTCAGTGCTGTTTCTCTGCTGTTCCATGGTCTCCTTGCCTAGGCCTCTGGCCCCATGTGCTGTGGCCTTGCTGCCTCCACTTCAGGCTGGCGTTTCTAATGTGCTCTGCTGGTGGCTCTTCTTGCTTGATGATCTGGTGGATTCTCTCAGACCTGCTTCTGAGATAGCAAGGGAAATGGCAACTAAACTTATACCTCTATTTGTATTTCACATGCCCTGTTTGTATAATCCTACCCAATCATTTGGTGGTAGTTACAGAGACATGGATAGAAAAGCAATATTGGGAGATTTCACGTCACCCACTTAAAAAAATACATTTATACTAGAATATGTTTTCTTTCATCTCTTTTCTTCTCCCCTCTTAGACTTTTTGATAACTCTCTCAAATTAAACATTCACTATTTGAAATGTAAAACGTAAGCCACCTTGAAGAAACAGAAAGCAGTCTTGGAGGGGAAGGCCCCATAGATGGGCTTTCCCCGGGCAGGGCAAAGGAGAGAGGAGGAGAAACTACGCCGTTTCTACCTGTTCCACTGCCCTGAGAACCTCCTGGCAAGGCTGTCATATCAAATCTTCTCTGACGTTCCTGGATGCGGTTTACTAACCTCTTCTTTGTTTTCCAGCTGACAGGCTGAGGAGCACACTGTACTTTCTAGTGTTGATTGAAATTTTCATTTAACCTCCAGTCATCACTACAGACTCTGTTTCCAGCGACTCAGCTATTCTCCCTTCCCAATGCCGCACTGATACAATGTAAAGCGGGCCGCACCATCAAATATTTATGCCCAGCCCTTCCCTTTCTATTCCTCATACAGAAGTTCGAACAAGAGCTAGAGACAGAATCAAATTGCTAATGGACTATATGTTAAGAAAAATGAAGGTGAGAGAATTTGCCCAAGATCACTCAATTTGCACATATTATAAACAGGATTTAATCTGAGATCTTTCGATTCTAATAGTCCCTGCAGTCCACATCATTTTCTAATTCTCTTTAAATAAACATAAAATTGGAAATTACATGTTTCTAATAATTTATCTAGAGCCTACACCTTAATAATTACACTGTAGTTTTAGAATACAGTATTTTCTCAAGCAGAGGTCACCAAATTATTAGCATCTTTGCTTTGAAAAAAGATTTGAATTTCAATTTCACAAAATATCTAGTTTAAAGTAAATTGGGGGGGAGGGGAATAAAGGGCAACCAGTAGCAATGATTGACACATAAGCACATACACACATACTCCAGGGGCATGAACAATATAAACCATGGGGAAAGGGAGACAGCAGTCAGCAAAAGATATGAAAATAATAATAATTTACAATTTATCAAGGGGTCAGGAAGGGGGAGGAAGGGAAAAAAGAAGAGCTGATACCAAGGGCTCAAATAGAATGTAAATGTTTAGAAAATAATGATGGCAACATATATATATATATGCTTGATATAACTGATGTATGGATTATTTTAAGATCTATAAGAGCCCCCAATAAAATGATCTTTCAATAAAAAATTGAAAAAGCAAATCTTACAAACTAACACTTTAACCCACCACTCTTCTGCCAGAACACAGTAGCTGGCGAGTTGTTATTGTGCTGGAAACTATGCCACCAATATCTGAAATGCCATCAAGGTTACCAGTAGGGAGCGGATGGGTTCACACAGAACTTCCAGACTAAGAAACACTTAGAACAAAAGGCCTGGTGATCGACTTCTGGGAATTATCCAATAAAAACCCTACAGAATATTGTACAATACAGTGAGCAAAGAGTCGAGTGCAGTTTTAAGCAATGGTTTATCTGTCATACATAACAGTCATGATAAGGCAGCATTCATGAGACAGCAATTAATAAGGCTGTGATGGGGGATGCAACTCCAAGTGTTTTAGTCTGGGCTCTCTAGAAAATCAAATCCAGTGGTGTGTGTGTGTGTGTGTGTGTGTGTGTGTGTGTGTGTGTGTGTCACACACACACACACACATAGAGACATTTATACGTTAAAAATGGCTTACAGAGTTGTAGAAGTGGGTAAGTCCAAGTCCAGGCAGGTTCCAATATGTAGGTCAGATGTAATGCTACAGGTCCTGACTCAAGTGGTTGTGAGGGCTGATGAACCCAAGATAAGCAGGAAGACCACAGGCTGGTGACTGCAAAGGAAAGTGAAAGCAAGGTTAGCAGGTCAGGCTATGAATATGGAGGCAAACGAATCCAAGCTCAGCAGGTCAGATGGCAGGCCACTGATAACTCTGAGGATTGCCAGGCTAGATGCAAGCTACGGACTCAAGTCCAACGATGCAGAAGTCAGTGAGGCAGATGTAGGATCCAGTGCCAGCTGAAAGAAAGCAGGTTTTTCCACAGGGTTCACTTATATTAGAAGCAGGTAACATTCCTGAGTCTATTAATAATATCAGGGTCATGACCTGAGTAAGAGCATTCCATTCTACCCTAATCTTATCCCACCATGGAGACTTACAATGTTGTGATGACACTGGGTTAGGTCTGACTATAAGGGATTACTTAACTGTTAACCTCCAAACCACTGAGAACTGTGACCCAGGCAAGCTGACAAAAAACCTTAATTATCATACCAAGGGCTCAAGAATGAGAAGGATAAGGAGAAATGGAAAAGGGAAAAGAAAATATAAGGTGGGGTCATTATGAAGCTTCACAAGAGCATGTAGTCAACTGTTCAGGCACCATAGAACAATCCCTTCAGAAAGGAATGTATCTATTGGCTTCTTCAGTCTCCTCTGTCTCATTGTCAGACTCAGGTCCACGAGGTGGTAATCTCCTAACACTTCCTGTGGTTTATGCAACTTTTGGGAAAGACGCCAGACCTTACATTCTGTGCAGGTCTGTCTCCCAGAGAGAAGATACCGTGAGTCTTGTTAATACAGACTTATAGATTGGCCTGGGGTATCAGAGTCACTCAGGACAGACCTCAACTCAACAGAGAATGTTTACGAGATGAAGCACAAGTTCCCAAGGCTTGGGGAGGCATATAATTAACTGTGTGCTGTGGGTTTGAATGCACAGAGATTTTTATGACAATTCAATTCTAACAGTCTGCAATTCCTAAGAGCCTGGTGGGGTTAAAGATCGGTTGGAGGAAAAGACAGTAAGTTAGCAGCCAAAAACTAAAACTCAAAACTCTGGAGAACTAGTCTTCCCTGACCAGCCATTTCCTTAAAAAATAATAGTTTTTAAAGTGTCTGTTGTGATTGAATTTTATTCTCCATGAAGAGATGCATCCGACCATATTTGGAAATAAGGTATTAAAAGAAGTTATCAGTTAACATCTGGCATGCTATAATATGATGGAGGTCTTCATGAAAACGAAGATGCCCAGAGGCAGGGAAACAGCAGAAGGACTCGACGGAGCTTTGCAGTGGCAAACCACGGGGCCCCTGGAGCATCTAGGTTGAAGAGAGACAGGGAGAGACACGCTTACAGAGCTTCCAAAGAGTCAACAAGACCAACACCCTTATACTGGACTCTCCGCTTCCAAAACTGTGAGATGATACATTCCCGTTGCTCAAAGTCAGCCACATTATTGTACTGTACTATGACTGTCTCAAAATGCTTTTATGCCCATGGAGTCCTTTAAATCAGAGGCAGCAATCAATTACTTATAAGGCTAGATAGATACCAGGAAATAATAAAAGCAAACTCACTGCCATCTAGTCAATTCTGACTGACAGCAACCCTACATAAATCATTTTAGAAGCTGATAGCACCATCTTTCTCCCACAGAGCAGTTGGTGAGTTTGAATCACAGACCTTGTGATTAGCAGCCCGGTATTTATGCCACCGGGGCTCCTATACAATAATAGTACTGAATGTTTGCATACAAAATCGCAACAAAGCATACTTCCTCTGTTTTTCCTGATTCAGTCCTTTGGTTCATCTCATTTTTATTCTGATAGAACAAGTAATAAAGCAATATTTTGTTACCATAAGAAAAATGGCATAAGGTCAAGGACAAATTAAAACTACTAGTCTGACCCTAAAAAATTAAAGCACAAAACACAATCAGACATAAGCACACTCATGTTTGTCGCAGCAGTTTCTATAACAGGAAAAAGATACAAATATCAAAAGCCCTGACTGTAGAGACATATAAACAAACTTTGACACACTCAAATCATGAAATATTATACACTCTTAAAAACAATGACAAGTCTATCAAAAACCTCAGGACTTAGGCAAAATTAGAGAATTAGTGCTCAACAAAGTTAGTCAATCTCATAAAGATAAGTGTTTTATTAAATCATTATTATAAAGGCAAAACAAAAATAGCTCTCCTATCAAAGGGTAAGACTTTAAAGACTAAGACAAGGCCGGGGGTGGGGTGAGGGCAGGTAGCAGCAGGAGAGGTGAGAGAAGGGACAGGAAGACAAGAAAGGAGGATGGAAGGAAAATAAAGAACCACATTTGGATGGGGGTTGGGGGTGGGCGTTAATGGGATACTTTCACTGATTTGATGGGATGGGCTATGTAACTAGAATCTGTTTTCCTTTGCATGTATTATATTCTACAAACGAAAGGGGAGGAATTAAATTTATACATACAAAATAAATAAATAAAATCAAAGTAAAGCCTTACAAACCTCTGTTCCTTACCCATCAGAACTCAACACTGGTTTGCAGGGCTATCAAATAGGAAAAGGAAAACTGACACCAACTTGGATTCTTCTGTGGCATACAGGTGGATTTAAAAAAAAAATTACTCTTGTGGTGGGACCAAGCAGCACAAGATTACATACAGCTCTTCCCTACTTTATGTTCAGCGTCATCACTGTGGTGGTCACTAGAAATTGGTCATGGTCGAAATCAGCAAATAACACCGTTCAGGACATTTTAAATGTTCTGTAGAGCCAAGTACTAAACAGCCAGTCCACTGTCTCACAAGGCCATGGTTTAAAAGAGAAAGTAGAAAGCCTTGGTGTATGGGCATGCCCCTTTAAATTATGATTTACATCTAGAAGTATGATTTACACCTAGAAAGAGATGGTTACGTAACAGTGTACACTCAAAATTGCTGCATACCCATGTCTTCCAGGGAAGTCAGAAATCCATATACAAGTCTGCTTCACAACGGGGTTCCATTCCAATGACTCTACAAATCAGTTCTGACATCTGTCAAACCACTCTCTCTCTCTTTCATTTTCCTTATTATTGCTTTTTATTATCAATAACTTTATAAACCTGATCTTTCTTTTAAGAGGTGTAATAATATATTTTTTTCATTTTTAAAAATATTTTTTTTCATTTTAAAAAAATGTTTCATTATAATTTGGGTCAAGATCAACAGAGTAAATTGATTTTCCACACAACAATTCATACACATTTTGTTTCAGGTCATTGACTGTAATTCCCACAAGGTAACAATACTCTTCCCATTTCCTCACTCTGTTTCCCACTTCCATCCATCCTTCTTTTCTATCACTTCCACCTTCTGAGTTTTATCCCTGGGCTCATGTTGTCCTTTAGATCTTATTAATTGATCATTTTTAAAATTTATTATTAATTGGAATTAATACATATACCATAACATTCCATAGCTCTATCACTATGATCTTTATTTGACTCTAGATGTTGGAAACATTAAATATTAACTTAAAGATATATTTTACTATATGGGTGCACAGAGAATATATACCAATTATAAAAATTTAGTCTGAAAATGAAGAAGAGTTGGACAACAATGGCATTGTGTCGATTGTGGGAATAACTGCACTTATGGGATGTTCTGGATCATCGGGAAGGGCAGATTCCAGACACATGGAAATCTCTAAGGACCCAAGAAACGGAGACTGAAAAGATAAGGAAAAACTACTGCAGGACTGACCGAGAGAGCCTTCCGTCAGATCTAGAGTTCTGAATTTACCTTCTAAACTCCTAAATTTTGAAGAAAAAAAAAAAAAGACAGATTTCTCTTCACTAAAGTTGTAATATAGTCAATATACATGATCCTTCTAGCCTTGTGATATAGTCAATAAATATGGTTCCTTGGGTGATATATAACAATTCTGGACTGTATACCCGTGGCTATGATCCCATTTTGGAGGGAGTTCTGGGTTACAGGATGAAGGTGGACTAACTGCTGACTTTAGTAAAACATGAGAACCAAGCCAGCTCCCTGGCCTGCAGGAGCAAAGGCCAAAGAGCCACGTGGCTGCACCACTGAGGACCAGAGAGAGACTCTTTGCTGTCTGAGAGAAGAGTTGCTGTTAAACAATGACTAGATCCCTGGTGTTTGCTGACCCTCTTGGGATAATCTACCAACTTCCCTAATTCATTCTCTGAAGGGTGAATACTCTCTGTCAGTTCTGTGTGAATTATGAGCAGTAAAGAATAAAGTACTGTGGGAGTTGGAACGGTTTGGTGTTTCGCTAGGTGAAGAAAGATGCAGTGTGGAGGCATGTCTGACTCCTGGCAATAAGGAAGCCAGAGGAGGTCAGATATGTCCACCTCTGCCGCTGTTTATTGCAAAAGCCATCCACGCATGGTATTTTTGGTATGGTAACATGAGATAACTAACACTGATCTATGAGCTGTTACACATTGGTAATATCAAATTCTAAATTCAATATTCGTACCATATGGGTAATTTTTCCACCAATCTCTTCCATCATATTATCCTGCGCAAATGCTTACAGTGTGTTCACATAATTCAGCATCTTTCCATATTCCCCAAATGACTTTTTCTATAACTTCCTCCCAAGAAGATGCATTGAAGAACATGATTTTTCCAGAAATTGCACAATCTTACCACATATCCAGCTGTTGCATAATCCATAGGTCCAATGTTTCTGAAGTGGCAATGGCCACTTGATCTGTGGGCGGTCACAGCTGGAGCCTCACTGGGGGGTCGATTCCATCTACTGTGATGAGGGTGACCTGGGGCATTATCGAGCAGCAAAGGAACCTTCAGAGCAGTGCAAGGGATGACAGCAACACTGTACGCAGTACTAATGTACTAGAAAAATGGATAGTCGTAATAGCAGCTGTCATAATTCAAACACATTTTAAATTGAGAATTACCTGCATTTAGATGAAAGCAATTCAGATGACACTTAGAATGATGGCACCCTATACAGTTTCACTGACTCACTCCCTGTCATCGAGTCAGTGCCAGCTCATGGCGACCCTGCATCTCCCAGAGAGCAAAAATTAAGCAATCAAGGCCTCAAGAGCAAATATTTGACCTTTTTTTTTTTCAGTGTAAAGTAACATAAGACTCTCCAGGGAGTGTATTGTACAAAAAGAACCCTTTGCTTAATACCGTAGCATCATTCAAGGCTTATCTGGGTTCCAGAAATGTATTCACGATATCTTGTGCACTTTTAAAAACCCCAGTTGGCTTCTGAGCTGCAGGTTTTTAAATTAGCCTCTGCTTAAGGAGGCTACCATAGGCATCCTTGGCAACACCGAAAATATTTGTTGCTCTTGCTTAAGAACTTAATTAATCAACACGATAGATGAAAATAGGCGGGGGGGAGGTGTTTCTAAATTCTAAGTTATGTTCTGTTAGAAATGATGCCATTGATTTCAAAAATGGCATCAAGTATCTTATATTAAACTCACTGCCATTGCGTTGATTCTAACTCACGGCAATTCTATATGGGGTTTTTACAACTGTAAATCTACAGGAGCAGGTAGCCTCACCTTTCTCTCAAAGACTGACTTTTCATCATTGACTTTACAGTCCAATGCTTACTCAACAGCACCTAACAATCTTATATAAAAAACAAATTCACTGCCATCAAGTCAATTCTGACTCATAGTGACCACATAGGTCAGGGTAGAACTGCCCCTGTGGGTCTTGGAGGCAGAAATCTTTGTGAGAGCAGAAAGCTTCAACGTTCTCCTGTGGTCAGTTTGACCTGCCAACCTTGTGTTTAGCAGCCCAACATAACCCACTCTGTGCTCCCCCAGAATCAATAAATTGATCAGTGAGATAAACACAGGAAGGTACTTCTTTCCTTTGTGGTTAGAGACACAGTTTGCATAGTTTGCCACTGTTTGCTTAAGAGACCACTAGGGAATTTGAAACCTTGGCAAAAAAAACTTCAGAAAGCCTGGTGAAGATTTATTCTTTTCATCTCTTAGTGTGTTCTTTTTCTGATGTCTTGCTGGCTCCACAAATGTTACCTGGTTAGGTGTCTTGCTGTCAGGTGCTGAATAAACTCATCCATATCAGTGTGGCTGCACTTGCAAGCATAGCAGCTGACTGGAAGACTCTCTTGTGGAGAGTGACACAGTGCTGAGCAGAACACCCAGGAAGCACAGATGCAAATGTCTGAGCAGTGGGACGCAGGAGAACCACACCTCTAGGGTCTAGCACAATCTTAATAAAGCTTTCATTTGACCTAAATCATAGCTCACTTTGACACCTCAGTCTTTCAGTGCATAAAGGCTTTGAAGCATTTTCCCCTTTTATTTGTATTGCTATGTAAATAGGAGAATTGGGTAATATATTTCAACTGCAGTGTCACACAACAGGGCTGTCTTCACGTACAAAGAATCTCAGAAAACAGAAAGGAGTGAAATATTCTAAATGGTCTATAAACTACTACATAAAAATAACCAGTATATCACTGAAGACAAAATAGGTGCATAAGCAAATGTGGTGAAGAAAGCTGATGGTGCCCGCCTATTAAAATATATAGTGTCTGGGGTCTTAAAGGCTTGAAGTCAAACAAGCAGCCATCTAACAGGGAAGGAACAAAACCCAAACAGAAGAAACACACCAGCCTATGTGATCAGGAGGTGTCAACAGGAATAGGTACCAGAAGTTCAAAAACAAGTAATCAAAGTGACGTGAAGGAACATAGGCCAGGTAGAGACTCAACTCTCACCTGTAAAATAAAGGGGCAGTCCCTCACAGAAGGGCCATATGGAAGAGACAATATATCCAGAGTGTAGTAGAGCATTGATGAAATACATAAGTATCCTCTAGTTCTTGTGTGTGTGTGTGTGTGTGTGTGTGTATGTAATAGAGAACTTTATATCAAAGAGTAATTGTATATTAAGAAAACATCTCAGCCCAGTCCAGATCAAATCCGTAAGTCAGATATTACCTCATATGTCTGATACAAATCTATAAATTCCTCTTCAGACTCACGCACCACATGCAATGACACCAAATGCAGGAAGATCACGGGCCAATAGGTGGAAAGTCTTGTGGGTCCAGTGGTGGTGGAAGCATGGGTCTCCAAGTGGGTCCTCCAGCTCCAGGGCTCTGGTTCTATCAGCATAGCTCCATGTGGCTTGTCAACAGGAATGCCTCATAGGGAGAGTGTGTCTGGCCTCTAGTAAGCTATTTATCTCCATAGTGCCTCCAAACGAGCTGAATTTCTCACTCCCACTATTTTGGCCTTAGGTTCACCTCACAAATCTTGCTAAATTTGCCTATGTACATTGGTAAAATCATGATCTTCTGATGCACCAAATTCAAGGTAGTTAAACCCCTTGGAAACAGTGAGGGGAGTAATGACTCCCTGTGGATATGGGAAGGGGGGTAGGGGAGGAAGAGGCAACTGATAGCAATGATAACCGTATAACCCCACTCGAAGGGAATGAACATCAGAACATCAGGTGATAAGATACGTGAGATGGTGGAAGCTAAGGCAAGAAAACAATTACAGTCATAATATATTGAGGGTCCAGAGGGGTTGTAGAGTAGGGAAGCGAGGAGACAAAGTGGAGCGGATATCAAGGTGTTTAAGAAGAAAAGAAAATGTACTGAAAATGATGATGGCAGCATTTGCACAATTATGCTTGATCTAATGGAACTATGGAACTCTATGATATCTTAGGAGCTCCTAATAAAATGGTTTAAAAAATAATAGTAACCAGTACATGTTACTCCAAGAACCCACACTGTTTAGATAATTTGTAATATTTAAAGTTATCAATTCAATTGTTAAAATGCTAGACTTCCAGAATATCATGTCACAGGAGAAAATGTGAATGTATTAGTTGTGTGCTTATTTGTTTTCCGATTTACAATTGTTCAGACCTTGAGGATGTCAACAGAGGAGTTTCAAAGTAAAGCATTCTTGTCACACATAAGAATGATGGGGTCGGAATGCATTTGAAGGAAATAAAAGGCCCAGAGGTAAATCATGCCTCTAGATGTAAACAATTTATTGGGGGAGGGGAATGTGTCCATGCCCACAATTATGTATAATGTACACTTATTCTGCACAAAGGAACCAGCTAGCACCACTTGCTTGCATGGTAACACCTTCCTTCCTAGCCTTTACATTTCAAAGGACCTCAAGCTAAAAGCTGATCTTATTATCATCAACAAATCCTTAACCCCAGCACTTTCCTTTATTCTCCGCTTGAAAGATGGAGAATTCTGTCATCTTACTATATACTACCAAGCTGGAGCTGCATTAAACCAAAAAGTTAAACCCACTGCTATTGAACCAATTCTGACTCATAACAACCATGATAAGGTATCCCAGACTGTAAATTTTTATGGAAGAAGACAGCTTCATTTTGCTCCCTGAGGAATAGCTGTGGGGTTTGAACCACTGACCTTTCAGTTAGTAGTCCAATGTTTATTCACCCTCAGAGCCACCAATGCCTCTATTAGTTCTCAATAAAACTTTCAGTCTTGAGTGTAAGATTTTCTTCTTTGACAAGTAGATTCAAAATGTCTTCCCTTTACACAGTGAAGGAAGATTCTGTATGTGATTACATATTTATGTCTCAACCAGAGGAAAATAACAAATTTAAAATCCCTTCAGACCTTTCTCTACAATTCGTATGCATAAAAATATGTTTAAGGCAAAGTGGGAGTCACTGAAAAATAGATACCAATCCAACTGGCTTGAATAGACCATATTGCAGACCACTATTATTTTGTTCAGAGCCTATGAGTAACCAAACTTAGTCAGGAAGGAAAAACTAAAACAAATGAGCTATTTATTAAATGCAAATATTTTGGCTCAAGTTGAAAGATTATACTGTTTATAGACACACAATATTTTAAAAATTCCAAAACCAATATTCTCTTGAAAGCGACCACATGCTGAGTTAAAAATATGTAATCCATTGCAGTATTGAGCAGAAAATCATTCCCCAAAGCATATAGCCAGAGTATCAAGAAGATGAATAAGAATGCCTTGAAAGAAAATTTTCAATCCATAAATATATTAAGCAGCATATGATACATTGATTACCAACTTTCACTAATCTTATTTATTACAACTCCTTGATAGTCTATTCAGGTCTATTTACCAAGTAAAAAGGAAAGAAACAAATTCCATTGCTTTCACTAAATCAGGATTTCAGACATAACAGATTTTATGTTTTACAAATTAGACTGCCAATTAAAGATTATGGACAGTACCTGGTAACATCAGGCTTTGTGACCAGAGAAAATAATAGCCTTACTGCTGTGTGAGATGTCATGTCAGTCACATCTGTTTACCAGAATATTCATATTTTAATCTTCGTTATTATTAACAGAAATTTATTTCATTATAATGTTCTTAAAATTCAGATTCCACCCATGCATTCTTTTCTTTGAAATACTAAATAGTATCCAAGAATAAGGTATCATTCTACCACCATCTCTAGGTACGCATTCGTCCAGAAACAGAAGTAGCAGTCAGGAAAATCGACTTGCCCATATAACATGAGGCAATTCACAAGTCTCCATCTTCCAGAATACGCCAAGTCTACATCCCAAAAGATATGGAGCTGAAGAAGCATTAAGGAAATTACACAGATGATTAAAAATATAACCCTGAATTCATTGATGGCTACTATAATATTCAGTAGTTAGAAATGGCTCTGATAACTTCAGGATACAAGAAAAGAGATCTTTGACTACTTAGATATAAGAACTGGTTCAAATGATACCAAAGGGATTTTTAACAGTTACCTTTGTATGTGGGCTCATGAAACCTATCATTGGAATCTGAGAGATGCTTTGAAATGTAGAAGAATGTTGCATTCCTAGTGAGGAGGAAGAAGTTGATAAAGGTTTTGTTGAGAAACCTTCACAACAGAATCTACTGAGATTACCTATAATTATAGGGGTGTCAAACTAGTGGCCCCTGAGGTAATTTTTTGTGGCCTGCAATGCTCTGAAATAAAAATGGAAAAAATTGTTATGAAGAAAATAGCGCTTAGGGGAGATGGAGGCAATACCTTACACACAATTCCCTTGTTAACCCTTTAACTACTGAAGACAAGTACACACGTGGCCCAGTGCCTTTCCTGGGGGCCCATGGACGTGTATAAACGCACTGACTCAGTTCCGGCACTGACTCAGTTCCGGCAACGTGTGGAAGCAATGTGTCTGCCACTCTCAGTGTCACGTCATGTAAACAGATCCCAATAGCGAAAAGGTTAAAAAGAGCGCTTTGGGTTGTGTCGTTATGAATCATACCTAGTGGTAGCGCTAGTTAACATTTTTTGAGGGACGCCATTATAATTGTGCATCATGTTTATCAGCTGTCCAACATTTTGTGCTTTTTATTAGCTACTTTGTTATATTTTCCAGTCACAGCATAAGAGGTAAGTGAAAACTAGTAGGAGGAAAGCGCTGGCAAGTTTCCGGTAAAAAGAATCATTTTAGTTTTATAAATACATTAAATAAAATAAACGTTTAAATAAAAGCAATTATATAGTGTTTTAGTTATCCTATCCATATTCCTTAATCCTCACTTCAAAATATAAATTTAACACAATTTGTAAATGTGATGTAGCCCACGTGAATCTTGCCTGTTGCACCAAATGGCCCACGTTGACACCCCTGGATTAGTACATCAAAGAAAGACAGTGTAAGAGGGCAGAGAAAGGGGTCCTAACCCACTGCCATCTAGACATTACTGACCATAGAAAGCCTCTGTGGGCTTCTGAGACTATAACTATTAAAGGGAGAAGAAAAGCCCAGTCTTTCTCTTGTGGAGCTGCTGCTGGTTTCAAACTGCCAACCAGGCACATTGCAGTCCAACGCATAACCACTATGCCACCCGGGCTCCTCTAGGGTTAGACGAGCACAATGCAATGAGAGCAATTGTCGCACACCTCCTTTCAACCTGCCCTAAATAGAAAATACCAATATTTGACTGCTCGCAGGGCAGTGACTTTATTTAATATGGCTCTTCTAACCAGGTCTCTACCTCCCACCAAATGTGTTTTTCCTGCATGGGTCTGGTAAGAAGGTAGGGGGAAATACTGATAGGATTCCATTTTAAACTACAAACAGGACTCCCAGGAGTGCCAATTTAATGTGTATAATGAACCTCCTGAATCCCGAGGAGCAGCAGCAGAACCAGGAGCCAGGGTATGGACCAGAGTGGTGGACTTCCCCACCCAAGGTGTAAGTTCAGATGAGAGCCTGAGGAGTGGGTGTCTCTGGGCACTTAATACAAGGGGATGGGTTTGCTGACCCACAAGGGCTTGAGGTGAATGTCTTTGGGTTAAAGCTTATAGCAGATTCTCCTTTATTAGCAGATTCTAAGCATTTCTCACTGGCATTATAACTTGTTAACTTCCTTAATAAACTCTTTAATTGTGAACTTTGTCTAGGACAGTGGTTCTCAACCTTCCTAATGCCGTGGCCCTTTAATACAGTTCCTCATGTTGTAGTGGCCATCCAACCATCACATTATTTCCATTGCTACTTCATAACTGTACTTTTGCTACCGTTATGAATCGAGCGACCCCTCTGAAAGGGTCATTCGACCCCTCAAAGGGACCGTGAACCACAGGTTGAGAACCCCCGGTTTATGAGTTATGTGCCGCCATTGCAATGGATATTAGAATGCAGAGAGATCAAGAAGGAAAACAGGGAATATTAAAACCTTGCACTGCTCCTGCAGAAACTGCCTGGATTCAGACTTCTGTGGCTATAATTCTAATAGATTGATGTTTGCTTGTTTTTATTAAAAATATTATACACCGCTTTTGGGGAAAAAAATTTATACCCTAACTCTTCAACTTCTCCTAATAAATCAACACTCAGACTATCCATATATCAGTCTAGCTCTTGGTTTATTTCAACCATTCCCCCTCCGAAGCCATTTAGTCTTCAGAGAGAGAGAGAGAGCACAAAGGAGTAAGCCAAGGAAAATGCCAATGGCATTTAAACTATAAACTCATCTCCTTGTTAATAATTCTGACCACCTTCAGCTAAGCTACTATTCACAGCCCATATTCCACAAACCAGCTCATGTCTTACAAGACAGGCCCTGCCACAGCTAGTTCTTACACATAGTCCCTTCAGAGTCAGTCACGGCAGCTCTGCAGAGACTATGTGCATTAGGACTCATTCAATCCCAGACCTCAGCCTATGAACATAAGAGCAGGTATATGTACAATTCCTTGAGTAAAATTATAAAGATGAAAAAATGCAACTATTACTCCTCATTCCTTCCTTTTAATCAAAGCAATAACTTCAGCTTCTGTCTTTCAGAGTTTGAAGACACCTGCTATTTGAAGATGGCTCTTCCTAGCTCTCTGCTTCTGCCCGGCTGCTGGTCTCAGGTCTCTGTATTAAATTTTCTCTCCTTTTATTCCATACAGTTTCCTTCCTTTTCTAACGACATCAGGACTACATTCTAATCTTTCCCAAATGGCTTTGTACGAGACCAGGCCTTCTCAACTTTCAATCGACTACCTGCCTTTCCACTGTGATGGCTCTCTTCTCTAGCATTTCTTTCTCTTCCCCACTCCACCCATTCTTTACACTCCTTTTTATTGGGATTTTCATCTTCCTTGCAAGTGAGATTAGCTCCTTTTATTCTCCCTGACACCTTTGTTCTACTTTTGTGTTTTCTAGAGGAAATGTCATCTCCAATCTCATTTTCAGCTCTCCACATATCTCATAATTTCTTTCATTATTAATTTATGGTAATGCTGTGATTGATTACAGCTGTCTCCAGACAAGACACCAAGGTTCTTGTATAAAAAATTATTAATTAATGATCACAAATTGGTTTTCATAATGTTTCCAGTCTCTATGATTCAAATGCACTTACAAATGAAGGCTTACTTTGAAAAGGAAGATAAAGCAACACGCCTTGATTTTTATTATACACAAAAAATGGGATACAGATTTCTTATAACCCCAAAATATATCAAAGTGGGGTGACTTATGTAATTACCATTATTTTAACTAAATAAAATGTCTCTTTTAAACAAAATGGCATCAATTTTAAAATATGAATAATAGAATTAGAGGTTTGGGGTTTTCTGGTTCTTGGCGGGTTATTTTTTTTGCCTCTGAAAGTTAGATTACAGTATAAACCAAATACTACATAAAGAATCCTGGATGGATTGAAGTTATGTTCACTACAGTCTTTGAAAATGTAGCTTGCCAAAAATATGTCATTAAAGACCAAGAATATAGAATCCCCAAACAAGTTGTTAATTAGCATGTCATTTGAAAGTTATGTAAATATTTCATTAAAAATTGTAAAGGATTAAACAATTGTCATATTTTCATAATGAAAACAATATTGAAGGTTCTCATAATTTAATTCATCTGTGCATCAGACACACAGATTCCTAATTACAAACTTACAATAGCACGTATTTAAGTCATCATAGCAGGCTTTCCAGACAATTTTAACTACAATACTGATTTTCATGTCATCAATTTTATTTAAATTTCATATTTGGGCTCTTAACAAAAAGGAATAAACATGGGTAGAAATTTCAAATATCTTTCTTTCCCTCCTTCCATCTTTCTCTCTTCAGACAGTAAGGCAGAAGGAGTAATGATAATCTTGAGAATGAGATATAAGAAACAGACCCTCTTACCAGAGAAGCAAACATATGTACATATCTTACTCCCACACAAACCTAGAATTTTATCTACAATTTCAGGTGTTCACCAAATATATTTATTTATGGCCAGGGTAAGAACCATAATTTTATGATCACACAGAGACAAGATATTCAAGGGTAAAACAATACAACAAAATTAATAAAAGTAATATACCAGACATTGAACTGTATGAAATGGGCCAAAATCACAGTCCATAAAGATTCTTTTTTTGTTTTTGTTTTCATTTTTCATGTTTATGTATAAGAGAGGCAGGATAAACAATACGAAGAGAAAACAATGGGAACAACTGTTCCAGAGAGACAAGAGGGGCAGGGATGAAGGAAAGGAAGGTGGAGAGCCAACAAATCCAGGGTCAAGGGAACAACAAGTGATCTAAAATCGATGGCGAGGAGGGCATAGGATGCTGAGTGGGGCTTGATCGTGCAATGTAGCTGAGAGGAATTACTAAGAGCCAAATGATAGTGGGAAAGGAGGAATACAAAAGGAAATAGAGAAAAGAACTAGGAGGCAAAGTATATTTATAGAGGTATAAATACAGGCACATGCATATATAGATATACTTATATATAACGATAGAGACATAGTTCTATGTACATATATTATATGTTAAATAATAAGATAGACATTGGGCTTCTACTCAAGTGCTCCATCAATGCAAGAACACTTTGTTCTAATAACCTGGCATTCTGTGATTCTCACCTTCCTGACATGATCACTGAAGACACAATGAGTACATAAGCAAATGTGGTGAAAAAAGCTGATGGTGCCCGGTTATCAAAATGTATAACATCTGGGGTCTTAAAGGCTTGAAGATAAACAAGCAGCCATCTAGCTGGGAAGCAACAAAGCCCACATGGAAGAAGCACACCCACCTGTGTGTTCATAAGGTGTCAACAGAATCAGGTATCAGGCATCAGAAGATCCAGAATAAAAAATCATAATATGAATGGGGGTGGGTGGGGCACAGTAGAGACCCAAAGCCTATCTGTAAACAATTGGGCATCCCCTCACAGAAGGGTCACAAGGAAGGGATGAGTCAGTCAGGGTGCAGTATCGCACCAACGAAACATACAACATTCCTATAGTTCTTTAATGCTTCCCCACCCCCACCCCCCACTATCATGACCCCAATTCTACTTTACAAATCTGGCTAGACCAGAGCATGTACACTGGTCCAGATAAGAGGTCTTGACACAGCAAATCCAGGACAGATAAACCCCGCAGGGGAACAATAATGGGAGAAACGATACCATAAGGGTATGGGGAAGATGGGGGGAGAAAGAGGAAACCAATCACAATGATTTATGTTTTTTTTGTTTTGTTTTTTTTTATGATTTATGTTTAATCACTCTCCTTCCCCAAAGGGGACGAACAACAGAAACTTGGGTGAACGAAGACAGCGATCAGCGTAAAATATGAAAATAATAATAATTTATAAATTATCAAGGGTTCATGAGGATGGGGGAGGGAGGGGGAAAGTGAGGAAACCAAGGGCTCAAGAAATGTTTTAAAAGGGATGATGGCAACATATGTACAAATGCGCTTGACACAATGGATGCATGGATTGTCACAAGAGCTGTAAGAGCCCCCATTTATGCTTAAAAAAAATTATCTAGCAAATTTTACATCTTAAATTCTACAGAGTCAGAAAGTTATGTATCTGTCATCCAAATCCAAGTGAAGTTTTTAAGAAAGTGTCGGGTTATAGGGGAAAAAATACCAAACGTTTTATTGAGGTCATCATTCTGATGACTATAAGTAATGACATGGATATTCCACAGCTATCCTAGCCTCACGTAAAAGGTCAAGTTTTTTTTGAATATTTGTTGATTGCTTACAAGCAAGTGAAAAGTTTTCCATGATTAATTCGGGCTGCAAAATGAAAAAAAATCGGAGAAACCTTCAAAGTATTAAACTAGAAAATTGTAATTTTAAAAGTAGATGCGTATAATCAAAAATTTGGATGGTGCTGGAGAAGAATACTAGAAATATCGTGGACTGCTAAAAGGACACACTGACCTCCATTGGAAGAAGTTAGGCTAGAGCATCCTTAGAGGTAAAGATGGCAAGACTTCATCTTACATACTTGGGACTTACTGTAAGGAGCGGCCAGTTCCTGGAGAAGGACATCATGTTTAGTAAAGCAGAGGGACAGCAAAAAAGAGCAAGGCCGTGACAAGCTGGAGTGACACAGCGGCTGCATCCATGGGCTCAGGCAGGGGAACAAGTGTGAGCATGGCGCAGAGCCGTGCAGTGGTTTCATGCCGCTGTGAGTGTGGGTCAATGTGGGTCAGAGTCGACTTGATAGCACCTAAAAACAACAACAACAACAACTAGATGAAATACTGCTTTTCAGTATTTCATTTGGGTATATCTTAAAATCAACCAAGCATGCTGGTTTGCAAGCTTTTGTCAACGATGTGTATTGATCATCAAATATGGGATAATCTAGGTAGCTACTTTCCAACCGCCTTATTTATAATTCTAAGGACAGCACTAAACAAGGAGGTAAAAAAAATCCCCGCCACACACTGTTGCCAAGCTGATTCCACCGTTTCCTCTTCTGGGCCCATTCTGGGTCCGAATGGCTGATCATGCGGTTGGCAGCCTAACACAGAACCCACAGCACTATGGTGGCTCCAGGCAGTCAGGAGTTACTTACTGCTTGTTAAAGCCTATTTTTAATCTTGGTCAAATAACTGTGTGGAATGTAACAGGGCGAAGTTCACAATCTCCCCAGGCCTTGAAACCCGAACCTTTCTGGAAAATCCATATGTCATCTAACCTTCCAAATGCAATCTACCATCCAGCTTAAGCTTGGCCTTTGCTCATGATTATTAACGGGTCTGGGTAATCGCAGTAATTCTGTTTGTTCTTGCTCACATAGCAGGGCAATCGATCCCGCTGCAGCATTTCACACATCATCATTGTGAACAAAAGTCTGCAAAGAAACTGCAGCTATGTCATTAGAAACTTAGGCCAGTTGTTAAAATGGTGATGATAAAGAGTAAATTGAAAAATAAGAAAAATTACAGATACTGCAAAAAAATTAATGAACAGTGAAACAAGTCAAACTAAGAGTACAGCAAAAATTAATCCTAGTATTAGAAAACCATAAACATGAGATTTTCATGTCTATTATAATAATACCTTGCATATTAGAAAATGGTTGTCAAACATCAAAACGTGAGAATACATTACTTAACTGCTACTATTCACATAAAGTTCACCTAATTCCGGTATATTTTCGGTGTCAAACTTAAAAGCATGTTCAATAGATTGAATACAAATTAAATCTAAAATGGTGATATTGAGACTAATTTCAAGTTATTTGCTCAGTGGTCACTATTCATAGCATGATTTTACTAACACCTTATGCCTGGACACACCAACCCAAACCCAAAACCACTGCTGTGAACTTGATTCTGACTCACGGCGGACCTACAGGGCAGAGTACAATGGCCCCATGGGGTTTTCTGGGCTGTGTATCTCTCACGCAGAAGAGTGAGCAGCTCACCTTCCCAACACAACCACTGAAGACAAAGCGGGTAAATAAGCAAATGTAGTGAAAAAAGCTGATGGTGCCAGCTATCAAAAGATATAGTGTCTGGGGTCTTAAAAGCTTGAAGGCAAACAAATGGCCATCTAGCTCAGAAGCAACAAAGCCCACATGGAAGAACACACTAGCCTGTGTGATCATGAGGTGCCGAAGGGATCAGTTATCAGGCATCAAAGAACAAAAAATCATATCATTGTGTGCTCACCTCCATGATATGATCGCTGAAGACAAATGGGTGCATACGCAAATGTGGCAAAGAAAGCTGATGGTGCCCAGCTGTCAAAAGGTATAGTGTCTGGGGTCTTAAACGCTTGAAGGTAAACATGCAGCCATCTAGCTCAGAAGCAACAAAGCCTACATGGAAGAAGCACATCAGCCTGTGCGATCACGAGGTATCAGAGGGATCAGGTGTAAGGCATCATCAGAACAAAAAATCTTACCATAGTGAATGATGGGGGGAGTGCGGAGTGGAGACCCAAAGCCAAGAGTAGGCCACTGGAGATCCCCTTGCAGAGGGGTCTCGGGAAGGAGACGAGCCAGTCAGAGTGTGATGTAGAAACGATGAAAAATAAAACTTTCCTCCAGTTCCTAAATGCTTTCTCATCACCCCCCACCCCACTCCGTCCACTATCATGATCCGAATTCTACCTTGCAAGTCTGGCTAGACCAGAGGATGTACACTAGTACAGATAGGAAATGGAAACACAGGGAATCCAGGGCGGAGTATCCCTTTAGGACCAGTGGTGTAAGTGGCGATACTGGGAGCGTAGAAGGAGAGTGGGTTGGAAAGTGGGAACTGATTACAAGGATCTACATGTGACCTCCTCCCTGGGGGGTGGACAAAAAAAAAGTGGGTGAAGGGAGACGTCGGACAGGGCAAGATATGACAAAATAATAATTTATAAATTATCAAGGGCTCATGAGGGAGGGGGTGTGGGGAGGGAGGGGAAAAATAAAGACCTGATGCCAGGGGCTTAAATGGCGAGCAAATGTTTTGAGAATGATAAGGGCAATGCATGTACAAATGTGCTTTACACAATTGATATATGTATGGATTGTGATGAGTTGTATGAGTCCCTACTAAAATGATTAAATAAAAAAAGAAGAAGAAGAAGAAGAGTGAGCTGCTGGGGCTGAGCCTCTGACTTTCTGGCGAGCAGCCCAGTGCTAACCTTACTGTGCCCCTTGAATACACAGGCACTCAATAGTAGTTGCCAAAAGAACTAATAAGTAAAACATTAATAGGCATTGAAGTACAAAATTCTTTGCCTCTCTCACCCTGAGGTAAGGAGATGCAGAGATTTTCCAAATGAGAGATAACTATGTGTGAAAAGGAGATGGAGGATGGAAGGGTTGAAGATTCAAGTCAATTTGGTAACACCTGCTCTCTATACCAATGATGAGCTCACCAGGAATTCAGGAATGTTGTTTCATATTTTTCACATTAATGATTTGGTAGGCTGACAAATCTGACATGATATTTCCTAGATACACTGCAACTACCAGTGGATACTCAAAAATGAAAAGTATAGAGTAAAATGTCAATAGGGAAATGAGATATTTACTTCTTAATCTCCCTTAACTGAACTAAGATCAGGGATAAAAATCCAGTCCAAGGTGCTGGAGATTGCAAAAATACAGAAACTCACACCCATACGCATGCGCACGCACACACACACACACACACACACACACACACAAACTTAAAATAGGAAGAGTAAAGTTGGAAATATACATAGTCTTAAAATAAATTTTTTTTCTAATAGTGGTATGGTTTATGAGGAATTAACCATAATTTCACTTAAATTATTTTCCAAAGGTTTTTAAGTTTTTCACCTTAGTAGAAAAATGAGCTATGCCTGTTTATTATGACATGGTGGTCTTAAATTATCTCCTCTGTGCTTACTCACTCAGGAAACTTGGGCTCCTGTGCCCTTGGCTCTAAAAAATTAAAATGAATATATAAGGAAAGTATTATATAATTAAAACCCATAGCACATGTATTGGCTTAACACCAGCAAATTTTACCCTTCATCAACATCTCACAAACTCTGTACTACAAATTACTATTGAATGAATCAGGTTAAAATACTAACTACGACATGCAACAACAGCAATAAGTCCTTTCCAGTGTGGAAGACAGAATTCACAGGGGAATAATTTAATTATGGTAAATCAATGGCTCAATTTCTGGCTTTTCACTTGCTCTGGTGAAAAATTACATGGAGGAAAATAGGCTTGTTTTTGTTTTTTTTTCACTTGCATTTGATCATCTGTAGGTAAACGGACAGTAGCACAGTCTGAAAATGTGCGCCAGGATGACTCCAGCTTTGAACGGAGTGCTCAGCAAGGTCACTAAGGAAGAAGCACTGGTAAATACCTGCTAGGTTTGCTTTCTTTTTTCTTTTTCTGTAACAAGTAAAATTATCAGCAGCCATGTGCCATGTTTTCTTTTGATGATGTACTTTACTACTATTTTTCACATTTGTCTTGCTTTGGTTATTGTATGTTTAAATGTTCCTTCCTTGTCCTAAGAGATTGGGCATTGTCCTAAGCGATTGGGCATTGGGTCAGAATGAATGCTTATTCAAATAACACAATTGTGTAGATTAACAAATTATTTTCAGAGTCGAGTGTGATGGAAGCAGAAAGAGGGACCAGAACCATTTTTATTTATAAGGAAGCAGCAGACTAGAAGGCAGGAAGTGGTAGCTCTTGGTGGTGTGGCCCCTGGTATGGGCGATGGTACCCACAGTCTAAGGCTGCGTCAGTGCACTTCCCACATATGGCTTTAATGTCACTTCGCGAAGTGCTACTGCCAACAGTATAGTCATAGGCTGAAGGCTTACCAGGAAAATCAGGGATATTCCAGGGTTAATAATATCAGCAACAATGTATTACATAATATAGTATTATATGATGTTAATAGGTATTTCATATTCATTAGATCCTACTACAATCCTCTAACCCAAGCTCCAATCCTAAATAGCACATATAATTTTCATTCCTTTATTTTATAAGTAATCAAACAGGGGCCCAGAGAGGTGAAGTAGCTTAATTAAAATAAAATAAATTGTAAAGGGTATAAACAATCAAAGACTTCTTACTTGGTAAACAAATGAAAGACCATCAAAAGCTAACCTTAGGCCACTAAAATAAGAACCAGCTGCAAAAGTAGATTTGTCCTTGCTCAAGTAAACGTATTTTCCCATTTAAAAAACAAAACAAACAAAAAAACCCAAAAATACAATAGCATGCCTGCTGAGTGTTCTATGCACCCTTCTAAGCATTTGGTGAATAAGATTTCCAATGAAAGAAACATATTCAAATTTCTCTAGAATGGAGAGGGTATTTTAGCATGGATGCAAAAGAAAATAGAAGGATGTAGTTAGAAGGGAAAAAATCGTGGAGCCAAATCAATATGCTTGAACAACTTGCTTTAGGGTCAGCTTGTTAAAACTCACTATCATAGAGTCAATGCTGACTCATCACAACCCCCTGTGGGTTTCAAAGACTGTAACTGATTGCAGGAGTAAAAAGCCCAGTCTTTTACCCTTGGAGCTGCTGGTGGATTCGAACTACCAGTGAAAAGGATCACAGTCTAACACCTATCCACTATACCACCAGGGGTCCTTGCCAGCTTGGTAAAGTAGGCTCAAATATTTTGTAGTGACAACAAGCAAAGTTGGATTTAATCTGAACTTTCAGACTAAGATAGACTAGAAGAAAGGCCAAACGATATACTCCCAACACTTGGCCAATAAAACTTGAAGGATTACAACAGAATGATTTCTGGTTCCCTTGCTTTGGGTAAGTCATCAAGAGGGACAAGTTGCTGGAGGCCAACCCCATGCTTGGTGACGTTGAGGGCCAGAGAGGGCAAGGCAGCATCTCAATGAGATGGACTGGCACAGCAGCTATAATAGCACAACTAGCAGAACATGACAATGATCATGAAGATGGAAATGAACCAGGAAATGTATTATTTTATTGTACATGGGCTGCCATAGTTGGAGTTGATTCGATGCATCTATCTATCTATCTTTTGGTCTGTCTATTCACCATGTTCCAGGTGTTGCTCCAAGAGTTTTCAGTACAGTTAGCTCATTACATCCTCACAAAATCTCTATGAGGTAGGTATTAATATTCAGCACATTTTTTCAAATGAAAGAGCCAAAGCACACAGTCACACAACTAGAAAATGGGTGACCAGAGATTAAGACCCAGGCAGCCTGGTTCTAAGCATGGGCTCCCTAGGATCTTTCTGAATTTACCACAAAAATTTGGTCTCTGAATAAAATGAGTACATCAGCAGCACACAAAAAGGATAGACAACCTGGGGGAAGAGGTTAGAAGGGGAAGGAGCAGAAAGTTATTTGTAAAACTGAATAAAAGGAAAAGACGTTTGGAATTATTGTAGGCTTTTTGTTTGCTCATTTGTTTTTAAGTGCACATTGGTTCAAGGCTAATAAATGTGCCCATGTAGCAGCAACTGTTCTGTGTGGGGTTGCAGGTGCAGACCACAGAACCCTCAGCCTTAATAACCTACCATGTCCATCATTCACCGCAGGCTGTTGAAAGGAAACAAAAGAAACTCTGTTTTAAATGCATATGATTTATCCAGTCGGCAGTCATGTGTTACTGGAGGTTTCTCATAATGAGCACTGAGATTACTTTGTGCATAGGATCACGAAGAAGCATAGTACCTGGAAGGGTGTGTATGGTGTAGAAAGGTCAAGTTCAGAGAGAAAGGAATCTAGGATTGGGGCCTGCAAAGAGAGCTTGGAAGGTTTGTTTTTGCCTTGCTCTTAAAGAGTCCCATCTCCAAATGACTATGAAAGAAGTGTTAATGTACAATTTTATACATTCTTTCCATTTTTAAGACCAGAGATAAAAAGCAATACACTCAACTTTATAACAAGCCTTAATGAGAAAGTAATTTTACAAATATAGAAATTAAATCAAAATTAATTTTAAGAAATCGTGCTTGGATGTGTATGCTGTTTGGATAACTTGGGGCTGTGTCCTCCACTTCATCATCTAAGGTTCTGGAAAACTGCAATGAAAGTTCATCTACACGTACCTCAGCACCAGGAGAGTACAATAAAGCAATCAGACTGCTCAGACATGGATGAGAACTCTTATCACAACACCATCGTGTGAGGAGCACAATGGCACATACACGTTTCTCTCCCACGAGGCGTTAATCGTTCCAGCTTCATCAAGTTTAACGTTTGTCTAACTCAGATCCCAACTCTGAATATTACTACAGATCCTGGCTCACGATCTTCATCTTCACAGCAGTTCATTACTCATCAGGTTTGCACCTGTTTTTTGATTGCCTGCACCCATTTCCAAGTTGAAATCAATGAAACCTATTAGCATGTTCTCTACTTGGCACTTCAATTTGGGATAGTAATTTATTATTAATGTAATCATCCCGACGAGCCTGGATTCAACATCACAAGTAAAATTGAAGGTTTCACGACAGAAAAATGTAATAAGAACACTTATTAAAGGGCATTGAAATCTAAATAATTAAATGCATGTTTGATAGAAATTTTAAATGGAAATGAATCACACCAAAGTAGAGGTCCATGAATGGTGAGCAGACATTCTTTGTATCTTTGAAAGACAAAACATGATATCAGTTATGCACCAATGAATCCATGGCACAAAACCCCTATCATTAATTTCTAAACCTCAGAAGATTGCTCTTTTAAAAATATATATACTTTATACTGTACTGAACATGTACTGCGGGGGAGGGGGAACCTCCTGCAAGTTAGCCGCATCCAGTGTGGATTCTCCCATGGAATGGAGCCCTGGTGATGCAGAAGTAAAGCTCTTGGCTGCTAAACAGAGGTCAGCAGTCCAAGCCCACCAGCAGTTATGCATGAGAAGGATATGAAAGGCGGCACCCATGATGATTACAAGCCCTGGAAACTCTATGGGGCATTTCTACTCTATCCTATAGTTTTGGTTTTATCTCTAATGTTTAGAGTTCATACAAGTTTCAAATACTAGCTGCTACTGATGGGTTCTACTTGGTAAAATGTAAAGACCCTCCAGAGAAAATCATTGAAGGTGTTGGTGTACTCATGTATTAACAAAGAAGATAAGAACTTTAATGCAACAGAGTAACAATTAAGAAGATAATTTATCATTTGTCTCATCCAGAACCTTCTACTCTTTTAAGATTAATGTTAAATTTCCATGATGGTTGCCTTAATAAATATTAATCTGAGAACATGAGCACTATAATCAAAATAAAGGCAATTTGTGGCAGGCAAACAAGCTGCTTAAACAAATTCATTTCTACATGCTAGGCAAAGAGCCCTGGTAGCACAGTGCTTGGTAACACTTGGCTGAGAGCCCCAAGATGAGTGGCTCAAGCTCCCGAGCGCCCAGTGAGAAAAAGAAGGGGCAGTATGCTCCTGCTAAGATAGACCACCTTAGACGCCTAAGTGCCCGTACTCCTCTGTCTCGTGGGATCACTAAGAGTCAGGATCAACTTAAAATCAACAGGTTTCTAGTCTAAGTGCTTACAATCTAAAATTGACCCCCAAACAGACAGTATGAATGTGTAGCCACAGAGAGTTTAATGCAAGGGCTGTCACGTAGATAGGCAGCTGTCTACTTACTATGGACGTGATCCAGCGAATACCAAAGGAAGAGGGAGAACTGAAATCTTCTTTAAAGAAGAGGTTCAATGAGAGGGTTTGGCTCTGTCTTTCCCCCATGCCCTCCTGACTGCTTTTAGGCCATGCAATGCTCCTCCCATTCTTTTTCCTTAATCTTTAGCATTATTAACAAATAAAATAAAAGTATCCATGCTTGTGAAACAGCAAATACAGCTTTACATCATGTTATTTCTTTGCTATATTGGTTCTCAGAATGAAACTACATATTATAATTTTGTCTAATTTAGAAGTCCAGCAAAGCAAAGGATTCAAGAAATTTTCAAGTATAGCTTTTGGAGCATCATGTGATAGAATGAATGAAATTAAAAACCAAGATTCTTTGCCATTTCAAAAATAACGCTTTCATTTATAATGGTTCCCTACCATATGGGAATACCTTGCTGCTTACTGCATAATCTTATCACCATGACTACAGGGCTCAAACTTTCCACAGAGCCTTGAGATTCTTAGGATATACTCTTTCCTACCAGCTTATTTTTCTCTCCCAAAGAATTGTTAAAGTTACATTGCACAAAAAACTACCCTTACACGAAAATAGTAAAGAAGCAACTATCACACTGGCCCTCAATGAACTGGTAGAGGAATGAACACACAGGAAAAAAATATTCTCTATGAAAGTCCCTCCTTGAATCAGAATGGCTAGGATAGCTGGGAAATTGCTACAATATTCGACCATCCCAAATACAGAAGTAAAACAGCCAAGCATCCAATAAGCACTTTAAAATGGATTTTGCAATTATGCATAAATTAAACATCCTTGAGCCTACTTGTCACCAGGAGGGACTAACTTCTGAGTCAGGGAAAGATTTTGAATTGTGGTTGGTCTGAAGAAAACACCAGGGGAGGGTGCAATGAGATGGATCCACAATATGGTTGCAGCAATGACTCCAACACCGAACCATGGAAAGAAGGGAGCTGAGCCAGGCAACGCTTTGTTCCGTTCTACAGAGTGTGGTTGTGGGCCAAAGCCTACTCAATAGAGTTTACCAATCACTCTCTTTGGCACTCAACCAACACATGATCCTTACCTTATAAATGAGGGAATTAAGGTCGGAGAAGTAAATTACTTGCTCCAGTCTTAGAGCAAAGAATTCAAGGATTTCTAATGTCACTCTTCATTATCATCCTTACAATCATAGCTTCAATCCGGCAAAGAGGGACTCAGAGGGCAGTAATAAGGAGGCTACTGCCACATTCATTCCTTTTTTCATCTGCCAGGTACTGTGCACTGAATTCTAATGAATAAACTAGATCTGTTTTTGTTTAAGGGGGAAAAACATGAAAAAAAAGTTAATAAAAACCAAAAACATATGACTTTTTGGCTACAGACATATATGTTGATATAGATAAATAGCAAAAACTTAAGTAAACAAAAAAAATAGTCTTCAACCCCAAGAATGAGCAATTGTTTCATTGTTTTGTCTTTAATTCCACGATAAATGACTGGGCTGCATTAATTTGTGTTTATCCTACTTGTCATAATACTAGAAGTACATGTGTTTTCCAGTTTGTAGGTTTTCTCACTCTCCCTATTTAAACATTCAGTCAATTGGTCTTTGAAACGTTTCAGCTCATTAACACAGAATTTCAGAAACCCTGAGAGAATAATTAACTAGAAGCGGACCCTTAACTATCTCATATACATTTTTAATTTGACATTCAGTGAACAGTAAAATTATTATAAGCCCAGCAGTTATGGTATGTAATACCTATGTAAGCTCAAACAAGGCAAAAAACATATATAACAAAGTCAGTATACGGCATAAATTACACTAGTCAGTCATCACAGAAAGTCCAGCTCAAAGCAAACTTAATATCATTATCAGGTGCTTTTTCAAAGTGAAATTTAAAATGAAGCTTAATAATTGTAGGTCAAGAGTATTTCCACAAGTAAACAATATGAATGATACTAATTCTTAGCCAAACATCAAAACACATCTTAAAAATCTCAGATGACGGTAACAAGGAAGAAAGGGTACTGATGCTGCTCTAATGAATAGTCCCTGGGCACAAACAGAAACACCATGTTCTTAGTCATCCCCAGACATACTTATCTATCGTCTGCTTGTATTTGTGGTGTTGAGATGGATGTGCCACATAGTAACCCTACAGGACAGAGCAGAACTTCCACAATGACAAATGGCCATTCACCATCTCCTTCCAGGGGGCATATAACTTTGACACCTCCCCATAGCCCAGGAGAAACAAGAGCGCACACAATAAAAATGAGGCTGAATTTCATGCTGCTTGCTGTCATTGTTATTGTTGCTAGAGGTCAATGAGTAGATCCCTTGAGTTGGGCTGAGTAGGGTAAGCTCATAGCAACCCTCTGTGTAGCAAAAGCAAACACCCCCAACCCTGTGCCATCCTCTCATCTTGCCTATATCTGAGCCCAGTTTTGAAGCTTCTATGTCAGCATGATGTGCTCCTCCAAGGGCTGCTCTCTCCTGGTAACATGTCCAAAGTAAGTGAAACAAAGGCTCATCATTCTCACTTCTAAGAAACATTCTGGCTGTACTTCATCTAAGACAGATCTGTTAATTCTGGAAGTTCATGGTATATTCAACATTCTCCACAAATACTGTAATTCAAATGTATGGATTCTTCCCTGGTCTCTCTGATTCAACCTATTTCAGATGCATACATTTAAAATACCATGGCTTGGGTCATGCACACTTTAGTAGTTCACAAGACATCTTTTCTTTTTAACACTAAAAAGAGATCTTATGCAGATTTGCTTAATGCAATATGTCTTTGATTCCTGGACTGCTGCTACCATGTGCTAATCGTGGGACCAATTACATCTTTGACAACTTAATAGTTTCTTCATTTTTCATGATGCTGTTTATTGGTCCAGCTGTGAAGGCTTTGTTTTCTTGACACTGAGCTATGAGTCATAAGGAGGGCTATAGTCTTTGATCTTCAAATTGGATTAAAATCAGTTTACAGACGGAAGAAATGCAGTGTTTTAAGTACACTTATGTTTGTGGACTGAATTCTGACTGAATACTTACTGCAGTATTCTTCTGAGGTTCTCTCATACTGGCTACCCTGAAACCTCTCAGGATCCTAGCTGCACAGCAAATGGGGGCAGCGATGACTCTGTAGGGAAATTTAAAGTGTGTTTTGCACTTCACGTCACCACTCAATTGGACTCACTACTCTAGGTACTACTGTCACAAACAGAGCAACTACCTCGACATTGACATGCAAGAGATTTATAACTGTTGCCTTGGATTTGGTTCTATAAGGAAATCAAAAGTAAACGCTTGAATCCCTTGACTGACGGACAGTTCTAACAACAGAAAAGAAGTTGCTCGTTAACGAGCCAACACTTCCACTTGCCTCAAAATAAAGAAGGCTTTCAAGCCATCGAAAAATAAGGAAGAAACTTAAGTGAATATTGCCACATGAGAGCCAGTGTAAAAAGGCTAACTGAAAAGTAACACTTGAGAAAGTAAAAAGATTGCTGGAAGAGGGAGAAGTAGTTTAGGAGGGGAGGGTCAAGAGGGAGGAATGAATGGGAGGCACAAGGGCATATTTAGGAAAGTGACACTGTTCTGTATGAATACCATGACAATAAACACACATGATGCTATATATTTTCAAGACCCACACACTATACAATAAAAGAACCCTAATATAAGATATAGTCTTTAATTAATAATACGGTAGCATATTAGTTGTAGGAAACACACATGAATACAGGAGGGGATTCTGTGAGTAGGGGCTAGGGGAAAGGGATTTAGGGGAACTTTCTTTTCTTTCTGCTACATTTGAAACTGCTCAAAAAATATTCTTGTGCAAATAATTGATATATGTAAGCATAAATGTTTACAGACAACAGAATACAGGGAATATGTGTTTCATAATTTGCCAGGAACACTAGTGATCCTCATTTAACACAGAGTACAAGTAAGATTGCAGAGTGTAGAGCCCAAAAGTAACAGAGCCTCCTTCAAAGACTGTCACTCAACAGACCCCAGACTGGAATTCTGAAACTCTCAATGCAGATTCCATTGCTGAGCATTAAATAGTCTTAATTGTTCAAATGAAATGGTGGCATGTTGCAGAGAAAAATGGCTCAAGATTTGAAATACAAAACAAATCAGAAAATGGCAGTGTGGGCAACAGCTGGCTACACGGACTTTGGAATCACTCTGGCTTTGGCACTTACCGGCTAGGTAACATTTGCCAACTTTTCTGAACCTCAGTTTCTGCATTAACTAGGCATGTCGATAAGAAGACCTAACTTTTATGATTATTTTGAGGTTGCCTCGAGCAAAGCCTTGTGCTACAGCATTGTGCCTACTGCCCAGCACGCCACGTATGGCAGTGCTGCTGTTATCACTATTATCCTTACTCGTCCACAGTATAAGTCACACCGATGAGTCTGCTCTACTTTCTGTGTGTTCACGTGTTCACTCGGAATTATCTGAATAAGGAAGGTTCCTGAGTGGTGTACCACATACAGCCATGATATTAACCTAAAAGCAAACAGTTCAAGCCTACCTGTTAGTGCCAAAGAGAAAGGCATGGCCATCTGTTTCTATAAAGTTTACAAAATCACAAACCCACTGCGACTGAGTCAATTCTGACTCACAGTGACCCCACATAGGGTTTGTGCGACTGTGTGAACAGCCTCATTTTTTGCCTGCAGATAGTTGGCGGGGTAGAAGTGCCACCCTTGCAGTTAGTATACCAAACCCCTAACCCACAGTGGTTCTGGCTCTTTTATAGCCAAGAAAACACTACGGAACAGTTCAGCTCTGAGACACATACGGTTGTCATAAATTGGAACCAATTCAAAAGCATTATGCTTAATCTTGGGATTGGTATAGACAACGTGATGAGCCCTGGTAGTATAAGGGTTATGGGCTCAGCTGTTAACTAAAACTTAGTGGTTCAAACCCACCCTGAGACTCTGAGGGACAAAATACAGGGAGGTTTTCCCCCTGCAAAGGCTACACAATAGGAAATTCTACAAGCCAGCCATATTCGGTCCTATAAGAGATGCTAAGAAGTGGACTCAACATGACGGCACAGAGCAAAAACAACATAGAGGATGCAGCACCCATTACACAATCAAGCCCCTTCCTCCTCTGGTTTCCATTTCAGTGGTGTAGACAGTAAATAAAACAATCCGTGCTGGGTGAAAAGAAAGTGCAGTGGTGCAAAGCGATTAGTGATTAGGAGTGCAACTTTAGTTTGGGGGTTAGGAAATGAGTTTCTGAGAAGTTGGTATTCAAGCTGATCTCCAAACAATGGAAAGGCAATCTGCCTAGGGAAGATCTGGGTCAAGTGCTTCTGGGGAGAGAATATTACATTCAAAGGCCCTACAGCAAAAAGTAGCCTCAGGGTATTTGGAATGGATTCTGTCCCAGAATTATCCTAACAGGAGTGTAGGTCCCAATAAAAACTCTTTTGTGAGTATGCAGCATAAAACCCTCTGGGGAAGGTTTCTGCTTCAGGTCGCTGTATGTGGAGCCCGAAGGCTAGGTCAAGAACCAAAATCAATTAGCACATCATTCCTTATTGCAGAAGGATAGGCAAACCAGTCCTATGTATTTATTCTATCTTAAACATCAGCCACAATCTAACATCCCCAAGAGTTGATAGGTATTCCCTCACTAGGGCTCCTTATTTTCATATTTAAGGTTAGGAAATTGATGAACTGGGACCTTAGCTAGAAAATAATGGGGCAGAGACTATTAAGATTTCCCTAAAGTTGATTGTTAAAGAGAAATATGTCAGAAAGGCTTCTAAGATCAATAACAGAAGTCAACTTTGATAAATAATTTGTATGGAAATTCTCCATCCAGGTATAGTTTTGTTGTTGTTGTTTTAACTAAAACTAATATAAACAGTGTTTGCTTAATTTTTTTCATTGTAATTTGGTTAAAAGTATACAGAACAATTTAGTTCCACATTCCAAAATGCTTGCACATTCTGTTTCATGATATTGATTGAGTGCTATTGTAGGGTATGAGAGACCCCAAAACCCAAATGTAATTTAAGAACACTTATTAGGTCAAACAAGTAAAAACAAAACAAAGATAAATCATCCGGATGAGGGAAACCATTAGCACAAGGTCATAATGGTGTGTAAAGGTTTGCTGAGATTCTAAAACTTAAAAATGGACAGGGGAAGGCAAAGGCAACTGTCATCAAACCATAAGTGGGCTTTAGGTTAATCCATCACAGTAACAAGTGGGACTACAAAAGCAGAAACAACACCAGTATTAGAGACATGTACATTGCACAGAAGAGCATACAAGTTTGGTTCAGGACCCTCCTTTCAACACAGTCAAGATGTGACTCATGGCCACGTGGCCCTAGCACCCGAAATTCCATTAAAGATATGCCAGGCAATGCTTCTCCTCCCCGGACCAGGTAGAGGAGTGGCAGCAATTTATAAACTGTATTTGACCTGAAGAAAAAGCTATCCATGATGGTAATTAATAGTCAGTGGGAACTCAATGGAGGCTGAATTTATGTGGAGAATTATAAATGGGTTTCAGGCTTCCACTGCAAAATAAGTGCTCAGAAATTTAAACTCTAATACAGTACACCTTCAATGTCACAGTACTCTTTTCACTTCTCTCAGTTTCCTATTTCCCACCCCTCTTGTCTTCTAAATTTAATCCCTAGAAACATGCTGCCCCTTTGGTCTCCTATGGTTCTTCTAAGAAATGTGTACCTCTCTGGGATATTTTCTACATTATAGGCTTATCTCTATTTTTGCTTAAAGTTGCTCCAGATAGGGGAGTTATCTCAGGGGCATAGTCCCGCCGGTTCCACCAATCTCTATCAGACCAGTAATCCTGGTATTGTTTATCATGTTGAGAACTGGTCCACATTTGACTCCCATTCTATCCAAGGACTTTTCTTCTCTTTTTTACCCATACAAATCAACCCATACTCAACTAGACTATAGACCTGACTACCAGAAGGCCCCCATCACTAAAGAGCCACAATAAACCAGTGATAAACTCTGAATACAACTGTTGCAGGGACATTGCCAAGATATAGATCTAGTAGGTGCATAACCTCAAGAGTCTTCTGGCATTCCTTCTTTAAATCTACATCTCAACAGAACTGAAACAGTAGGAAACAATATCCTCTTTGGCCAGGGTAACAACCATACAGAATCCACTGGGATTCCTGAAAAACAGATCACTTAACAAAGAAAGCCACAAAGGGTACCATGTTACTTCTAAAAAAGGAAATTAAGTAGAAGTGGTGAAGAAGAAGCTGCCGTTGAGGACAGCAGCCTTCGAAGAGTCATCTGAGGCCCTGACTGAGCAGAAGAGATCACGACCTGGAGAACTTGCCCATAAGCCCATGGACCCCAGAGGAGGAGCCAGAGCTTTTCAAGAGGCAAATGTAAGTGACATGACATGACTTCTGGGAAGATGGCAACGGAGTAACACATACCAGAGGGACTCGGCAGAATTTAGCCCAAAAGAGTTGTTTAGAGGGAAATTCAACATTGCTGGAATGCAGGAGGTGCATCATAAAGATAAATAGGCACACACCCACAAGATTTTGAGGAGCTGGGGACTTTTGGCTTACCACAGTGGAAGCCAGCTAGGGCTTGACCTTAGCCCCGCCACTGTCTCTGCCAGACCCGGGACCATTTGGAGACCTTGAGGGCTCTTGATCTCAACATAGCCACAGTTTGCCACCACCTGCGTCGGGGCAGGGACTAAACCCTTGTAGCTCCAAGAGTAGGTATCGGGGCTCAGTTATATTGTTACATTTGTTTCCCTCTCTTATCTCTATCCCCCCCCCACACACAGTATCGGTGGGCTGCTCAGGGGCTTTTTCTCAACAAAGCAACAACTTGTGACTGCCACCACCTCAGGGCAGGGACTAAACCCTTGCAGCCCCACCCACAGGGATCGGAGTTCAAGTACATTGTTACTTTTGTTTCCCACTCTTCTCTATATCCCCAGTCTCAGCAGGCTTACTTTTTAATTATTTTTCTCCTCTTTGTCTCTTTCCTGTTCTCTCACACTACACTGCTTACCTCCAGACCACTCCCCTTAGCCTAGATTTATGCCTTCGCCACACCCAGTTAGGTGAGCTCCACCCTGTGCAGCTAGCCTGAGGCTGGGGAAAGCCCTGCCGACTCCACCAGGGGATACTCTGCCCAACTCCTTACCAGGGAATTCCTGGCTGTGTGACTGGGGGCCTAAGGCAGCTCAGCCAACACTCATTAAGGTTCCAAGCTGCTACAGGAACCTCTGCCAAACCTCTGCAACATCAAAGCAGGCAACCCAACAGCCTTCTGGGGCACTCCCCTGAGAGAGAAGCCACAGGAGGATAAAGTGGTAGGTTAATTCCATAGTGAAATTAGCTGTAGGCAGTTCAAAGAAGCATTCCTACAAGTCTCCCAGAGGAAGCCAGTGCTCTTTACTCCCTGGAGAATGACACCTGGCTCCTCTAAAACAATGCAATGCAAACAGCCATCAGCACCAATGACCTGAACGAAAAACAGGAGAAACAAAAGGCAATGACAGAAGATGTCCCAAAATTAATGACATGCATAGAAGAAGCAGACATTGAGCTGCCAAAGAAAGAAATTTTCAGAATGCTGCTTGGTGTCATACAGGATATGTGGGAAACAATACAGAAAAAGGATGAAATGATAGAGAAGATAAAGGTCATACACCAATGGGAAATGGAGCTGAGGGAGGATATAACAAAAACCAGTAGCAAAATCACGGACCTCGAGCATCAACTGGAGGAAGCAGAGAACTGCATCAGTGACTTGGAGGACAGCCAAGCAGACTTCAACAAACACGAACAAAAATCTAACAAGAGCATCAGAGAAGCTGAAAAACATCTAAGAGCTATAGCTGATGCTATGAAGCGGACCATTAGAATTATTGGCTTAACGGAGGAAGACACAATAAAGTCATTTGCAACAACAGTGAGAGAATTCTTGGGGAAAACTTCCCCAGCTTAATGAATGAAACCCAGGCATCCATTCAGGAAGCTGAAAGAACACCAGTTAGACTGAATCCCAAGACGTCACCAAGGCACATAATAGTTAAACTATCCAACTTTGAGGAAGAGGAGAAAATCATGAGAGCAGCTAGGGAAAAACAAACAATAACATATACAGGTTCCCAAAGAAGAATATGCTCTAACTTATCAGCAGAAACTATGAAGAAGAGAAAAGAGTGCAGTAACATATTCCAAAAGTTGAAGGAAAACAAGGCAAACCCAAGAATACTCTACCCAGCCAAATTATCGATCAAGATAGATGGAGAAGTAAGAATCTTCCCAGACAAGGAAAAACTGCAAAATAGGTTAGAAGAAACCTAGCCCTACAAAAGATGCTTGCCGACCCAGTACGGGCAGAAGAACACACTCACTAAGCATAAATAAGAGACTGCTACATAGAACAACCTCACCCAGAGGGCAACAAAGAGAAAACTGACCCCAAGATACCATTGACTTAAGGGTGGAAAGAAGTCAAGAATTATACACGCATACACACACGCACAACACACTAATGAGAAAGGAAAGTAGGAAAACACCCAACACAAAAGGTATAAGGTGACATCACAGAGTCTGCAGATGGAGATAATAACCCTGAATATCAATGGCCTGAATTCAAGCATTAAAAGACTGAGACTAGCAGACTGGCTTAGAAAAGACAACCCATCAATCTGCTGTCTACAGGAGACATATCTAAAGGCTACAGACAAAAATAGGCTGAGAATCAAAGGCTGGAGAAAGGCATACCAAGCAAACAGCAATTCATAAAAAGCAGGGGTTGCAATCCAAATCTCGGATAAAATTGACCTCAAAGTGCAAATCATTAAAAGAGATAAAGAGGGACACTATATAATGCTGAAGGGAATGGTAGACAAAGAACCACTAAGCATTGTAAATGCATATTCCCCGAACAAGAGACCTGCTGAATACGTCAACCAAACACTCCAAAAGACAAAAAAAAGAAATCACAGCCTCAATAATATAGTGGGTGACTTCAATAAACCACTCTTTGAGACAGATTACAGGAAAAGAAACTCAATAAGGACGCTAGAGATCTAAACACTAAGATTAGACAATCTGACCTGATAGATATTTAGAGAGTTTTTCATCCAAATACAACAAATTCACACTCTTCTCAAGCCCACATGGCACATATTTGAAGATAGACCACATGCTGGGGTATAAGGCTAATCAACATAAATTTAAGCACATTGATATCATGCAGACCTCTCTCTCTGACTACTGTGCCATAAGGCTGGAAATCAACAAAAGGAAGACGAAAAATACAAGAGCAGACAATGGAGAATGAATAACTCTCTACTGAAAAAGGAGTGCATACTGGCACAGATCAGAGATGAAATTAGGAAATTTCTAGAAACCAATGAGAATGAGCACACGTTGTACCAAAACTAAAGGACACAACAAAGGCAGTTATCAGGGGAAGTTTCATAGCAATACATGTACACCTGAGAAAGGAAGAGAGACTCATGATTGATATGCTGGCACAAAATTTATAACAACTAGAACAGAGTCAGCAGGATAATCCTACTAACAGCAAAAGAAAAGAAATCATAAAAATCATGGCTGAGATTCAGGAGAGGGAAAATAAGAAAACTATGGGGAAAAATTAATGCTGCTAAAAGTTGGTTCTTTGAAAGGATAAACAGAATCAACAGACCGCTGGCAAACCTAACCAAAGAAAGGGGGGAACAAATTTTAATAGCAAGAATAAGGGATGAAAGAGGGGACATTACAACAGACCCTAATGAAATCAAAGGACAAGTATTCAGTAGTACAAAGGATTGTATTCCAATGAATTCAACAACTTGGAAGACATGGACAAATTCTTGGAAAAACAATCCCTCCTGAGACCATCCTCGATGGACATCAAGAATCTCAACAGACCCATAGCAATAGAAGAAATAGACAAGGTTATCAAGGGATTACCCAAAAAAAAATCCCCTGGACCAGATGGTTTAACTGAAGAAGTCTACCAAGCATTTAGAGAAGAACTAACACCAATCCTACACAAACTCTTCCTGAACATAGAAAAAAATGGCAAACTCCTGAACTCCTTCTATGAAGCTATTATAACTCTGATACCAAAATCGGGCAAGGATCCCACAAGAATTGAAAAGTACAGACCACTATCCCTAATGAACATCAGTAAAAAAATCCTTAACAAAATACTAGCCAACAGAAGACAAAAGTATATAAAACAAATAACTCGCCATGACCAAGTGGGATTCATACCAGGGATGCAGAGATGGTTCAATATACGAAAGACCACTAATATTATTCGTCACAATGACATGAAAACTATAAGAGCCCCATGATAATATCAATTGATGCAGAAAAAGCATTCGCCAACATCCAACACAAATTCCTGTTTAAAACACTTGAGAAGATTGGAATGGAAGGAAAATTCTTCAAGACAATACAAGCTATATATGAAAAACCAACAGCTAACGTGGTAGTCACTGGAGAAAATACTAACACTATCCCACTTAAAAAGGGGACCAGACAAGGATGTCTCTTGTCCCCACTCTTATTTAATATCGTCCTGGAGGTTTTAGCTAACAGCATAAGGCAAAGAAAAGACATCAAAGGTATTCGTATGGGGAAGGAAGAGGTGAACCTATCGTTATTTGAAGATGATATGATTTTATATATGGAAAATCCCAAAAGCACCACAAGGGGAGTACTGGAAGCAATAGAGGTGTTTGGCAGAGTGGCAGGATACAAGATCAACAAACAGAAGTCCATCTGACTGTTATACACATCGGATAAGACCACAGAAGACGAAATCAAAAAGGTGGTGGTACCCTTCATAATAACCAAACACAAATGGAAATATCTAGGGATATACCTGACTAAAAGAATAAAAGATTTATATATGGAAAACTACAGAACACCATTAAAAGAAACCAAGAGCGACTTCAACAAATGGAAGAATATCCCATGCTCATGGATTGGAAAACTCAATATAGTGAAGATGTCAGTTCTGCCAAAGACACTATATAAGTTTAAGACAATCCCAATAAGATTACCCTCATCTTTCTTCAAAGAAATGGAAAAACTGATTACCAACTTCAAATGGAGAGGTAAGAAGCCCAGAATTAGTAGAGAACTCCTCAAGAAGGACACAATGGGTGGGCTTGCTTTACCTGACTTTAGCACATACTATACAGCCACAGTTGTAAAAACCGCATGGTATTGGAACAATGGCAGATACTCAAACCAATGCAAAAGAACTGAAAACCCAGAAATAAAATCATCAGCGTACAGACAACTGATCTTTGATAAGGGCCCCAAAAATATCAAATGGGAAGGTGATGAGTTCTTTAACAAGTGGTGCCAGAAAAAATGGATATTTACCTGCAGAAAAATGAAGCAAGATCCTTATCTCACTCCACGCACAAGAAAAAACTCAAGGTGGATCATAGACCTTGAAGTAAAACCCCAAACGATTAGGACCATCAATGAGGGAATTGGGACCAACCTGAGAACTTTGGCACAGGGAATACATAGGCTATCAGAAATAGGGAAGGGCAGAAACACAGAGGAGGCACAAATTGACAAATGGGATATACTGAAGATAAAACACTTGTGTACATCGAAAAAAATCACCAAGAGAGTAATAAGAGAGTCCACGGACTGGGAAAACATCTTTAGCAAGGACACATCAGACAAACACCTTATTACTAAAATCTAAAATACTCTGCTAGCTTCTAAAAAGAAGAAAAACTAATTGCCCACTGAGGAGGTGGGCAAAGGACCTGAACAGAAGTTTTAACAGGGGCAGAAATCCGAATGGCCAACAAACGTACGAGAAAATATTCCCAATGTTTAGCTATAAGAGAAATGCAAATTAAAACAACAATGAGGTACCACCTAAAACCTTCAAAGATAGTGCAATTCAAAAAATCAGAAAGCAACAAGTGTTGGAGGGGCTGTGGGGAGACAGGAACTCTCATCCACTGCTGTTGGACTTGTAAGTATGTACAGCCACTATGAAAATTGATCTGGCGATATCTAAAACAGATGGAAAATGTTCACTGCAGCACAGTTCACAACTGCAAGGAGTTGGAAACAACTCAAATTTCCATCAACTGACGAGTGTATTAAAGAGCTGTGGTACATACATACAATGGAATATTACGCATCGCTAAAAAGCAATGATGAACGTATCAAGTGCATTGCTGCATGGGAAGAACTGGAGGAAATCATGGTAAGCCAAGTAAGCCAGGCACAAAAGGAGAAGTACAACATGAGTCCACTAAGGCAGGCTTTAAAAAAAAAATGCAAAAGGGGCATAGGGAAAAAACTACTGTATACAAACATTCCTGGGGTGAGGACCAGGTAGTATAGCAGGAACCAGACCAAATACAGGGATACATATGGTAGACAACTAAAAAGGAGGCAGGGAAATTAAAAAAAAATAATAATAAAAAACCGGGTAGTGGGGGCACAGAGCACTAACCCACCCAAGTGAAGGATAT
>NW_022103898.1:54008683-54010104 GCF_000313985.2 Echinops telfairi
ATCAAGGGTTCATGAGGGAGAGGGGAGTGGGGAGGGAGGGGAAAAATGAGGAGCTGGTGCTAGGAGCTTAGGTGGAAAGCAAATGTTTTGAGAATGCCCTCTGGCAACGAGGGTACAAATGTGCTTTACACAATTGATATATGTATGGGTTGTGATAAGAGTTGTTTGAGGCCCCTAATAAAACTATTAAAAAAAAGGAAATTAAGTATTATATGCTAGGAAGACACACCCTTTCACATCAGTGTTTTCTGTCTGTCCTTTTTTCATTCCTGTAGTTGTTTATTAAAAAGTATTAAAGATTACCAGGCAGATTTATTTTGCATAAAACAGGAATAGACAGCAGTATTCCCAGTTCTTTGCTTTGAGATTTTTGACTTGTTTTGTTTTTTACTGCTTTTCTTCACATCCTAGAATCCCTGGTAGCACAGTGCTTGTGCGTTGGGCTACATTCCATAGGGTCAACAGTTCAAAACCATCAGCTGCTGCTGGAGAAAAGGATGAGGCTTTCTACTCCTATAAAGAGTTACGGTTTCAGAAACTCCTGGGAGCAGTTCTACCCTGCCTTATAAGGTCCTCGTGAGTCGGCATCACTTGATGGCAGTGAGTTTGGTGGTGTTTGGTTTTCTTCAGGCTCTTACCACCCCTGCCATCACAACACATGATAGTAACTTCTCATCCTTCATGTGTTATTGTCATTCTTAAAAAGGAGGTTCCACTTGCTACACAGAATCAAAAGATCGATATCCATCCGCCTTCTGACTTTTCTCTTACAATTAGCAAATGAGTAGTATGGTTCTGAAGCCTAAAAGAACTGCTTGGAAAAATATACAGTCCTAATAGATTAAAGATAAACTACTTTGTGGATAGGCCACTAAACAATTAACCCAACAAAGTTAAAGTGAATCTTCAGCAGCCTTTATATTTACAAATAATTCAAGTGGGGGGGGACAGGACAATGCAGATGTTGGAAATAATCATTACATGTATTCTGAGTAAATAATGATGTTTTGTTTCAAATTAACCCAATAACAAAAGTAAATATTACTAAGTAATTATAGATAACTGGACAAAAATTTAATATCATTATGATTGCTGCATATTTGAAAACAAAACCAGTTCATGTACCTGTTTAAGGTTCCATTTTTAAACTTGTAAATAACTTAAACATGTCACAGTGATAAGAATATTATAAAGCATGAAAATTTACAAATAACAATGATCACTTCTTCTCTGTGTATATAACAAACAACTCAAAAACCAAACTCACTACTATTGAGTTGGTGCCCACTCATACAGCCCTACAAGACGTAGCACAAGAGCCCCTGCTAGCTTTCAAGTCTATCAGTCGTTATGAGAGCAGCGTGGCTCATACATTTGAACCGCAGACCTTATAGTTAGCAGCTGAATGTGTAACGCGCAAC
>NW_022103898.1:54010669-54013572 GCF_000313985.2 Echinops telfairi
AGAGGTTTAAAATGGAGAATGGCCTTGCCAATACCTTGATTTTAGACTTTAGCCTTCCAGACTATGAGAGCATCAATTTATGTTGTCTGATGGCCCCTAGGTTGATTCTTTCTTATGGTAACCCTAGGAAAGCAACGCTGATGCTGGTGCGGTGCGTTCCCAACTTTATTCTGACTCATAGAGATTCTGTATGGCAGAGGAGAACTAGTAGAAATAGTTATTCATGGAGCTGTTAACCAACAGGTCAGCAGTTCAAATCTACCAGCTGTTTCACAGGAAAAAAGACCTCAAGATCTGCTCCCATAAAGATTGTAGTTTTAGGAAACCAATACAAGGGTGACCATTGAAATTGTAATATTTGTTAAACTCTGGAATAGTATATAGTAGTATTTGTCATAATAATTTACAGTACTATTGGTATTAAGTTCATCAAAATTCTACAGTTATTATGTGACAGAACTGACATTTGAACCACTGTCAAAAAGTCTGGGTCTAAACCACTACTCAACGTTACCACTCCTCATGAAGAAAGGTAACACTGTGTACGATTTTCGTTTTTAGGTGCCAATGTGTGGGTTCTGACTCATAGAGACCCTCTGCGCAACAGAATGAAGTACTGCCTGAGCCTGGGCCATCCTCACACTTGTTCCTATATCTGAACGTTAAAGACTGTTATCTTTCTCTGCCCCTCTGCCTTAGCAGGCACAATGTGTTTCTCCAGGGACTGGCCTCTCCTGACATCATGTCCAAAGAATGTAAGACAAAGCCTTGCCATACTCGGCTCTAAGAAGCACTCTGGCCATAATTCTTCCAGGACAGACTGTATTGTCTTAGGAAGATCTTGTCAAATAAAGTACTTGTAGAACTATTCTACATTTAAAAGCCCTAGCGGCATAGTGGTTATACATTATGCATTAGGTTGCTCACTGTGAGATCAGCAGTTCAAAGCTACCAACCCATCCATGGGGAAAATAGGTGGCTTTCAGGCCTGTCTAGAGTTACAGCCTCAGAAACTTACAGGGGGCAGTTCTACCCTGTCCTATAGCAGACTTGATGGTCGTGAATCCGGCTGGTGTTTTTGGTTACTCTACATATGGCACTAGAATGGTGAAAAATGGTTAATTGTGGTGATAACATAAAAAGAAAGTAATTTCTGAGGTGAACAGGCCCAGATTATTTAGGGCTTGACAGACCATAGCCAGCTTCCGGAATTGCACTTGAAAGCAATTGGCAGCCAGAGCCAAGTACCTGAAGAGCCACCATAAAAGGTGCTCCCTGGGCTCCCTCACTTAGCACTTTACACCACCAGAATCTGTTGTTTGCTTAGTTTAGAAGTCAGTGAAAATGTATACAGTGCTGCTAAGCACACATAAAACACTAAATCAAAACATGTCTAGCAAAAATAAAGGGCAAAAAAAAATCCCCCAAAACAATGATTCCTTCCAAATCGATGGGTTCTGTCCAAGGTCCAGGGAGGTCCCACCAACAAAAATATACCATATGCCTTGACAACTTACTGGACAGGACAAGTTTCATGCTGACAAGTCCCTTTCAGACTATCCTCACCACATGCTGTGGGTTGAAACAGCTCCTAGGTGTGGTCACTAAATACAGCTAAGCGCTGCTCAGAAGCCATGCCTAGAAAAATTGGAATACTTGAGCTTCAAGTTTAGTCTTTCTCAAAAGGAGTCCTTGGGACACAAAATATAAAAGAAAATGTCTCACAGGAAAATATATTCCTCTAAGGAAAGACCATCTAGGTCTTTAATATCCTAAACCTTAACCTAAAAGCACCCACCAGGTAAACGGAATTTTGCAATTTAGATTTAGATGTCTTCAAAATTATAAAAGTAAGCGTTAAGACTCTATATCAAATTCTTTTTCTCCTAAATTATATTTTTGTCCATGTTGTTGAGACTACACAAAGCAGAACACACACGAATTCAGCAGTTTCTGCAGGTACAATTTAACAGTGTGATTACTTTCTTCGAGTTAGGCAATCACTGTCAACCTCCTCTTCTGAGGTGTTCATCCCTCATTAACATCCCTCACTGCCCTGCCCAGCCCAGCCCACTGAGGATCCTATATAATCGTTCCAGTTGCTGCTGTCAATTTGATCCTATATAGTTCTTGAAAGAGTATAATGCTCAAGCCAGATTTTTTTAATAGTTAAGCTAAAATACTGTTCAGTTCTAGGATGACTTCAGATGATTTATTTAGTTTCAGGTATAAAGATTATCTCAGTCAATTGTTTCAGGGGGTCACCCACCTTCAATGGCTTTAGAAGGTTTGGAGTCCATTAGAAGTTTAAATGGTGTTCTTCATTTTCCCCCCTTTGATCAGAATCCTAGGGAATCTTTGATCAAATGTTCAATTTTAGTATCCAGACACTATCCGGTTCTTCCGCTCCTAAAGCGAAGAAGGCAGCTATTCACAGAAGCAATTAGCCATACACAGCCTCCTCCTATTTCCCTCCTAATTCTGTGGCTTCCTCTGTTGTTCCAGTTGGATCAAAATCAGCTACTGTGCTTAGATGGCTCCGCCCAAGCTTTTCAGCCCCTAGACACTGTGCAAGGAACTAGGTGGCAGAACATGTTATCAGGCCAAGCAACTACAGTGTCCCCTGAAGTGAGGGGCTCTTAAGACTCCAGTTCAAGGAACCAAATCCCACAAAGTGTTTGCTTACATATACACATCTTCAGAAGTTATTCGTTTTCGATCTCATTATTTCTATACCAACCTCGGGCCTCTTGCTCCGAGAGCAGAAGTCCTCCAGGGAGGGGTTAAAAAGGCATTCACTTCCATCAAATAGATTTGAACTGGCAACAACCCTCTATGCAGGGTAGAATGGGCCCTGTGGAATTCTGATACTGTAAATCTTAATGGGAATAGCAAGTCCCATC
>NW_022103898.1:54013691-54058685 GCF_000313985.2 Echinops telfairi
GACAAATAGTAGTATTAACAGGAGTCCTGGTGGTTCAGTGAGTGACACAATGGGTTAATAGCCACAGGTTACAAGTTCAAAAGAATCAATCACTTCCCAAGAGAAAATGAGGCTTTCTACTCCAATAAATATTTACTGTCTCAGAAACCCACAAGGGCAGTAGTTCTACCCTGTTTTATAGGGTCACTATCAGCAGTGAGTAATCTAAGATCTAGTCTCCCACATATAATTTAAAGCATCTTATCATATGGATAGTCAACCCTCATTATTCATAAATTCCATTATCTGAAAATTTGTGTAATCACTAAAATGTGTTAGCCCACAATCAATAATCACAGCGTTTTGGATCCCCTCCAACATGCACTGCACCAGTGGAGGAAGAACAGGTAAGCAAGCACTCGGCCCTTGTAGGTCCACTTTCAGACCATAAGCAAGTCTTCATTTTGTGGTCTACTTAGGGCCATATACTTTGCGTTTCATTGTTTTTGTTGATGGTTTTATTTAAAATGGCCCCTGAGGGTAGCGCACAAGTCCTATCTGGTTCCTAGAGCCAGAAGGTTGTGCCTTTAAGAGAAAATGTGTGTTACATACACTGCTTTGTGGACATGAGTTATAGCACTGTTGGCCAAGAGTCCAATGCTAATGAAGCAACAATGTATGATAAATAAGTTGTCTTTAAACAGAAACACATGTAAAACAAGATTACGTATTGATCGGTTGATGAAAATGGGACAAGAAAGTCTGAAGACCCTAACCCTTTATCTTTCCTAGCAGTAATGTTTCAGATTTTACTAATTCAGTGTTCACAGCGACTTCATAGAACATTTTTTGTTGTCAAGAACCACCAAGTAGATCCTGGCTCAGGGACAACCCCAAGTTCACATCAAAGTGCTCAATAGGTTTTGAAGGTTAGGAACTTTTAGAAACAGTTATCAGGTCAATTCTTGCTGATCTGAGTAAACTGAAGCCACCTACCTTTAAGCTAGTTAAAAAGCACAGCTCTGTCTCCGGGATTCCTTACAGAACACAAATACTGAGAATCCTAAGAATCTACTCTGTTTTGGGTGATATCCAAGAAGAGCTCTTGATAAGACTCAACAATAAGTTGGCCACTCACTACAAATAGTTTAACAGAGTAAGCAATTGCAAAGGTAATGGTGTAAGACTAGAGCTTTCCTTCCATTCTGACTAAGTGTAATGCTCCCACTTTCAGTGTTTAGAAAATGTCCTACTTACGCTCTTACTGCCCCAGTTGTTTTATACATTTTTATGATTTGGAGTGTGAATGTTATTAAATTGCCCTGCGCTTAATGGAGTTGTAATGCATCTGGTGATCCCTGAGGTTTAAAAGCAATAAAGAGGACATTCAACCTCCCCCCTTTTTCCCTGAGCTTAGGAGTCTAAAATCTTCTGCAGGAAAAAAAAAAAAGACAAATAATGAATGACTAAAAATAATGCCAAAGGACCAGTCAAACCAACATGGTCAGTTACCTTAGTGTAAGATTTCTGCTACTATACTTAGTACAATAGAGATCATTTCTGATCTATGGAGGAGTTGCTTGAGAAATATCTACTAAAAGCGGATCATATAGCTAACAAATAAGATGTGCAGCTTATACGAATGCACATGTATACACACAGTGATGCTATTATATAGGCACTGGACTGCTAACCACAAGTCAGTGGTACAAGCCCACCAGCCACTCTGTGGAAGAAGGATGAGGCCATCTGAGCCTGTACAGATGTAGAGCTTTAGAAAGCCTAAATAGGGTCGCTATGAATCGGGTTCAATTGGATCGCAATGTATTCAGTGTTTTCATTTTGCCTCTATGCATATACACACATACATACATGAGGGGGCTTCAAAAGTTCATAGAAATTCCATTATCTTTTCATTCCATTTTTTTATGAATTTATTGAAGCCTTCTCACATGCATTTCCCTTGGAAAGAGCTACAAATTAATTAAAATCTCAACTTAAAGTATGAAGCTGCTGAAGCTTAGTAATGTCTACCGTGGGATCCATATGAGTATACAATTAAACCAAAGGGGAGTTAAATGAGAAATCAATGTGTATCATAAAGAAACATGTCTGTAGTTCTCAAGGTTTTCAAGACATGCAACAGCTTCACTAATTTCCCTGTGTGTGTTCCGAGGCAGACCCTTGTTTGTGCCACCACTCCCACTGTCGTTCCAGCGCGCAAGTTTACTCTGCTCATGGGCAAGGTAAATCTATGCCAAGCAATCTGTAAAAACACAGTAACAATAACAATCACGTTGAACTAAATGCAGTATATCATTTCAAGTAGATCCAACTAGGTATTTGGTACACGTTAAGAACATTTGTAGCAACAAAGATAATTCATTCAATGTATCATACTACTTGATAGGCAAACAAGAAGATTGGATTTTCCATCCTTCTTGAATCTCTATGGAGCCATAAACTGCATTCTGCACAACAGAATATAGGAAGATGGGAAACATCATTGTGAGGCATGCCTCCAACCCCACCTGCTTAATCCTATCCACTTTCACTTTACCCACTGGGCGATCTGATGGGCAGAACACAATTGAGAATTGCAAGAGGACTCTCGGCACAGACAGAGTCACAAGATGTGAGGATCCTGTCCCTGAGGCATCACTTGAAAGAGAACAGCTCAGTTAGAAAAATATGGCTAAGCACCCAAACTAATATATAGCTGTTATTTTTCCAATTGGTTTTAAAATTCCTAGACTCTTACCAAAATATGAAGTGCATATTGCATCCTTAACAATGAAGGTTAACATTCAATACACAATCAATGTGTACCAGGAACTTATTAAGGTTTTCCTAAACATTACACCTCATGCAGTTCTTATACAAATCCTCGAAGATGCATCCCCACAAGGAAGCTTGGGAGAGATTCAATAATCTGCCATGTTAAACAGAAAGAAAAGGCTGAGCTTGGCTGAAACAAAGCAGTCTCTTTCCAACTCTGTACAAGAAACCTTCATGAAAGTCCAACTGAGTATGTATGTCTCAAGCTAGGTACTAGGTAATTCGGATACAAGAAATAAGGTTGAGTTCCTGACTTTGAACAACTTACGGACATGTGGAGAAATGTCTGACAGAAAATATTTAGAATACTAAGTACTAAAATATTTAGCACTATGATAATAAAGAATTAAAATATGCAGCTATCTGTATACAAATAAAATAAACAGACCTATGTGGTAAAATTGTGTGGCAGCTTTGTGTGAACTCCCTAAATATCCTTCATTTGAGTGAACTAACCCAGTTCAGAAGTAATATCCTCAGCTTTTACCACCCTGAATGCCATGAGGTAGCAACTGACGAGTAGAGAGAAATCACTTTACCCGTTGCCTGCACGTTGGCTTTTCAAAAACAAACAAGAAAAACCATGGCTGTTCAGTCCGTTCCAATTCACAGCAACGACGTGAAGAGAACTGCCCCCATCCGGTCTCCAACACTGCGGCCTGGATGGTAACAGACTGCCACCTTTCCGCCCACAGCGCAGTTGGCGGGTTCAAACTGCTCACCGTGTAGATTTTGCAACCAAGTGCTTAAACACAGCACCACCAAGGCTCTTTTGGCTCTTTGAGGGTCTTCTCTACTACGTCCTCTAAGCAGTCTGGAGTGTAGCTACAAACGAAGCTCCATCTTTATTGTTGCCTGTGCATATGGCGAACGGCTGCACTTGACTTCATGTAAGCACATGCCCCACACCCCTCAGCTCAAGATGTGTATGTTGTCCAGAGTGCTTCACGAGTTTTATTGGCCTATCTTGCTTTCTATTTCCTTTGTTAACAACACCATATGGTGTGCTGCCTGAGTGCTAGAATAAGTTTCCAGGTCAAATAAGTGATCCTCAATTATTGCGAGCCCACATAAGATGCATGGGGAACTGCCCGTAGGTTTGAAGCTGCTGTCCTTTCCAGACATTTAATTTAAAACACATTAATACATTGATTTGTTAAACAAATATTTACTTACCCCAGGTATTTTGTTTAGTGCAGAGAATTAAAAAAAGACGGCAATAACAAATGCATCACAGAGCAGAGTTTAGCACTGGGAGACATTGATGAAATAAATAACTGCAATAAATGTCGTTAAAAACGGTGGTAAGTACTAGGATGCTCTAAGTGATGCCGCAAAACTCCAGCATGTGCACACTAGGATAGCGAGCACGGAGCAGGATAGGCACAGGAGAAGGGTGGCTAAAAGTTCATTAGACTGAGATTGGTGAGGAACCATTTTCTAGTGAGACCCGGCTTGGACAAAGGTTGTATAAAGGGAGAGAACAGGGTGAGCACAAATGACGTAGAGAATGCAAAGAGCAAAAGGAAGCCGGGGACAAGATGAAGCTGGTCCAGTGGGCCGAGGTCAGACCACATCAGACATGGCAGGTCATGCTAAATCCACCATGAGGATTTTGAGACCACAAATACTTACTTCAATGCCATCTAAAGTCTTGTCATCGTTGGCAGCTGATGTCAAGTCAACAGCAACCCACGCACAACTGACCAAAAGGCTGCCAGCACCACACCCTCCCCGTGATAGACACTATGATTCAGTAGAGGTTAGATACTATGATTCAGTAGGCTTTTTGTTCTGTGAAGGAGACCACCAGGGCTTTCTTCCTAATTCATCTTACTCGAAACTCAGTTGGAACCTACTCAACGTTCCAACACAAACAAACCTCCAGTAACAGGCAGGTAGTAATTGCACATGAAGCAATGGTCAAGAAAATCTACCACTGAACATCTGAGGCCTCAAACTCTAGAATTAGGCTAGTCTTATTACTTGGGAAAGCTTCCCAGGGAGATAATTCACATTTATCTACACATTGTAAGAAATGTTCCCTGCAATTATTGTTACATGTTGTTGACTTGGCACCAACCCTAAGTACAACAGAAGGAAACACTTCCTGGTCCTGATCCATCCTCACAGTGGTTGCTATTCTAGAGACCACTGTTGGAGCTACTGTGTTGCTCCGTTTCACTGAGCATCTTGCTCTTTTTCATTGACCCTCTACTTTACCAATCATGATGTTCACTTCCAAGAGTTGGTCGCTCTGGTTACCGTGTTCAAACTTCGTGAGATGAAGCCCATCATCCTTGCTTCTAAGGAGCATTCTGGCTATAATTCTTCCCAAGACACTTGTTTGTGAAGAACATTAAATTAGAAAATGCTGTGCAATTTGTTTCTGATTTTTGCTAAAGTGGTCAATGATATCACTTTGGCTCTGGATGTTATTCAGATCAGCCTAGGTTGTCATAAATTATAGACTGGCTCCATACTTCCTCCTTATTGGCCAAAAGAACCCAAACCAAACCCACTATTATTGAGTCAATTCCAATTCATAGCAACAAATTCGGGTTATAAGATATAATTTTATGAGATAAGACAGCTTCATCTATCTCTTGTGGATGACAAGGGAGTATGAACTGCCAGCCCTGTAGTGAGCGTGCCAATGTCTAACTCAGAGCACCACCAAGAAAGATCACTGATATATTCTTATTTCTGGGTTAATACCTCAGGTCAAGTAGAAAAGTCAACACATGAAGTTAAAGAAAAAGTCAAAAGTTTTTCTAACATGGACCCTGATGTTTTATAAGCTTTGTTCCATTGGCTAGGTCTGATAACCTGAGAGGCATGGTTGTGGGCAATACTGCAGATGTGTCTCATCTGCTGTTTGGAATCATGCTAATAGTAACCTTAATTAAATGTTGTATGAGACAAATTGAACATATTTGGCCCACACTGTGTCCATCAGATTAATTAGTATGCCCAATGGAGTGGCAAAAATCCCCTGCCATCTAGTTGATTCCAATTTATCGTGCATACAGTATAGCATAGAAGGGCTGATTTGAGTTTCTGAGACTATAAATATTCAGCCCCATCTTTCTTGCATAGATGCTGCAAGTTTGTGGGTTTGAACCACCAACTCTCGTTAGCAGCTCAATGCTTAACCCATACCACACCTTCAGAGTGGCATACTAATAGTAAAATTCTGCAAAAGCCAAGGCGATACAGAAATGAGAAGTAGCTATTGCTGGGAGAAAGTTTTCCATTGGTCCCTCACATTTATGCACGTCTTGCAAGCAAAGAGAGTGACATCCTTTGCCCCAAACTATCTCTTCAATGATGTCTAAATAAAGCTCCTGGAAAGGTCGAAAAAGCAGCTTCCTCTAAAGCAAAGGGCAGGTTTTCTTACTGTCCAGTATTAAAAACGATAATGTTTCCACCCAAGGCCAAGATGAAGCATCTTGGCTTAAAGTCCATTATAATACACATTCAGTTTTTCTATTCTTCCTTAGGGGTCTTCTTCCAAAATGCTACCCATGGCATGTGCTAACATTAGCTTTTACTTAGAGTACAGTTCAGATTTCTTACATGTCTGGACACATATAGCCCTGTAAGAAATTATGATGATGCCGATTTTTCAAATGAGAAAACAAGTACAGTTCTGCATTTAAATATTCTGTCCAGACAGTCATTTTCAATATGCTGCATTGGTTCCTTCACAGGAGATTGTCTTATTAAGGAACGTGAAGACAACCAGCACATGGCACACCTCCAGCTGGAGTCACTGGCATATGACCTACGTGATTCTGAGCAAATTAAAGCCCAAGACTTTTGCTAGAAGGTTAAGAAGGACCATTCTCTCCATCCTGAAAAGTGTGATATAAAGGGTGAGGTCTCGACCTGGGGAAAGTATTATACAGAAAAACCAATTCAAAAGGAGACCAAGGCCAAGATAATGCCAGACAAATGCAGCTGTATTCCAGTCCAGATGATAACAAAAGAGCATACTGCAGGACCTTTTTGTTACATAACTAAAAATAACAACAATGCCCTTAATTTAGATCAATTTCCAATGCATTTTCTGAAACTTGTAACTGTAAAGATGTTGATTACTACTATCTGGCCTTAGAACTCATGTTCTACTGTTATGTTATACTGGCTCTTATTTACCACAGAATCAACTGTGTCAAGTGTTATGACAGGGGGCACTACAAGGAATGAAGACAGGAGATGAAAAATGAAAGGCACTTAGCAGCAAATCACTACCCCAAATTTTTCACATTATAGAAGAAATGATCTTCCTTAATCCAGGTCTAAGCAGCATGAGAGCAGCTCAAAGTTGATGCACTGAGAAATAACCATTAAGAGCAAAAGAAGAAAAAATAAAATCACTCAAAGACATCTGAAGCCTTTTGTAGAAACATGAGAAGTCTTCTACCTCAATATGTAGACCAAACCAACCACACTGACTGCCATTGACTTGCCTGACCCATAGTGGCCATACAGGACATAGTAGCACTAGCCCTGTGGATTTCTGAGCATGTAGCAACTTATGAGAGTAGGAGCTTTGTCTTTCTTCCGTAGAATAGCCGGTGGTTCAAATTGCTGACCTTGAGGTTGGCAGCCTAATGCATAACCACTACACCACCAGAGCTCCTAATATGGTCATCAGACATCAGTAAATAGATGTCAGGATCCTATGACCCAAATCTCAAAGCTAGCTTCAATTCCTAAGAACTTAGTATGTTTGAAGAATTTAAATTACTATCATGTTATTCCAGGATATAGGAATAGGAATTTAATCTAGAGAAGTAGATGCCACAGGGTCAGTTCATAAAGATCATAATGGTTTTATATATGGCATAAGCAGTTTCAAATTTTATCCCATAAGCCATATATCTTACTATGGGAGACACAGACCACATATGTGATCTACAAACACTCTGAGAATATCATTACATTGACTGTGGTGTGTGTGTGTGTGTGTGTGTGTGTGTGTGTGTGTGTGTGTGTGTCAAGGGCGTATAACTGAAGGTTATGAACTCTAATTGAGCATGTTCAGAAGGATGACTTTCTCCAGTTTATCAGATATCTAGCTTGTAGGAAAAGTATATGGATTAGGAAGAGAATATGGGATCTCTAAGAAAGGGAAATAATACAAGAACTTATGGAGATTCTTAAGCCAAAAATTTTAGTCATGACTTAAATCAGGTAATTCAACAATACAGTTCCTGCTAAGTACAGTCAATAAGCAACAAGGTCCTTACTATAATTAATTATAATACTAATGAGTCTATATATACATATAGGCATATATATTTTTAATACTCAGAACTGCACCTACAAAGAGTACAATTATTTAAGAAGGAAGTTATCTGGTAAATGTCTGGATTGAATTCAATTAACATTAAATTTTGTATTGGTCTTATTATACATTTTGATAAATGTCTTGAAACTTGCAGATGATGCTAAGCATTTCTGACTAGTAAAATGTCAGTCTCAGAAATAAACTACACGAAGATTCCACTAGGTTGTGTGAATGCATCTGAGCAAATGTTCTTAAACAAAACTAAACTTGAATGATAGCAATTAACAATGTAAGAAGAGAATCCACAGTCTACAAATGAAAAGATGTTCAACGTTACTAACAATCAGGAAAACATAAAATTAATTTATACCTAAAAATTATGAAAGTATTGAAATTTGATAAAGACAAATATTAGCAAAGAAGTGGATTAACTCTCGCACTGCTTGCGAAAAAATAGCTTAGTAAAACAAGTGTGCAGAGCAGAGTTTCCCAGGGGCTGCTCTATCATTTACCACAAAGTAGATGGCTTTAAACAACAGAAACGCTTGTACACAATTTCATAGCTCTGGAGGATGGAAATCTTGAGATCCAAGGTCAGGTATGTTGGTTTCTTCCGAGGATCGGAGGAAGAATGTATTGCATGCTTCTCTCTAGTCTAGCTTCTGGTAGCTCCAGGCTCTTTTCGGCTGGCAGTTGCAGGATCTCATGGCATGCTTCCTCTCTCTCCCTGCCTCTGCGTGTCTTCTCCTTCTGTCATAAGGGCACCAAACATAGAGAATTTTTTTGTTTGGTGTGGTAGGTGTGTTAATCTGGGTAGACCAGAGAAACAAACTCATAGACATTCATGTGTATAAGAAAGAGCTTTAGATAAAAGAGCAGTTGAACATTCAGAAAACATCCCAGCCCAGTCCAGATCAAGTCCATAAGTCCAATATTAGCCCATATGTCCGATACCAATCTATAAAGTAGTCTTCAGACTCACGAAGCACATGTAATGCTGATGAATGCAGGAAGATCACAGGCCAGTGGGTGGGAAGTCTTTTGGATCTTGTGGTGTTGTAAGCATCTCAGCGCTGGCAGGGGTCTCCACATAATTCTTCCAGTTCCAAGGACACGGGGTCTATCAGCATAGTACCATGTGTCTTATCAGGAGAAGGTCTCTCAGGGAGTGAGCAGAGAGATAGAGAAGTGTCTCTTGCCTCCACGGAGGAAATACAGAAGTTCCCAGAATTCTCAAGAGAAGGTCACGCCTACACAGAGGCCACATTGGTTATATCTTGATTGACAGGCCAAACCCCACCCCTTCACTCGTAATCCTCTCAAATTGACCCTAGTTTATATACCATTTCCCCAAAAGTAAGACATCACCCCAAAATAATACCTACTTACAGTTTTGCCTCTCACTGAAATATTATGCATTCCCCCAAAAATAAGGGTTTGGATTGTTATGATGATGTTCCAGAAGATGATGACATGACTGTCATTGAATAAATGAGTAAATGTACCACCGATTGTTGTACATAGAAATCATGGTAGTAACAAGACATTCTTGACACTATAGGATTCACAGTTTGTCTGGTTATGCTGGTTTGTGATGACAACTACTACTGTACCGTATACAGGTAATAAATTTCCTTTTTTGTTGTTCAACAATAAATGTGTACCGTATTCTTCTTCATGGAAAAATAAGATATCCCCTGAAAATAAGACCTAGCGCAATTTTGGGAGCAAAAATTAATATAAGACACGGTCTTATTTTGGGGGAAACAGGGTAACTACCACAGTAGGGCACCACAAGTCGTCTCCAAAGCAAAGAGATCCTGTGTATAACCGAACAAAACACAGCCTGGTCCCATGCCATCTTCACAATTGTTCCTTTGCTCGAGCACATGGTGCGGCCACTATATCAGTCCACCTCACTCAGAGTCTCTGTTCCTGTTCACCCTCTCCCAGTAAGATGTCCTTTCTCAAGGCACTGGTCTCTCTTTGTAACATGTTCAATACATGAGAGACAACGTCTTGTCATCCTCACTTTTGAAGAGCATTCTGCCTGTACTTCTTCTAGGACAAAATGGTTTTTCTGGCACTCCATGGTAATTTCAATATTGTTTCCTTATGCCATAAGTGAAGTGATTTAAATGCATCAATTCTTCTCCCCTCTTCCTTATTCATAATGCCTACCTTCCAACAGCACAACTACATGAAAGCCACCACCCTACAAAAATCAGACAGATGGATAGTGGTACACAGGATCAGGACACGACTTATTCTGGTCTAGTTAACCTAACTGCTAATAGTTTTTAAATATCCTATTTCTAAACCATTACAGAAGTTAAGACTTTAACATTCAGTTTAAGGGGCATAATTCAATTCATAATAGATAGCAGTATGTCGACACCTAGTGATGTGGAAGATCTATATACCTATGGTAACCAGTATAACTAAAAGATTCAGATCCTAATCCCTGAGATCTATGAATATGTTGTTTCACATGTCAAAAGAGACTTCCCAATTATAAGTAATAGGGCCTTAAGATTTAAGATTAACTCAGTAGGCCAAATGTAATTGCAAAGATCCTTATAAGAGGGAGCAGGATCATCAGAAGAGAGAGAAACCTGAGATGCTGCATGGAAAGCTTTGATGATGGAGAACACCCCCACCAACCAAGGAAACGTGATGCCGATAAAACCTCTAATAGTTGGAAAAGACAGGAAAGATCTTTTTTCCTAGTGCCTTCACAGGAAACAGCCTTGTTGAAACCATATATCCTGTTCAGGGAGATCCATTTAGAACTGCTGAGCTCTAGAACTGTAAAAGAGTAAATGTGGGTTGTTTATAATACTGTATTACAGCAGTTACTGGAAAAAAACATAATTACCCAGAAATTCCACACTTGGGCATGGGGTCCAGAGAAACTCTCAGGTACACATGAAAATACCTGTGAAAATGCTCAATGCAGCCTTACTTATAGAAGCATAAAATAACTACCACAATGTCTCACCAGACAAAAGAATACTCTGAGATAGAGGGTATTAAGCAACTGTTAAAATCAATAAACTAGAGCTACATGTATCAGTATAAACAAGTAAAACATATTAGTTCAGCTCATACATTAAGACTGAAAATAGCCCCAAATAGTAAATGCTCTGTGTATTTAGAAAATGGATAAACTATATTTAAAATGACAGATACCAAATTGAAGATAAAATTCCCTCTCACAGCAAAAGGGTATCTTGGTGTGGTGGTTACATAATCTGGTGTCAATTTGGACCTTGAGAGGAGTAAGAGCAAAAAGGTGGAGTCTAGTCTGGTTAGGTCATAACCAATGAGGCCTCTCTGTGGGCATGGCCTTCTGAGAATTCTGGAAATTCATGAATTTCCTCCTTGGAAGCAGGAGAGACTCTCTCTCTGCTAATTCCCTGAGAGACCCTCTACTGACAAGGCACATGGCACTATGCCCTGGGAGCTGGAGAAGCCACATGGACCTACCCTGATGCAACCAGACCTCTGGAGAAGCCACATGGAGACAGACCCCTGTGAGCACTGAGCTGCTTACAACGCCACTGGATCCATAAGACTTTGCACTCACTGGCCTGTGATCCTCCTGCATTTGGCATCATTGTGTGTATTTTGTAAGTCCGAAGAGGACTTTATAGATTGGTATCAGACATATAGGCTAATATTGGACTTATGGACTTGATCTGGACTGGGCTGTGACATTTTCTCAATATTCAACTGCTCTTGTATATAAAACTCTTTCTTACATACACATGAGTGTATGAATTTGTTTCTCTAGTCTACCCAGACTAACACATTTGGCTTGAAGAAAATTTAAAGCAAATAATGGCAAAATCTTGAGCTGTGGTGAAGCTCAGAGTATGATTCCATCATCCTTTTTCCTTTACCTGCTGTTGACTCCCATAGTTAAAGTTCCCAATATTCTGTTTTCCAGGCCTGCATGCCATCTCCCAAACCAGCCAAATGTTCCTAAAGGTGTATCAGAAAATAAGGTCCTGTTTTCTCTTTCAAGTGTCAGAAAAATAAAGGTTAAATATTTGCAATTTATTATGCTATATTTCAGTTTAGGCTACCCATTCTCCTAAATGTTCAGTATTCATAAGATAAGAAGATGCAAAGGTCAAATAGAAATTTTCCCCCTCTTTTTATGTGTGAGAGTATCAAAAGTGAAATGTTTATGTGGTATCAGAATGACTGGTCCATCCTACCTTTTGTTTATTACCCTGGCAACTTGTCAAACCCTGAAACAAAATTAGCCACATAATAATGAAGTTCCCCTACAACTGTCAAACCTTCAGAAAGTCTTAAATACACAACAAAAGAAACATTTTTCTCTGCAGTTAAACTAACAATATACAAAATATATATTCCTAAGGGAGGGTTTTGACACAAGAACTCCTGCAAATGTTTTAATTACCTGGTACGTACTTTAATCACAAATTTAAACTACACAATCCACATAGTCCACATTCATGTTCCCAACCAATCACTGGGAAGTCACCACTTGGAGCTGCCCCACTCAGGCTTCCCTGCTCTTTAAATACCTCTGTTATTCCACCCTTCGGGAACATCTGCTCTTACTCTAATGCCCCCAATATTTTCCCATTTTGAAATGGTTTGAACCCTTAATAAATTCCTTTGCTTGTATTTTAACAGAGTAGGCAGCCCTACTCATTGATGCCTACTACTCCCTCCTCTGTGAGAGAACAATCAGGTAAGAAAAGTAAAAGAATACCAAATTATAAAATGCAGTTAGAAAACTTAATGACATCAGAAACCAAATTATTCAATATGCACTTAAAGAATTTTATGACAAAGTTGAAATAGACATATTGTAATCAACATCATGTGATCACAGTAGAAATATTTTAATTTAAATGTAGTTAGATCACTAAATAAGGTTATGTCAGTCCCATAAATCAGTCAACAATAGCATTTTCAAAACAAGAGCCACACCAACAATAGCATTACTACTTTCTTGGAACTTTGAAGATTACAGGGACAACCGTAATCAAAGAAGAACCATCATGGAAATCATTATAAAAAAGAAAAAGACAAGCGCTTGTCCATCTCCATCCTCTTAGCATAAACCTCTGAGGAAGTATTCAAGCAATATTCTCTAAATGGTATTAACTGATCCTGATAGAAATACAAGGGGACTGGGGCTTATTGTTTATAAAAGTAACCTGGAGCTCATGTGATGAGACTCCAGGAGAGATGGAAGTGGGGCAAGATATTTCAACCTACCGATAACCTGTTATTCTGGTAGATATTTAACTTTGTGTCAACTCACTCACAGTTTCTCCATCTGTGATTTTCAGCTTAAATATTGTGTAATCCTTTCAGAAAAAGGGCAATTAGCTTTCCCCAATAACAATTTAAAAGTGATCCATAAGCTTATTTTTTAATAAGCTGCTTTAAAGTTGTTTTTTTTAATCCCAGTGAATTTAACTAGATGAAGTATTAGCATTAACTACATTCATGCTGAACGAATAAGAAATAGGAAAGTTTTATGTTTAGCACTGTAAATTAAACAAACAAATCAGTACATTAGCGATGCTGCTAGAGATCCACAGTAAACGTCCCACCCCCGTGTGGATCTAGCAAGGGAGAAGCCCAGTGTGTCATATGGAATCCACCACGATTAGCATAATCTCCCAACTCTCACATTCATGGGCTGCGATCAACCCTGCAAATTTAAGTTCTGGAACAATGCCCAGATTTGTTGTTGTTGTTAACTGAAAACCAAGCATCTCCCTGAAAGAAAAAGGGCTCTTCTTTTCAGAGTTCATGCACACTGCTTTTCAATAGGTTGGGCAACACACTATTGGGAGTCTGGTTTCCTCTTGATTGGCTCTATGACACTGATGTGTGTCATAAGCCAAAAAACGGGCAGCTTTTTAAAAAAAGTAATCTAAATAAAACAAAGTCCAATGTGAGTCATTTTGATTTTAAACCAATACTTGGTACATAGGCCCCCGAATGACGAACTAAAATAGACCAAATTATATCAGCATAATTCAAGCTCAGGCACCCAGGGAGCTATCATTATTCAAAATCACTGAGGTCAGACTGTTTTAGAACTCAAGATATGTGGGGACTTTACAAAGGTAAGACAAGGGAGCTACATAAAGTCTGTGGAAAAAATGGAATTAAAGATAAGGGGATTTTCCCATAAAAAAGTTTAAGCCACTTTGTGTGGTGTCAGAGGTGGGGGTGGGGGAATGTTAGAAAATCATCCTATAATCAAACATGTTTAGATTCCTGAGGTAAAATAAACATACATTATCTGTAATAAATAAAGACGATAAATGCCCTGATATCAGTTGGAGTTGGGAATTTTAATTAAACTAGATATGAGGAAATTATTGTTGTATGGGTCATCGGGGCCTTATTCTGTATACACTGAAGAAAAAAGAAGAACAAAGGAAACAGAGAAATAAAAAGGTTATTTGAAATTCAAAGTCACCCAACTGGCTAGCTGGAGACACAAAAGAGGACTTGGGCTACTTGTTCGTTTTGCCCATTGTGGTAGGTAGGCAGAATAGTAATCCAAAGACATCCACACTAGTAATATTCGTAACCTGTGACTATGTTATGTCATGAGGACTTCGCAGATGTGAGTTTCATTTACAAACCTTGAACTAGGAAGATTAACCAGGTGGGCCAAATTGAAATGCATGAGTTCCTTAAAGGCAGATAACCTTTTTTCTAGAGAAATCGGGAGGGGAACCAGAAATTCACTCAAAACTTTTGCTGAGGGTAGACTGAAACAAAAAGAAAACATGAGAACAAGAGTGGGAACCCTTTAGCAGTAAAGGCAGATGGTTGACAGCCATCAGGAAATTGGGAACCTCTGGTTCCACAATCAAACCACCCGTTGTTGAATTGACTCATAGTGACATCCCACGTGTGACAGAAGTTCTATGTTCCATGGATTCCACCCCCTCCATGGCTGCTTTTTTGGAAGTAGATCCCCACATATTTCTTCCAAGGTGTCTCTTAGAGAATTCTAAAGATCTGTACCCCACAATTTGAAGGAACTGAATTCAGCCAAGAGAAAAATTGAGCATGGAAATTGATTCATCCCAAGAGCCTACAGAAATGAACACAACCCAATAACACCTTGATTTCACCCTTGTGAGACCATATGAAGAGAACACTGGTGAATTACACTGCACCCAGACTTTTGACCTACAGAACTGTGAGGTTAGAGACAGGCAATGCCTTATGGCACTATCTCCATGGTAATTCACTATGGCTGTGTAGTAAAATGGATACAGCTATCTCTGTGATGAGTGACCCTGACCAGTTCCAGGTAGTGCTTGGTTGTAGGGAGAGAGGCATTACGAGAGAAATAATGAGTTATGAGTGAAACTAAACAAAGACAGCAAAGATGAAGCATGGTTTCATTAAGGTGTACTACAACGTGCACCAAACTATATGTATATATATAATTTTTTTTCTATGTATCTACTAAGTACTGGCAGAATGAATGGAAACTTGTATAACCCATCATTTTGCTGCCCTTGGTGAAAGTTCTACTTTCTAATACCTATAGCATCACCACCAGTACAAATTATAACTTTAAACTTATGGATAGCTATTATTCCTCTACAAAATCAGGTTTATAAGGATGAGTAAATCGGGAAGAAAATATCCTCTTCTCTAAGTAAGTTACACTATGCATATGCATCAAAAATGTACAATTCTGCCGGACTGGACTGAACTATGGAATGATTTGATATATGTATTAATCCCAATTAATTTAAATAAATAAGCTAAGTTAGTCTGTGAGTTAAGCTTTGCACTATTCAAGTGTAAGTTGTGATACATGAAAGTCAAGTATTTATGGAAGACAAAATGCTATATAAATATTAGTAATTAGAAACTATTTGGATTAACGTATAAATGACTAAAATATCATGTCTCAACCAGTAAGAAAGTGTGAACTGCCAAAAATTTTGTTTTCACAGGCTACTCTTAGAAGTCACATAGGTTAATCTATATAGATTATGAAGTTATCTAAATACTGTAATTAATTGACTATAGCGTAACCCATGTAGTTGCATCAACATAGCTTAAAAAGTTAGTTCTATGTTCCATGATATAACTAAATACCATTATAATTAAGATTCCAGATCATAGAACTCTAAATAAAGCAAAGTCAAAAGGAGTAATACATTGAACATACTATTTTGGATAATTATATTTCTAAAGAATCACCTGTAAACACAAATTAAGCAAGGTGAAGAGTATGCTATAGTTATAGCAGTGGATATAAGTTCAAGGTTCAAATGTCTAATATCTATAGAAACGATCATAGACACCATGATTATCCATTAGTACAGTACAGCACAACTATTTCCAAGGTCCATATAAATTAAGTTAATTAACCAATCACCTTAAATTTTATTTTAATATAGCCTGAATGCTTATGAAATTCTTCTGTTTTTGCATCCTGCTTGATGCCATAAATTTCAGAAAGGGCTCTTCAGTAATGTTTTCACAAATGTAATTAAAATGACTCCAGGCCTCTCAATAATTTTTAAGACATGTCTCTGCACATTTTACTTTATTTTTCTTAGAAATGTCTTCAAATGTTAGAAGTCTAAGCCATACTGAATACATAAAGGGAAAAACAGGCTCCAGGAATTGAAAAACTATGAACTGAAATGTTTCAGTACACTGATAAAACATTAGAAGCACTCACTAATCTATGCAAGAAGTTTGGAAGATAACTACCTGGTCAGGTGACTGGAGGAGAACTGTATCACCTTTCCAAAGAAAGGTGATCTTAGATAATGCAGAAATTATCTAACAATGTCATTCATATCACATGCAAGGAAAATTTTGATGAAGATCATACAACCTAGTCATACACTGAGAGGGAGCACCCAGAAATTCAAGGGGTATTCAGAAGATGTGGAACAAGGAATATCATTATTGATGCAGATGTCAAATTCAGAAAAAAAATGTTACTTGTGTTTTATTTATTATACAAAGGCATTCAATTGTGTGGATCATAACCAATTATAAACACTCTTAAGAAGAATGGGAATTACAGAGCACTTCATTGTACTCATGCAGAACTCCTACATGGATCAAGAAGCAGTCATTTAAAAGGGACACCAGACAACCGAATAGTTTAATGGCGGTTCCCAACCTGTGGGTCGCGACCCTTTGAGGGTTGAACGACCTTTTCCCAAGGGTCGCCCACTTCATAACAGTAGCAAAATGACAGTTATGAAGTAGCAATGAAAATAACTGTATGGTTAAGGGGTCACTACAACATGAGGAACTGTATTAAAGGGTTGCGGCATTAGGAAGGTTGAGAACCACTGGAAAATTAGGAAAGGTATGTATCAGGGTTATATTCGCTCACCACAGTTATTCAATCTGTATGCTGGGCAAATAGACCAAGAAGCTAGACTATGTTAAGAAAAATGTGGTATCATTATTAATCTTCAATGTGCAGATGAACCCAACCTTACTTGCTGAAAGGGAGGAAGACTTGAAGTACTTGCTGATGAAGATCAAGGATAGCAACATTCAATATGATTGAAACTCAATGTAAAGGAAGCAAAAACCCTCACAACTGGGCCAATAGGTAACATCATCATAAACGGAGAAAAGACTGAAGCTGTCAAGGACGTCATCTCGTGTGGATCCACAATCAATATTCATGGAAGCAGCAGTCAAGAGTTATCAACGGATGCATTGCATTACATAAATCTGCTGCACAAGATCTCTTTAACGTGCTATAGAGCAAGGATGTCATTTTGAGAACCAAGGCATGAGAACCAGAGCCATGTTATTTTCCATTGCCTCATATATATGTGAAAATTTGGACACTCAATAAGGACAGCTGAAAATGAATTGATACATTTGAATTATGGTACTAGTGAAAAATATTGAAAATATTGGACTGCCAAAAGAAGAAAAAACTTTGTCTCAGAAGAAGTATAGACAGAAAGACTGCTCTTTAGAATCAAGGAAGGTGAGACTTTGTCTCGCGTACTTTGGCCATGGTATCAGGAGAGACCAGTTCTTGGAAAAGGACATCATGCTTGATGGGTAGAACGGAAGCATAAAAGAAGAAGACCCCAACAAGATGGGTCATTCAGGACCAGGTGGCTTTTCAGTCCGTTATGCACAGGGTCACTATGAGTCAGAACCTACTCAATCATATCTCACCACAATAACAACATCACGAACCTACAACTTCCCATATCAAATTACAGCTTTCAACCCTACATTCAAATTAGGGATCTTTTTCCAAACCTGGTTGTGGACATTAACTCTCTTTTTAAGCTTTCCAAGTAATTAAATGTCTATAAAAATTTAACTGGTTACATTTGCTTTTTATCTAACACATTATATTTACTGAACAAGAAAATTAGAAAATAAAAGTAGATAGTCAACAATATAAAATGTAAACATAACCATACAAATGCTGAGAGTGTATAATAATCTAAGTACATATATATCAGAATGAGGACATATCCTGGACATCCTATCAGGAAAATCTACCGGATAGTAATATACATTACCATGTAAGGATACTCAGTAATTAGGTCTAATTTGCACATTAACAAAGGAATTAATAAAATGCAGGAAGTAAATGATAAAATTAACTAATGGTGAATTCTAGTTTAAATTAGGATTATCTCACAGGTAATGTTTCCTTTTTACAATATATTTCTTCCAAGTTGATGCAACAAGTCAACAAAAACGGGTCACCCATCACATTCTTTGCGGTCCTACATCACTTTCTAACAGCATCTGTGGTTTTTGTGAGTAAAACTTCACCTCCATCTCACCGCTCACTCCCTACCACCACTTCCTATCCCTCTCCCTGCCCCTCAGAAAACCCTACTGCTATCTAGTCATTTCCAACTCCCAGCAGCCCCTCTGAATGGAGTCAAACCGGCCGCCACAGGTTTCCTAGGCTGTACTCTACTTAAGCAGATGGCCACATCCTATGGCAGCAGCTGTGGGTTCTTTCCACTAGCAGCAGAGCACTTAACCACTGTGTCAGCAGGGCTCCTTAAATGAAACCTAAAAGGTTTTTAATATCTTCCTGATTAATGCTCACATTCCTTTTCTTCATTTCTGGCTAAATGAAACAAACTAGAAACCGTTTTACGTATCCCCCTGGTCCTGAGAAGGAGTTTAAAACGAGTTAGAGCAGATCTGAGAGAGAGCAGTGAAATACTAAGGATATCATTCATAATAGATGATCATCCCCCACGCTCGGGAGCTAAAGCATGTGCCTCAGGACATAGATGTTTGCTGCCACGTGATATTGAAAAATAAAAAATGAAAGAGCACTTTTGCACACTGACCTTTTTCCAAGATTGAGTTAGTGTGAAGCAATCTGTATGACTTTATATTTTCTTGGCCCTCAAGGTAGTTTACAGCTCTAGCAAACAAAGCAAATAATAGCCTGCCCAGATTACTAAAAACCTACAGGTTTTGGAATAGATGACATTTTCATCATATTCTTCCCAGAATGTAGACCTAAATAAGACATTGCCAGAGGCACATCTAAGGTAAGCCAAGTATGGAAGCATCCCTGGGTACCACTTAAAGAGGAGTATCACTCAGAAGTTTTTTATTAACCAGCACAGTCTCCATCGCCAGCTAGGAGCCATCACTCACCAAGTTAAAATGGAAACTTAGGTCTTTCAGGGCCATCATGGGCTAAGGTGGGAAACTGATGCATTTCAATTATGGTGCCAGTAGAGAATATTGACAGTAACAGGGACTGTCGAAAGAACCAGCAAATTTATCATGGAAGAAGTACAGCCAAAATGCTCCTTAGAAGCAAGGCTGGAAAGACTTTATCTCACATGCTTTGGACATGCGATGAGGAGAGACAAGTCCCTGGAAAAGGACATCACGCTCGGTCAAGGGGAGAGGTAGCGAAAATGAAGAAAAGACCCTACACAGGAGGGAACGACACCGTGACTACAACCAAAGGCTCAGATGCACAGACACTGTTTGAGCCCACTGTGGTGCAGGCTCGAGCACCACGCTGTTCTGCTGCACACAGGGTTCTTGTGAGTTGAAACGGGCTGAACGGCACCTAAAAAGAACGTGGGTAAAGTCAAATGTGTGATCTTGCTCTGCTGAGAAGAAACCAGGGCATGGAATGACTGTAAGTACATCACAGTCCATTTTTTAATCAGTGAAAGCAAGAAAGGTAGAGCTACAATTTGCAGGTAATTCCACAAAGTGCTCAGTAAAAGATTAAGGAGGCTGACTTGTATGTTTGAGCTGATATAACGGCTGGTAAAGAGATCTAATGGATGCATGTCCGATGTTTAGACAGAGGTGCCATCTCAGGGCTTGTCATATTTGCCAAAGATGCTAACTCCCAAGGATATGCCTGTGGTACAACATATTGCTTAGGTACAGAAACTCGTGCATTAATTCTGGTATTCAGTCTATTGTAGGGATGATCGCATAACATTTATCTTTCATTACAGCAACAGGCACCATACAACAGTAAAGTACACTACTGTCCCATGAGAATGTTTTATTGAGAAATAAATACGCGTAAAAGAAAAGAAGGCAGGAACTGGCCTCTTATCACATGAATCTCAACTGGACAAAAGAAACAAGCATCATGTAGGTGAGGAGTAAAAAGCTGTAAACACCAGTATAAAGAGGAACATATGAGTAAGAGACAGTGCTGTTTTAAATTCCATCATGTGCAGCTCATAAACTTAAATTTTCATGAAGCTGAAGGTCAAAACACAGGCACTAGGGGTTGTGAAACTCGTGCTTGGCAGAGCTATTCTGAATAGAGGGTACTGTAGTCTAATAAATCCAAGATTCTCATGACCCCTGGCAGCACTCACATCTCATCGTGGTGATGAATGTCCCGTGGATGCTTTGAAGAACATCGATCACATCAGCACAGACTGCCCTCGCTGTAAACCATCTCAGTGATTTATAGGCTGGGGCAGCCTGATTGTGCCCTTTCAGCTTTGCTGGGCTCAACAGGAGGCCTCCCAAGTCATTTAGGCGAAAGAAACTCTCATTTGCTGTACAATTCCATCTTTCAGGGAGCTGAATTCTCATTATCTCACCAATCTAGCGAGGCTCCACCTTTCAGGATCTAGCTCTGCAGAGCTGCTGAAAACCTGAGTCACATCGAGCGATTTGTAATTTCCCATATGCCTAAGGTGACACTTTGCAGTTCGTATTTATTAATTATTGAACTTATTAATGTGATTTTCATGCAATTTGACAGAGCATACTGGTTGTGTTCAACAGTTCGTGCCTATTTTGTTTTGTAACATTGAGTGCAAGTCCTCACAGTGCAACCATACTCTTCCCACTTCCTGTGTTTCCTGTGGAATTTCATTCCTGAGAAGGAAAATAAAAAATGTGTAGATAACCACTTCTGACCTTTTTCCAGAGGGAATATCTACTTCCTCATTTAAAACAAACAAACAAAATCAATGGCTCTTCGGTGCACAGAGGGTTAAGTTCTAATTCCATGAATGGACATTTGTTACCTGGAATAATCTAGCCCATGGCTTCTTCAACCACAATACTATTGATATTTGAGGCCGGATAATATTTTGTTCTGAAGGGCTGCCCTGAGTCTTGCAAGATGGTTACATCCTAGCTGCCACCCACCAGATGACTGTGGAGCACCTGTCAATGGTGACAATCAAAACATGTCTCTAGGTACTGCTAAACATAACATGTGAGAGCAAAGTTGCCCCAACTGAGCATCACTGCTCTAGCTCCAAATGACCTATCCAGGTGTTTCCTGGCTTGACATACATGATTACATACAACTTTTGATCCAGAAAAACACCATTGTTCAATTGTCATCTAGAACTTTGCTTGCATTTCCTTTCATAATTTTTGACAATGCCCTATCAATGTCAAGCTCATATTCCAAATCTTACCAAGCTCTTTTGTTTCCATTTCAATCACTGGATTTGATTTTATTTGTTCATTTGTTTGTTTAAAGGACAGTGAATTTTGCCCCTGCCTATACATTTAGTAACTATGAGCTCACTCAAGTCTCCTAATCCCTAGCTTCTCATTATACAATGTTGAAAATAATATGTACAAGGTATGATTCCATGGAGAAAGATGAGGCATTTTATTCCTGGAAAGCATTAGACATATTCTCCAAAACCAAAAAAATAAGCTCCACCACGTCCTACAGGGCCAAACTGTGAGTCAGAAAAGACTCAAGGCCAGTGAGCTGGGTCGTTGAGGTGGCTACAAGAAGTAAATAAGATAACGTTGCGTGGAAGTGCTTATTTTATTGTAAAATTCAATACAGCTGTAATGTGTTGTCAATAAATCATGACATGCTTCCTAGTATTTCTGCTTCCTGATACTTCTCCTGTCAAACCTTATCATTTAGCTCTTGTAACCCTCATTCATGAGGTTACATCTCCAGAAAATCCTCTATCACATCATATTAAAAAGGAAAAACAGAATTTCCCAGGACTATGTGAGTTTTCAACAGTGGCCAGAAGAATTCTGCACATAATAAATACTTCTTTAATTAAAATAATTTGGGAAGATCATTTAATTTTAAGCCCGTATTTCCTACAGTCATTAATTCCTCACACCTAAAAAGTTCCATATCGTACAACAAAACTGCTGCTCGTCATTCCCCAAAGCTGGAATTCCTTGATGATACCTCTAGGAATTTAATAAGTAACATTCAGACATATTTGAAGGCATCATTATTACAATAAGGACTAGATTGAGAGAGTATGTCAGCATATCCTCCCTTCTGCCACCATCTCCTGCAAACAACCTTCTTTCTAACAAATTTTATCTCTGTTGGCACTGGAAAAGCTGTATTTATAAAAGCTCCTAAAGCCAGTGATAAGAATGGCTCGAAAGCCAAGCTATTGTAGAATCGGCATCAGAGTTGCATAAATAGCTTTGTTATTTGAACATGGATTTGATGTCAGGCTACAGCCAAGAAATTCAGAACAAAGGCTAATCAATGAAATTGACAGTGAGTCTGGGTAGCATTGCCTTTGGTTTAAAAAAAAAAAAGTTGAATTCCTTCTGTAGTGTTAACCTCTATAGCTCATATTCTGTGCAATTCCAAACTGGAATTGACCAAATGTTTGGGATGCTTATTTATTGATGTAAATGTTTAAACCACCTCCCCCATGCGGTGATTGTTTTGAAACATTTAATTTTATATTTAAGTATCCATACTTCACTATAAAAAGAGTTCTATTACAAGGCCACAGCTCACACTGGAAACAAGTTGCAGCACCATCATTGAAGTAGGCATAAAAGGATATGGAATAGCATCCACTAGTGTTCTGCATTTTGTTCCATACATTTCGTGCTGAATAAATTATGCTCTTTATATAAATACTTATAAATAAATAAATCTGTTCCTGATTAAATTATGTTTTTTTAATTTAAATACTTATAGGTTTGGTTGATTAATGCCTTTGTAGGAGTTTGTAATTGTCTTCTCATACAGTACATGATCTCTTCTTATTTGGGCTATGAGTAATCTAAATACTCATAAAGTTGATTTACTCCAAATACGCCAGTACAGATTTTTGTAAGTAGCAAGCAAAGAGGATTTCTTTTAAACCTTGTAGCCTCTAATGTTAAAATGCATCTTGGAAAAAACACAAGCCGCAATCTAAAAGTGGTGCCTGTATTTCCTGCTTGCATTAAGCAGTGAATGCCCATGGGTGGCCCATTTTAAAAAGCAGACCACTGTTCTCTTCGAATTGTATTCTAGCATCACACTGGCAATGGTTGAAGAGACCATCTGAGTTACAGATCAAGTATGTACGTAAATACACTGAGATACTCCTGTGGTTTATAAGTTCTATCTAAGATAAGAGCCTTTTAAAAAAATCAATACGTTCTCTAATTGATCCACTAAAAGTTTCATTTTGACAGTGAGGACTAGAGTCAGAAATAGTATCTGGTTGATCTAATTCAGCACTTTCCAAAAGTGGACTATAATTCAGATGTGGTTACAAAGAATCCTATTGAGATTTAGAGTTTGATTTTAGAGGCTATGTGATTTCTAAAGCAGCAAACTTGACAGCTAATTGATAACTCAGAATTGTAGATGAGCTGTAAAGTTGGGCCAATTCCCCTGGAGTTAAAGAGAGAGACCTTACAAATCCTCATCCTCATAATGGATCTGAATAAATACATTTTAAAAGATTAGGATGTGAGAACTGGCCACTTCAATCTATGTATACCCAAAGGCGGGGAGGGGGGTCAAGTTATTTTTCAACCTATGGACCAATGTTTAAAAAATATTCAACTGAGAGTTTGTAGATTCTTAGTAGGTTATGTTTAATGTTTTTTTGTAGTGATTGGTTCAATACCCCAAGATTCAAAACGCCTCAGTATTGAAAATAAGAAAGATACCACAGTCTAAAAGGATTTATTTTAGAAGGGAAAGATTAAGTTACAGTGTTCTTCTTATAAAAATAAATTGTTGCAATACAATGATTAAAAATAAATAAATTGTTTAACCTGTAAAGTAAAACTTTATACTCACTTTCAATGAAAACAAACTTAACAGTCTAAATGGGTTGCACATGGGTATTATTTATCAAAAGGCATGTGAATGCGTTTGAGGTTGTCTATAGTCAATGTTGTATTGAAAAAACCTGATGGAAATGAGGAGTTTTCTGTCTGTGAATTAACCAGCTTCCTCTCAATGTAAAGATGGTCCTTTCTGGGAGAAAAATCAGAAAACTAAGGTCACTGAAAATATGTCCAATGCACAAAGCTTTGACCAGTCTAATCAAATGAGCAGTTTCCTTTCCAGACAGCTTGTCAAATCCCCAATGTTTTCATAGTTCATTAAAGTAAGACTGTCACAAACTCATTTTTAAAGGCCCATGATAGATAACAGTAATATGCCCTTACCATGCACCAGGCTCCAGTCTAAGTTATTTGCATCTACTTCACTCTCCCACTAACAAGTACATACTGTGAGAACCTTGAAAGTCATACAACTAGTACCAGCCTAGGCGCTTAACCATTAGTGTATACTACCTCTCCCAAGGCAAGCCACTGACTAACTGTAACAAAGGAATGCAATCCAACCCTTTCCACATTGGAATCAGTTAGAAAGCACACACCAGATCCATGCAGGAACCCCGGGTTCATGGGGACTTGAAGAAAGACTGCTTTGGGGGAGATTAAACCTAGGGTTATAGTGATTTCCTACTCACCTATGAAAAAGTAGGCAAAGGAACTGATTAACAAATATCTATCAAATATCTACTAACTGCCCAGTACTCCTAAGTATTGTGAGGAATAAAAAGAAAAAAATTTTTAATGTCCAACGCTTGTTACTTGTCCCATGGGACACTAACAAGGTTTATTCTATATATCTTGTTGTATGCGAGAAGAAACAAGGCTAAAACCAACTAAGGGATAAGATCATAGGTAATGCAGTGCGAATAATGGTAGCACAGAGTGACTACTCTGAAAATTCTACTTTCTACTTTTCAGGAGTAGGGCAAAAGTGTTTCAGAGTTTATATGGACCCAAGTTCCAATGCATGCCACACAAACACACTAAAAACTCTACTTGGAACCACCCTCACCATCGATCACAGAGAACGGCAACGGAAAAAAGAAGTAGGGAAGAAAAGACATTCTAAATTTACTTTAAATGCGTCCTCATGCAAAGATCCCAACTAATTTAATAGTGGTTATTTTCATGGACTTGCCTGGCTTTTCTCTCCTCCTCTACCCAGAAGGTGGAGAGTGCAGAAGTGTAAGTTTAATGTACTCTTAAGTTTCTATAAAGAGTCTACAAGATTCTGGAGAGAACGGTGAAAATAGAGTTCCTATTTTTTTTTCTATCATGTAGACCTCTCAGATATTGTTTCTAGAGGCACACCAGAGAAAAATCAACTTCTGCCTGAAATGCTGTACTTCACCAATTCAATATACAAGCCAGAAAACCCCCACTTACTCTCCGTTTCCATCTTCCTTAGCAGCACACCACCTCTTCCCTCCTGGGCCCGAGAAAAGCCCTCATGAATGCCTCCACCCAAAGTAAATGTCACATCTGGAGTACCTAACCACAGAAAGGCACAGTGCACCGCAGTGGAACAAGAGCAAATGCAGCAATACAGGAGATCAGAGAGTCTGCAGAAGTGTGTAATAGCTGTCGTTAATCCTCAGAGGTAGAGATAAATGTACACCCACGGTAGTGTCTTAACATTCAAAACTCAAAGGAGATAACCAGGTCCAGATGTACTATTAGCAGTAATAGACTTGTCATAAATGTTGAGCACTGCTTACCAAGTGAACACATGTAAACATGTTCAGACATACTTTCAGTTTTCTGTGCCTACACCAACATTCTATGCCCATGTGGAACAACCCTGGTAGCACTGCCTCTTGCAAGAGGTGAGGAGCATGAAAACTTTTACAGTAATTCTTTTACTCATTACCAAGACAAATATGAAATATTCACTATCTATTGTTAATGTCTAAAAGGCTAATTATGATAGGGAAAGAAGAACCAGAGAAGACTCCATCCATTTGTACAGCACCAGCAGGTTTCTCCAGGGGGGCATTACTGGAAGGTTGGCATGGCAGACTGGATGGCAAAACCCTGAGCCTCAAACTATGCTGTGAATCAGCAAACAGAAACAAACTCAAGCCATCAAGTTCATTCTCACTCACAGCAAGCCCTTTCCCAAGGTCTATGAGAGACTGATTTCTTGCCAAAAGGAATCCTAAGATAATAAGCAGCTTAGACAGAAATTATTTTTTATGGCATACCTATGTGTGTTAGCTATTTTTCCCCTAGTGTTAAAGAATCTAGATTTGTCTTAATGAGAATAATGCTAATAATAAAGGCTAACAATCATGCCACATTTAATACACAAAGCCTAACAATCATGCCTCATTTAATGCACAAGCATTATCCTATGCATGTTCCAAACACTGTGATTGTTGAGTACTATCAAATCGATGCACAGCAACCTCATGGGACAGAGTAGAACTGCCCCACCGGGCTTTCTAGGCTCGCTTCTCCTACAGAGCCACTGGGTGGGTTTGAACAGCTGATTTCACTTAGTGGTCATGCGTGTAACTATTGTGTTGCCAGGACTTCCTCATAGGAGTAGGAGCTGTTATCTGTCCCATTTACATCTGAAGAAACTGAGGCACATAAACTAACAACAAGGAGATAATTGGGCTAAGCCTGAATCTCAGATAATGCTATTCTGGGACAGAGTTTAATTCCTTGCTGCCCCTCAAACCAATCCTAAATGCCATCCCTATACCACCCAAAGTCATTAATCTGAAGAATCAAATGAGAAAATACCATAACAATAACTTCTTATGGTTCTTGAGAACAACAATTCTATTCCATTTACTTCTCAATATCTTCCCTGAAAATAAATCTTCCACAGGCTATTTAGTAACATTTGCTAATAAACAAAGTGCAGGATTAAATAAGGTATCAAAGGAAACCTTCTCTCATTATATTACAGCATTATCAACTAATTTTTTTTAGCATCTTCTTTATGACCAAACTTGTTTCAGTGAAGCACTTGCATGTTAATTCATTATCATTGCACCTTCTCCTGGTGAGTGAGAACTCATTCGGGGAGCAATTATGTTCAAAAGGTTTGCTAATAAAAGCAATAAACGCTGTCAATGTCTGCCCTTACAGAAAAATCAAGGCTCATGTCAATAACAAGGCCACAGTAAACATCTAGCCTGTGTTCATTAATTTTAATGTGATACTTACATTCTCCTAAACTAGTTTGGGATGGCCACGGTCCAACATGAACATTTCTCCCTGACCAAATGTAAGAATTAGTTGCCCACCTTCAAAAATTTGAAGACTGTGGTATTTTTTATTAATGGAAGTCAGGGCCAAACATTTTGGAATGCTGATTACTGCAGAACAGGTTTGTTTATATGTTTGCTTGTCTTGAAGTGACTGGAAATTCCTAAGTTTAAGGGCCACATTGTATATATTTACTACAACATAACTTTCAATTATATAAGTCCAGTAGTTAAGATATAAGCCAAAAGAAATGCTGGATCTTTTTGTTGTTGTTCATGTTGTATTTATTATAGTAGTAATTAAAAAGGAGTGTTGATGATTTTTTTTTAATTTGCTGTGTGAGCATTTTGAAAGGTTTTAGACAGAGTACAAGAGGGCATTTCTTAAGAGTTATTTTATTATCTTCACACCAAAAAGTTGAATAATAAAATCTGTTTGACTCCATTCTCTTATAATAGCTTGGTGTCTTTTCTAAGAGTACATTTCTAAGTTGGTTTGCTTGTTTTTCCCCTCTGTGGGACTTCTTTTATTTTCCCCAACAGATTGTTGGCTTACAATTCAAACACCACACAGCTCAATCTTTCAGCCACATCAAGAAGAACTGCACGATAAGCACCATAACCAGTTCCACAACCCCTTCCTCACCCCTGTCCTCCTCGCCAGCCACCTCCCCATCAGACTCCCAGGGAACCACCAATCTGGCCACGGTCTCCGCTGAGCCAGTCATCTTGGGTCTCACACGCAGAAAAACATTTGTAAAACAAGGAAAACAGACAAAAACTCAGTATAAAAGAAAGCAGGAAACAAAAACCAGAACAAATTCATATGGATTCTAAAGGAGATCTATAGATAGGGTGCTAAATTCCAACCTAAACTACTACCACCGACAAGGACTTCCAAAAACAAATCTGGCGACTTCTCTTTGAAGTCTCATCCAGGAAGGATGAAACAGAGATATGTTGGTGAGTGCACACTTGGACTAAATGTAACTGGGCTTGAAGGTTGTGCTGCTACTGTTAGAAAGTGGGTTGGGTCCAAAAAAAGATCTCTACAAACTGAGTTCAGGTCATGAGAAATGAATGCCTAACTCCTTTTAAGAATGAATCTCCTCTCACAGCTCCTCACCAAGGAAGGACCTTCCTATTCTCTCTCCCTGCCCCCATATTGTGAGAAAATCTCTTCCCGTTTCAGCCCAAACAAAAAGGGCATATTAATGAATACCTAAATAAGAGTGTGAAACATATTGTTTCTCTTAGAGTTTTTGAGAGCTTTAAAATAATTTACAGGTGTTGAGAGAATGATTAAATGTAGGCTCTGAGATTCTTGGGAAGAATCTTATTTAAGCCGTTTTAGATATGACTTTGGACAGGTTATTTAAACTGTTTCTCAGTTTCTTTATCTGCAAAATAGGAGTCAAAGCAACACCTACTTTATAGACAGTGTAACTCACAGCTATCGAGGAGATGCTGACTCACAGCAAGCCTGTAAGGCAAAATAAATGAGTTAATACTCAATGAATTCAGTATCTAGAAAGTTCTCCACAAAAGTGAGCTAAAATAACTACTTTTTTTGAACACAAGATATTCCTAGAGTGCTCTAGATTGACCACAGATATTTTCTTAAAAGTTCCTGAACAAAATATACTAGACATTCTTATTATTTTATTAAGACACAAAACATTTTAGTGGAATGATGTATTAACAACTGGCAATCCTTTGCAGATTATAGTTCATTTATGACAACTGGGCTGATTAGAGCTTTGATGCAATCTATTCTAGAAGCTTCCTATATTGACACAAAGCTTTAATCCTCCATTTGTAGTTTTCACTGCTTCTTCTGTTACTTCACTATGGAAACACATGTTTTTAAAGTGTTATACCACATCTTATATTACTTTTCATTACTTTATGTCCCTGTGTGGAAAAGCCTTGAGTATCTTCTTGTAAGATATTACATGGACAGCGTGCATTCTCAAATGTCCCTGCTCTATTCACCCTGAACCTAAAACAAAGGCCACAGCCATAAAAAGTTCACTCCAACACAGCCTTACTGGCCTGGTGGGTCTAACTGCTAACTCCAAGATCAGATGTTTGAACCCTCTGTGTGCCCTTCAGGACAGAGACGAGGCTGTTTTTTCAAAAAGATTTACAATCTCAGAGGGTTGCTGTATGAGTCTCTCCACTGAGCCAGACCTATATTCACTGTAGCTACTTCATTACTTGTGAGCAGTATGAAGTATTAGGTGAAACATTAAGATATTTGGGTTTGAAAGACACTTAACAGCTAATTGATATCAACAACTCACAATCTGTTACAAAGTCTGAATAAGATAATATATGTGAAATGTCTACAGAACTCAAATTATTCAGTTAAAGGAGTTATTTAAAAGTGGGTGTGCTGTTGGTTATTTTATATATATACATATAATCTTCTTTTACTAACAAAAGAAATGCAAATCCCTTTGTGGTTAGTCTGGAAAGGGACAGGAGGGTAGAAGGGCTTGCAATGAACTGTATTTCTGTTCAGCCATAGTCCGTGGGCTCTTCTGTGATGCCACTCCGGGCAGAAAAGTTGTGCCTCTCACTCAGTTCAGTTCTTCCATCGCTACATGATTTTACATGACCTAGGAAATGTGGACAGGAGTGATGTATGTCCTTTCTGGCTTTAATAAGCAGTACATCATCTCTTTTCTCTGTGCCACAGACCAGCAATGCTCTACTGTCAAATCGTCTGGTAATTCATTGAACAAAATGTGGACTACAGTTGCAGCTGAATTGCAATAGAGTATTTCACTGATGAAAATAATACTTGGTTTTAGTAAGTTGCTAACATTTTGGGGTTGTTGGCTATTGCAGCATATCCTAGTTGATGCTGACAGAAGGATGCTTCCAGCATAGATTATTGCTTGGAGGTTGATCCTGCCATCCCTTGATCCTGCCATCCTCTTTCATTGGCACACATGATCTACCCAATAATCATTGTAGCAAAGCAATATGACTCCTGAACCTTATGCCTACACTTAAGGGTTTGTTTTGTTTTGTTTTTTACATTTAATCTTAAGGGTTCTTCTCAATGCTATTTATTTATGTGAAGGACATACAGACGGAAAAAGATGTCATATTCAAAGAAGCCTGGCAAGGATACAACGAGGGCAATGTAACCGAGAGAAATTACTGAAACCCAAATGAACGCTGAGCATGATAGTGGAACAAGAGGAAAGTAAAGGAAATAGAGGAAAGAACTAGGAGGCAAAGGGCATTTAGAGAGGTCTAAATACTGGCATGTACATATGTAAATATATTTATATAGGATGGTGGGGAAATAGATCTACGTGAAGGACATTGGACCTCCACTCAACTACTCAATGCAAGAACACTTTGTTCTATTAAATTGGCATTCCAGGATGCACACCTTCCCAACACAATCACTGAAGAAAAATGTGTGCATACACAAATGTGGTGAAGAAAGTCGATGGTACCCGGCTATCAAAAGATACAGCGTCTGGTACCTTAAAGGTTTGAAAATAAACAAGTGGCCATCTAGCTCAGGAGCAACAAATCCCACATGGAAGAAGCACACCAGCCTGTGTGACCATGAGGTGTGGAAGGGATCAGGTATCAGGCATCAAAGAACAAAAAAATCATATCATTGTAAATGAGGGTGAGTGGAGAGGGGAGACCCAAAGCCCATCTGTAGGCAACTAGACACCCCCTTACGGAAGGGTCATGGGGAGGAGACGAGCCAGTCAGGGTACAGGGTATCAATGATGAAGCATACAACTTTCCTCTAGTTCTTAAATGCTTCCTACCCTCACTATCATGATCCCAATTCTACCTTACAAATCTGGCTAGACCAGAGGATGTACATTGGTACAGATAGGAACTGGAAACACAGGGAATCCAGGACAGATGATCCCTTCAGAACCAGTGGTGAGAGTGGCGATACCGGGAAGGTGGAGGGAAGGTGGGGTAGAAAGGGGAAACCAATTACAAGGATCTACATATAACCTCCTCCCTGGAGGATGGACAACAGAAAAGTGGGTGAAGGGAGACATTGAACAGTGTTAGATATGACAATAATTTTAAATTATCAAGGGTTCATGAGGGTGGGAGGAGCGGGGAGGGAGAGGGAAAAATGAGGAGCTGATACCAAGGGCTCAAGTAGAAAGAAAATGTTTTGAGAATGATGATGGCAACAAATGTACAAATGTGCTTGACACAATGGATGTATGTATGGATTGGGATAAGAGTTGTACAAGCCCCCAATAAAATGATTTTAAAAAATCTTGAAGCCTTCAAAAATGTAGATCCTATATTTTGGTTGGTAGCTTAGTGAATTATACAGTAAGCTGCTAACTACAGGGTCAGCAGTTCAAATCCATCAGCTGCTCTCTGAAGAAAGATGAGGTAATCTACTCCTACAAAGATTTATACTTGTGGAAATGTGAAGGGGCAGTTCTACCCTGTCCTATAGGATCACCTCATCATGAGTCAGAATCAACTAAAAGGCAATGAGTTTTTTTTTTGCTTTGCTTTGTTTTTCATGTATAAGAAATAGCTATATAGCAAAAGTAATTATTTACCAAGAAATATCCCAGCCCAGTCCAACTCAAGTCTGTAAGTCCGATACTAGTCTATAAGACCCCCTTCGGACTCACGCAGCCACATGCAATGATGCAGAATGCAGGGCGATCACAGGCTGGTGAGTGCAGAGTCCTGTGGATCCAAAGTCAGCGGACACATGGCAGGGCTCTGGCAGCTCTCAGGGTCAGTGATGGGGTGAGGGGAAGGTTCCCAGGGTCCTCCTTATAACAGGCCAAACTCCAACAAGCCAACATCAGGCTGTTACCTAATGGGACAGGTTCAATTCTACCCCTACACTTCTATACATCTTTAAGTTGACATAAAATTATCTAACTGCCACAATAGGGTTTCTATGCATGGGAATCGACTTATCATCACTAACCAGCAAAATAACTATTTGGTTGCTTTGTGCACACTAAAAAGCAAAATAACCCAGTTTAGAAACAGATTCTCTAGACTATCTCACCTCTTTGGCATGCAGTTATGCTACATCCCCAAACAAGTAAAATTATCTTTGATGGGTGCATTTTACATAACTCAAAACCAAACTCACTGGCAATGAGTTTTGAGAGATATATTTCGGTTATAAGTATTCTCCTAACTTAAAATTCTAGAACGTATTATTCAAAGTATAAAAAGTGAATGTGTAATCACTTAAATATTTCACTGTAAAAATGATACACACCTTGGTGCGCACTCTGGTGACACAGTGGTTACATGTTGTACTGCTAACTGCAAGGCCAGCAGTCAGAAACTACCAGCCTCTCCGCAGGAGAAAGATGAGGCTTCCGCTCCCACAGTGAGTTACGTCCTCAGAAACCCACCGAGGCAATTCTACTCTGTCCTACAGGGTCTGTGAGTTGGCAGCAACATGACAGCAGTGAGTTTGGAAGGTTTTTTATAGTGAAAGGAGGCCTTGATTTGGAAGCAAACCACCAGGATATGAATTCTGGTCCTGTTTAGTGACAGACAAATTTCAGGATGCCAGTTCTATCTACACAGTTTTAGAAGTAACTCCAACTTATTTTCTGCATTAGGGTTCAGCCAAGTTCATGGCATGTGAATGGTTTAACATTATACAAAATGCCTTCAGAAAACCAGCTTCCAGTCATCCAGGGCAAGCGGGCTTCCCTTCTACTTCCCGAATGTCCATGAGATCTCATGCTAATAAATAGTTCTTGACCAACTCTAGATTTGGAGAGCATTTAAGAGGTGAGAAGAAGTTCACTAAGTCTGAGCTTCCTCACTTGTAAAATGAGAATGTAGGTATTCCCCGACGTTACAAAGTATTGAAGGTACATTGAAGTGTGCTTGTGACGACCATCTGTTTGTCCTTTTAAAATATATATCTTATCACTAGTAATAAGTACATGTGGGCTTTAAAAAGTTAATCAAAATATAATGTTGCAACATTTAAGTTGTTACTATTATCATTCTTAGACATTTATTCACAGATATTAAATTTTGTGATTTTTTGTTCAAAATTGTTGTTCAAATTTTTATAGTGAAAAAAATCAGTTGAAGTTTTTCTAAATTAAATGAGGCACTTCAGTTGCTCCAAAACATGGACCCAAGTGCTGACCTCCACATGAACGTGACAGGTGGATTCAGAAAGCAGCCAGATGTTACCATGAAATACATGAAAGAAAAAGAAAAGAAACACTCAGACAAATTTCTCTAACTTTCTGACTAGAAACACCAACTTCGCTGCCAGGAATCATCCAGATAATGAAGACATTTCTCCAAATGGAGTTATTATTAGAAATGACAAAATGTCATCCAATTCATCTTCATTCTGAAAATACATGTTTACAATTGTGTATTTTGCATGTAAATGTATTTTATTATATCTGTAAGCTATATGTAATGTTTCCAATCCTCAAAGACAAATAAAGATTGGATTTATAAAGACAATAATAAAAGGTAATAATGAAAACCAAATAACAGTAATAATGAATTATTCATTTTATATCAGAGCCAATTTGCAATGACCTGGTGAGAGTCAGGAGACTACTATCTGTATTGTAACATCCATACCTGCTTGTTCTGAGATTTCCACAAATGTGAATATGTACAAATACATGAGAGTGATCTATTTTGAAAGAAATTTCAGATGAGCAATTCAAATCATTCTGAGAGTTAATACTCCTAAATTTTCAGGCAAGAAAATTAATAGGGGTTTTTTTTGAAATTACTAGTTTTATAATGCTTACTATATTAACTATATCCACCATACTTATTTTATATTTATAGAGAATAGAATATTTAGCATAATTAAAATGAATTGAACCCACCTATAAAATATGAACTATAGTCTCATTTATGTTCAGTGTGCAGGCTTAAAACCTAACTTTGGCAATTTAGATAATTATTGGAGATTTGTAGCTATATCTCTTAATGTTAGACATTTTTATTTGCCACAATACTTAAACTTTGTTTAGAAATCCAACACCATTTGAAAACATTTATTCTCTGGAACTGCTTGAAAGTGAAAATCTGAAACCGATAGGGACTACACTTCTCTATCTGGTTCCTTCGGTCTTAGGAGGAGGACAACCAGGATGCTCCGTTGGAGCAACGATGGCGAGACTTCATCGCATGTACTTTGGACATGTTATCAGGAGAAAGCAATCCTGAGAAAGGACGTGATCCTTGGGGGGCAGTGAGAAAGAGGAAGAGCCTCGACAGAATGGACACAGTGGCTACAACAACGATTCAATCACGATAACAACTGTGAGGATGGTGCAGGCTAGGGTAGTGTTCCCTTGTGCTGTACATAAGGTCCTTATGAGTCTGGACCAATTTGACGGCACTTAATAATGACATTAGGTGCCTGGAGGATTTTATTTTTCTTCCTGAATTCAGGTATAGGGGCAACACCCATTGGAGGAACCATCATTCTAGCTCCCTGCTTAACTTCCAGAACGTGGGCTGCTAACCACAAGGTGTGCAGTTAGAACCCACCAGTCACTCTACAGCAGACAGACGAGGCAATCTCCTCTTGTAAAGAATATAGCCTCAGAAACCCTGGAGAGCCGCTCCACTGGGCACTATAAGGTTTGCCATGAGGCAGAGCTGATTTGATGAAGGTTGGGTTGGTTTGGTTTGGTTTTAATCTATGTGCTGGTGATGCTGTCTTTACAAGAAAATGTTAACATTTTCCTCCAAAATGATTTGAATGAGTTTTAAGGACTATTAATGGGTTGTAGATATTAATATGTTAGATGAATTCTAAGTCTTTTATTTCTCCAGTTCCAAAAATAAGAAGGAATATAAAAGGGTCACTAGACTATGATTCACATTTCAGATACAACACTAATTTCCCAAAAAGTTGTACTTCCATGTCTCAAAATGTGGTTAAAATGTTTTATCACAGTTTATTTTCAATGTCAGGAAGTAGCTTTCTCTCAGATCATTTTTGAGTGACTCCAAATTTATAGAATTACGGAGTGCTCCATAAAGGCTGTTTTCTATAAATTACCTTAATCTTGTAAGTGTTTTCAAGTTCTCTTTCTTCTAGCTGTCTGCGATTTCCTGGGTGTAAATGTTTCTTAAACGTCTCTTCCTAAGAGGGCAGTCACATCAGTGTAGTGACATTTAATGACTCAAGTAGCTGCGATCCCAGCTTGAACTTCATTTATGCAAGCTCACCTACAGAGGGACTAATAAATAACTACTTCTAAGTCATTTTTGGAAATATCTTGTTATAGCTGAAATGTTATGTATGGCATAGTTTTCTCAGTTCTATTTTTTTAAGCTATTCGTGATCAAATAGAAGAAACAAAGTATATGGGATCATTCAAAAGAAAAATCCCAAACTACAAATATTATAAAGGCAAAATTCAGTGCTAAACATGTCACATACCTAGTTTGCTGTCTATATAAACACCTCAGCACATAATTCTAATTGAAAATATTGCAAACAGTTCTATAACTCATCAAAGTATTGTTAAATCAAAGCAAAATTATTTGTGTCACTCCCAAGGCATTTGAAGTCTTACTGCGGTGATTAACAAAAAAGTTCAACTGATCATTAGTTAACTGTAAGCACTCATCAGGTACTGTTTTGACAGATGTTATACTACTCTTCTTTGGAGTAATAATCAATATTTTAAGCGCTTGACAAATATTTTGTATTTTCCTTTGACGAGACCGTAAGGAAGAACTTCGCCAATGTACCACGTTGTGAACCCACACTCAACTGTGCTTCTCTCACAGAGAGATAGGACGCCCAGGGCCTTTCATTATTCAGAACAATGACTAAAACATATCATCAAAAAGTTTCTACAATGGAGAAGACTTGGGGGGCAAAGAAAATAAGCACAGAATTGATCTTTCTGGCTAGCTGAGGAGACTTTATAGTGAACCCAGAAGTCACAAAACAAAGACGTCAATGTACTGAAGAGAATACATGCTGCTGAGCAGAGTCGCTTTTACATTTGGGTTTCAAAAGTGAAACCAGACTCAAAGACTGGCTGTATAAACTCTTGTAAGATGACTCCTGTCAACTTATTTAGTATCTCTGAGAACGGCACAGCATGGCACAATTTGTACAGTAGTAAAATAGGTAGGGCTATGGAGGGAAGGCAATAAAACAAAAGTTCATGAAAACTAGTGTCTACATTTTGAGCAATTGAAGTAGGAGTAACCGATCATTCGTTCCAACATGTTATTGTTGTTGGCATCTATCTTGAGTCACAGTTAATTAACCCTAAGATAGAGGAGAACTGCCCACAGGGGGTTATCTTTAAGGCAGCAGATCACTGCCTTCCTCTCCAAGAGGCACAAGAAAGATTCAAACCACCAACCTTTACCTTAGTAGTCAAGCACTTAGCCACGGTACCACTCGAAACCAACCTCACCACCATGGAGTAAATGCTGACGCACAGTGAGTCCCCTATGGGTTTCCTAAACTGTAACTCTTCACCGTAGTAGAAAGCCCATTCTTTCCTCTGCAGATCTTCTGGTGAATTTGAATTTTACCACTAGGGTTCTTTAATTCTGACATAAAGGTACAATTTGTCTAAGGTAATGTTGTCTAATAAAAAAACTTCCTGCCTAGTCTGTTCTATCCATGACAGTCACCAATAAACACCCTGTGGACACTAAGAACATGAAATGTGGCTAGAACAATTGAGGATCAGACTGGTTGTTATTTGGTTTGGTTTTTCAATTTAATTTTTATTAGAAGAGCCCTGGTGGCATAGCATTTATGTGTCGGGCTGGTAAACTACAAGGTCCGCAGTCTGAAACCACCAGTAGCTCCGAGGGAGAAAGACAGGGATTTCTACTCCCGTAAAGAGACACAGTCTCTGATGCTTACAAGAGCAGTTCTACTCTGTCTGAAAGGGTCACCGTGATTCATAACGGACTCGATGCGAGGGAATTCCGTTTGGGAGTTTTCATTAATTTAAAAAGCCCTAGGTGGCTGTGGCTATCTTATTAAACTGCATAAATCTAGGAAACTTCGGGATGGAAAGTAGTGCACTGTGGTACAATGGAGACAATCAGTGAGACACAGAAAGGCAGGTAAGTAAGAGGAAAAAGGCCTCTGGGTCAGATGAATCCAATAGGTCCGGGGGCTCCTCAATCCTCTAAGGAAAGGAGGAAGCTCCACGTACATCAACATGACCCTGTGATCCCGTTATCATTTTCTAAACACATTTTCCCATTTGAGCAATTGCGCATACTTCCTTAAGATTCCATACCAAGGATGAGACGATGTTGGCCATTTTTATAAACCTGATAAGAGAAAAAACAGCAATCGGCACAATTCCTTGTATCTTATAGGCAGTCAATTGATGTGGGTCCCCTCTTTTTCAATAATAGAGTAACTCTTCCAGATATTGTGAAGGAAAGCTACTGAGCCGAAAGGAGCTATGTGCAAGTGACCACTTACATCCTGTGTCTCCACTGGGCAGGCCCCGTAAGCATCATCCCCATCCCCTCAGAGACTGGAGCGTGTGCAAGATTTGCTCCTGCTTACGTGGAGGATATGCTCTCATAAGTCGTTTCAATACTTACCAGTGTGAACTCACACACAGATTGTATAAATTGGGCTTTTTGTTTGTTTTCTACTAAACAAATTAGCTTAGTGGTTGTCCTGGTTTGAATTATGTGTCCCCCTAAAAACACAAGGAAGCTTCAAACACTTCACAGAAATTGGGAATTAAAACATAATGGATGATTTCCACACGCTTTTTGAACCTCTTTCATTTACGTCAACTGGGGTCGGGGATGATTCTCAATACTGGGTGGTTAGCCTTCACTCTGTGAGGTGATGTAATGATTCTCCATTCTGTGGGGTGCTGTAAATCCAGGATGTGTGTGTACTCTTTATGAAGCATGACTAGTGTAGGGTATATCTGGAGGCACCACCCTTACTTAAGTCATTTTTCCTAGAGTCATGCCTTAATTTTTCAAGAAATAAAAGGAAAAAGAAGTAGGCAGTGAGGAAAGGGACCTGACCGCTGTCACCAAGACACAAAGCTGGGACAGGAGCACACCAAGGTGTTCTTGGAATCAGAGGAAGACCGATGCTAAAACACCTTAGGATCTCTTTGAATGTTTGGTCCACAATGTTAAAAGGACACAAAGCCCTTTCCTCAGAGCCAATACAGAGCGAAAGCTTTCCCCCCAAGCTGATGCCTTTAATTCAGACGTCTAGCCTCCTAACCGTGAGACAAACAGTATACATTTCTGATTGCTAAAGCCATCCACTTGTAGCTTATCTGTTAACTATAACAGCTGCCAAGATATCTTATTTTAATGGTATCTGTAAGAACTAATTAAATGCTTTGTAATACTTTGCAAGAGGGCGAAAATTCAGAACAGATCCTTTATTTCTATTAACAAATCTATACTTAAGATCAGAAATTTAGATGTGTAATTACAAGGGGAAAATATATGTTTGAGAGAAATTAAGAACTTTAAGCATGAGAGCATTCAGAACAGAGCCGTTTAATCTTACAGTTTTCAACACTTCTGGTGAAATTACGGTAACCTAAAAGACACAGAAAAGGCAATCCACTCACTGAGTGGATGTTAGTAAGTAAATAAACTACTATCTTTAAAATTGAATGATACATACATATGAAGAGAGAAATTATTTACTTCATGTCTAGGGTAGCTACTGATGTTTGAACTTTGACCAGCACAATACAATATAAATTTTAACTTAATTTTATGTTAAAGTTTCGGCATCTTTGTACCTTTTAATAATGAGCTACAAGACATAGTTTCATGTTTAGGCTTAAAAATTCCTCATAGGGAATGTCAGAAATAAAACAATAATATTTCACAGAAAGCACAAGCCCCATCTTTTGAAGGGACTTTTGGGATATGGGAGTTCCTTGGTCTCAGAACACCCACAGGTTCACAAAAAACTGACATCACTGGACCTCTAACCCACATACAAGATAGATCTTTTTTGTCATCTTTTTAGCAATTCTATTGTTTAAAGGAAACATGAATTAGAAAAGTAAAAATCTTGAGAAAAGAAAAACTAGAATTATCTGAAACATCATTAGGTGTGAGGAGAATATACCTCTTTAAAATATAGTTCTCATTGTAGTGCCCTGTCAATTTGTTCCACCTTTAGGGAGCTCCTTTCTTCCTGTTTCCATACGTACGGAGCTGTAAAATAATGGCAGTGATAATTGCAGTCACCTATGAAACACGAAGCACAATATTAAGTGGTATTTTGTACATTTCCTCTCCACCTTAATACAACCTTGTAAAAGTAGTTATTGATATGCTTGCCATTTTAGTGACCTGAAATAATAAACTTGACATGATTGAGAAGGTTTTCTAAGGTCATCCAGCTAGGAAATAGAAGAGCTAGAATCTAAATCAAGGTTAGCACCAAGCCTTTACCCAATACCAAGAGTCAGACCATTTGTGATACGGCCACTGTGGAAAGAATAAGGGACAACGCACCAAGAGACAACAGTATATTCACAGTTATGTTCTACTTTCTGCACTACCCTCCTTTGCTAATGCTCATATCTCTTCAGCAGCAGCAATTTCTACAGTGTATTATCCAGCATACATCTTTGGCATGGCTACTATGGGCATCATGTCTAATACCAGAATAGCTATTAGCAACACAAGAAACTAAATCTCTGTCATAATGGTACATTGTGTAAGAAATGCTAGACTCAAACTCAAACTCATTGCCTCAAGTTGATTCCAAATGATGGTGACTCACAGGACAGAGAAAAACTACCCCTGTGGGTTTCTTAGACTAACTCTGTACTGGAGTAGAACGCTTTGTCTTTCACCCACAGAGTCGCTGGTGGTTTCAAAGTGCAGAACTTCTGATCAGTAGTTCAACGCATGACCCCAGACATCGCAAAGGTATTGGAGAGAGACTGTAGTCTACCTAGTGCTCAAGACCATGACTCTCTGGAAGCTTTTGACTAAGCCATTCTACTGAAGTATCTCCTGCTATGTTAGAACTTCCAACCTTTTGGTTAGAGATTGGTAGTTGAGCCATTAACCATTTGTGGTGCCCAAGGACTACTTGACTAATCCTAGGTGCTTACAAAAAGACCACACTCATTAAATCAAACCATTATTTAAGTTTCTCTTTTATTCTCTAATTTTCCTGTAAAGACAATTTCTCCTGGAATATCTTTCATATCATATTATATTATACTTCATTTTGCAATTGTCTAAAGAGAAGTCAGTAGAGATGATTTACCTGAAGAACTATAATAATTCTAACAATAATAATGGAGATAACCAAAGCAAAAATTATTGATACATATTATAATCTACATTTGCTTAAAGCTAAATACTTCTTTACTTTAAAAAAATATATTAAAAGAATTAAAAGATAGCCACAAATTGATAAAAAATATTTATAAGTAATATATCTAACAAAAGGTTTGTATTTAGAATATGTAAAGAAATCTTATAATTCAATAACATGTAAACAAAAAAACCAATTAGAAGTAGGCAAAGCAATAGATATTCTACTAAAGAACATATACAACTGGTTAATAAGCTCATGCAAAGGTAATCAACCTCATTAGTAATTAGAGATATTCAAATTAAAGCCACGATGAGATAATACTGCATGCCTACCACTCCCACTGCTGTTCAATCTATTCCGACTTCCAGTAACCCTACAGTACAGAGATGAACTGGCTCCATACAGCTTTGAAGGCTGTTAATTTGATGAAAGCAGATTGCCATCTCTCTCTCTTGCAGAATGCCTACGTGGTTGGAACTACTCTCCTGGCAGCAGAACACTAATAGCTGTGCCACCAGGCCTCCTTCACTTGCAAATAAAGCCCATAGCTAACCCACTGCTATGGAGTTGATTCCAACTCATAGAAGGCCTTTAGTACAGGGCAGAAGTTCCCCCAAGGGTTGCCAAGACTGTAACCCTTTATGGGAATTGAAAGCCTTGTCTTTCTCCCATGGAAGAGCTGGCAGTTTCAAACTGATGACTGTATGGTTAGCAGGCAGAGATATGGGTGATTTTAAAAACAAACACTTATTTTCTCAGAGTCTGGAAGGTCAGATGTTTTAATTTGGGGTACTGACTCAAGAGCCCTACATAAACCCCACATAAAACAACAATTTTTAGATGGATCAAGTATTTTAAGCAAAGTCAAAAAGACTTCATAGATGATTTAAGAGGCAGAATATAATCAACTCAAAATGTAAAGAAACTGCGGGTGAAGACATTGTGAGTGAAGTCCAGACACTGGTGGAAGATACAGAAGTATCAGGTGGAATGCAGAGTTCATGTGGTTTGCCACTGCAATTGTAAGTGAAGAGCTTGGCCTCAGCAAACATTTAGCTTAATGGATACAAAAGCATTGGGTAAAGATGAGCTAGCCCAACCTGCTGATGTTCCCATTGGTCTTTTAAGCAAGATGGAAGGCAGTGATGACAATTTTATGGAATGAATTATAACTGGAGAAGGATCTTGGATTTACCAGTAAAAGACAGAGAGTAAGGTCCAATCAAAACAGTGGCTTAAATTCAAAGCAGAGTCCAGCTTGGAAATTTATGGTAGATAATTTTTATAGATCTTCTCAGAAGGCACAGAATGATCAAAAGAGCTTACTATTTTAAAAATTTATACAAATGGAAGACTACATTGGCAAAAAAAAATGCGGAGGGCATGAAAATAATACCAAGGAACTGTGGGTAACAATGGCTGTTCTATCAACATTTTGCTGAGAGAGCTTAGCCCATTCACCTGATACCTTTGACCCTGCTCCTTCTGATTTTTGTTGCTGTTGTTCCTCAAGCTCAAAGAACTTTACAGGTAACATGATTTGAGTCTCCCGAGGATAAAAAAATGGACATTTTGATGTAGCACAAGACAAAGAGCACAGAATTATCCAAGGAAGGGTTACAGAGATGGAAATGCTACCCTGAAAAGCATACAGAACTAGATGGAGATTACACTGAGAAACAATAACTTCACTTTTTGATCTATTTTAATTTAATAAAGATTTCTATGATTTTGCATACAAAGAAGAACATGGAATTGGGTTTAGAGGAAGACTTCTTAACAACCTGTGACATGCAGGTGACACAACTTATCTTGCTGAAAGTGAAGAGGACTTGAAGCACTTGCTGATGAAGATCAAAGACTGCAGCCCACAGTATAGATTACAACTTAATGTAAAGAAAGTACATTTTTTTACAAACAGACCAAGAGGTGACAGCATGATAAGAAAGACTGAAGTTGTCAAGGATTACGTCTTGCTTGGATGCACAATCAATGCTCATGGAAACCACAGTCAAGAGATCAAAGGACACATTGCATTGGGCAAATCTGATACACAAGGTCTCGTTATCTTTTTTTCCCCAATGAACTTTAATTTTTTGGTTTTTAAATTTTTAATCATTTCATTGGGAGCTCTTGAAGATATCATAACATTCCATACTTCAATTACATCAAGCAGTATTAAACAATTGCTACCACAATCAGTTTCAAAACAGCTCGCTATTCTCCTACCCCCCCTTCCTGTACCCTCAGGGAACGGTTACTCCTGTTATAGTTTCTGACGGGTTATCTATCTTGGCTTTCATGCACCAAATTATCCTAAATACACAAATGAACATGTGCAAATCTGACATGATTGAGATATACAATTAAAAACCATAATACTAAGGGGAGGAAATATTAACAAACTAGAGGATAGTTATGCAGTTCATCAATGCTATACCACACTCTGGAAAAATATTCCCAATCATTAGCCATCTGGGAAATGAAAATCAAAACAATTATGAGATACCACCTAACATCCACAAAGACAGCCCAATTTAAAAAAAAGAAAGAAAGAAAGCAACAAATATCGGAGGGGGTCTGGTGAGATAGGAATGCTCATTCACTGCTGGTACTTGTATAAATACATAGTCATTGTGGAAAGCAGTTTGGCAATACCTAAAACAGATGGAAATCAAGCTACCATACGACCCAGCAAACCCACTACTGGGCATACACCCAGAAGAAATAAGAAACAGACCAGGACCAGACATCTGCTCTCCAATGTTCATCGCTGCACAGTTTACAATTGCAAAAAAATTGGAAACAGCCTAAATATCCATCAACAGATGAATGGATAAAAAACATTCTGGTATATACACACAATGGACTACTACTCATCCCTAAAAAACAGTGATGGAACTATGAAACACCTCATTTTGTGGAAACAATTGGAGGATATTATGCAGAGTAAAGTAAGTCAAGCACAAAACGTAAAGTACAACATGAGTCCACTGAGGTAAGTTCGGACAGCAGAATGGACACAAGGGGAAAAGCACACAACACATAGTTCCCGAGCTGAGAACCAGATGTTCCGGCATGAACCAGACCCACCCAATGATTTACATGTTATCAAAAACAGATGCAGACAACACCTGGGCTGAAAAACATCCCCACCACCACCACCACCAATAAGCCTTTAAGGCCCACAGAGGGGTGGGGGAAGAAAAATGAGGGCAATGGGGTGGGGGATCAGGGCACTAACCAACCCAAGGTGAGGAAAAGGAGAGTGAGGCTAGACCTCATTCTGCATGCCAGTCCTTGAGGGCGATGTTCCTGCTTGGAGTAGCTCATTCCCAGAGATAACTGCAGGGTCAGCCTCAGCTTGAGACATGATATCCTCTCCGTAGAGGACAGTGCTGCAGAGCACATCCTGAAGACAGCAGCTGGTCTGACCCGCACACACGGGGGCAAATCAAGAGAGGAGTGCAACACACCAGTGACGGGAGTGAACTCATGAAGTACCCTAATCTAAGACTTCTGAATTGGTGAATAGCATTTGACACACCATCTGAACTAGTTGGCAATTATTCATAAGGGGGCCAAAATGAATGTCTAAAGGTGTAACTGGTGTGTGTGGGGGACCATTCCACTCCATCTTTGACTGCAGGAATAGCAATGGGGACGTTTAGGATGCTCGCCTTTAGGACACAAACACTGAA
>NW_022103898.1:54059126-54122591 GCF_000313985.2 Echinops telfairi
AGAAAAAAAAGAAAAAGAGGAAAGGGGAAAAATGTATATATATAAACACAGATATATTTGTACTTGTGTATATATTTATATATATCCAAATGCAACAAGGAAGCAGATGAACTTCAGGCCTCTACTTAAATTTTAACTCAGTACAAGAACAGTTTGCTCTAATAATGTAGCATTGTATGATATTCACCTTCCTGACATGATCACTGGAGACAAAATGGGTGCATAAGTAAATGTCATGAAGAAAGCTGATGGTGCCCAGCTATCAAAAAATAGAGCATTGGTGTCTTAAATGCTTATAGTTAAACAAGACCTCTTTAAAGTGTTGAAGGCCTCTTTAAAGGTGCTACTTTGACAACTAAGGCATGCCAGATACAAGCCATGGTATTTGCAATCATTTCATATGTATGCGAAATGGGCCCTGAATTTAAAAGACTGAAGAATAATGGATGCATTTGAATTATGGTGCTGGTGAAGAATACTGAAAATTTTTTCAACTGCCAAAAGAACAAACAAATCTGTCTTAGAAGGAGTATATCTAGAATTCTCCTCAGACGCAAGGACAGTGAGACTTAATCTCATGTATTTTGGACATTTAATCAGGAGAAAATAGTCCCTGGAAAGGGGCATCGTGCGTGGTAAAGCAGAAGGGCAGAGGAAGAGAGGATGGTCCCAGACAAGATAGACTGACACAGTGGCTGCACGATAGGCTCAACCTAGGCACAACTGTGAGGACGGCAAGGAGCAGGCAGTGTCTACTTCTGCTGTGCCTGGGGTCGCTATGAATCACAACTGACTCAGGGGAATCTAACAACAACTTGATTTTGTAGCAATAGTCTACTCACTGTCCTATCTCTAAAGAAAGATACAAAACCAATAATGCATTATACAGCTATATATTTTTATTTTCCAACTTGAAAATAAAAATCACTTAGGTCTACAAAAGTTCAGAGAAACATCAGTGTATTTACTACCCAGAATAAATACTGATATGCTTTACATGTTTCAAATGTTTTCATACTCATTTTTGAAAATATTTATCTCATCTATTTCAAATTCTTAAGGGAGCTATAACAGTTATATGTAACTGTTTCATATGAGGAAGGAGGCAGAATAACATGAGAATGAACTTCAAATATTATTAAAGTTATCTTATTAAACTAAGAATATTGCTTTCCTAAAATTTCTATTAAACCAATTTTCATTTTCTACACTTTAGAATTTACAAACCACAAAGAAGTGATTGATCCCCATAATTCATACATGATGTTGAAGAACTAAAAGCTGTAGAACCCTGTTCCTTTTGACTAAATGAGTGATGTCACTCAGATTCCTGGATTTCCCCTTTACTTAAAAAGTAATTGTAGTTTTGAGAAGCTGATGTATTCTTTTGTACATGTTTCTTTCCTCTAAAAGCAAAATGGAAAGCAAGATATGTCTTTCCTCTTTCACAGGGTTGGGACAGCCATCAAAGTATATTCAGAACTTCGAAATCTGTGACTTGAGGCTTTAATGTTGTAATAAACCAGAGGTGAAACCTTACTTTACTGGTTATTGAAAAAGTCCTTCAAAATAGCTGAGAATATTGTTCAAACTGGACCACATGATGAAAGTACTGGGCCAGGGACAGAGATGCTGACTGTTAAGAGGCATCTCTGTCATTAAGGGACTCACAACCTACAAGTAAAAAAAACTAATTTCACGGTAATACAGCCAGCTCCATTTTTCTGTCTACTTCATGTATTGATATGCTTTAATTTTTTTCTGAATGTAGAAATCATTTCAGTGCTATCACCTAAAAGTGCCACATCACTTAATCTTGTATAATTCATATTGTTTACACTCATCACGAAAGTGGTTTTGTAAGGCTTCAAGATGTTGCAGATTGGATAGAAGACGTGTCAACTTGTCTCCAGTATACATCCTAATTGGTTGTCCAAAGAAACAATACACAGTTGCTTGATTACAACCACCTTGGGTGACAATGGGTTACAGCTACAAAACGGAAAGTCTGGAAGCCAGGGAAATCACAGCTTACTTGTTTTTGAAATCGGAAGCCCTGATTCAAGATAAAAGCAGTAATTCCAGTCACCAGTAAGATTTCTAATGAAAAGTATGCTCTGAGCTTGGGTGACTACAAGAAATACATTCCCACAGCTGTGGCAATTAGATAGGATAACTTAAATAAACAAAAGCCTTTGCATCTGATCTCAATAAGAACAACAGCTTGTAGATTCATGTTGAGACCAAATCAACTCTTGGTCTGTCTTCAGGAAACTGAATGCACACCATGTTGGTATTCTTTAATAAACCCTCAAGTCTGCTTTCTTTTCCACTCCCAAAATGTTAGGAAATGCCTGCAAGCTGTAAAAATGTTCTACTCAGACACTATTGCTTGAACACTAGTCAACAATGCACAGCTTTTAAAATGATGAGCTGCATTTCCATTTATCAGCTAGATATTAAGAACATCTGTTGGTTGAGTTCAGTGGAAAGGAAACTGGTTGGCCACTGCAGAGGGAAGTTTGCAGCCATGATGAAGATCGCCTTGCTGCCCAACAATTGGTTTTCTCCTAACAAGCTTAAATGAATAGAAAATTCTTGGCTTTCTTTCTTTCTTTACAGGGAGTAGCCTCAAATAAGATTATAACCAATCGCAATGATACAGTGTTATACATATCTGGATTGTTGTTAATCTGGAGATGAGAAGTCTTTCAGACAGACAGCAGTTTCCACATACATTTTTGAAACCGAGCCATCATTGAGGCAGAATGGAATAACTGCTCGAACCATCCAGATTTACTCTGCAAGCACAGAAATGCACAGGCTGGATGACTCAACAGAGGCGCCAAGAAGGCAACGGAGAACCATCATCTGGTGCTGTGGCTTTTCAGTTCTGAAGAACTCCGTGACCTTTCCACGGAGCCCTCATTAGCTTTTCTGCAAATCTACACTCAGGACGCGTCATTCAATTCAACAGGAGCTGGGCCAGGCACGCACAATGTGTTGGACATTATGCTGCACATTCACTGCAAAACAAACATCGGTGAGAGCTGATCATTTGTGTGTATGTGTTTTTCAAGCAACAACATTCACAAAACTCAAAGCAGACCCATTTAATGAGATATTTGAGCCCAGAAATTTGGAAAACATCATTATTCTGAGTACTGAGGAGCCAAAAGAACGAAATGTTTAGTTCTGCAGAGTAACTTGGCCCATGACGACATGCCTTCCCCTCTTTTGTGGAACCACTGATGTCAAATGTCATCAATGCTCTAATCCTAGGTATGATGCACATTGAAGAACTAAGAATAAAGCCATGAAACTAAGGTGAAGAAACATGTAGAGCAATTTAATAATTGTTGGGAAACCATCACTGCAGGAAATGTTTACTTCCACCCCCATGGTTTATAACATTAACTCAAAAAACAACCTCACTGACTGCCCTCGAGTCAATGTGGGCTCATAGCACACCCCTTGGGGTTTCCGAGATGATAACTGCTTTCTGGAGTAGAAAGCCCTGTCTTTCTCCCTTGGAGCTGCTGGTGGTTTCAAACTGCCAACCATGCAGATTGCAGCCCAATGTGGGACCACTACACCACCAGGGTTCCTTTTAGAACATTAAACAGGTCAAAAGGGGTCTCCAAAATTTTGGCAATTGAGCAGAACTGTATAACAGCAGATGGATAGCCACAACAGAGAGCAAGGCCTCATAATAAAACAATTCCCTCTCAGTAGGTTTTCCATGTAGATCCTCTTTACAGAGCTGGAAACTTCCACATCAACTAACTAGCCTATACTTTGTTCCTCTTAATGCTATCAAGACCACCACACAGTCATCACATTTTACAGAATTGCATAGTAAAGAAGGATTCAGCTATTGCTCAAGTTCTAAATGTTTAATGCTAATGGTTTGTTACCTAGAATAACATTTTCCTAGTATAAACTGATGTATAATTTCCAGTTTCCTCAAGCTGATATAGAATCATTAATGTGGTATTGTTACCAAAAGTATATGGGATGTGCATGCTTTTAAGGCCCAGGAAAATTTAGGCGAATCATAGTTTCAAATCACAGTCAGATAGGGGAGAAAAATTCCACAGAGGATTTCAGGCAGAACTGACCATTGGTTGCTAAAATGTTTACCATGTATCAAATATGACAATAAACATTGGTAGCAAAAGTGAGGCAAATCCAGGCAGTCCCACATTAAACATGTGGGATTTAAGGACAACTCCTACTTGCCCTTTAATGATACACAAAATTGCCCTAATTTTAAAACAATTGAACCAGCTGTCCCCTTAATTGTAACATAATCCTCATCATAAACACCTCAATTTGCTGCATATACAGCTTTTAAATCACTAAAAGGCTCCAAGTCTTAGGCTAACTTCACCGTGCCTTAGACTAGAATTCCAACCCTTAGTGACCTAATAGGCCAGAAGAGAACGATTATGCAGGGTTTTCAAAGCTACAAATCTGTATAGCAACAGAATGCCTCTTCTTTGTTAGCAACCCACTTTGTTAACTTAACTCACTGTGCTACCAGGGCTCCCTGCTTGCACTGAGCCCAAACCATTGCCATTCAATGGACTCTAACTCATAGTGACTCCATACAGGGTTTACAAGGTTACACACCTTTACAGGAGTAGACTGCCTCATCTTTTCCCCAGGGAGAGCCTGTTGGTTTTTAACTGCTAACTCTGCAATTAACAACCCAACACCTAATCGGTAATGCCACCAGGACTCTACATTAGAAAAACGAAACGAAACTAAAGCACTGCCATCAAGACAATTCAGACAGACATCGACCTTATTATGCAGGGTTTCTAAAACTGTAAGTCTGCTCAGCAACTTGCTCAACAGAATGGCTCATGGCACCTGGTCCAACTTCACTGTAACTTCTAAAAGACAAAATTAGGAACAGAGCTCCTTCGTAACCTGTGGACTGCATGGACACTACTTTACTTGGTCTCAAGAGCAAGTTACTTAAAAATAAAAATAATAATAATAAGGTTTCCTGGAGGTAGGGCCTGGTGGGGGAGGGAGTGGATAAAGGGGTACAGATATCAAGAAGTTCAAGAAGAAAGAAAATGTATTGAAACTGATTGTGGTAGCAATTGCACAATACTGCATGATGTGATTGAACTATGGATTGTTATGATATCTGCAAGAGCTCCTAATAAAATCATGAATTTTTTTTAAAAAGCAAGTTACTTGTTTTAGGTGAACCAAATGTACCAGATAAAACTCAGAACTCCCCTCATTAACCTCTCTTGTCCTGCACTCATTATGAGAGATCACCTTTAAAGAAACTTGCATTGTCCACAGAAGGGCAGTTATGGATTATATGAAATAATGAATTACCATCACTACCATAACATTACTATAACTGCATAGCTGCTTTAAAAATAAGATTGCATAACTCAATCCTAAAATAACTGTTTTGGTGGTGTAATGGTTAAGCGATACACTGCTAACCAAAAAGCCAGAGGCTCAAACTCACCTTTGGCTCCATGCAGAGACGTGACTTGGCAATTTGCGCCCATAAAGATTATAGCCTATGTGATGCCGGTCGAAACTGAGAATTCAATTTGGCTTGCTTTCTGTGTAACTTTTTGAATGTGTACCCCAGCATATGTGAACAATTAAATTATGACCCATCAGTCATAGCTAAATAGTGAACTTCATACGAATTGCTCTTTTAGTCATTTATATGAGGTTTGCTATTTTTGCATTATTATACATAGCTGTAAATTATGTGCATTTACTCTGTATTTATGTTAACAAGCTGACTTATGTGAATTATTAAAATTCAAAAAGTTAAAAAAAAAAGATTATAGCCTAATGAACTCTAACAGCCAGTTTTACTTTAGCCAACAAAGACAGGGCTTTCTACTTCCATAAAGAATTACAGTCTCAGAAATCCATAGGGGTCGTTCTACTCTGTCTCTCTAGGGTCACTATGAGTCGGCATCAGTTAGACGGCAGTAAATCTGTTTTGGGGTTTTTTTTTTAGAAAGAGCTGCAATGACTCAGAATCTTTTCTAAGGCACACATAACAAGGTTTTCCAAGAAAAACCATTTCTTCCGATGGCACACAGATAAATTTGGTGGTTATATAAATGCAGGCAGCACGGTAGACCTGGTGGTGTACTGGTTATGCATTGGGCTGCTAAATGCAAGGTCAGTAGTTTCAATCCACTGACTGCTCTCCAGGAGAAAGAACAGTTAAGATTCCCAGAAACCCAGAGGGGCAGTTCTACCCTGTCCTGTAGGGTCTCTATGAGTGGAATTGACTGATGGCAGTGAGTTTGAATTTGGTTTAGTAGCTTCTTACTGGATATTTTCCAAGCACAATAGCATATTCAAGGTTCTGAGAAGTCCTGAAATAAAAGAACCCCATTGGATTATTTGACCCAATATTTCCCACATTCATGGATCACAGAAAGATTTCCTCAAGTGATATTATTTCATATAAATGTAACAGTCAATATCCTATCATGTCACTGCTATCCCCCCCGAAAGCACACTTTCCTGACTATACAGCTGTTTTAATCTATCACACTTCTCTATTTTCTAGTATTTAAATTACTGAAGAGATCATGGAAAATAATTATACATTATTTTGCAAGTTTGTCTGTAAATATCTGGCTTATTTGTCCATACCCCATAATTGGACCTCCAGGAAGAGGATGTCTTTTACACTGTTACATTCTCAATGCTTACAAGGTGTTGAAGCAACTCTTTGCTAACAAAGAAAATAAATAAATTATGCTCTACATTTCCAGCATCAGTCACAGAATATCTGCTAAAAAGTCTATTTTAAATCTACTTTTAACTGTTGTCTTGAATAATGAACTAGGTGGGTAATAAATTATTTTCTTTAACAGAGTCTTCATAATGGGTTCATTTCGGTATTCTTTTATAAAGCTGAATTTTAGGCTTTGTTTTTGTTTTTGTTTTCAGCAAATGTGCATTCTTTGGAAAAGATCTAGATTCGAGCAAAATAATGCCCAAGGGGGAAAATAAAGTCAATTTCTGATATGCACTATACTGTAATCAAATAACTCTACAAAGAGGATCTTGTAACCTTTTCATTGTATCTGCTATACCTGATACTTTCCACATCTAGAAAATGTGAGCTAAATTATTTGTTCCCAGATATTGTAGTAGACATTTCAGAACAATATAGCTATGGAAATGCTGGTACAATGATTCTTTTCTAGATCAAGCAGGTCATTTTTTGCATCATATGTCATAAGAGCAATGCCATTTATATACTGAAACTAAAATCATTCTGGGTTTTTTTTCTTTTCACTCTCTTTATGTACCCATACCAAACCCACTTTCAAATCTAGTCAATTCAGACTCATAGCAATCCTAAGGATTTCTGAGGCTGTAAATTATGGGAGCAGATAGGCTCAACTTTTTTCTATGGATTCCCTTGGTAGTTTGACGCTGCCCACCACGTGGTTACCAGTGCAGTGCTTACTCAACATCGCCACCAGGGTTTCTTTCTTAATGACCCCGGTGAAATTCCTCAGAGCAGGCAGTAAGAGCGAGAGTTATTCAGCAGCCAGCAGGGGTTTATAGTACTGATGCATCCTTGCAACTAGGCTGGAAAGTTGCGCTAAAACTCATAACTAAAAAAGGCCATAAAGAAGTACTTCCTAAAATTGTTTAGTCCTTCACATATTCAGGTATGGTAAACAAAGGCAGCACTCACCAGTTCCCCGTAAGTAGCTGTTATTAGATGCTATGCAGTCAATCCTGACTGAAAGGAACTCCGCTAAACAGAAGGACGCACTGCCCAATCCTGCACCAGCCTCGCAACGGTCAATGGTGGAACCCATGTTTGCAGCCATTGTGTTAAGTCATCTCTTTGGGGGTTGTCTTCTTTTTCACTTCAACTTTCAAAACAGCCCATTGCCATAGAGTTGCTTCCGGTCCCTAGCGACCCTCCACCAGCCATGATTTACTTTTACAGGAACTGGCCTGTCTTGACAAGTCCAACATACGTGAGAGGAAGTCGCCCAAGCCTCACTTCTGCGGAGCACCCTAGTTGTGATTCCTCCGAGACAACTAAGTTCCTTGGAGATAGGGACCTTTCATCAATTACTAGAAGTGACTACAAGGGAATCAATGGTCCTTGGTAAGGCACATCTGTTTGAGGAATATAGAAAGTATTTTTTTTTCTTATACACTCAAAATTATGGTAAGAAATTATGTACAAATATATAAATTTGGTCTTCACAAACAAATGTCAGAGAAAAGGTTCATTATTTTCTTCTCAGAAACTCAGTGAGACAATTTTTTAAACTATATCTCTTGCCTAGAATCTTTAAATTATAATTGCTAAGAACATAATAATTATTGGCTGAAGGCACTAAGCTCAAATTTATATGAATGCCAAAACGCAACCGAAACTCCCTGCCATCAAGTGGATTCTGACCCATCATGAGGCTGTCAATCTTGATGGAGCAGATAGCTTCATCTTTCTGCTGTGGAGCACCTGGTGGCTTAGCGCTGATGAGTGCATGCGTACACACATATCTTATTAAGGCACTTATGTATTGTACTGCCTAATTAAAGAGCCTTTGTGGCATTATGATTTATGCACTGGTCTGCTAACCACAAGTTCGAAACAACCAGCTGCTCTGAGAGAAAAAGATGAGGTTTTCTACTTCTATAAAGAGTTACAGTCTCAGAAACCCAAAGGAGCAGTTTGACCCTATAGAGTAATTCTACCCTATAGGACAGAAAAGTCCTGTCCTATAGGGTCACTTAAGTCAGAATTGACCCGATGGCAAAAAATGTATATATTTATTATCATCACTTAATTAGAATTCCACAGCAAACTATGTGATCCCTGTGGTGTACCCAAAATTTCAATGAATATAATTTACAAGAAATTCTATATATAGGCTTACCCAGGCAAAGAGAAAGAGAACAACAAATGCAAAGAATTAAGGAATAAATATTTCTAACTCAATTGTTCAAATGAATAATTTTCACAACTATCAATACAAAACAACAGTAAAGAATTACATTTTAAATGGATGACTGGTTAGCATTATTTGAATATGTTAACATTTTCTCCTTATCTTCATATTGAGCAAATAGAAAAGAGTTACTCTACTGATGCAGTTGCACCTATCTGAAAAAGAGTACATACTTTAGGGTTCACATTTGGATTCATGTCCATAAATCAGAAACGATCCTTCTTTTAAGGTGAGGCTTATGAGTCTTAACCCAAAGAGACCATCTATATAGTTTACTAAGAGGGTGCTTCCAAATATTCATGGAAAAATTCCAATATTCAGAAGCTATTTGAAGCCCTCTCATATTAAAGTAGAAACTGCATATGTCTGACCCAAATATATGGGTTTTAAATATTATACCATGAAGAATCAATACTTTAGATTCAGCACCTCATGTTTACTAATTAAAGATGCATATCCAGTGTCACAGCACACGAAAAACCACGTTAATGCTAATCAAACAAACTGTGCATTATGTGGTAGATTTTTTATACCTCGTTCTGGAAAGTGAACCAGTTCAGTCATCACTGAATGTAATGACTCTTTAACCTTGAGTTTACAAACTGGATATTGAAATCATGCACTTTGTTTAGAAGCCAAGAGATCCCAATCTGCTTCTCTAATATTGACACATATGAAAATAATACAAGAAATGGAAAGCACCAAAACACTTTGAATTTCATGCTGCTATTGGTTCTTTGGGTCATTACCACTTCAGACAAAATCAGGCATGTCTGAGTGCAGAGAAATCCGAGCAACCTTTGATGCTCTGTATTAGACAGGGAAGCACTTACAATGGTCTCCACTGCAAACATCAGGCTGCAGGCCTTGGGACAATGCCAGCAAGAACAGGCACTAATGAGTTATTTTGTATCGTGACTCATTGTATGGCAGCGTTTTATAGTTACACAAACTAGACAAGGGATAATTTAAAGTCTAATCAGGATTAGGAAAAATTCTTACATTATTGTATTTTTTTATAAGCCACTTTTGTTTTAGTATCAATTTACCTAAGCTCATTTGGAAAAGGCCCTCCTATGACAAATCAATTTGAGTTTATTTTGGCTTTCATGTTTGTTTTACGTAATACATTAAGATGAGTTAGAAATTGACCTTCCCCTAAAAGATTAAGTTAGACCTAATTCGTTTTTATTAAACGGGTGGGTGGAGAAGAATGGAATCAATGTGACTTTTTTAAGGCTTCACTTTTTGGATCCATTTTAATCATCGGAATCCTTGTTCCAATGCAGAACACTGGACTGTTTCATATAACAGTGCTTGAACAATCATTCCTAGACCACGCCTGACAAAAGGAGTGAAATTCAACAGCCTATGGAGGCTTTTGAGTTGATTTTGTATGTGCCTGGCAAAAACCCAAAATTACTCAACTATAAGATGTTGCTCCCTCGCCCCCAAATTGGTTTCTCCATACAAAGATGAAACTACCTAAGTAGAAGGCAATCCATTCCCTATAAAGATTGTACATCTCACCTTATGAACCTACCTTGCTATAAGTGGTTACTAATTTGGGAGCATTTCCGTTGTCTATGGGATGTACAAATATATAGAACAATGATACTACAAGTATCCTTGTTTACATATCCCTAAAATGATATGGCTATACCTACTGGTAGAACTGTTGTGTCAAAAGATTGTCAAACTTCCCTACATAAAACTGGTCCCAATTAATGCTTCGATTAACCATTGGAATGTAGAAGTTTCCATTTCCCCACATCCTCATCACTTGGGGAAAGGGCCTTAATAAGTAGTATATGTAGAGCCAACCATATGCCAAGCATCTTAGAGCATGCTGTTTCATCTACCGTATATACTTGAGTATAAGACGAGCTTTTCGGCACATTTTAATGCAGTTTTTGTGGTAAAATTAAGTGCCTTGGTAGCTATTCGGGCCGGCTTATACTCAAGTATATACGGTACTCTGCTCAACACAGTCCTATGAGTTTCGTGCTTGCCTTCATGTTAATAGACAATGAAACTAAGATTTAGAAAAGTGTGGTTGAGGAAAAAAAAATTAAAATCCTGGTTAAAAAAAAAAATCCTGGTCTACCCAACTCCAGGCTCATCCATTTTTCCTAGCTCACTATGTTCCCATGTGAGTCAGCATGCTGTTTGTTCTTAATTAACATTCTGGCACTTGCTCCACCACCTGTCTTAGGAGGTTTCACTGAACAAGTCAAGCAGTAAATAACAAAGAATCAAGAGAAGCTTCAGAATTTTTATTTAGAACATACCTAGAATAAATATTCTGGTTTATTTAGCCCTAAAAATGCATCTAAGTGGTAAAAAAAAAACAAACAACAACTAAGGAAGTGAGAGACCTTGCTTAAATATTGCTGCACCACAGTTACGTACCTGACAAGTTATTAAGAGGCAAGGTATCCTCTATTATATGTTTATAAAACATCTATTTCTGTCCAGTATTATGCTAGGTTCTGATCAGTCCGATAAGGTAGCTACCGGCCATATGTGCCAGTGAAAGCTTGAAATGCAGCCAGTCTGGTTGAGATGTGCTGTAAATGTGAACAGACACCGTACTTCACACACAGCACATGCACAAATAATGTAATAGATCTGAAAACAATTGTATATAGATTATATGTTTAAATTATCATTATATGTGTGCTCACATTATGTTTTTACTGGGCAATACAGTTCTAAACGAATGCTTCACAAGTGATAACGCACACAAGAATCTCCTATGTAGTTTGATTCCATCTAGATTCATAACTTAGCAGTTATGGTATAAGACCTCAGGTTCTGGCTTTCAAAATTTTCAGGTAATGTAAAAGACTAGAGACCTTACTTTGAGCAAACAAGGTTGTAGATATATACTACTTAGAATATGGTACACTGGTCAGTGCTCAGCTATTAGTCCAAGAAGAGAAGGTATAGAAATTGAGGAGAGTTAAGAGTAAGCATTTGGAAAGTATTACAGTAATTGACATTGTTGCAACATTCAATAAACCTGTCATACTAAACAGAAGGCCAGGTAGAATGTTGTCACGATTTGTAAGTCACATGTAGTGAAAACTGAGTACTCGTCATGGTCTACTGGTGGTCCAGGGTGAGAGTCAAATTTTTGGAAGCTGGTCCTGAAAGCATGGCCCAAGAAATTAAAAATGGTAAGTTGGACTTTATTCCAATAAAAACATCTGCTCTGCCAAATTCACTGTTAAAAAAGTTGCAGAAAATATTTCAAAACACACAGCTGATAAGGGACTTAGATCCAAAATATACAAAGAATGCTTAAAATGCAATAAAAAAGTTTAAATGGCAAAGATCTGAATGGATACCTCATCAAAGAAGATATAAAGATAGCAACCAATCATATAAAAGACTATCAAAATCATATCTCATTAAGGAATTACAAATTAAATTACAAATTAAACACAAACAACCGAAGAACTGATGAGCTGTGGGAGAACATCAAGACGATGTTCGTGAAGAAAGCAAAAGATCATGAAAAGACAGGCAAGAAAGAAAAGGCCAAAGTGGGAGTCAGAAGAGATTCTGAAACTTGCTCTTAAGCACAGAGTAGCTACAGCAGATGGGAGAAATGATGAAGTCAGAGTTGAATAGGAATGCCCAAAGAGCTGCTTGTGAAGGCAAAGCCAAATGTGACAATGAAATGTGTAAGCACCGAGAATAAGCAAACCAAACGGGAAGAACACACACAGTAGATCTTAAATGGAAAGAACTCAAGAAAAAACTCAAACCCTAAATGGTTATCATGAAAGATTCTAAAATATTGAATGATGCAGGGAGTGTCCAAAGAATATGGGAAGAACACACAGAGTCACTGCACAAAAAACGAGCTAGTCAACATTCCACCATTTCAGGAGGCAGCATATGAGCAAAAACCAATGGTGAGGGTACTGCAGGACGGAAAGCATTGGCCAAAAACATGGCTCCAGGAATTGATGGAATACCAATCGAAATGTTTCAACAAGTTGATGAAGCGCTAAAATCACTCATCTATGCCATGAAATTTGAAAGATAGCTGCTTGGCAACTGACTGGAGGAGATCCAGGTTTGTGTGCATTTTAAAGAAAGGTGACCCATCGCAAGGATGGACACATAAACACATACCCCTCCCTCCCGTGGGGGGGGTGTGTGAACGATAGAAACCTTGGGGGAAGGGAGACAGTGGTCTGTGTAAGATATGAAAATAGTAATTAATAATCTATCAAGGAGCCACGAGAGTTGAGGGGGGAGGTGGGAAAAGGATCTGACACCAAGGGCTCAACAGAAAATAATTGTCTAGAAAATAATGACGGCAACAAATGTACAAATGTGCTTGATACAATTGATGTATATATTGTTACAAGAGCTGTAAGAGCCTTCAATAAAATGTTTAAAAAAAGGAACAATATGACCCAACATAATGCTCAAACTATAGAACAATACCACTGATATCATATTAAAGTAAAATTTTGCTTAAGATTACCCAACAACTATTACAGCAGTACATTGACAGGGAGTTGCCAAGGGTTCTGGCCAGATTCAGAAGAGGACATGGAATGCTGGTGTCAGAAGGATCTTGGCTGAAAGCAAAGAATACCAGAAAGATATTTACTTGTGTTTTATTGACTATGCAAAGGCATTGGGCAGTATGGACCATAATAAACTGTGAATAACCTTGAGAAGAAAGAGAATTCCAGAATACTCCACTGTGCTCATGAGGAATGTGTACATGGATCAAGAAGCAGTTGTGAGAACAGAACAAGGGAATGCTGCATGGTTTAAAATCAGGAAAGGTGTGCACAGGGTTGAATCCTCACACCAAACTTATTCAATCTGTATACTAAGCAAATAACCAGAGAAGCTGGCTTATGTGCAGAAGAATGTGGCATCACGCTCGGAGGAGGCTTATGAACAACCTGCAGTATTCAGATGTGACAACCCTGCTTGCTGAAAATGAGGAGGAATTTGAAGCGCTTGCTGTTGAAGATCAAGGATTGCAGCCTTCAGCATAGAGTGCAGCTTAATATAAGGAAGACCAAAATCCTCACAATTGGACCAAAAGGTAATATTATCATAGATGAAGAAAAGGCTGTTTGTCAATAACTATCTTGCTTGGATCCACAATCAATGGAAGCAGCAGCCAAGGGATCAAAGACATGTTGCATCATGCTACACAAGACCTCTTTAGAGTATCAAAAAACCAAACCAATGATGTTACTTTGAGGACTAAGTGCGTCTGATTCAAGCCATGGTATTTTTGATTGCCTCATTTGCATGTGAACGTGGGGCATTACATAAAGACAGCTGAGGAAGAAATGATGTATTTGAATTGTGGTGCTGGAAAAGAATATTGAAAGTACCAAGGACTGCTAAAAGGACAAAAGTATCTTTCTCAGGAAAAGTACGGCCAGAGTGCTCCTTAAAGTCAGGATGGCAAGACTTCATCTTATGTGCGTTAGACATGTTGTCAGTAGAGACCAGTCCTTAGAGAAGGACATAATGTTAGGTAAAGTAGTGGGGGAGGAAAGAGGAGAAAGACCCCCCAGGAGATGGATTGACACTGCCAATGGGCTCAACCATGGGAACAATGGTGAGCACAACACACACCTGGGCGGTGTAACTTTCTGCTGGGCATAAGGTCGCTACGGGTTGGAACTGACTCAATAACACCTACACCAACAGCAGATGCTCTGAAATTGACAGCAATTTGTCTTTGAGGCCATTTGAGAAACACTTATTAAGTACTAATTGAAATTAACCTATGGTATATTTATTATCATTACCATGAATAATTCAAGAAAATTTAATCTTCAAAAATGTTATTGATGTTTCCCTAAAATGAAACTTGACATGCTAACAGGAGAAGGGTTGTTTTGGCATTTAAACAAATAATTATTTAAAATTATAGTCTTTTAGGGTCTTACTGCATTATAGTTTATTTGATACTATAAGCCCAATTTGGAGTTTAATGCAGTTAGCAGATCAACATCATACAGCATCCTCCTCTCACCACTAATGAAACCCATAATGAAATATTACCACTCTCCTTAGTAGACAAAATTACTAATCATGCTAAGGTCACTTTTTTACAAAATCAGCCTTCCTTACTTGATAAACTGAGATTTTTCAGTGGAAATTGTGAGTAAATTAAAAGTTGACAACATTCACTCCAATGCCTCAAGGAATCGAGTGGAATAAGCCTGAAGTTAACGGAGAAAATATGAAAAACTCAGTCGTCCATATCTTTTAACCAGAAGCAGAAACACCTTTGGCCATGAACAACAATCAATCTGTTAAATGTCTATACTTATGCTGGGACCATCACAGCTCAATAGTCTTATTGGGGGATAGGAGATTATTGTTATTCATTATGGAATGATTAATAATTGTTCATTAGGGAATGATTAATAATAGCTACAAGTTCATTATAGTTATGATGTTAATAGGTATAATCCACGTTTTTTTGCATTCATGCATTCTTAGAGCAATGCTCCACAAATAATGTGTTCAATTTTATTGTTGTTAGCTGCCTTTCAGTCAAATAATCCCCTACACACACACAAGCACAAATACACATGCACATGCATGCTCACACTTGTGGAAGGTTTTTGCACAATAGAATTAAACCATTTTGGTCCACAAAGTTTTATTTGACTGAGTTTTATATGTATATATCCAGGCCTTTCTTCCTAGTCCAACTTAGTCTGGATTTCTGCTGAAACTTGTCAGCATCATAGCACCATGCAAGCCTCCAAGGACAGAGGTCGTTATACAGGATTTGCACTGGCACTGGCACAAATCTGTGACCCCTGAATGGAAGTTGAGAATTCTACCACTGAACACCAGAAACACAGCTGGCCATAAGACCACAAATCTGTTAAATGTCCATTGTAACCATTGCCTTGTAAGTGTTCAATAAAAGTGTTAAAATAAATATGCAGGACTCAGAAAACAACTTAATACCAAGTATGTATTTGCTATAAAAAGATAAAGAATCCAAAGAAAATAAAAATACCCATAATCATCACCAGTTAGCTTTAATTTTCATTTGCATCTGGATTTACATACTGTATAAACTGAACCGAATATCAGCCAAGACACCTAATTTAACCACAAAAACTGCATTAAAAATGTGCTGAAAAACTCGGCTTATAGTCAAGTATATACAGTACTTAATTTTACAAAAAACATGAAATTATGTTCCACGCTTTTTGTTGTTGTTGTTTTGGGTATCATAATGTTTGGAAGGGAGCCCTGGTGGCGTAGCAGGTAAAGTGTTGAACTACTAGCTTCAATGTCTGCAGTTGGAAGACTCCTCTTACTGTCCAGAGAATAAAGATGAAACTTTCTACTCCTATAAAGAGTTATAGTCCCAGAAACCCACAGGGCAAGGTCTAGTCTGCCCTGTAGGGTCTCTACAAGTCTCCATGATTATTGCATCAATGGCAGTGAATTTCAAATGTTTGGAATACCCATCCATGATAGTAAACATACACAACTTCATTATAAACGGCTAAAAGGAGTCATACTATATATGCACAATATTTCAAAAAAGCTCTGCTAATGAAAACTTAAATTATGTCTCTCTTCACCATTTCTCATTCCGGTCTGGAAACTAGTATCTTTAAGGGAAAATCTCTGTGCATATATCACTAATAGTTTCTTTATGAAATTTTTGAAAGCGCATGTACATTTAACAATTTTTGTTATATATTTCCACATTATCATTCAGATGGGTTGTAACATGTTATATCCCAACAAGTGATACAAAAGACCAATTATCATCATTTTAATTGGATGGCAGAAGTTCTAACTCACAAACTCCACTTGCATCACCCTCAACCTCAACAAACAACACCCAACAAAGAGCAATGTGGCTATGATGGCCGTCACTATGGGTGATGGCCACTAAGGGTGTGATGGCCACTATGGGTGATGGCCACTATGGGTGACGATAAAAACGTATCACTTCCTTCAAGAAACCAACGATACACACATACTTGGAAACAAAGACTTCTCTTTAAACATGCAGATGGTTAAACATTTCAGGCCTCAATGTAAAGGCAAAAAATTTAATGTGAAACCAAGAAAGAAAAAACTGAGTTCCTCCAGGTAAAATTTAGGCTTGTGATTTCTGTGCCACTGAGGATATTAAAATAACACTCCAGGGAACAACCACTCCAGTATCTCTCCCGGAAGATGGCCTCTCCCATGTCATGCCTGACAGAATGAAGGAGGTACATGGGGAGGAAAGGCAGCATAGGAATTTTCCACAAGAACTAGAGAGGATAGTCCCAATAAATTGTTTATAAATTTAAACATGGAATTTTTAATAATATCATATTTACATCAACAAGCAATCTCAATCCTAACACAATAAATAATATGTTCGATTGGAGGTGGGTCATCCCCCCCAAAATAAAAGAATTTTCTCAGTATCAACAAAAACTTTTTTCAATAGTATTTTAAGGTAAAAATACATAGACAAGATTTTGAGCTGATTCATGTCAACAGATATTACAGTTCTTCAGGACACAATATACAAATTTCTGTCTATCCAGAAGTCTGGCTATTGGTCTCCACTGTGTCTAACATCAGGCATCTTCTAGCACAGTAACATTGCCTTCTTTTTTTCCTCCCAACAAAGTAACTGGCAAGCAACTATATTCTGATGGATAAGAATTTTCTAATAGTCCCAGACAGGCTTGCAGTCTTGTTAAAAAGTAACCATTGTCTGACCTGGAGGCCACCAAGGGTGTTCGAGGAAGAATCTGAGAGCCATAGGATGAGGGATGAGAAAGTAGGATGCAGCAATACCTTCTTGATAATATTATCCAGCTTGAGCCCAATTTAAAAGTATGAAAAATGAGGTGTTCTGAGCAGTATGTTTCATGTTTGGTTTGGTTTAAGCCACTCTTTTTTACAAATTCCCTGTCTCTTCCCATGAAAGAGTACATCCACTGCTAGGAGATCACTGCCTAACAGTCCACAGGCTGAGTGTGTAGAACATTCATTGCTGTGGGGGCTCTCATGGAACTGTGACATCTGCAGGAGATCCCATACAGGGTCTTTTCAAAATTTCGGGGGAAAATCTAAGGTAGTAGAAATGTCATGAAAGGGTCTGCTGATGTCTTCTCTCAAAGTTAATATTCAAACTGCCACCAAAGATTAATTTAAATAACGAGTTTCCTTCTAAATGGAGACTACAACTCCCCCTATGAAAAGATAACATGTGTTTACTTACGTTCCACTGGATTCCTTCTCAACTTAGTAGAAATTCCCAGACATGTGGTTGTAATCAAAGACTGATAGCTTATAGCACCAAAATCCATGAGCGCCTGAAATTAGAGGATGGGTCCACTTGGTTTCCACATTGACCTAAACTTTTCCTTTTTCAATTAAAAAAAAAGTTATCTTCTCGACTGTTCCAAAGGTAATTTAACTAGAGCTATCATGGTGTTTATATTTCATTTATACTTTCCTCCATCTTCATCTCTCTTCTTTCCAACCCTCCCCCAGTCTTGTGGTATGTGTGCAAGTGTGCCCATGCACGCGCACGCACACACACACACACAAACTGAGTATTTTCTGAACCCATACCCTAAACATTTACAGTGACCTGAATTGTTAGGAGAACCATGGTGGTGCAGGAGCCTGCTAACCACTGGTTTGTGCGGTTCAAATCCATTGGCTGCCCCATTGGGGAAAGCTGAGGCTGTCTGGTAGAGATTTATCATCTCAAGAGCTCTGGGGAGCAGTTCCACCCTGTTTAGTACAGAATCTTGAAGAGTCAGAATCAACATGATGGCAGTGGTTTTGACTAGTTTCATAAAACCTTTTGTTTTCTTAAAAAAAAAAAGACTAACATACAACTAAACTTGGATTTTACACTATAAAATTGTTCTTTAATCTTCACATGTAACATTACGTGGAACACCACCACCCCCAAAATAGGAGAGCAAACCAAATAGTTTTGGTATCTAATTAGAAGGACAGAAACTAAATTACAAAGTCTGCCAGTTGCATAAAGCTTAAAGGTTTACTTTGGAGATTAAGTTTCATCTTGAATACTTACGGTACTTTTCTTGATAATTGAAGAATATTTATTTTGGCTATCTCGTTACAGCCACCTTCTAGCTTTCCAGTTTTATGGCCATACTAAATACCGTCTAGAAATTAGTTTAAACTCTTTTGCAAGCACAATCCTTATCCTTATTATTAATTAAATAAGGGAATGAGCTCAATAAATATTTATTGAGTACTTCTGGTGTGCCAGCACTTCTGAAGAGCAGAGGTACAAAAACTAATACGAGTGGAATTTTAGTTTGGATTAAATGTTAACCTAAAGGTGACTGGGCTCCAAACACGAAGCTAACCGTGTGCAAAACTTTACAGAGAGCCCTCAGTGAGACACGTTCGCCCCCTCAGGAGCTTCTCTTGACTTGCCTGTTCCTGCTAACTTGTTTTTTTGTTGCTGTTTATTTACTTTTTTACTTCCATTAGAAAGTGAATGCTAGAATTCTTAGACACCAATTAGCCTAACAAAATATCATGATATATAATAAGTTAAGTAACAAATATCAATTAATCCTATCACCTGTTTTTTCATGTTCCCACCTCACTACCATAAACACAAGTTCAAGGTTATCTAAATAACTGTGATAGTGCTGATAAACTTGACCCAACTTTAAGAAATTAATTTCTGAGACTCAGTTGAATCTTTAAACCATTTTTGTCAAACACCCCTTCCTCTCTACTCCCCCCCCCAACACTCACACACTATCAATGTAGCTGACTGAGTTGGAATTACTCAGCTCCACCCCATGAAAACCTCATGTCTAATAGTATGAGAACTGTCCAGGCCTGCACCACCTTTGGGTAATTCCTAAGTTAGAGTTTATTGTGTCGATTATGTCAACCCAGCTCATGGAAGATTTCCTGCATTTTCTTGGACCCTCTAATTTTTTTATGCCACATAATGTACTTTTCTAACAATTGGACTTTTTTGATGACCTGTCCAAATTGAGCTCAAGTCTCACCATCCTCTCTGTTGTGCCAAGGTTAATAAATGAACATGCCTTATATAACTTGTAAAAAGCTTATGTTATGAATAAGCTAGAATATGGAAATTATCAAACAATATATTAATATCACATGTATGCAAAACCTTGAAAGTAAATCAAAATGGTTGCCACAATACATAAACAGGACACTGTCAGTAATTCAAGCTAGATTCAGAGGCGAACCTGGAACTAAGGATTTTATTGATGGTGTCAGAAGGATCTCAGCTAAATACAGGTAATTACAGGAGTATGTATGTTTGGGATTTATTGACTGTGCAAAGGTATCTGACTATGTGGTTCAGAATAAATTATGGATGACATTACAAAGAATGGGAACGACAGATAGCTTAATTTTACTCATGAGGAATCTGTACACAGACCAAAAGGCAATTGTTCAAACAGAACAAGGTGATGCTGCCTTGTTTAAAATCAGGAAAGTTCTGTGTCAAGTTTGGACTTTCCACCACACTTATTCAATTTGTACGCTGAGCCAATAATCTAAGCAGCTGGACATGAAGAATAATGTGTAATCAGAATAGGAGGAAAACTCATAAACAATATGTCCTATGTAGATGACACAGCTGTGTTTGCTGAAAGTGAAGAGGACTTGAAGGACTTCCTGAAGAAAATCAAAGATTACAGCCAACAATATGGATTACATCTCAATACAAAGAAAATAAAAGTCCTCACAACTGATGAATAAACAAAACCACGATTAATGGCGAAAAAATTGAATTTGTCAAGTATTTCAATTTACTTGGGCACACAATCAGTGGCCGTGGAAGCAGCAGTCAGGATATGACACAATATATTGCACTAGATAAATCTGCAGCAAAAGACCTCTTTAAAGTGTTAAAAAGCAAAGATGCCACTTTAAGGACGAAGGGGGTTTGACCCAGGCCGTGATATTTCCCATTGCTTCATACACATGCAATAGTAAGTCAACAAATATGGCAGACTAAAGAAGAAATTGATGACGGAATTAGGTGACTGACAAAGAATATTAAATAGACCATGGGTCACCCGAAGAATGAGCCCATCTGTCTTGGAAGAAGCGCAGCAAGGCTGCCCCTTAGAAGTGAGCATGAACAGGCTTGGTCTCCTGTACTTCGGACAAGTTAACAGCAGGTAACAGTCTCTGGAGAAGGACAGACACAGTAAAGGGGAGGGTCAGTGAAAAGAGAACGCTGTCAATAAGATGAGTGGCCACAGCACAGTCAAACCTAACAATAATTGTTAGGAAGGAACTACAGGGATGTTAGGATGGCCCGACACTGGGCAGTGTTGCCTTCTGTTGGACTTGGGTCACTCTGAGTCAGAACCGCTGCAACAGCAACACAATCAATAGGCTGGGTAATATTCCTGTCCCATATTTCAATTAGGTACTACTTTGATTTGAATTGCCTCCCCTACTAAGGCCCAAAGAATATTTTCTTTGATCCCCACTTAGAAGGCACATTAAAAGATAAGCCTCAATTAGATTACAGATTCAAAATTATTCAAAAAAGGATTTCATTTAATTACATTTTTGAGTGTAAAAAAAAGGTGTATTTAGCATGATGAGATGAAAGAAGGGCTCTAAGCAAAGTCACACATAATAATGTTAGAAAGGTTTTACCATGTAAGTCATAATTAAGTCCCTCTGCTTTCACTAGCACCTAATTTGAACATGCAGAGAGATTTCATATGCAAAGTAGTAAAACAGAAAATAATTATGATATTGGAATACACTGTATAGGTAAAGAAAAAGTAAACAAGGTGAAAAGATGCCTGTATTAATATTTCTCATATTAATAATTACTTTTAATTATTTTTGTGCTAATTTCATGGGTTTTTTAATCTGAAGAATATCAGGTTTTCCCCTACAATCTTGACAAAAACTGGTAACATATGAAGGCAAGCCAAAAAATAATTCTACAGCCTAATAGAAGCATGAACGAAAAATATCAAAATGTGAAGCTGCCGTCTCTCCACAGATGTTTCTCTCCATGAAGATCTCTATACTTCTGAGCAAAGTGTTTCCATTTCTCTAGCCCTTCCCAAAGGAGCCCTGGAGACACACGGGCCGTGCTTCTGGATGGACACTACATCTAAGCAGTAGTTTGGCATCTCAAGAGACTCAAATTGTGTTCCTTTCTGATGTTCTTTGGGCTTGGAGAACAAAAAGATGTCTAAAAGAGCATGATTAGAGCTGGAGGGTAGGTAAAGGCTTCCTAATGAAACCTTCATAGTATAGGGCTAGGCCTTGCTACCCATGAAGGAGTAGGTGCACTGCCCTGACACATGATTCCTCACCTTTGTCTCACTGGTACAGTTGTCAATTTTCTTCAGAAATGTGGTGAAGAAAGCTGATGGTGCCAAATATCAAAAGATACAGCATCGAAAGGGGGGGGAGGCGGAGTGTGGAGTGGAGACTCAAAGCCCATTTGTAGGCCAATGGAGATCCCCTTGCAGAGGTGTCTCGGAGAGGAGCCGAGCCAGACAAGGTGTGATGTAGCAACTATAAAAAATACAACTTTCCTCTAGTTCCTAAATGCTTCCTCCCCGCCCCCACTATCATGATCCCAATTCTACCTTGCAAGTCTGGCTAGACCAGAGGATGTACACTGGTACAGATAGGAACTGGAAACACAGGGAATCCAGGGTGGATGACCCTTCAGGACCAGTGGTGAGAGTGGTGATACTGGGAGTGTAGAGGGAGAGTGGGCTGGAAAGGGGGAACCGATTACAAGGATCGACATGTGACCTCTTCCTTGGGGGACAGACAACAGAAAAGTGGGTGAAGGGAGACGCCGGACAGGGCAAGATATGACAAAATAATAATTTATAAATTATCAAGGGCTCATGAGGGAGGTGGGAAGCGGGGAGGGAGGGGAAAAATGAGGACCTAATGCCGGGGGCTTAAGTGGAGAGGAAATGTTTTGAGAATGATGAGGGCAATGAATGTACAAATATGCTTTACACAATTATTGTGTGGATGGATTGTGATAAGAGTTGTATGAGCCCCTAATAAAACAATTAAAAAAAATCTTCCTTATTACCATCCAGTGTCCTTCCTGAAAATCTACCCAGATGACCCCGTCAGGGTGCTAGAATCAATTGCCATAACCTCCTGAGCTGACCTCTCTGTTCTGAATGTAATCGGTCTAGCAGATTCACTCAGAGACCAGTGTTTTGATGGGATCTGTTTTTGAAGGTACCTCAATGGGACTGAGACAAATGTGTTACTGAGAGAACTGACCTATAGTCACCCACTGATTGTGCAGTGTGTTTGGTTCGGAATAAGCTCATGTGTGTTACTACGCATGTATGATCTGGAACCCTCGTAGCAGTACTTCCCTTCACCTTTTGTACGGGGGCAGGGGAAATAAATGAGCACATACTTGGAGTTTCCTTATGTTGGGATAACAACATGTGCGCCAGTTAATTCCATTTTAAAAGTAAATATACACATAATATACAGTAATACAAGCAAAGTACATTTACACATAATATCACGTGAAGCAAAATGTTGCTGAAGATTATGTTTAAAAGGCTGTAGCAATAAGTTGGCAGGGAGTTTCAAGCTGGATTGAGAAGAGGAACCATCAAGAAGATGTTTGCTTATATTTTATTGCAATGGCTTCAACTGTGTGACTTATGAAATATTATGGATAACATTAGGAAGAATTGGGAGTTGAAGAACACTTCATTGTACTCTTGTGGAACCTATACAATGGCAAAGAAGTACTTACTGTATGGAACATGGGGATAGATAGTGCATGATTTAAAACCAGGAAAGGTGTGTGTTAGAGTTATATACTTTCACCATCTTATTTAACCTGTTATGCTGTGCAAACAGCTCAAGAAGCTAGATGATATGAAGACTAATTGGAGGTAGGCTCATTAACAAATCTTTGATATGCACATGACAGAACTTTGCTTGCTGAAAGTGAAGAAGATTTGAAACACACTGATTAAGATCAAAGACTACATCCTTCAGCAGGGATTACAACTCAAGGTAAAGAAAACAAAAATCCTCACAACTGGATCAACAGGCAATATCATGAAAACCAGAGCGAATGTCAAAGTTGTCAAGGTTCTCATTTTACTTGAATCTATGGCCAACTGCTCATGGAAGCAACAGACAAAACAGCAAGTGCTGAACTGCAACGGGCAAATTTTCTGTGCAAGATCTTTGCAAATTATCAAGAGCAAAGAAGTCACTTTGCAGACTACTGCGTCCCTGTCCCAGGGTATGCTATTACAGTCATCTCATGTGGATGTAAAAGTTGATGCTTTAAAATTATGGCGTTGACAAACAGTATTGAAAGTACCGTGGACTGCTAGAACACCACCACAGAATGTTCCTTCGAAGTGAGGATTGTGGGACTTGGACCTCGCATTCTTCAGACATGTATCAGGAGGGACCAGTCCCTCAAAAAGGACATCATAATTGGTAAATTGAGGATCAGGTGATAAGAAAGCCTCTCCAAATGAGCTTGACATAGTAGCTGCAAAAATGGGCGCAACCATGACAACGACTAGAGGATGGGCAGAACCAAGTAATGTTCGCTTAGTTCTACATCTGCAGCCATAAGACAGCACTGACTGGACGGCGCCTAATGTCGTGTGAAGGTTTGTTTGGAATCACAGATACCTACCTTTCCATTGCAGAATTGCAAACATTTGAAAAGCAGTTACATGACTATCTATCCACACTCACACAGTCTGCCTGTAAACAGACTACCCAAGAAGCCAAAAGAATAGACAGTAGTGACACCACAATCTTAGCAGATGGGAGCACGTCTTTATCAAAAGAGTCACTCCTGAGGACCAGTGCCTCAGCACCAATTACTCTCTCTTCCCGAACCTCTCCAAGCACAATGAGGGGATCAGGACTTGAAACGGCGCCATGGTATAAAAGGGAAACAATGGAGGAGAAGAAATGGGTTTTGAATTAATGAGCTGGCATACACACCGTGGCCTTAATGGGCAGCACTGACAGGGTTCAATTATGGCAGAATGTGCAGCCTCATTACTGCCAGTGGCTGTCACTTAGGGCACTGGTGCAGAGGAAAATCTAAATGACTGCAAACAGACAAAGGGAAAAAGGAAATGCATGAAAACATCAGCACCTTCAGAAGCAAGACACCTTCACACATACATACAAACCCAAAGGCACACAAACATAAGCAAATGTATGCACACATGCATATACAAACCCTCCACATAAGCTCCTCAGCACCTTTTACAAGCCAACACTTGTATTTGTTCACAGTGAAGCTACCTCCAGCATGGCTTGTTAATTGACTAGTATACCTAGGACAGTTAGACAAAATATCATCCAGTTAAAAGCTAGTGACAAGGCAATTTTTTAAATGAGGCATTAAGCCCTATTCCTTTCTAAAATATAAACCCACAGTAAAATTGTTAGTATTTTTTCCATCACTCCACATTGCCTTACTAACAATTATTACCCTTTACCACATAATATTTATTACAGAGTCAAAACAAAACAAAAATAGGAACTGTTGCTTCTGCGCATAGCTATATGTACATGTCCCAGCCTACTGACATCGTCTTCATGTCCTAGGCTTTAAGCGAAGGGCAGAATGCGCTAAATGGAAATTTGAGAAGGCCTGACTAATGAAAGTTTCAGCAATGTAAAGGATAAAGTCTTGACACAGAAAATCCATTTCCAAACGTAGTCCATGAATTCACTTACAAAAAAAAAAAAAAAAGACTGCCTTTTCTTTCTCACGAAAAATCCTCTTGGGCCTCTCTATAAACAAATATACATTAAAATAATGGGCTCAAAAACAGGTTGATATGAATGACAAACATGTCCAGTGTGATCGCCAAACGGTGACTTGAGCAGTGAATTATGTTAACATGTTTTCTATAGAGAAAATATCTCCAGGTGAATCATACAACCCACCTTTCAATCATAATTGGTTTACTTTTCATTTATATATGACCATTCAGAGATAAACATCAATCTCAGTGGAGATAACTCAGGAAATGCTACAGCGGCTTTTATAAAGAAACCAACAGTAGAAATTGTTCATGGTAAGTGGGAGGATAACTTCCAGTTCCCCTTTCTGCACCCAAGATCAGTGCGCACCGTGTAGGTTTCTTTAAGTCTAAAAGAACATCGTCCACATGAGAGGGGTAAGGTAAAATGCACAGAGCACAGATTGTGGGTCAAAGGAAGCCAGAATAGCCGGAAACATACATGAGGAATCTCTCTCAAACAACAGGCATTTTCCACAGCAACCAAAGCGTCTCTTGAAAAAGACCCATATGTTTACAGACGTTTTTAAGGTTAAAAGAGGTTTTTTTTATATACTATGAATTTGAATTAAAACCTATTTGAATTAAAATTGGTGGATACCAAATTAGAATTCTTCATGGAAATAAGCCAAAGGTGAATATTTCCATTTCCTCTTCTTAGATTATTGTTTATATTCTCAGTCTGACACTTACGGGTTATTGGAACACTGAAAGGATTAGCTTATTTAAACAAAGCACCCTTTTACGTGGAATAAGTAACTGACCACTGTCTTGTAACCCCTGTGTGTGTCACAGTAGATGTGCACCGCCCAGGGTGGACAACGGCTCATTCAAAAACAGATTGACAGGCTTTTTCTACGGTGTCTCTGGTGGATGAAGACTCCAACCTTGAGGCTAGCAGGCAAGCACCAAACGATTTGAGCACCTGGGCACTCCAGGGTACTAGCCCTCTGGAGGCAATTTCCAACTTGAAATAGCACCTTAGACCAAACATCTCCTGGCCATCCTTGTTGTTGAAAGGCCAGGAACACCTGCTGCCATGTTCTTCTTCCAGCACCTGGAGGCATTACAAATAGTAAGGATCAAGGAGATCAGACCATTCATTATCTGCCTGTTCAGGAAGAGCCTATGTGTCATTTCTCATGGCTGGCTGGAATCCACCCACACTGTCTTCTCCATCTACCATATTTACCTTTCAACCCAGACTCACTTACCCTAATCCAGTGAAAGGCTATAGTTCCACACTAGGTTAAGGTGAGAATGTTTTGCTATCATCAGCCAAAAAAATACCAATGAATTGGTTGGAAATGGTGACAATAGTTGCACATCTCCAAGACCACTCAATTGTGCATGCAGAATTATTGAATTGGTGTATATTTTGCTGTGTATATTTTCCACAAAGAAGAAATGTAAAGTTTCTTAAAATAGCAATGGATATATGAGTTTATCATGTAATACCCTCTGCATTCCAAGGGTTTCCAGAAATTATTGCTTTGTAGAGCTGTACATCGCATGGACTATACGCATAGTCTCATAAGTTCATCTTTAGAAAAATCAAGATAACTCTTACAGGGTCTTAATAGTATACAGATACAGAAATATTAAAATGCATATGAAGCACTGATGTGCAAAATGCTAGACTCTTCGAAAGCGTTGCTTTTCCCTATCCCACCCTTTACTGTAATGCATGACTTCATTATGTCCTAAGACCCATAGCACTTTGTGGCTTATGTCCCATCTTAGATCTGCCAAGCTAAACCACAAGAGTGTAGGATGAGGACTGCCACAGCTTAAGTGATGTGCAACCACTAAAAATACATCTTATATATACCTCTGATCTCACTGGCTTAACAGGCTAAATTACACTGCAACCCATCTCATTTCCTGCCTACAGTGCTAATAATTCAAAGAAGGATCTTGTGTTGGGACCTTATTAGAGGCTTTAAAAGTCTTAAAATGTTGTTGAGACCATTTGTTGCTACTAAATTATGCTTTTCTGTTCCAAAAATTGCATGTGCTGTCATATATAAGATTATTTTTTTCTTCCTAAGGTTTACAAGGCTAAGTACCAAGCCACATGTATGGTTATCCATGAGGGGGGAAAGGAAATGGCATTTGAAAGAAGGATATGTAAAGGTGTAAAATCTACTAAATATTTTGAGACTGTACTGTAAATTATTTTAATAGGTTTTACTGTATTTTGTTTTAACTCTTCACCAGTTATCTATTTTACCATGGGTGCATTGGGGGGAAAAATAAGATTAACAAAACAAAAAACCACTGGTATTTCTCCAAATGGGAGATGGGTGACTTCCTGTTATTTCCAGCAGAATTTGTGTTTAACTGCAATTCGTATCTCAACTCAGCAAAATCTCGCTCTGCTTTACCGCTGTTTCTATCTTTGGACCTGCTCTCACAGACCGGGGTTATTGGCATCTCTGGAGAACATGAGCACACACAGAGCTCATCTGCTCTGGAAAATGGACATAGCTAAGTGAGACTCAGCAAGCATCCCATCAATAAAATGCCTCTTTTCTCTTGGGAACAAGATTTGATTGATTTTCCACCCCAGGAGGCTGACTCACCTCTAGCCAAGAGCATCCATTTCCCCAGACTGGACTCAGCTCCTCAAGCCTGCCACCTTGGCCAGACATCTAGGCGCTGTTCTATTACCATTCTTCTAACTACCAGGTTCCTTAGTTAGCCAGTGCCTGCTCTACCCATACCCACAGACCACAGGCACTCCTGCACCCATTCCTTATAGACAAATTCCAAGCAACAATGTTGCCTCTAATGATAGCAACCATGCAAGATCCCAACCATCGATTCCTTTATCCCACCCTCCCAATACTAAACTGAACAAAAAAAATCATATACCCTGCTCTGGGCCTGACTCCCTAGATTTACGAGAGCCTCCCAATGTCAAGAACTCTCACATTGAGGAGCTCAACAGAAATAGCACACCTGACCTCAGACCACTGGGTACTCTGTAGGCTAGAGCACGACGACCATGAATGTGCCTATATCACTCGAAATCCCCTTGGTTTCTTAGACCTAACATTCCTAATTGTTGGGCCTCATTTGTTATTCTAATTGGGTAGTCCTCTCTTGAGGTAGCTCAGTGACCTCACACACAATTTTCAATAGCATCCCTGTAAAAGCATATGGCCATGATTAGGCAATACCACAACAACGAAAAACATAGTGGAGCTATTTAAAAAATTAATTTCCCGCTCATTTAAATGAGAAGAATTTGTGTTCTATGTGCAAAGCAAAATAATCCATATCTAAGTATTGCACAATAATCCCATTCACACCAGAACACTCTGGTGGAACATTATTATTTATGCCAGAATACCCTGGGGGAACTTAACAAAACTCTACATGCATGATGGAAACTTCCTTAGATTTGCTGGGTTGTAGAATACCTGGACATCAGTCTTGAGGAAGCGTAGTTGTAGCGTGCTGTGGAGTCAATTTCAGCTCACAGCCATTCTACAGAACAGAAGAATTACCCCATTGGGTTTCCTAGCCTGTGATCTTTACAGGAACAGATTGCCAAGTATTTTCTCCCCCAGAACCACTGGTGGGTTCTAACCAACAGCACGCCGGTGAGCAGCCGGGTGATTAAGCACTGTGTTTCAAGGGCTCCCCTACAGAAAAGAGATCTGGCTCACAGATTTAACCCAAGGCTGCTGCTTGTAACAAGTGCACAGGTTCCATAGGAATAAAACAGTCCCATACATGAGCAAAACGCACGCTTGCTTCACAATCCTCTAAGGACTCTTTTGCATGAACATTTAAAAAAAATCAGCTATTTTCAAAGGATTTAAGGGAGGGGCGTGTCGAGAAATGTTTAACACCACAGTTATCAGCTCAAACTACTCTGAACCCTCTAAGCACACATAAATAAAGCAAGATTTCATTATGGGCCTGACAGTAGTGAATAGCCCTGAATATGTTTACTTTATTTCCAGACAGAAGTATAAAAGAAGACAAGAAGTGCTTATGAAATGAAAGAATGCATCATAAAATACCATTCAAATAACAAACGACATAGGGAGAAAGAATACCAGTGAACCAAGAAATATCGTCAATATTCTTATTAACATTTTATCACAAATAAACCTCAGTTGTCTCTAAAACATTTCTTACATTATCATTTTAGCCCCTAATGTGGGCCATACTTTCAACACTGGAAGGGTGAGTATCAAAATCAATGTATGCTTTCCAATAATACAATTTAAATCAATACGTTTTCTCGGATTATAAGCCCTCTGAAATCCATAACTTCTGCACACACACACTCAATTCCCGTAACAGTAGTGGCTTCTAGCAATGAACAGCTTGCTGTAGTTCATTTCTTGCAAGAGTACCTCCTGAATCCTCCATGGAAAACCCAGGCGAGCCACACACTTCTAGAATGGGTATTCTAACACAAGTCCTGCGTGTCCAGCAGATGTGCTTGCAAGAAGCCCTATCTGCATCACCTTCACAGAGCAGTGAACGCAAAGGAGACAAGCTGAGGACACAGGTGCACATTGACCTCTTCACTGATAAGAACTGAAATAATTCTATCTAGAGCCCCAAAACCAAATACTTCAAATAAGCTATGACAAAATCTCCCTGGGCCATTCCTGGAAACTTTGCCCCTCCCCTAACACATTTCCTGCTGTGACACAAGAAAAATTTTATTGATTTAGAAGAATGGGTGCCATTTAACTGCCCCCTCCACTGGCTCCTCATGAACTTGCAACCTATATTTAAGTCAGTATGTATTTATAATTAAGTGAAGTAATTTTCAATTCCTGTTAGCTTCTTTCCTAAGCCTTATTTCCTCAAACCAGCCATGATGTTCCAGGTGTTCATAATAAAGAATATTAAAGAAGTTTTACCTCATGATTGCAGTATATGACATTCCTGTTTAAACATCTCTATTTCCAAGTTAGTATCTGAGGAAGATAAAATTTTAAAAACTGGCACCATTTTACTTGTGTAGTCAGAGAAGTAAAACTGAGTTTAATCATGGGATAAGAGATGTGTCCCTCAAGAACGGAATTAACTATGCTAAGTCAGAAGGAATGATCATTTTTAAATATCAACAAATGATTGGTGTTTTTATTGCAAATTTTAAAAAGAGGACTCAAAATCCGGACATGCAACATAAATATTGGCTTGAAGAGAAGAGAATCAATCTAAATCACCTCATTGTAACTGTTTAGTATGAGTTATGTAATTACTCCCCCAATATTAACTTTTTAAAGCATGTTTAGCCCAAAACAAATCCTTACATTTCTAACCTAGAATTTAAAAACATTTTAAATTAATCACTATTCTAAAAAATCACCTACATCCTCTAGAGGTAAAAGTCTTAACTGAAAATTTACCAATGAATAAAATAATAAGCATTAAAAAAAGCCTACTTACAGTAAATAAATCATTCATAACTCACTTGAAGAACAATAAACGGTGGCATTTTCTTCCTAAAATTGATAGCACTGCTTTCGTTTTTCAAATAAGCGGTTCCGTTGTGTTAGTCGTTCTCAAGTCCATTTGGACACATGATGGCACCAGTATCCGCAGAGCAGCACTGCTCCGGAAGGCTTTCAAAGCCTTGGGTAGCCAGTCCTCTCTCCCACGGTGTCTCAAGGAAGAGGTCAAGCCACTAAGTTTTAGGCTACTAGTGGAGTGTTTGGAGCCCTGGTGGCATAGTGGGTAGGAGTAAAGGCTCCTAACCAAAAGGTCAGCAGCTTGAAATCACCTGCTACTCCTCAGGAGGAAGATGAGGCTTTCTACTCTGGTAAAGAGTTACAGTCTGAGAAACTCACAGAACAGTTCTACCCTGTCCTGTAGGGTCAATGAGTCCACGTCAACTCAAAGGAAGTGAGAGTGAGTGAGTAAGGTGTGTACCTGTTTATGCCACTCAGGGACTCAGAGAAGAGGGAAGAGGAAAAACCTTTACCTAAGGAAGTTATAATATTGGATGTGACTCAACAAAAATGATGGATTGGATGGGCTAACACTTATGCTTCTTCCACTTCTTCTTGCTTTATAAATCAAAATCTTGGATTTCAGTGTCATGTAGGCATATCCCACCTGGGAACTGAAAATACAGCTACATTCTTCCTGCTTATAATAACACTGCCATAATAATAGATGTTTCTCAATCACAATTCACATCACTGACATTTTTGGAGATAAAGCAATAATAAGATTCCAGCCCTTTCTTTAGAGCAAGACCCCCTCTTTGCCTCTGTGCTCCTCACAACAATGTGGACTTCTCTTATTTTTGCTGCAAAGGCGGGAGCAAAGAATCAAACACTGTGATGCCAAATTCTGTCAGAGCATGGCCGCCCCACAAACCATCCTTCTGGGAATTAGCATGCTTAACCTAGAACCAGTCTCACATATTTTGAAGTTGGATCTCATCCCCCAATTTTACCCTTTCATTTCCAAACAGAAATAATACCTCCTGAAAGTGGCCCAAAGTACACCTAACTCAGGAGTGTAACTCTTATCATTTTCCTAGAGGTTGTGGCAAGCACAAGATAGTTAAAAAAATGGATAGCCAGCAACTCCGAGGCTCTTTCCCTGTGTCTGCTCAAGCAGCAATGATAAAGTCTCTCCCATGTCACTGCTGGTGTTCCTTTATGATGCTATCTAGGGAAATTGCAGGATCCATCGTGGCCTTTGCAGTAGCACTAATTAGGGTATCTCGCTTAGCAGAGTGAGGGTGCCCATTCTCTTCCTTAAATAGCTTACTTTCTTTAATACAAAGAAATAAGCATCTTATGAGCAAAATCCAGTTCATTTGAGCCCAGCATGACAGCTTTAGAATAAATTCCACTCTTCCCAAAAAGAAACTTAAAAGAGAAATAGCAAGAAGACACACAATTAGAGAGCATTTCCTCTCTGAACAACTTTAGAAAAGAACTACTCAAGTTCCTTGTTCATAGATATGAAAAGAGTCCAAGGGAGACTAGGCGTCTTGTCCAAAGTGACAAGGGAGTGGAAAGCCATAAAACGCCATCTCTTGACTACCAACCAGATAGACATCCTATTATTTAGGATTTGGTTGCATCAAAATGCCATGGACTACCTACCCTTCCTGTCCCATACCTCTCCCCAACCTTGGGTCATTGATGGGACCCAGAACTCCCCTGGAGAAGCGTGCACAGAGCAAAGTTTAGCCTGTTGAACCCACGTAAGCAAAGGCACACAGGGGAACCACTTGTAGACAGGAGGGCCCTCCATACAAAGGGGCCCTGTCCAGAATTTCAATCTGTTTTAGATAAGGCAGAAATAACATCAAGGAACCCAAAATTTCATACCACCAGAGATGTTTGGGCTTTCTAGATGTAAGCTGCCTCCAGAAGCAATTTCCCAGGAAAGTTTCAATGAGGCAGGTGATCCAAGAATCTATCCAGAGCAATAAAAATAAACCGAGGGGCATTCTGGAGTCCTCCCACACATGGTGGTACCGTTTTCTACAGCTGGGAGGTTTGCTGTGTACTCAGTGGCTTTCTTTACATGTGACCTCATATGGAGATATGCCCAGATCAAAGAGACCTCACATGCCAAGTGTGCTCCAGACTGTGGGTCTCTTGCATTGTGCATTGGCTCCATTCTAATCACCGTGCTTAGTGAGTAACACAAACTATAATTAGGAAATGGTGGCTGTTGTGTTTGACTGATTGTTTCTTTCTTTTATTTATTTATTTATTTATTTGCTCTATAGCCCAACACATAATGCAATGCCTCACACATTGTAGGCACTTAACAAAAACTTGTTGGATGCAGTTTGTTTTGTTTTTCACATGTTATATTCTATTTGCGATTGCAGGCCCTCTTTTGACTGCATCTGCACTGAATCTATTTATATGTTTCCAATTTTGGGATATACTGAAAGGAAATATTGATCTTCTATAGTTGGCTGGATTATTTACTTATGTCACTTCTAGACAAAAGGCAAGAGGCTAATTAGGGAAATTAATCTTATCAAAATATTTTAAAGGATGAACACAAGTCACAAGTCTACAAACATGGTCTATACTCAAGCTTGAAAGATGAGAGACATAGATGTTAAATCATCTCCTGCCTTGTCTAAAGTTACTCCGATGCCCTCTGCAGTTGTTTGTTTCTGTTTCATGATGTTCGCTCTCTTGAGGTAGACCAGAGAGTTTTCCAATTGACTTTTTGGTATTCAATAGCAAATAGTGCAGCCTCCCTAGCTTCCTAAGAATATCATCTAATAATAACAGAGAATTGGATTTAGAAGGAAGCAAGCCAATACTCTCATTTTACAGATCATAAATAAACCCTCGTAGCTCTCGTCTTTTTGCGGAGCTTCAAATGTTTCTCTACAGCCTCTTTAATCTTTCCCCAAATCATCTTCTTTCTAACATTGTCTTTGCCACATAAACACTCTTTCAGCTGCCTTTCTCCAATCCAGTTTTTTAGAACTTCAAAATAAGTAAACCACTTCCACAGACAGAATGATAATGGCCCTCTCTTCAAAGGTCTTTCCTGCCGTCTCCCCACCCATTTCTTAAACATAGCTTTGAACTCCAATTGGGCCTGGCTTCATTGTGCCACACATTCGGTCATGATGAACTGAAGCTGGTTTGATGGCAACAAACCACAAAGGTCACTGTGTCAATGCACAACTTGTTTTTTCTCTTTACTCAGTTTCCTTATTCATTCTCAAGCCACTAGTACCAAAAAATACAGAGAAAGTAGCTGTCCGGGTGATTGCGATGACTTACGAGGTGTCAGGGATGCTCTTAGACCTAAAACTAATTCACCCATCTGCCTAAAAAAGCTTCACTTCACTGCAGCACAATTCTTGAGAGTCGTTTTTTGAAGTATGAGACATTTGCTTTCAACAAAACATACATTCTAGGAGGAGCGATATTCTATTTTTTAATTAATAAATCATTATGTTGGGGGCTCTTACAGTTCTTATAATAATCCATAGATCAATTGTATCAAGCACATTTATACATATGTTGCCATCATCATTTTCAAAACATTTTCTTTCTGCTTGAGCCCTTGGTATCAGCTCCTCTTTTTTCTCTCCCTCCCACCCTCATGAGCCCCTGATAATTATATTATTATTTTCACATCTTACACCATCCACTGTCTCCCTTTGCCCACATTTCTGTCGTTCATCCCCATAGGATGGGTGAGTTATACATTGATCATTATAGTCAGTTCCCTGTTTCTACCCCCGTCTTCCTCCTACCCTCATGGTATTGCTATTCCCATTACTGTTCCTGAGGGGTTTATCTGTCCTAGATTCCACATGTCCACAGCTCTTATCTGTACCAGTGTACATGCCTGGTCTTGCAGGATTTGTAAGGTAGAACTGGGGTCATGATAGAGGCAGGGAGGAAGCAATAAAGAACTAGAGGAATGCTGTGTGTTCTGTCAGTGCTATGCTGCACTCTGGCTGCCTGGTGCTTTCTTTAGGATCCTTCTGTGAGGGAATGTCCAATTGTTTACAGATAGGCTTTGGGTCTCCACTCAGACCCCCATCATTTGCATCAATATATTTGTTTGTTTGGGGTCTTCTGATACCTGAATCTGTCGACACCTCGTGATCACACAGGCTAGTGTGGGCTTTGCTGCTTCCCTGCTAGATGGCCGCTTATTTAACTTCAAGCCTCTAAGACCTCAGACTCTATATCTTTTCATAGCCATGCACCAACAGCAATTCACCACATTTACTTATGCACCCATTTTGACTTCAGTGATGGTGTCCAGAAAGTGAGCATCACACAATACCATGTTATTAGAACAAAGTGTTCTTGTGTTGAGGGAGTACTTGCATAGAGGTCCAATATCCGTCTGCTACCTTAATACTTAACATTTAAATATATATACATAAACCTATCTCTATCGTTATATATTAATATATTTACATATGTGCATGCCTATAATTATACTTCTATAAATGTCTTTTGCCTCCTAGTTCTTTCCTCTATTTCTTTTTACTTTCCTCCTGTCCCACTATCATGCTCCACCTTCATATGACTCTCAGTACTTTCTCTCAGCTACATAGCACTTGATCAAACTCCACCAGGCATTCTATGCTCTCCTCACCATTTATTTTGCAACTCTTATTGTTCTCTTGTCCCTGAGTTTGTTGCCCCACCACCACCCTTTCTCCCACCTAGAGGATCAATATGCTGAGTCCTATCAATTAGTCTCAATTTCATAAAAATGAGATTAATTACCTGGCTCTCCTAATATGTACCTGAATTCCAAGACCTATGGAATTCCTCATGAGGTGTGAAAAAATGTTTGTTATTCCTGCAAGTAAATAAGTAATGAGTTTGAAATTTTAAAAAGAGAACAAAGGAGACAAGAGAAAACTAAAAGCAAATTCATTGACCTAGTGTCACTTTTTGTGGGAATAGAAAGTCCCAACTTTCTCCCAAGGAGCAACTGGTACCCAGTTTCCCTGAACATAAGACAGTGTCTTATATTAATGTTTGCTCCCAAAGATGCGCTAGGTCTTATTTTCAGGGAATATCTTATTTTTCCATGAAGAAGAATACGGCACACATTTATTGTTGAAAAGGGAAATTTATTACCTGTATACAGTACTGTAGTAGTTGTCATCACAAACCAGCATAACCAGACAAACTGAATCCTACAGTATCAAGAATTTCTTGTTACTACCATTATTTCCATGTACAACAATCTATGGTACATTTACTCGCACTTCCTGCCTGCTCCGGCTGCACAGCGGCACCCACCCCTATGGTCCAGAGTCCAGAGTTACGGTAGCTTCTGGGGGCCTTATTATCGGGGAGGCCTTATGTTCGGGGAGGTCTTATTTTCAGGGGATGCCTTATATTTCAGCAAGAGGCAAAACTGTAAGCAGGTCTTACTTTCGGGGGATGTCTTACTTTGGGAGAAACAGTAGTTTCAAACTTCTGACCTCATGACTAGCAGACCACCAAGAGGAAGTTAAAAAATGAGTAGAAAGGAAGACAAATATCATTTACATCACAATTTTGACAAAGGCCAAGTTGCCTTTCAGAATGAAAGAAAAAAACACAACAGTTTGGTTCAGTGCAACCCCCAGTGTTTTAGGCCACAACTGTGTCCCATGGAGTTTTCAATTGCTGTGATCTTTGGAAAGCAGATCAAGTCTTTATTCTGAAGTGCCTTGAAATAGTTAAGGTTTCCTGTGCCAATCTTGCAGATAAACAGGTGGGGTTAATTGAAGGGTGGAGAGATAAATGGCCCGGTGAGCCTCACCCTTCTAGTTCTCCTGTCTCTGGCTTTCTGGGGTGCATCTGCATTAGCCAGTTCCCTGCTTCAGCTTGCAAGGCTCACTTCCTGCAAGACATTCCTGAGTAGCAGCCACATGGACTTACCCTGATGCAGCCCTGGGCACTGAGATGCTTACACACTCACTGACTCGGCTTTCCTCTTGCAGTCAGCGTCATTTCGTGTGTTTTGGGAGATTGAGGAGGACTTTGTAGATTGGTGTCGGACACATGGGCTAATATTGGACTTATGGGCTTGGACAGCACTGGGTTGGAATGCTTTCTTAATGTAAACTTAGCCTTTATATAAAACTCTCTCTGATACATACGAGTTTCTGTGGATTTGTTTTCCTAGTTTACCCAGACTGACACATGCCTCCAGGAAGAACTGTCCACCTTCCAGTTAACAGCTGAGCACTTCATCACTGGGACCACCCAGGGACCCTCAGCAAGCTGAGGACCAAAAATACTATTTTGACTTTCTAAAGACTATATGGCTCTTGAGAGTTTTGCAATCATTGTACACAGTTAAAATAAATAGCTTAGATGCTAAATCTCCTCTCTGACCAAAAGCATTTTAGTAATTACTTCCACCTAAAAAAATTGTGGTTTTGGTGGGAGATAATAGAAGTGAACTGAAAACAAAGAGGAAGAAATAAATTAGAAATGTTAATTACTAGTCAAAAAGAGGTAATATCCACGGAGGCGGCGAGGGGGAGGGACGGGGGGACAGGGGGGCATTTTAAGGTTTAGACCAGTGACTCTCAACAAAGGGTAATTTTGTCACGCAGTGGGCATTTGGAGACATTTTTGGTTGCTATAGCCTGAAATGTGAGAAAAAATGCTACTGGGATAAAGGGGATTAGAGGATGGGACCCAGGAAGTATCCTGCAAAACACCCTACACTGAATAGGACACATATGCAGAACACAGAATTATTTAGTCCCAACTGTCAAAAGTGCTAAAGTTGAGAAATCTTGGCCAGAACTCATGTAAAACATGAAAATTTATTGCTGGAACCAACCAAGCAAGGGTGTTTGACCCTGTGCAACAATCAGCTCTCCAAAGAACAATCCACTTCACTAGTACTGGTTTGCATAGCCAAGGAAAAAAGGTCTGCTTCCTCTAAATATTTGTACAGATAAATGTAGACACTGGCGTCCAATGTCCAGCTGACATCCAAGGTTTCAACTCCAACGAAATACCAAAGAATAAGCGCAGACGTCAGTGTGAAAGGCCGTTCGACAAGATGAAGAGTTTGTGGCTGGAGAAGTTCCAAGAATTCTGTGAACTACATCCAGGTTTAGAGATGAAAGAAAAAATCGGACTTAGCGCTTTGGGATTTTAGTTCATCACAGCAATACTTTGGAAGTCCAGATGAAACCTGGTAAGGATGATGGCAGTGAGGATGAGAGCGCTAGCGCCGATTCAAAACTTCCTCTGTGCCAGATGCTGTGCTAAGGTCCTGAAATGCACAAAATCATGTGGTCATAGCAAACTATGGCACAGTTAAAAAAAAAAAAAAAGGCAAAACAAAAGAACCCTGAGAAATAAGTAAAGAATTAGGAATGGCCAAATTTAATATTCAAAACTAGAGATGTCTGATTCCATCCAGACTACTGCATCGTATTACTCTTCTAATATCCAGATCCTGGTGGCACAGTAATTTAAGCACTGGGCTGCTATCCAAGAGGCTGGCAGTTTGAACCCACCAGTTGCGTGCAGGAGAAAGAGAACATAGTCCGCACTCACAAAGAGCACAGGCTCAAAACCCTAAGGGCAGTTCTATAGAGTTGCTATGAGTCAGCATTGAGTGCAAGGCAGTAGATTTAATGATCGGAAGGAACCCTGGCAGTCAAAGGAGTAAGCACTCGACAGGTAACTGAAAGAATGGCAGCCCCAACCACCAGCATCTCTATAGAAGAAAAGCATTAGCAATCTGCTTCTGTAAAGATCACAACCTAGAAAACCTTGTAAGTCAGGTCCACTCTGTCCTATAAGTTTCATGTGAGTCAAAGTCCACCTGAAGGCATGCAACAACAAGGACCCAAAGTTAAACCAAAAGAAAGCAAGAAAAGAACACGGATTCATTTAATGCCCAACTGTTTGAGAGACTCCTTGTGCTAAGGACACAGCAAAGAAGAGAGAAAGATGCCTCAATCTCTAAGAACTAACACTTAGGAACTTAGGGGTCATCTGTCTGAAGTCTTTCAATAGCATCTCACTCTGAAGAGCTTCTACTTGCACCAAAGTGTTAGTTAGGAACTTAGGGGTCATCTGTCTGAAGTCTTCCAATAGCACCTCACTCTAAAGAGCTTCTACCTGCACCAAAGGCCAAAGTATAAACAGGAGTTTTCAACGTGTTTAAGAATTGTTGATGTTCTTTGACTCTGCCCAAAGCCAACAAAATTGAAAAGCAAACCCACTGTCATCGAGTCAATTCCAACTCATAATCTAAAGCAAAGCATAGTTAGTTTAATCATGTACTGAGTCTTCTGCTCTGTTAAGAATCAAATGAAATCTCTTTCCACTTCCAGATAAACAATTTGGTAGCAAACTGTAAATAAATAAAATAATGATTCTAAAAAAGGACTTGCATTTCCTAACCACCTCTTCTAGGGGAAAAACATATATGGCTAAAGGATGAGGCTGGAGAAGCAGTTGTCTGAGGAAATAGCTGCTACCCATACATGAAACACTGTTATACATTATGGGGATCAGAGAAGAACAGGAAGATCCCCTGGATGAAGATACAAAAGATTGTATTTCAAGTCACAGCTTTATCACCTCCTGATTGTGCCCCTGGGCAAGTCAATTAACCCTCTCAGAATCTCCATTTTCTAGCCTATTAAATGAGAATAATAGCTTCCCTGTCTTCCTCACAGAATTGAAATAAAGAGTACGTAGGGAAGGGCACCTAAAACTGTCAAGAGCAGCCACTACACTTGCAATCGAATTTCATCCACCTTTAATAATGGACAGTGGTCAAACACTTGGTTAGGAACAATGGTGTGCAGCAGACACACACACACCACTCCCTCCACATCACATGGCCCAGCTCCACATGTCACCAGCAGAGGGCATGAAGGGGCAGAAGGACTGCAGTGAGCTCTCCACAAGGTGGCACTGGAGCGACCCCGTTTTCAATTTCCATCTTTATTTGTTTATAGTCAAGAAGCCAAAACATTGACTTATTTACAGTGATATGCTTTCACATGCAATATTTTAGAATAGGTCTCACAATTACATTACTCATGTGCCCCACCCCCGCCTCATCAGTTATTATTAGCACTTTATACTCTGATGCAAGGAAGGGTTCTATAATTTCTTAACAGGGTAAATGTGACATTTCTCCCCTTCTCATTGACACTACTACAACAAGTCATACTTTGAGTAACAGCAATAACAACAACAACAACAAACACTAACAAAACTGTGGGAGAAAAACTTAGGTGAGAGAAATCCAGGTACATTTGGAATATTTGAATTGAACTCACTATCATATAATGTGATAACTAACACATCTCAGATCACTCCATCGTGATCCTGTGGAGCAGTGGTTCACAACCTGCCTAATGCCGCCACCCTTTCATACAGTCTTCACGGTGGGTGACCCCCAACCATAAAATTATTTTTGCTGCTACTTCCTAACTGCCATTTTGCTACAGCTATGAATCGGGCGACACCTGTGAAAGGGTCTTTTGAACCCGAAAATGGTCGTGACCCACAGGTTGAGAACCACTGTAGAGCCATCACGTAGACCACGAAGCATTCTTTCAAATACATCACTAATATGTTGCCTAATTTAAAATGGGACATGGTGTGCATTAGGGTTCTATCCTTCCTCCATATGATTTCATGCTGTCTGTTGATCAAAGTAATCCAAGAAGCTGGACTATATAACGATTTAAATGGTATCAGAATTGAAGGGAGAATCACTTACAACCTGTGATGTTCAGAAGGCACAAGCTTGCTTGCCGAAAGTGAAGAGGACACCGATGGAGATCAAAGGATGCAGCCGTTAGTGTAGATAACAGCTGAAGATAAAATAAAACCCCTCACAACTGCCAAATAAGCAACACTATGATAAATGGAGAAAACATGGATGTTGCCAAGGATTTCATTTTATTTGCAACCTCACCCAACACACCCGGAAGCAGCTGTCAAGGAATCAGATGACACAATGCACTGCAAAAACAATGCTGCACAGACTTCTTGGAAGTGTTAAGAGCAAAGATGTGAGCATAACAACTAAAGTGCACCTGACTCAGGTCATGGTATTCTCCATCACCTCATATGTATGTGAAAGCTGGTCAGCGGACAAAGAAGACAGTGAAGAACTGATGCACTTGAATTATGGTATTGGTGAATAATAAATATACCATGGACTGCAAAAAGAACAACATATCTATTTTGTAAGAATAGACAGAATGTACAGGCAGAATGTTCTTAAGAAGCTAGGATAGTAAGACTTTGTCTCATTTACTTTAATCATGTTACCAGGAGGGCCTTGTCCCTAAAAAAGGGCATCCTGCTTAGTAAAGCTGAGGGGGAGGGGAAAAAATCAGGAAGATTCTTAACAAGATGGATTGACAAAGGAGCTACAACAGGGGTCCAAATATAGCAATGACTGTGTTGCTGTGAGTCACCCTCGCCTTGATGGCAATGTGCTTGGTTGTTCCATTCTGGTGGGAAAAGAGTGTAGGATCAGGTAACATTTCATTCTATTACACATAAACTTGTGAGTCAGAATCAACAAAATTATACTTAGCAACAACAAATCTCCTTTGAAAACTGCCCAAATATCTTGGTCCTCCACCTTGATGTATGCCTTCTTCCCAATGCATGCTCAAGATGCCTATAATAATAATGCCTGACCTGAAACAAACTATATCAATTATGCAGCAAAGGTTAAAATGTTATCTCTGAACCCATCTATGCAAGTTCATTTGGATGCTCCACCAAGTGATGTGAACAGATCTCTATTTGACCTTGGGAAAGCCCCTTCACTTTCTGACTCACACTTGCCCTGGGTATAAAATGCAGATCATCATAGTAGTTATTTCTTGGTCCCATTGTGTGGACAAGATGAAAGAATTCACATGAAGCATGTAGCAGAGTACCTAATGTTAGATGAAATTCTCAGACGTTTAAAACTACTTATTAAATGGTCACCTTAGTGTTCTAATAGGCAAATGGCCTGGAAAAAAAATGCCTCCTAATTCCTGCCAGATTCACTTAACTTCCATTGCTAAGCACAGATTTGAATAGCAAGCAGTTCTCAACCTATGGGTCACGACCCCTTTGGAGGTCAAATGACCCTTTCACAGGGGTTGCTCAATTCATAACAGTAGCAAAATTACAGTTATGAAAGAACGAAAATAAATTTATGTTTGGGGAGGGGGATGGTCACCACAACACGAGGGACTGAATTAAAGGGTCGCGACATTAGGCAGGTTGAGAACCACTGACTTAAACATACCAGAATTAACAAAGTACAAGAGAAGCAAGCAATTTGTTTAGAAACCAAACTATAGTATATACTCGAGTATAAGCCGACCCAAATATCAGCTGAGGCACCTAATTTTACCACAAAAACTGCATCAAACTGTGCTGAAAAACTCAGCTCACACACGAGTATATATGGTATATCAGCATTCAAGGTAAAGCAGGGCTTTAGTATCAATTGTCGGACAAATCTGAATTCTTAGACGCTCCTTCATTAATGCAGAAGAGTCCTGACAGGAGAGGATGTGGAAGCAAAGGAACGGGCCAGACTACAGACAGAAGATAGGGCAGCTCTCAGGATCAAACAAGGGTCGGTCGATAACAGACATTAGGATCTTATGACCATAGAGAAAATTCCCACTGAGCTGAGACAGCATAGTTTATGAAAGCGCAAAGGATGTGAGTGTTTTAAATCTTATGAGAGAAAGTGTGTGCGTGTGTGTATGAAATGTATGGGACAAAACATTGCAAATCCGGCACATTTTAATGTAATCGTCAGTGATGTTGATCACATTCCTCGTCTTCTGCAACATTATCACCACCTTTCCCCAAAGTATTCCACCACCACCCCCAAAGTAACTTTTGAAAATGACCAAGATCTTGAAGACGGGTATAGAAGGGCAGTATCCGGAACCCCATCCTACCTCGTTTTCCACTTCCTGCTTCTCTTGCACCCTCGCAACAGTAAAGGATACAATCAGTTCTGCTACAACACGTGTTCTGAAACCATGAATTTGTTGCAACATGGTTGAAATGGTAGGAAACAATTTGAGCATAACCAAATTTCACATTTGCTTATATGCAATTACATCTTTGAGAAATACAAGATGACCAGGGAAAACTGCACCCGGTGGAACCAAGCCATGTAGGAATATGGAAAGTGTGTGCACTACATGTCCTAGCATCAATCAACTGCCTATGCGTTACCCACGAACTACAGTGATCACAGCTCCTGTTACAATTTTCACTTCTATTTCAAATAATCCTCCTTGCCCCACCTTACAAGAATTTACCAGCTGAAACACCAACTGCCATAAGAAAACTTGGTATGTTTCTTTCAGTGTAATATGTGATATTTCTTGTAACATGAAGTATTTCTTAACTATTTAACTGTACTATAGTTTTTATTAGGACCCTAATTTTGTTTTTAATGAGTCACTGACAACGTTTTTGGAGGACTGTGCTTCAATCCCATTTCTTCTAAACTGATTCCCATTTTTATTGTGAAAGTTTGCATAACACAGTGATTTTTAGAAAATTGGACTGAATCAATCTGATGGCAACTAATAACAACAACTATGTGTTGTATTGTAATCGAAGCAAACTGCACCTTGTGGTGACTCATACACTCTCCCCTTAGAACCTTGTGAAATTAATCCCATGGTCTGAAATTCAGCAGGCCCCTTATGCCCATGCCCTCTGTCTGCAACCCCTTCTAGCAAAATTCCATTCTCTTCTAAAATTTGCTCAGGTACCTCAGACCCCCAAATAATTTTCTGGTTGTACAGCCTGGCTATCTGCCCTTGCTCTGGACTCTTATAGCACACACCACGCATGGCTCTATTACTGCACTTACCATGATGTCCAGAAAGCATACTGTTAAAAGTATTACCACCACTGAATCTCAAAAACAGAGAGTATTGTATGTACCTTCAACAAAGCACAAAATAGGAACTTTAATAAATATTTGCAAAGGTACATAAAATACAGCAAAAAAGCTCAACTTTAACAACATATTTGATATCCCACAACTCTGCATCGTTATCTCTACTGTCTGCATGGCCTCAGGAAGGAAGCAAAGAGAAAGCCGAGCTGAGGACCATCCAGGACTGGCTCAGTGGATTCAAGGTGGCCAGACAATGAAAGAGGTGCAAAATTAAAGAGACTTGACAGAAAAGATCCAAACGGAAGTCCCCGAAGGACATAATATTTAAATTTTGGTGCAAGTATCTAAAACATGAGACAAATATATTTCTATATGAATTCTGAAAGTTATATAGAGAATGTTAAAGAATCAGCATGTCTTGCACCTACACAGTGGCCTCCTGAGAAAACGTTTCAGAGAAAATGTTATGTTCTATTTCTCCCTTATGAAGCTTTCTTTGATTTTTTGAGTACGCTTTACCATGTATATTGTGGGAGAGGCCTCTTACAGGGAAGGCTTTTCAACTTAGACAGGAGGTATGTCGGTGCCAACCACACAGCATTATTTCATGATCTCCACAGACTGAAGACTAAAGTACACATGATTAAACCTTTGTTTTTACCTGGAGATTTTATGCCATGAGACAGCCTGATTTTTAAATTTTAACATAGGCTCAGAGTTCACGTATATAACAAACCACTCAGTAAGGAACTTAATAAGAGTCATCCTTTATGTTGCTTTGTAAACGTGCACACCACGTGCTATACAGCAATAGTCCTGGAGACTAAGGTTGATTCACTGCTTCCATGCAAAACAAGTAAGGGTGGTAGCTGGCAACATGATGGACATGTATCATTGAATTCTACACGTGAAGAGAGTTGAAATGCCAACTGTTTCATTACATATGTATTTACCACAAGAAAACAAAACAACAATGTAGACAATTAAACTCCCCTTAAAGGCTTTCATGTTATTACTCAAAGCAAAACAAAAGTTATCCTCCATGGTAGAAGTATGAATAGGGGGGAAAAATCAAAACAAAAAGCAGCACGCAAACGCTATAAATAAGAGAACTTCAATTCACAAAACCTAGTCAGTTCAAGCAAAATTGAAAAAGCACTCCTAGAAATAACGTAAAGTAAGTAAATAAATAACTTGATGGAAAGAGCAAACAGATCAAGTCTTGGCTAAGCAGACCTTATTTATAGAACCTGCTTAAGAGACTTTCAACAAGGCTGCCACAGCAACTGCTGGGCCACAAATCTCAATGGTAACTTAAATTAACATATGATCACTGACCCCGACAAAGACTGAGAGAGTTGAGAGCGGGGAGTGCTCCCATGGAGGAGTGTAGATGAAAACTGGAAGAGCAGCGAAGAAAAGAAGGCAATCCTCAAGGACTATTTCAGCTGTATCAAAAGACTCCAATCATAAAATCATGTTTTCTGTTTGATTCGATGTAATGCACAGTTGAATAATTTTAACAGTTTCTAATGGCACTAATAATACTACGACCTTCAGTAAGCATTACAACTAAACATAAAGAAACAAAAAAAATTCTCGTAATTGGATCAATAAATGTCAGGATAAACGGAGAAAGACTGAAGTTGTCAAGGATTTCATTTTATTGGGGTCCACAGTCAACACCCATAGAAGAAGCCCAATCAATGCACTATGTTGGCAAATGTGCTGCAGAAGACCCCTTTTAAAATGTAAAAAGTAAAACTTCATCACTTTGAGGATGAAGGTGCACCTGACCCAAATGCTGGTACTTTGATTTGCTTCATCTGCATGACACAGCTGGACAACAGCTAAGGAAACTAGAAAGGAGTTAATGCCTCTGGAATTATGGTGCTGGCAAAGAACACTGAATATTCTATGAAGTGTTATAAGAATGAACAACCATTCTTAAAAGAAGTATAGGCAAGATATTCCTTAGACGGTGAGACTTCATCTCATGTACGTTGGACATATCATCAAGAGAGACCAGTCCCTGCAGAAGGGCATCATGCTTGGTAGAGGAGCAGCGAAAAAGAAGAAGACTGTCAATGAGATGGATTGCCACAGTGTTTACAACAATGAGCTGAAACACAGCCAGGATGCTGAGGCTGGTGCAGGACCAGGAAGCACTTCATTTGGTTGTACGTAAAATAGCTATGATTTGGAATTAACTGGATGGCACTTAATAATAGTACTGCAGCATCTTTCCACGTTATATTCTGTTCTAAGAGCTTTGGATATATTAACTTACTTCTTACAGCACGTGATTATTGTTCCTGTTGCTAGTTGCCACTCCTTCTAGTTCAGGATCTGCGGTGGTGTAGTAGGTTATGAGATGGGCTGTTATCCAAGAGGTTAGCAGTTTGAAACCACCCGTGACCCCTCAAGAGAAAGAATGGCAGGCTCGGAAACCCACAAGGGCAGTTCTACTCTGTCCCAGAGGGTCACTAAGTCAGAATTGACTCAGAGACTGAGCGTTTGGTTTGGTTTGGTTTGGTTTGGTTTGGTTTGGGTTTGGTTGCAGTCTAACTCACAGGGATCCCGTGTGTGCAGAATAGGACTGCTCTATGGGTTTCTCAAGGCTGTGATGTTTCAGAAATCTGTCTTCCAAGGTGCCTTTGGGTAGATTCAAACCATCAACTTTTCAGCTAGTAATCTAGAGCTTAAATGTTTGTGCACCCAGGGATACTTATATAGAACTCAAGCTGAGACTACTTCCAGCACTACAATCCAAATTGGGCACTTGACCAGACCAGCTCTTAGTGACCCAATCCATTTGCTACCTACTGGAACTTTAGACTCGGTCCTTTCAGGGTGCACAACACTCTTTATAAGTCATACCAGAATGATCTGGTGTGGAAAGCCGAGGAAAGAACTGGGCTTTACCTCAAACTCATCTGTAGCTGATTTAAGGACCTGGCACACTACCTTGGGCTTAAAGCTGACCTTCCCTAGTGTGAGAAGAACTAGATGACTGATATTCTAAGGTTACGGAATTGGTGGTCATTGGACTTTAGTTCAGATCTTTGGATCGCTTGCTTTGAGGGTGAAAAACCATCATACACATTTGACATATTCTTCTCTCAAGTGTTTTACATTTTATACTACTATTGGCTAGATCAGTGGTTCTCAACCTTCCTACTGCGGCAACCCTTTAATACAGTTCCTCATGTTGTGGTGAGCCCCAACCATAAAATTATTTTCGTTGCTACTTCATAACTATAATTTTGCTACTGTTATGAATCAGGCAACCCCTGTGAAAAGGGTCATTTGACCCCCAAAGGGGTTACGACCCACAGGTTGAGAACCGCTGGGCTAAATCAATGATACTATCAATAGAATAATTTATGCCCCAGGGGGATGGATAATTTATAATGTTCTCAATCATAAAATGATAATGATGCTTCTATAATGAACCATAGACATATATAAACCATGTATATATAATGAATGGGCGTGAGAATTAAATCTAGTCCTAGTTAAGAACAATTAGTTCTTGTGACATGGCCCTACTCCACTCTTGTCCTCATGAAGAAATCACTAAAGATATGGGTGCCATAACAAAGAGAAGAAACTAGATGGTGCCTATCAGAAAGAATAGCATCTGAGGTCTTAAAGGCTTGTCTTAAAATAAGGAGTTTTTTAAGTGAGGTGTCAACTAAGTCCGCATAAAAAAAACACACCAGACTGTGTGATCCAATGATTGTAAATAAGAAAGTCCAAATTCTAAGGAAATGGTATCTGAGCTTAAATTCTGAGCACCCGGTTTGCAGAAGTCTGTGGACGACAATGAAGGCCCAAAATGCATTTGCAGAGTCCTCCATATGGAGTAAGCCTCCAGTGAATCCCCTCTGACCCTAGTACCGGGATGGGAACAGCCTTGCTATGAGACAGAGACAAAGCAGATTATGGCACACGTAGTTAGGTTAAATATAACACCTTATCATTTGAGCTCCCTTTTGAATGATTTTAAAGTTGTTTCAATTTCTAATATTTCTGCTTTCTTTCTTTTTGATTGAGATATTTCCTTGTTTTGTCAATACTGTTGGGGTTTTTATGTTTGCTTGCTTGCTTCCTGTCTGGGTTTTGTATGATTTTCTACAGAAGAAATCCAGGATAGGTGAATCTACGGCGACAGTAGCTGGGTTAATAATTAGCTGGAATGTCAGAGAAGGTTGGGAAGAATTGTGGAGCTAATAAGAATAAGAAAGAAGAAAATGTTCAAAAATTTATTTCAGCACAACTCTTCTTAATATGACTGAACTATTGAGTTATATGATATGTGGATTATACGCCAATAAAATCTGTATTTGAATGATATATTCTTTCACTGACTATCATATAATAAATCTACATATGATGGACACTCTTAAAAGTTGTATTTTAAGAATCTGTCTTAGGAATGATGCACAAATCAAGACTATTTTGTTTATTTCACAATGAGCTATCCTATATACTTGTATGATTCCAGGAGAGAGTGTGGCGCTCACATGGAATTTTCAGTTACTCAGCTATAAGCAAGGGACTGGATCCAACCGACTCACCCTAATTTGCTGGTGTACTGCAGAGTTGCTGAACATCATTCATCCAGTTAGGAAGATAAGCAAAATGTACATAGCTTCTAGGACCAACTCCAAAATGGGAAAGCAGCATGCTCTGAATTATAATTTCTCTGGAGGCAACGCTTTTTCCTCTATTCAAATCTGCTGACAAAAGTTCCCTCTTTTGCCCCTGCATAATTTAAACTATGATTTGTAAAAGCCAATAGCCACATGACCTCATCTCAACAGCACGCCTCCTACATTGCTCCTTCTGGCAATTGCTTTTGGCAAACAATGATGGCAACACTTGGTCTATGGATACAGGGAGGGAGGACGGGGATAAAGCTAAATAGCCATGCATAAATATGCCTTACGGATCTCTTCACAAATTCCAAGGTGAGTATTTTCACCTTCTATAATGTTAAAGATGCCATCCTCAACTGAGAAGGACAGTTCTTTCAGAGAAATCACCAGCTATGGAGAAGAAGCCCTGGTGGCATAGTGGTTAAGTGTGGGACTGCTAACCACAAGGTCAGGAGTTTGAAACCACCAGCCACTTCACAGGAATAAGATGAGCCTTTCTACTCCTGCAAAGAGTTACAGTCCCAGAAACACCCCAGGGGAGTCCTACCATATCCAATGGGGATGCTATGAGTGCTGAATAGCAGAGAGTTTTATAGAGTGGTAAGTATATACTAGGAAACCCGGTGTTGAGAATAAAATATCCATATTCAAAATAATATCCCAAAGGATACCTCAACATTATCAACAGTTTAAGTTCTTCCTGCTTCCAAGTAGTCATACCTGACCAACTAAGGCTAATCTAGATGTCCTTAATCCATTTTTCATGCACCTTTATCATGGCACATTTTACATCACAGAAGAAAATGGTAATTGCTTATGGACTTGTACCACTGGACACCTGCCATGTGAGTTCTATAAGCGTGCTGCTTATCATGCATCTTCCATGACCACACGGCACCAGGAACATAATGTTGTTGTTAGGTGTCAATGAGTCAGTTCCAACTCACAGCAACCTTACGTGACGCAAACGAAAACATCTCTCAGTCCTGTGCCAATCTCACAATTGTTCCTATGTTTGAGGCCACTGTATCAGCCTCTGGGTCAATCTGTTCCATTAAGGGTCTTCCCCTTTTTCTCTGAAGCACTACTTTACCGAGTACAATGTCCTTCTCGTGCACTGGCACATAACAGAGACGCGATAAATTATTTTAGACTGAATTGATACAGACCCAATCAATTATAAGATGCTAAACCCAAATTTACCTTGGGTTCCAAGGATATTACCACTTTCAGCCAGATTCTAAAGAACTCATGACACCTAAATGCAGTTCAAAGCTTCCACAAATGCGGGGACTTAAAAAAGATCCTGTAAAACATGAATTAAAATATAGCATTTTTCCACCAATTTTTTGAAGCCCCCACATACATTTTAGAAAGCATGAGAAAAAGAAGCTGGATATTTCCCCCATGGTACCCCTTCTAGGAGGGCACTAATTAATAGAGAAAAGTGAAAAAAAAAAAGAATGTCAGAAAAACCCTAAAGATCATAATTCTGATATACTAGTTATTAACAGATTAAGATACAAGCAGGTAGCTGGGTAATCAGGATGAGATTTTTGCCTCATTTTGTTTATACTTTATATGTTGCTGTTTTTATTTTCCATTATTTTATTTCATGGTCTGCTTATCTTGAACTTCATACCTATTTGGAAATCATTAAAATCTGTTTAACTGAGTTTGGATGTGTATCTTATCATGCCTCCCAGTGACTAAAGGGTAGAGGGGGTGCGGGCAATAGCAGAAAGGATAAGCAAGATTTTTATAGCTGAACAATTGTATTGCTTCCAGTGCTCTTCTCCAAATAACCACTTATGCATTTTATCATTTCTAATCTTTTTTAAAATTTTTTATTATTTTGGCTTTACAAGAGTAAGGTCATATGGTTCTCACATCCCTAACTGACCAATTATAAAATAGTTCAAGTCATATATTTTGGAGTTTTTATAAGCACAAAATGTAGAATTTAAAAGAGAAAGAAGAAGGAGGAGGAGGAGGAGGAAGAAGAAGAAGAAAAATAGTAAAGTCTAGATAAAAAAAGATGTAAAGCTCATGCCACCCAATATCAGCTGACAAAGAACATACAAAGATTTGTGTTCTGCTATCATATTCCAGAGCCGGAAATACCACTCATGCTACATGATTCTGGCATGTGTTTGAACCCTGTGAATTAGGAGTCATGCTCACAAGGCAGCCATGTCAAGAATCTGTATGTGCATCACTGACCATCCATCACCAGTAACAGAGATCCACACTTGGGAAACGCAGAGTTGAAAAAAAAAAGGAAGAGATGTTTCTCTAAGGCACTAGCACATAATTAATGAGAAGAAGCAAGGACAGTCCAAAAATATTCATTTGAGCATGCATGCAATCACTCAAGTAATCAGTGTTAAATTCTGACCATGTTCCAGGATTGTGTTGCTTTCTGGGGATATAAAAATAAAAACTTTCCACTTTGTAGAGTTCATTATCTAAGGAAAGAAAAAAGGTTGATAATTTTAATCTAACTTAAAATATACATGAAATTGCAATACAGTGGAGTAATTACATAATAGGTCTTTTGATCTCTTGAGTGCTGCTTCCATGAGCATTGATTGTGGTTCCAAGTAAGAGAAAATCCTTGACAACTTCAACCTTTTCTCCATTTATCATGATGTTATCTATATGTCCAGTTGTGAGGACTGCAATTTGAAAGATTATATAAGCAAAATATTGAATAATGCAGAAAACATCAAGAGAAGATGGAAAGAATACACATTGTTTCTGTACCAGAAAGAACGAGTCAGCCATCCACCATTTCAAGAGGTAGCATATGAGCAAGAACCAATGGTGCCCAAGGAAGAAGTTCAAACTGCCCTGAATGCATTATCCCAAACCAAGGCTCCAGGAATTGAAGGGATACCCGACTGAAATGTGTCAAAAAGCTGTGGAAGCACTAGAAGCACCCATTCATCTATGCCAGGAAATTTGGAAGACAGCTACCTGAACAAATGATCGAAGAGATCCATATTCATTCCCATTCCAAAGAAAGATGACCCAACAGAATGCTTAGACAATAGAATAATATCACTGATATCACACACAAGTAAAGTTTTACTTAAGATCATCCAGCAATGGTTACAACAGCACATTGACGGGAAGCTGCCAGAAGTTCAGGCCAGATTCAGAAGAGGATGTGGAACAAGGGATATCATTACTGATGCCTGATAGATCTTGGCTCAAAGGAGAGGATGCCAGAAAGATGTTTACTTGTGTTTCATTGACTATGCCAAGGCATTCCACTGTGTGGCCCATAACAAACTGTGGATCGCCTTGAGAAGAATGAGTAGGAACTCTGGAACCCTTCACTGTGCTCATCTGGACCGTACACATAGAGCAAGAGGCAACTGTGTGATCAGAACAAGGGAATACCGCGTGTTTTAAAATTAGGAAAGGTGTGTGTCAGGGTTGTATTCTCTCACTCTAATTGTTCAATCTATATGCTGAGCAAATCTTCAGAGAAGCTGGATTATATGAAGAAGAATAAGGCATCAGGATTGGATGAAATCTTATTAACAACTGTGATGTGTAGTTGGCACAACCTTGCTTGCTGAAAGTGAGGAAGAACTGAAGCACCTACTGTTGAAGATCAAAGATTGTAGCCGTCAGTAGGGATTACAACTCAATGTAAGGAAGAGAAAAATCCTCACAACTGACCAAACCAATAAATAACATCATGATAAATGGAGAAAAGGTTGGAGTTGTCAAGGATTTTGTCTTACTTGGATCCCCAATCCATGCTCATGGAAGCAGCAGTCAAGAGAGCAAAAGATGTGTTAATTAGGCCAGCGGTTCTCAACCTGTGGGTTGTGACCCCTCTGGTGGTCCGCCACCCGATTCATAACAGTAGCAAAATTACAGTGATGAAGTAGCAACAAAAATAATTTTATGGTTGGGGGGGTCACCACAACATGATGAACTGCATTAAAGGGTTGTGGCATTAGGAAGGTTGAGAACCACTGCCTTAGGTAAATCTGCTGCAGGAGAGCCCTTTAGAGGATTGAAGTGTACGGATGTTACTTTGCAGACTAAGGTGCGCCTGACCCAAAGCCATGGTATTCTCCATTGCATCATAGGCATATGAAAGTTGGAAAATGAAAAAGGAAGACCACATATAACTTGATGCATTTGAATTGTGGTGCTGAAGAAGAATACTGAACGTACCATGAACTGTTAAAAGGACAAATCTATCGGTATTAATAGAAGGACAGCCAGAGTGCTCGTTAGAGGCAAGGATAGCAATACCCCATCAGAAATATTTTGGGCATACTGCCAGGAAAGACCAGTCCCTGAAGAACATCACGTTAGGTAAAGGGGACACACAGTGAAAAAGAAGGCTTTCGATGAGATGGATTGACAGTGGTGGCATCAATGGGCTCAGGCACAGGAACAATTTGGAAGGATGGCACAGGACTGTGAAGTGTTTCGTTCTGTTATGCATAGGGTCACTATAGGTAAGATCTGACTCAATGGTACCTAATAACAAAACTTAATATGACTCTACTAGCCATACTCTGTGTAACCCCAGTGAACAACTTTTCCTGATAAGCCTGGGAAAGAAAAGATGGAGGAAGATGCTGATAAGATATGTGATTCAGGTGTGTGTGACTGACTGTTAAACATGCTGTGATTGTAAAAGGTTGGAAGGCTAACGTGTGGAGTGGTCAAACTTGCCCCCTTGCTGGGTATGGAGTGAATCATCTCAGAAACAGGCTGGGGTAATCTTAGGACTATCAAGGGGTGGAGCAGTCTTTTGAAATCTGACATTCCTGAGCATTGAACCTCCTTGATCCAGGAATAGAAAGCGGAGACACCTCAGAAGTAAGAGAAAATTGGGAAGGACTGGTAGATGCAGAATCAAGGGCCAGAGCACAAAACAGAGAAGTAGGCTTCCAAGTTCACAATGTGAGCAAAGTGCCGTTTTCCGGGGAGCTTCCCTAATAAACCCCCTAATTGTGAGTATGATCTGCGAGTTCTGTGTGGTTGTTGCAAGGAATAGGGAACCCTGGTGGCACAGTGGTTACGAATTGGGCTGAGATCCACAAGGTCAGCAATTCAGAACCAGCAGCAGCTCCTCTAGAGTCCGATGGGGCTTTCTACTCCTGTAAGTGTTACCGTTTCAGAAACAGGCAGTTCGACCTCGCCCTATAGGGTTGCTGTGATTCTGCCTTGACTTGACAGCAGTGAGCTTGGTTTGGTTGCAATAAAGGATCCAAACCGAGCAGAGAATGCTGTGGGAGCGGCAGTTGGTGTCCTGTCAACATTAACAGCGAAGGCTGGAGGGTGGGTACGTGTCTGACCTCAGCCTCACAGGAAATCAGTCTTTGGTTGGTGTGGAGTTTGATTCTCCTTCCCCCTTGTAAAACCAGAGCAGGTCAGATACTGCCTCTGTGTCATTGTTTTTTAACATATTACTATGGTGAGAAGTCTTGGTTGTGATTGGTTTTTAAAATATTTGGCTGTTAACTGAAATGTAGGAGTTCCAACGTACCAACTGCACTGTGGGAGAAAAACTTTGCTTCTGTAAAAGTGTATACCCTCAGGAGCCCTATGGTGCATCCTCCTGTGCGATATAGGGCCACTACAACTTGATGGCAGTGGGTCTGGTGATGAGCAGAGCTTGGGTAGTGCAAGCATTTGTGACCAGTTGCCCACTGATAGGTCCGAACGCAGCCAGTGGCTCTGTGGGAGAAGGACCTGGCAAACTGCTTCCACCAAAATTAAACTAAGCTCACTGCAATCAGGGAGATTCCTACTCACAGTGGCCCTATCAACAGCAGAGTGCTACTCTGAGCCACCGTGAGTGGGAATGGACGTGGGAGCTGACGGGTTTGGTGTTGGGTTTGCTGGCGAGGGCTCCGAGGGGCTTTCTTCAGCAAAGAATGCCCTGAGGAAAGGAGCGCCAGCTTAGCCAAGTCTTAAGTGATAGGAGTTCCCAAGCATGTAGCTGGACCTTCTTGTGTACGATGAAAATAAGGTGGCAGGGTAAGGGAGACATGCAGGAGGACATGGGAAGGAAGAGTAAGAAAACTACAAAAAGACAGCCAGAAGAAAGATAGACAGTGTGGTAGGATTGAAGCAGATGGACGGAAAGAATGTGCTAAGAAATGGAGCATCACCAATTGCAAAACTTGAAAATGAAGAAAACTTGGCTTTTTCCTATAGGTACTAGTGGACAATGGAATAGTTTTGAACAGGAAGTGGGGTAACCGGGGTTGTTCTTGCCTAAATGGGATGAGCCGGCTCAAACAGTCCATCTTTGACATAAGTCAATTTTTAGCACCATGTCCTGGTTCACATGTAAACCGGTATCAGAATTAAGCTAGAAAGCAGCACAAAGCTTTTAAGGTGAAGCAAGAAATTGTTCAGAATGAGAGCCATTCAGGGCACTCTTGGTAGTGAGAGGAGTCTTGTTGAGGTCCATGGAGTTCAGAAGAATGGACTGAGCCCTGTTGGGGAAGCAGTCTCCTAAAAGAACTGCCGGACAACCTCAACTGCCACGAATTAGGCATCCTTCCCCACCACCCGTCTGTCACTTCAGCATGTTGTGATGGTTTGAATATTGGTAGGATGCAGGAAGGTATGGCACCAGTACTTTAAATATGGCAAGGTGATACATGGTGGAAAGGTTTCAGAGTAAGACAGACTAGAAAGAAAGGTCTGCTCCTCTACTTCCCAAAAGTAGCCACTGGGAACTTTGGAGAGCACATTAGCCGGAAGAAAACTAAATGTGTGGAAAACTATTACAAACAGCAATCTTATGGTAATAGATACTCAAAAAAATATTCACTAATAAGGGAATAACTAAGCTATATTTATTCAATGAATTATTAACATACTAATTATAAACTCATTGTAAGCATAATTTTAGTAATACCAAAAAACCTCCCTTTCAAATTAGTGAGAAAAGCAAAATATAAAATTGTACGCAATATGACAATATGCTATCCTAGTGAAATAAATATGAACATTAAAAAAATAATTAAACTAAGGCATACAACAAAGTTATCATAATCAATGGAATATGGTTTTGACAAAGGCATGCAGATCAATGGAACCAGAATGAAGAAGCCAAAAACAAAACCACACAAACATAGTTAATTTTTGCCAAGGATGCAAAGGTAATTCAGCAGAGAACAGTCTTTCAAACAACTGATGATATAACAATTGGATATTCACATGCAAAATAAAAATGAAGAAATTAACCTTGACATATACTTTGTACCTTATACAAAAAAAATAACTGAAACTGGATCAAATACCTAGGTATACTCCAGAGGAGAAAAATGTTTAACTTTGTGTTAGGCAAATAAATAGTTCTTATATACACCACCAAAAGCATGATCCAAAAATGTAAGATATAAACTGATCTTCAAATTTAAAGCTTTTTCCTTTGCAAAATATCCTCTTAAAAGGACTAACAGACAAACCACAGAAAGGGGAAAACAATCTGCAAACTACAAAAGGTGTATGTATTTCCAGAATATAGTCAAAGTTTCCAATTCAGCAATCAGAAAACAAACCTATGTTTAAACAAATATGCAGAAGATGTTAACAATGTAAAAAAATATTAACAGGCACTTAACTAATGATGTGTTCTTGTTGTTAAGTTCAACTGAGTTGTTTCCATTTATCGAGACCCAAATTACAACAGGAGATCCCACCCCCTGCACCATCTTCACAATCTATTATGTCTGAACCCATTGCTGCAATTACTGTTCCAATAGATCTCCTTCACTAACCCTCAACGGAATGTGATGATCTACCAAGCGTGATTTAAAAGCAGTAGGTACAGCAATGAAGGTGATTGTGATGAACAATTTGTTGTGAACAGAAAGTTGGTCCAATTGTTTCAAAGTGAGAGCAAATGTACATAACATTAAAAGGCAGGTAAGAGTTGTCTGTAAAAGTCTGAGGTTCATAACCCCAAAGTGCCTTTTGCTCTATGTAAATTTTGAAAAGATATAAATAACTTTGATGCCCTCAAGAAGTCTCCTGTTACCTTGCATTCGGCCAGGCAAATCATATGAGAATCAAATCATATGAGAATCTGCAGCAATCAGTTTTGGAAAAACAAGCACATACACACTTGTGAAAATCAAGCACTTAATCATAAAATCATCTGGTTCATCAATTATACATTTTCTGTCTCAACTTCTTAGAAAGCAGGGAAGCAAAATATATGTATTAGTATGACTAGGTTTAAAGTGCCTAATATGTAAAATTCTCCTTTAATCTTACTCTGACTCTGCAAATAGTAATGCTTATTTGTTTACCAATGGAAAGGCAAAGCCAAAATAAATAAAACATTTCAGTGAAATGTTGAGTTTTCATGTAACAGAGGCAAGAATGTCAAGCTGCTGCTGTTGTTCAGAATAGCACTGAATAGGGATGAATCAATATCAGAAAGAGTCAATGTCCTCAGAATTCCACCAAAAACATGCCTGGCCATGGCAATTCTGCGCTATACATTACCGGAGATTAAAAAAAAAAAAACCTAGAGTTTTATCTGCTTTCTACACACATCCATAAGCCTGTGAAGAGAAAGGCACAGATACATGCACACACACGCAAAACCCAACCTACACAGCCAACTGAGAAGGTTGTACAAATAAGTCATTTTAAAAGCTGAAACTTGATTTTTTTTAAACTTATGGAAAGGATCCTTCTGTTAATCAAACAAATGCCCTCATTTCAAAAGTAAGGCAATCTGCACCTGGCAGGATTTATAACCTCAGAAACCCTATTTAGGGTCGGTCACTATGAATCCGAAAAGACTCAGTGGCACTGGTTTGGGTGGTTGTAACAAGAAGCCCTGATGAGACAGTGGGTTTATCACTGGGCTGTTAACAGAAAGGTCAGAGGTTTGAATCCACCAGCTCTTCTGTGGGAGTAAGATGGGCTGCCTGCTCCAGTAACTAGATTTTCTCCTGCACAGACTCCAGGCTTGATGGTGCAAGACCCATAGGATTCCAATACATAGTTAGATTGGGAGATCTACCACCATCAAGTCGATTCCAACTCATAGTGGCCCTATATAGGGCTTCCAATGTTGTAAATCTTTACCGAATCAGAGAGCCTCATTTTCCTCCCAGGGAACAGCAGATGGGTTTGAACCACCAGCTTTACACTTAGCAGTTCAATTCTTACCCGGCAGCAATACCTTTCATTATGATTTCCACATCTGCTTCCAGTAGTTGAGATAACCACTCAATTTTAAACATTTAAACTAAGAGGTAAATTTCTATCTCATAAAAGCTTTCACATGTAGAAACTGGGCAGCCAATACGGAAGAAGACTGAGGAAGAACTGATACGGTTGAATTAGGATGTTAGTGATACCATGGATGAAAGAAAAATGAAGTAGGAAATCCAATTTCTCCTCAGAAACAAGGTTGTTAAGACTTTGTCTGGCTCACGTTGGGGAGAAGAGACCAGTCCCTGGGGCAAAGTATCATGCTATGTAAGTTAGCAGTGGAGGGAAAGGAGAGGATGCTGACTGAGATGGATTTATACAATGACTGTACTAACAAGGGGCTCAAACATAGCAACGATTGTAAAGATGGTCCAAGATCAGGCAGTATATCATTGTGATATATGTACGGTCACAGTCAGATCCAATTAAATGATATCTAACAAAAACTAGGAAGCACACCTGGTAGCATGATGGTTATAGCTGCAATCTGAAAGGTTAGCAGTTTGAAACCACCAGCCACTCCCTGAGAGAAAGATGGGCTTTCAACTCTCGTAAACAGCTATAGTCCTAGAAACATAAAGGGGCAGTTCTACCCTGTTCTATAGGGATGGTGTAAGTCAGCACTGACTGGATGGAAGTAAGTTTGGTATTTGGCTTGCTTCAGGTTTTAACAACTAGAAATAAGAGGATAGAAATACAGCATTAAAGTTACATAAACTGCCAATGAATATATATATATATATATATATATGTGTGTGTATGTATATATGTATGTAATGGAGTTGGATGAAAATAAAGACTGACACTGACCCTGACCCGAATTTCTGACTAACTAGAGTTTACATTACCGCTAGGGATATGTATGGGTTCCTGACTTCCCTGCCATTTTCAAGGACACTATTGAGTGGGCATCACTGCAGACCACCTATCCCTGCTTACCTTGATAATGTCACCACATGGAATTCCAAATGACTGGATTTTTCTGGTGCCAGACAGTGTCTGGTACACAGCCAGCACTGAAGAAGTGTTTATTAAATCAAACACAATTCTAAAGTGATAAACTACACAGTGGAAATGTCCAACACACACAATGAAACTGGAAGGCATGTCTTTGACAGTCATGCAAGCAGCCCAGGGAAAAAAAAAAAGGAACATAGAATTTGGTGTTTGGTGTCAGAAAGAATTATGCTAAAACCCAGCTCAGCCATTTTCTAGGTGCTTACATCTTCCTGAGGCTCACCCTCCTTATCAAAAGAAAGGGAATTAACCTCCTTCCCAGACTTGTTCTCAGGATTCAAATAAGGATGTATGCACATATCTAGCAGAGCACCCAGGACAGGGCGAGTACCAGATAAATATCCCTCCCCTTCTTTCTAAGTGTGCAGTTCTCCAGATTTCTTTTTTACAAAACTTAAACAAATGCTAGAACAAGAACTTCTGAATAAGAATCTAATGTAATCAGGATAATGGAAAATGTGATTAGGAAGGATAACTGAGCGAAGGTAACAAGCAAGATGCTGTCTCTGCAAGCTCACTTGCAGACAGAGCCTCAGAAGCCAGCAGTTGGGTCCCCAAGTCTCGTCTTCTGCCAGCTGCTCTCTAGCCCAGGCGTGGTGCAAAGTAGCTCCCCATGTGACAGCAGCTCAGCGACCCACATGAAACAGCAACTCTCAAAATCCAGTCCAGACTCAACTGTGCAGGCCTTATCACTGAGTTCCACCATATTTCAGCAGCAACAGGCCCCGGCTGCAGGCTGCCACTCAAGTGACAGCAGGGAAGACCTTGTGAAAATCACTGAATATTTGCTGTACCTCTTCTCCTCCTACTCTCTAAATGTATCCATTCAAAACTCAAGCCGTGAGCACGACAGGAGAGAGGAGATGTGTGAGGGCTCATGTCCCCTCCCCTCTGTCCATTTCTTCCTGCCCTTGAGCGCAGATGCACAACACAGAACCTACAACATAGTAGGTTGCCTAGAGTTGTGGAAGTCTTTGAGAATGTAATGACTGGTATGTGGTTACCACTTCAAGACTGGGTCTTCTTTTCTTTTTTTAAAGAGGGAAGAGAATTGGAGAAAGTGAGGAAATTTAAATTCTTAAGAGGATGTGTGAAAGGGACTATCCTTTTAAGATCGTAATGAGTTTTAATCTCTGTCCAAAGGGGATTACCATAGCTACTGTCATTAACATTTGGTAATACCTTTGCAGTCCATTGGAGAAGATATTACAATACAACAGTAATTATGAAAATACTAACAAGTTTATTCTAATAATAAATGTGGGCTTTTCCTCTCCTGCTGAGGAGTTCTGAATATATGAGTTTTAATAAAATGCTAAACAATCATATATTAAAAAGTCTTTGGGGGAACTACCTTCCATGAAGGAAAAATGTAATTGAAAATACTCGCTACAAAATCATATAAAAGGGATTGGGTGCATACAAACCTCGCTGTTAGGGAACATGTGTTTTTACTTAACCTGAGGTTGTGAATACAATTCTGAGACTGTAGAGTTAAGTTCTCATAACCAAAATATTATCAGTCATAATCTTGGCCATATAGCCCGGTTGTTTCACAACAAATCTAAGATGCCACCAAGATCCAATTTTAAATGTTACATTCAAATTATATATCTTATTTTCAAATAAAGCGAAGGCATCAGAGAACATCCTCTTAAGACCCCATGTTCCTATCGATGAAAGTAACGCATAATGAAACTGTGCCAAATGGACATTGGATAGCAAAGGTAGTTACAGTTAAAATACTAGCACAGTGATTTTTAATCAAGATGAATGAATAATTTACACATTTGCATGTGCAGTTCAACATAATTAGTATCATTAGAAAATGTTTAGTTTCTTGGTGCTGATAAAATAGGTTTTTCTTCTAAAAGAAAAACTAGAAGCCTTTCTAAAATAGCCTTCTAATTTTAATTGTGGTGGTGGTGGTGGTGGTGGGTGGCGTCGAGTGGGTTCTAACCCATAGCAGCCATATGCACAACAGAACAAAGCATTGCCCAGTCCTGAGACATCCTCAGAGTTGCTCCTATTGTTCATAAATTTAATAATGTATACCAATTCACAGTTGCACCAAGTGCAAGTCCACCCTTATAAAAAGTCACCTTAAATCCAATAAAGGGGTCTGATAGCAGTCCCTTTCAATCCACAAAGACAATAATATGATATCAAATCTAGAGTGTCAACAAGTTTATGATCACAGACACTTGATGCACTGAACATTGTACCTACCCTTCAATAATGCTTGCAGCGTGACGGGGCCTGACGGTTACCATAGTGATCATGTGGCAGCTTCTGATTTATTACCTCATTCCTCAGGCTTGTGATCGTTCTTGGGCTATACCTTCAGCAGCTATTTCAGATTTGAGAGCTACACAATGATAAATGTCCACTATCTAAAGGATATATTCAACAGAATGCAGCCTTGGAGAGCAATGCTTTAAATGCAAATTGCCAGCTATTCCTTCCCTTCAGAATATGGAAGAGTGACTCCAGAGCCATGAAACCAAGAGACCTCTGCCCTCTGACACACTGATTCGTCTCCTTGGGGACTGTCATTTTCAGGGACACCACCCAGTGAATATGTAAGCCGTCTGAAAGAGAAAATAAGGCAATAAATTCTGCTGAAGTTAGCCCAAGGAGCACATTGATTGCAAAAAAAGCAGGCAAGCATCTGAACAATTAGTGAGGCATACAATTATGCAGTGCCAACTGTTCGATGTATTTAGAAAATTATCACCACTGGTCAATAAATTATGCCATTTCACCGGCCACTAATTGACACAGCGAACGCTTCCACACTGAACCCTGAAAAGCGCATTTCAGGGAATAAATCTCACAGTTGGGTGTCCATTTGCCAATGATTTCTAGTTTAACATGCCAAAGGGTGAAGAGCTCCCATAAAAACTGTCAGGTTTTATCTGATTTTTGCTTTAGGGAAAACATCCCACACACAATATCACAGATTTGTCACAGAAGTCTGTCACACAACTAGTTAGTACATAGATGCCAGCCCATGTGCATATGGATTAACATGTTGAAAAGAGTATGATCTATAACTCTTTATTCTAGGATATTGTTTCCGTCTATTATTTCATTTGACTGCATAGCAATAAGATATGAACGTATGGCCTTTCAAGCTTATCAAAACTCCATAAGCTATTACTCCATACACTAATTTGTGTATTAGCAGGTTCCAACATGGATACCAAGTTATTGATGCTGCCACCTAAATCCCTTGCTTTGACAGTAAGGATATTACTTTTAAGATAGACAACAATCCCCACAACCATTGGCTGTTCAGAGCTTTGTTTACAGAAACCTTATTCTGAGAACAAATGCTCACACAGAGTTTTCACAGCCTCACAGATCAGCAAAAAGACCAGTTTTCTATCTCGTCTGCAGGTTTGATATTAAAGCACTGCCCAGCCGGGAATGTGCCTGTCTGACTCACAAGACTCAACGGTGGAAATATACTTCCCATTTCCTGTTTTATTAATTCAACAAATACATACATTTCTTCTTATGCGATACATTCATGGTCTCCCTATAAATCATGGCTGACTGATGCAAAGACATAAAGGCAATACTGGATACTAAATCTTACTTTGTTTTATTGGTGGTTGAGGCCAAGGAGAACATCAAATAAGTCAAAAGGTCTCCCATTTTCAAATAACTAGAAAATAGACATGTCTGCATAATCATTTGAGGAATTAGTTTTAAACTGCAAATGATACTTAGAGATCCAAGTTGATTTTTTCAGTACTATCCTATGGTTTGGGTTTGGATTCGATCTTAGAGAGGTGGCAGAAATTGATTGCTCTAAAAATTAGCTATTTGCTTCTGTACTGGGAAAAGAAAACCCAATAGATTACTGACAACTCTCCACCCACTCATCTACCATGCCCCCAGCCCTTTGTAGAAAAGGGTTACACTTCAGTAAGCAGAGCAAGCCATTTAATTGAATCTGACCTGTCTGTTCTTACAACTGGGAATTCAAGGTACCTCACATGATACTAGTTTGCGGTTAATATCTTTTGACTTCAAATTAGATACAAAAGAAGGGAAATTCAAATAAGAACTTAGAAAATCACAAGACATCAGCATCTAGAATAGTGTATTTCATTTTAAAAACCTGTATCCATTTATTTGGTATTAAGGAGTACTCAAGTTAGAGAGGATTTTTTAATGCTATATAGAAACTCTATTGTATGCAGGAATAAATTAGGCAAATATAGGAACTGCAAGGGTGGTTATCCTTAAATATGCCAAGGTAAACAAGTACAGTGAACCCTC
>NW_022103898.1:54127418-54170758 GCF_000313985.2 Echinops telfairi
TTTAAGACCCCAGATGCTATATCTTTTTGATAGCCGGGCCATTGGTAATATTCTTAAAGCTGCTCTACCCCACTCCACCTACCCAGCATCCTTTTTAGCAGGACACCGCCATGCACACACACCATTGAGTTGACCCCAATGTGTAGCGACCCCATATAATGTTTCAAGGTTTTCTTCCAAGGAGTGACTGGGGGGATTGAACCACCAACCCTTTACTAAGCCATCAAACAGAGCAAAGAAAACACCATAAGTCATCAAATGGAGCTTTTGATGACATCCCATTATCCCGTTCTGCTTCCTCCTTAACCTACTAAGCCTCCCAGTGCAGCAAAGATAAGTGATTGCAAATAAAAAGAAATTAAAATCTACCAATCCCTTCTTGTCATTTAATTCTGAGCTACATCTTCACCAATCCAGACTTCGCATTAGGGAAGGGAGGAAGAAAAGGTGTTGACAGGAGGTCCCAGTCTTCAACACCTTCTGTTTCAAGAGCTCCTGCAAATTCAATCACTTTTCTTACCTACATAGCCCACTAGGAGTTAACAACTGTCAGCCAGGCAAGCGTCTTTCTGGCTCAGAGGTCAGCAATCTTATTAAATCTCTATACTACCATTGGGACTACATAATGCCCACACTGCTCAGAGCAATGTGGGGGGGAGGGGGGCAAACAGTTAGAAAATGTAGAGGTGAAATGAAAAAGGAATTGAAACTTGCTAAGAGAAAGCAGTAGAGGGAAAACCACCAACTTCTACCACAGGTACATTGCCTCCAGGTCTTTACCTTTCTTCTTGGTATGCATCAATCAAGATGTCATTTGCTGTAATTAAATAAATAACCACTGTAGCTGGGAAACTCCCCTCTCTGAAGCAGAGCATAATTTCACATTTTGTAATAGAGGTTATTCTTCTGTGAATAAACTGCCCACACCCAGAAGTGCTGGTGTAGTCATCTTTTGGCATTTTGTAGACAAGTGCTAAACTTCTGCAAGTATGAAACATATTGACATTTATTTTTATAATGGCAATGCTCCAAGATAGAATGCACTGTCTTTCATTTTAATGAAGCAAGAACTAGGCTAGAGCGGATGCACATGATGTAGCTTCTCATTTTTAATCTCATTTATATATGCTAAATACATTATTAAACAATCTTTCAAGCATCAGTCTCGGGTATGCGATTACAAGTTTATGTCCCTTCTGTTCGCAAATGTTTATTTTTGCCAAAAGAACCAATGATCACTGAGCTTGTATTAAGATCACAGTATTAGATGCCGAGCTGTATCGACCATTTCAAAGACTATAAATTGGAGGGGAGGTAATGCTTGCTTTATTTAGCAAAATAAAACTGGTAACTCACAGTGCATAAAAATTGGCTAGTTTCTAGAGAAAGCCTCCTTGACAGCATTCAAGAATATAACGTGGCCTGTGCGCACATTGTGCAGGATGTTTAAACGTCGCAGGTAATGAAAGACACAACTACCCTTCAAGACACCAGGATGGTACGGGAGGGGGGCAGGGCTCGGTGAGGAAAGAGGGAACAGCCATGCCACTTGAGGAGCAGGTGAAGCTCTGTAGTTTTCTCACCTGGAGAAACGGATTCAACCCCAGAAGGGCTATTTATTATGAGGGGAATTAGGTGTGTCTGTCCCTAATGGAGCCAGCTTATCACACTAGTAACCGTGGGTAAGGAATTTAGACAAACAGGTCCCAGCAAAATATAAAAGAAAAAAATTATTTAATTGCCATTGGTAATTGGGAAGAGCTTTATAAGTTAGTACATAAGTATTATCTGGCAAGAATACCTGAAAGGAAGATTATGGATACAATTCAAGCATAAGAAAAATTGCTCTGTGACCTTTCACATCCCTTTTGACCAGACATGGAGCCCTGGTGGCACAGTGGTTACACACTGGACTGCTAACCACAAGGTCAGCAGTTGGACACCACCAGCGGCTCTCTGGGAAAAGCTGAGGCTTTCTACTCCCATCAAGAGCCACCGTCTCAGGAACCCACAGTGCCATGTCCTACAGGCTCATGATGAATTGGCATCAACTTGATTGCAGTGAGTTTCGTGGGGGTTTTGACCAGCTAACCTATGGTATCAGATCACTGGAAATGTTAACCAGATCTAGAGTAATAGTATTCTCTACTTGTTAAAATAGTAGTATTTTACACAAACCAGTTTTTACATGTTCAATTCCACAACAATAACATGACCATGTCCTACAGCCATCACCACTATCTTTTTCCAAAATCTCCACTACCACTTCCCACAGAAGCTCAACTTTGAAATACTCTAAGGACTAATTAGGTCCCCAATTACCTATTGCCAATGTCAACTGGTCAACTACAAAATTAGGTTCCCAAGATAGATTTCCCTTTTCTACGAGTGTGGTTTTAATCCCAAGCAAATGCACCATGAAAATACATTAAACATTGAATATGGCACCAAACACAATTTAAATACTTCAGTTCACTTTCTCTCTCCTAGTCTCCAGGCCATGATTCACGGGCAGAGAAGATGGAGCAGAAGCATCCTGATAAACAGAAGGATTGGTTCTGATCTCTCAAATAAACTTTTTTTGTCCCCGTCACTTTTGTGCCCCGTCAGCCTGACATCACTTTAACATCATGTAATTTTCTGCAGTTCCCATACAAACAGTCCCTTCAGTGGTGGGCTACGGAGGTAAGTAGTTGAAGAATTTGCCTTTTCTCACTGAGTTTCCCAGTCAGATGCTTACTTTTATGAACTGGGACCCTATTTGTTGATGTTGATCTGATGCTTATTAACTATTCTGTGAAAGAAAAGCTGGGCTACATTGCTTTAAATATCCTTCAAAGCTAAGAGGTCACATAACCTAACACAACTTGGGAAAATCAAAACTGAATTCAACTGCAAGAAATTTAACAAATCTAAATAATGTTGAAATAGTGATTCCCCCACCCCCAACCCCCATCTGTCCAAGCAGTAGAGAGCATTATCATGATTCATTCATTGAATACTTACACAGCACTACAGGTACCGGGTATTGTTTTAGGTCCTGAACATGTAGCAATACTCTCAAGAAAGTAGTGTCCTCATGAATTTTTACTTTAGTGACATATTTAAACACTTATGAAGTGCTTGTGCAATAAAAACTCACGCTTCTGTAAACATCCATTTATACAGAAAGAATATATGTGTACATGTTCCATATATAGATCACATAAAATATGACTCTAGAAAGAAACAAAATAAAATTCTCTGAAAATTTAACAGGAAAGTTAGGCACTGATCAGATAGTTTTGTAACCAAATACTAAAAGATTTCACTCTGTAACCAAAAGATTATTGTTCTAAAGTCCAAGCCTGAGAACCCATCAAGCACAGGCCATGTGATAAGGAAATACTGCCTGTGAATGCTTTACTGTTTTTAAGAATTTCCATCATCACCAAGTGAGCAAGCACTGTGCGCCTAATTTTAGGCAGATTTTATTACCCATTCTACCTTTAAGTGCTTACTATGTATGTGTGGTGTGTAAGCTATAAGTTAAAAGACATGATCCCATACTCAAGGGACTCAGAGTATACTAGTCAAAATTAGACCAGTATTATTGAAATCATAGTATAATGCCATAATAGATATAATTGTTAAAGCACTAGAAGACGGACCGTTGGAGAGCAGTCAGTAGTAGTACAAAGTTGTTGCAAAGAATTTAATGAAGATTTTGGAGAGATTGAAAGGCCAGGTTGCACATGAGCAAGGTAGGGCCCAAAGTATGTCTCCCCTGAAGTCTATCAAAGTCAAGGGCAGAAAGGACTGAACCCAGAAGCAGCATCCAGACCTCATGGTGCAGAGGACAGTGTCAGGTGATACCATCAGGGCCACTAAAGGGCTTCTCAAAGATATGCAGAGCACGGCCCAAGCCCCTGGCATCAGATCACAGTCTAAACACAGGACCCAGCCGTGAGAGAGCCCTGGACCTCATAGGATGATACTCAGAAACTCAGCGGATGATGCCGGGTCCAAAGGGTATTCAAAGGGAAGAATGAACTGGGCAGACCCCAGGCACTGTAAAGAGCAGGTCCTGACTCATGGTTCCTTTTATGCTGAACCAATCTAAATATTGTTGGGCTTCTGAAATTGCCTCTAAGAAAACAATACCCCTTAGCAATCAGATGGAAATGAGTCTGTAAGCAAGAGTAAAGGGATTGAAAAGACTAGCCTGAGAGGAAGCCAGGGTCACAGGTATGGCATTTCAGCTGTTCTAAGAGTTTTTCCACCCTCTAATTGGCCGAGGCATAAAGCTATCAGACTCGAGACATATCAGTCACAAACACTAGAAAAGAGTTTCTCCCATCCACTGTGTAATTTAAATTCCTATTAAAATTAGATCAAATACCATCAATATTTTTCCTCTAAAAATGTCCAAGTTACAGAATTAATACAAGATGTGTAGTCTAGCCTGCTAAGAAATAATTGTGCATTTATTTCGTGGAAAAACAAAACTAATTTTAAGTTAATGGAGCAAAAAATGACCTTGAGCAAGATACCTATTAGTATCTCTAAACCTAATGTTTACCCTTACGTAAATTGAACATAACAGTGTCATTGTGAACATTAAATGAGAAAATGCATGAGATTACCTTATTTAAGTACATATTTTATAGTTACTATCACCATATTACACTGACTCTTCAAGGCCACCAACTGTAATACACAGTATTTTGTTATAACAATGAAGACAATAAGAAAGAAATAATATCCTACAAAAGAAACAATAGGGACTGACAATTAACCAAGATGCAACATTGACTATATGATGCATCCCGACTTCCAGAGATTTTTTAAATGCGTCTTAATTTCCAAGAAAAAGGACACTAAGTAGAAGTAAAAACAACCCCTTTAAATACAAGACAGCCATGCCTGAGAGGAATTCATCTACACTCAGTGAAGAGTGACTCATCACGAACTCAATCATCACTTTGCCCCCACTTGACACTTTCCCTGCATTCCCCTTCTCCTGAGATCACAGGCTAGAAAATCATGTGGAGCAGATCTACTAGGCAACACATGGGATCACCGTAAGTCAAGATCGACTCAAGGACAATTGGTTTGCTTCTTCTGACTTTGATTAAGGGACTATAGGGAATCTCAGGGTGGTGCAAACTGCTAGCCAAAAGGTTGGAGGTTCAAATCTACCCAGAGGCTCCTTGAAGAAAGGCCTAGAGATCAAATTCAAAAGTAGCAGATATTGGAAACCCTACGGATGCACATATAAGTTCACCAAGTCTAAGAATCAGCAGGTGTTGATAGTGAAAGAGACAAAAACTCACATGATAATCTGCTAAAACATTTGTGGGTCTTTTCCTCCAGTTAGGGTACTACATACGTGCTTCCTGAAGTACAGACCTATCTCTGTTAGTTTTTTAATCTAGCTCAATGCCTGTTTAATGAATAGCTTAAAAGAATGACTCTATGAGGTATCTAAAACAACCAATAGAACTATCCTAATCCAATGTTTGATTGGTCTATAAATGATGAAATGTGAAAACAGGGATAAGTAGCAAATGCCCTAATCTGTACTTCCCAACTCATGTTTTATACTAAATCTTTTTCCTCAAGTAACTTACCAAGAGAGTCATGAAAAGTCTGATCTCCTGATTTACTAAGTTGGAAGATACACGTTTGTCTGAAACAAGAATTAAATTATAACTCTAAATGTATCAAATGAAATGAAATGAAATCCTAGGCAAATAATCAAATATGAGCTGGGGATGGGCCTGTCTTCTTTAATAATACCATAAAAGTAAACAGATGTAGCCAAAATTTGAGTTGTATTTAAAACAAGTGTCAGATCATTGGGTGAGGGCATGTAAGAATTTTTTTTATTTAAATCATTTTATTGGGGGCTTGTACAACTCTTATCACAATCCATATATATACCCATTGTGTCAAGTACATTTGTACATTTGTTGTCCTCATCATTCTCAAAACACTTGCTTTCCACTTGTGCCCTTGGAATCAGCTCATTTTTCCTCCTCCCTCCCTGTTCTCCTTTCCCTCATGAACCTTTGATAATTTATAAATTATTATTATTTTATCATATTATACATAGCCCGATGTCTCCCTTCACCCATTTTACTGTTGTCCATCCCCCAGGGAGGAGGTTTATGCAGATCCTTGCAATTGGTTCCCCCTTTTAACCCCACCTCCACCCTCCCAGTATTGCCACTGTCACCACTGGTCCGGAGGGGTTCATCTCTCCTGAATTCCCTGTGTTTCCAGTTCCTATCTGCACCAGTGTACATGCTCTGGTCTAGCCAGGTTTGTAAGGTAGAATTGGGATCATGATAATAGGCAGGAAGGAAGCATTTAAGAACTAGAGAGAAGTTGTGTGTTTCATCGATGCTACACTGCACCATGAGTGACTAGTCTCCTCCCTGCTACCCCTTTGCAAAGGGATGTACAGTTGCCTTGGGTCTCCACCATGCAGTCCCCCTCATTCATGATATGATTTTTTGCTCTTTGGTGCTAGATACCTGATCCTTTCGACACCTGGTGATCATACAGGGTCGTGTGCTTCTTCCATGTGGGCTTTGTTGCTTATGAGCTAGATGGTCACTTGTTTACCTTCAAGCCTTTAAGACCCCAGATGCTATATCTTTTGATAGCCGGGCACCATCAGCTTTCTTCACCACATTTGCTTATTCACCGGCTTTGTCTTCAGTGATCGTGTTGGGAAGGTGGGTATTACAGAACGTCTGTTTAATCGAGCAGTGTTCTTGCATTGAGGGAGGTCTTGAGGGGAGGCCCAATGTCCATCTGCTACCTTAATACTAAACCTATAAATATATGCACATAGATCTATTTCCTCATCATCATATATAAATATATTTACATTTGTACATGCCTGTATTTAGGTCTCTATATATGCCCTTTGCCTCCTAGTCCTTTCCTCTATTTCCTTTTACTTTCCTCTTGTCCCACTATCATGCTCAGCCTTCATTTGGATTTCAGTAATTCTTCTCGGTTACATTGCCCTTGATCACTCCCTACTAGGGCTCCCAGCCCCTCCCCTTGCCACTGGTTTGAATCACTGGTTGTTCCCCTGTCCTTGGGATGGTTAACACCACTTCCTTTACCCCACCTCCCCCTCTTCCATGCTCCCACCCCCACCCGGGCCGACACCATCGGTCTGATGTTTTCTTCTTCATATTGTTTATCCAGCCTATCTTATCTAGATAGACCGGCAGAGATAATAATAGGGCATGTAAGAATTAAGATACTCTAATTAACAGCCAGAAAATACTTCAATCTTTTAAAGCAATCACAAGATGGCCACTGACTCCCTATCCAGCAGGAAAACTCCCAATCTGCCGTCTGCTGGCCTACGTCCACTGAGAAGCTGAGAGCAAATGTTTGGGCAAACAAGAATCTTTAAGGTGTTTCTTACTGTCAATGTGAGCGAGCGTAAAACTAAAAATCACCAGTGCACATGTGCTTACCACGTGCCAGGTACTGAGTTAAATGTTTAAAATGTATTGTCTCATTGAATTCTCAATAAAACCGTGAAGACATCCTCACAGTCCATCTCTAATATATTATCAAGTCTTGGGGAAATAGCATCTAAATTTCTCTTTATCCATTCCCTGCTCTACCTCAGTCAGCCACTATATTCACTTAGGCCCTGATCCCTTTTAACATAAACTGCTCGGTGTATTTCCTTACTAAACGACTCTCAAGTTTTAGCTGCCCTCTAAAGCAACCCTCTGCCCTTGTTGGTGAAGGAGTTAAAGTTTATTATTACCACCAAATCTCCACTGCCAATGCTTTTAAACCCTTAACCCAGCTGGAGGCCCTGGAGGTTACGAGCCCCCTTTTACCTTTTAGCAGAGCCCTGGTGCCACAAGGTCAGCAGTTCAAAACCATGAGAGAAAGCTAAGGTGTTCTACTCTCATAAAGAGAGTTCTGTAGGGTCATTATGAGTCGGAATCGACTTGACAATGAGTTTGATTTGCTTTCTTCAATCCACCTTTTGAGCCTTAACTATTATTGTTCCTTCCAAACATACACTCTAGGCTCTAGCTTACAGATATAAGTTCAACCAAGACAACTCTTTCTATGACACAAATCATCATCTCCCAGAAACCGCTATCGATCAAGAAGCGGTGACCAAAAAATTGGCCCTTCTTCTTCACGCTCCCATAGTCACTGGGGAGGAAAAGGTGTTGAGCAAAAGCACTGACAATGTCCCAGAGCACATGCTTTGAACTCAGCAAATTTCACCATCAGCTAGAACAGCGGTTCTCAACCTGTGGGTCTCGACCCTTTTTAGGGTCAAACGACACTTTCACAAGGGTCACCTAAGACCAGAAGAGGAAACATATTTCTGATGGTCTTAGGAACTGAGACACCGCTCCTCTATCCATCTCCAGGCAGGTCCGTCCACATGCAGATACGCCCACTTACAAGTACCCGGTGTGAAGACTGTTACCCATGCTACACCATGCTTCAAGACAAAATTTAATTTATTTGTCAATAGAAATATATATTTCACAATATATAATTATATATTGTTTAGTGATTAATCACTCTGCTTTAATTATGCGCAATTTGTAACAATGAAAATACATCCTGCATATCAGATATTTACATTATGATAGTCTTAACAGTATCAAAATGACAGTTGTAAAGTAGCAACAAAAATAATTTGAGGGTAGGGGGTCCCCACCACATGAGGACCTGTATGAAAGGGTGGCAGCATGAGGCAGGTTGGGAACCACTGCTGTAGAGTGGGATCCCCATAGAGCTCCATTCCATCAGTGAGGCAGATGGACAAAGACTGTTCACACTCAGCAACCAGCAGAAAGGAGCCCTGGCGGCACAGCAGTAAAATAATCGGTTGCTAACCCAAAGTTTGCTGGTGGAACCCGCCAGCCACGCCACGGGGATCTGTTTCTGGGAGGACCGCAGTCGAGAAAACTCTGTGGGACAACTCTGTTCTCTACGGTCACTCCTTGAAGGCAGACAAGAACATCCAAACACAGAAGTTGAAAAAATAATATGGTGTCTTTGGCCCAGCAACTAATCAATGTGTGTATGTGTGCGCGTGTGTGTGTACACATATATACATTTATATCTATGACAGTGTCAACAAATTTCTTCTTGTCTTTATTGTATCTAATTGACTCTTAAGAGTTCTAACCCTGTGCATGTCCACAGCATGTCTTGTTTTTATAGTTTCATTGAAGCAACCTAAATGATTTATTTCTTTGTCTTCCCTGCCTTCAGATATAATTTTCAAAAAGTTCAATTCTTATATCTCCTTTCCTTTTCATTTTAATCATAATAAAGATATACGTTCAACACATCATGACAGGAAATGAGTAACCAAGCTAACAGAACCTTAGAAAATATGCAAACTAGTAACATTTCTAAAGCCAAGGAGAATTTTTAGCACATTGTCTTTATCTTATTTCCATCCTAAAAATAAAATCTCAGTGTGCATCAAGACATATATTTAATGGCTAAGTATGTCTTACATATGTTCCACTTTACTCACATGCTTGCTAATCATTTCTTCCTAGAAATTACACACTCATATGAAACTAGTTATTATGTTTATTGAAAATAAACACAAAGTCAGCAGTCTTAGACATGAACAGTGATTTCTTTTTTTCCCCAGAGCTGTGTATGATACCCAAATATTTTAAAACATCTTCTACCACCACCCTGTGTCTTAAACTACTGGTTGCCATTAGCTATAAGGTTTTTTTAATCAACAAGGGAGATCACTGCTTTACATTTTTTAAGGGAATATATATATGTGGGCACTCCATAAGCAAGCTAGCCATGCATTCAGTTCTTTGGGGCTAACACACAATACAGTCAGTGCTGGGTGAATCCAGCCCTTTTGCTTAGGAAAACATCCATTTTAATAACCAGAATGGGAATGCTAAAATCAATTACCTCAAGAATTCAGACAATGCTGTTTTCACACAGAAAAAAACTGAAAGGAGAGAGATTAAATTCTAACAAATGGTAAGTGGGGTCGCTACATCAGACAGAGATTAACAACTGCCTCAAAATCTTCAAGTGGCATTGTCATATGGCTAATGTTCACCATGAGTAGACAACACAACAAAGCACACAAAGGCTGCTCTGAATTAGAAAAGCTACTGACTCTGCTAAATGGCACACAATACACTGACCACCAGCACTCAAGGGACTGTGGTCGGACATCCAGCAAACCAGCTGGACCAGAATGGATATCAGAATGCCTCTGAAGTAAACACTAGTCAGTGGCTTGGTGCCTGCCTACTCCGTTACTTAACTGTTCTTTTCTTCCAGTCCTTCTGGATTGGAAGGAAATAATTTATTGCGGCATAATGTCTTGGATAGCAACTTGCACAGAGGATTCTCATCCTAGAATTCCCAGAACTAAATAAGAGGTATACATCTCAGTAAACAAGCAATGCATCAGACAGTCAAAAAAGGCAGTACGGGCACAGATATTGCCATCTTGCATCTTACACGAATGTCATCAAGAGGGTTTTCATATCATCTTGCTAATTAATTTTGCTTGCTTTAATTTCATAGCATTACCAGTAACCAGGAGAATTCTGAGAGGTCAGGAGATCCCAGGTATAGTGGCTTTGGACAATTCACTGCTTTTGACATAAGTTTCTTCAGCATTAAAAAAAGAGATCTATCATGAGCTTATTTCTAAGTCTCTCTCTAATGAAGATAAAAAAGCAAAGAGTTTCCATTATTATTAAACATTAGACTTCCAAAGTTTTTAATGAAATAAGTCAGATCAAATAAACAGACTCCAATTACATGTTACCAAGTTCCTAGAAAATAAAACCATAGACATCCATAAACCTGGAGGCCACGACTTGTCTTTAGAATCCTCCCAAGGAGGTCTCACAACCTCCTTTCAGTACTTTCCCACTGAGAGAAACCTCCAGGAAAAGAGTGGACAGGCACTGTACAAACCACACAAATCAATACACAGGTAAAATCCTGAGTGGCACAAACCAGAAAAAAATGGCCTTATAACACGGGGGGAAAACTAACCAGCTCTTAATAAAAAATGAACATATTGAGGCTATCTGTGGCTTAATGATAAAAATGTGAGCTTAGAAGAGAAGGTGAAATTTTAACAGTGGCTTCCTATTCATCATCATGGCCCTAAAGTACCATATCCCAAACAGTGTTTTGTGAAATGTCCACAGATGTTGTCCTGGTCAGGGGACTCCATGATCAAATGCTGAGCGAAACATTTAATTAAGTAGGTTTCTCTGCTGCTGGACTTTCCAGAGCTTTGGAATGTGAATATAGATTCTGTGTCTCCCAGAGGCAAATAAAGAATGCATCATTACTCTGCCTTACCTCCTAGGATTATCTATTAACCCTTCCAGAAACAAAGAACATTCTCCCACTTATTCGAATACAAAACAGAACTCTAATATGTTTTCCCTTCAGTTCCCCCCAGGGTATCTCACTGTTTCCCCATAAGCATCATCTAATAGTATGATAGTTTTTCCCCCGTGGAAACATTATACCTTAATATGACTTAGTATATCAAGAATGCTTGGATGAAAGAAAGAGATCTCTCTGGTTTTACTGCCCACTCCCTGTTCAGGGACAAGCTCAATGCCTCCTGAATGAGATTTAACATAACATCACTTAAAGTGCTTTTTGTTTCTTTGAAATTTTTAATTATTTTCAGCAGACGACAGAAGCACGCTCCCCTACAATACTCAATGGCAGTGGGGGTGGTTTGGGGTTTAGTTTCTGGTACCACAATATGCTATTCTGCAAATATGGATTCAGGCCTCTACACAGTCTTCTTCTCACGGCCCCACCCCACCCCCATGCACACACACACAGCTTCATAATAAAATGGCTCAGGAACAGAAAGCAGCATCATCACACTGTTAGTCTGGGAGCTTCCCTTTATACAACCTGCCGCTTCAGGGAAGGTCAGCATCATAAAAAAAAAAAAAAAAAAGTGATGACTTTGAAATGTGTGTCATGAAAGAGAGCTATTTATCACGGTGCCTGACAAGAATAAGGTGAGAGCCCATTTCAGCCGGCCAGAATGGCTGCTGTACATCACACTCGGAGGCAGTAAGCCAAGACAGAATGAGTATTACCAAGTTGTTATGGTAACTAAATTGTGGCTGCTTCCAGAAAACATTAGCTTTCCATCACAGGGACTGTGTTTAAAATTCAAAGTGAGTCAAGGTCTCTCCTCGGCACCAGGCGAGGGTGGTCACCTCAACATGCAATAAGCCACCACGGGAACAGTCTACACTGAGGCAGAACACAGCAGCCGTCACAGAGCAGGAAGGCTCCGCTCCGCCAGGACAACAGTCTCCACCCAGTAGCTCACACACCCGAACGTCACAGCCAAGGTGGCAGAGGCCTCCAGCTGACTTTGTGGTAAACAAACACCACCTGTAAACAAATAAACCAACAAAGACAGCAAACATCATGAGTAGAACTGGGATGTTGTGATATTGTGAGCGCAAGCAGGTCTGCATTTAAGACTGAATTTTTAAGAGTCAAACAGATTCATTTGGAATATAGGCACGCCCTGATTCAAAACACACTGAAGGTACAACAAATTGCATTTTTACCCTTCTGATTGTTTGGGGTATTGTTTTGTGGTTGTTGGTAGTAGGGTAGGTTATGCATGGGGCTGCTACCACAGAGTGTGCGGTTCCCAACCATCAGCCTCTCTATGGGAGAAAGAGCAGGCGATCTACTCCCAGGAAGAGTGACAGTCTTGGAAACCCTCAGGAGCACTTCTACTCTGTCCTACAGGGTCACTGTAAATTGGAATCCACTCAGTGGCCATGAGGTGTTTTTGTTTGTTTGTTTTAAATACCATTAGTAATATAGACTACATACAATGTCAAGTTTACATGTAGTGTTTCTGACCCCAATGATTTTTTAAATCAATTTTTAAGACACTTATTGTAAAAAACAATAAAAACTTTTTAAAAATGCGCTCACCTAACATCAGAACAGACTTAAGACACAATCTTGTCATAAATAAGAGACCTGAACTGACCTCATGACTGATTGTGTATGTGACCAGGAAAACCATCCTCTTTTCACTTTATGCATGGTAACATGGTATTGAATGTGAACTGATGATTAAGAACATGAGCATTTGAATTAAGCAGCCTGGATTCTCATTCTCCTCTGCAGCCAACCAGCTATGTGACTCTAGACAAGTCACTTAACCTCTTTAAGTTCCTTCGACTGTAAAAGGAAGGTAATACCACCTACTCTTTAATATAAGATGGCAAAGGGCTAAGTGCTCTACCTAGAACAGAAAGGTCAGCAGTTCAAATTGACCAGAAACTCCATGGGAGAAAAGACCTGGCAGTCGGTCCCCATAAAGATTACAGATTAGTAAACTATATGGGGTAGCTTTACTCTGCCGTCTAAGGTCATGATGAGTTGGAATCACCTTCACAGTAGCAAAGATTGAATAGAACAGTGCTCTACCTAGAACATAGGTAAGAACGAATAACCAGTTGCCCTCCAGTCACCATGGTGACCTCACATTTGTCCGAGTAGAACTATGTCCCCTGGGGTTCTCCCTGGCTGACTGTTCTAAATAAGATCGCCAGTCCTCCCTTCCAAGTGCCTCTGGTGGACACAAACCACCGACCCTGCTGCCAGCAATGAGTATGCTGCCTGCATTGTTAGCATTGCTGTTGTCCTGGTTATTACGATCTATTGCAGTAAGAATCCTGTCCTGTCCACATTGTCCACATTCTAGTCCCTAGAACCTGTGTGTGTTACTGCATACAGCAAAGGGGGATATGTAGATTTCTGTCATCCCACTAGGCTACTGTCTGTTACCTGTAGCAACCTGTGTGCCTCTGACCACCTATCAAACAGCTAGATATCATCCCATAAACATTCATCCTCAGGTAATTGCACCTGAAATAGCCCAGATAATTAAATGAACCAGAAAGGGAGGCTCCATCCAACTAAGCAGCAGCTAAATTCTGATGATAAGCAAACCCAGACAGGAACATCATTAGCCAAAGACAGTCTTATAACTCAAAGCAGAGAGGGGTAAAAGGTACTGCTTTGAAAAGAAATAACACACACAAAAAACCCAAATCTATTTGCCTCAGGTCAGGTCTAAGCCCGCTGAGCCTAAAAAGCCTGATGACATCCATGCTATAGTCTCTAAATGATCACAAGGAGGGCTAAGACCAACAACCCAAGGACTTGCCCCAGTCAATACCAAGACAAATCACCACCACAGGGAGCGATCCGAAGAGATGGTCCCCATGTCCTCCTCCTCCAGCTAACGTCCAGTGGGGATGGAGTGCTACCACTTCTCTCGGCAGCGTGTCTGCCAGTACATCAGGGACATGGCGGTTGGGGGGATGCTAAGTTCATTCCACTCCCTGTGAAAGGAACTTGGCTTCCTGCTGCCTGGATGTGGCAGACTTAGAGAAGAGGCAGCCTTAATTGAGAGAACTACACAGACACCATGGTTAGTGGAGACACCACACTTAGTGGATGTCAGGAACAACACTCCAAGACTGTGTGCAGGAAGATGGATGGGACATTTGCAATCAGGAGACGTGGGCAGGAAACAGATATAGACAGGAAACATGGGGGCAAAGAACAAAGGGTGGAATTAACTAGGTTATTCGTACTGGGGAGGTTCATGAGCATGTCTGAGCTACTACAGTCTGCCTATTGATACGCCTTCCTAATAGTCTTATTTTTACACTGTCTAGGATCTAGCACCTCAGGACTGGGTCATTCACCTTGATGGCTGTGAAGGGCCAGGAACCCAGTCTCTCACGCGGACACACTAAAGAATTTCTAATTGGACATCTGTTAGTCAAGGCATTTTGGGTCAGACAAGGCAACACAACCTTAGTCTTCACCACTAAAAGTGTATCCTACAGGTTCGGGTCCAAAAACATCTGAAGAAATAAATAGAGGCCCAAAACCCTCCAGACAGAAAGAATAAACATGAATGAGAAGTATAACAAAACAATAGGATGCAGATCAAAAGTAATACCTTATTACATGAGATGAGTTTACACCCTCCTTTCCTCGGGTCCGTCTAACACTTAGAATCTACATTTGCTTACCATCTTCTGGACATGAAGACCCAGCATGAGATTCCAGCTCAGGGGAAGTGAGGAGTGAGATGCACCCACAGAATGCCGGAATCAAAGCAGGCCTAAGAGGTCAGCTGGCCAGCTCTCTCTGGGTTTGGGGGTGGTGTGTATGCAGAAATGAGACCGGGCACTGGGGCCCTGTCCCTTTATATATTTTCCACAGAACTTCTTTTATTTGTTTCACATGTTGGGTTTCATGAAGAAAAGAAAAAAAAATGTGTAGGCTAGCTAATTGTATTAGTCTGGGTACTTTAGAGAAACAAATCCACAGAAACTCATGTATAAGAGAGAGTTTCATATAAAGGGTAAGTGCACGTCAAGAAAACATCCCAACCCAGTGTTGCTCAAGCCCACAAGTCCAACATTAGCCCATATGTCCGACACCAATCCACAAAGTCCTCCATCTCACAAAACACACACTCTGATGCCGGCTGCAGGAGGAAAGCCGAATCAGTGAACGTGTAAGCATCTCAGCACTGGCAGAGGTCTCCACAGGGCTGCTCCAGCATCCAGGGCTGCATCAGGGTAGGTCCATTTGGCTTCTCCTTGGGGATGTCTCACAGGAAATGAGTTTTGCCAGCTAAGGCAGGGAACTGGCTAGGGCAGCTGCACCCTGGTCCGACCATCAGAAAACAAGAGACCCGAGAACTAGAAAGACGAGACTCACAGAACCACTGATCCCTCTGCCCATCAATTAACCCCACATGTGTTTATCAGCCAGGTTGGCACAATAAACTAACTACTTCAATCGAATCCAACTTCGTTTCATAAAAAACAACACAGAGAACTAAAGAAACAGTGAGCAGTTTGCCTGATAACGCTGTCTTCACAGGAGCTCCACGCGGAGACAAGACCTCAGATAAGCACCTCAGCTAGAGAGGTTGCTGAGCTACTACAGTCTGCCTATTGATACGCCTTCCTAATAGTCTTATTTTTACACTGTCTAGGATCTGGCACCTCAGGACTGGGTCATTCACCTTGATGGCTCTGAAGGGCCAGGAACCCAAGGTCCACTGGTGACGTGTGACTCAGCCAATACCGGAACCCTCCTAGGAGTCATGTGCACAGTCATCTGCACGGTGCGTGTCTTTACCGGCTAGAACGGCTGCTGTGGGTGTGCAGCTGGTGTTTGTTTAACTAGAGGAAAGTATTTCATTAGAACCTAATAACAGGTATGCAGAGATTATCCATTGTCACTAGATATCTTCCCTTATGTCATACCTTGGTTTTGCAACTTGGATACTAGTTGGACGCCATACAGCCTGACAGTATGGCCCTTTTGAATAAGCACACTAGGCCACTGGATTTGGTTTTCATTTCGCCTTTTCTTTTAAGTAGGACTAATTCTTAAGAAATAGCTCTAATGCCACAAATTATCTTGGCTGCTAATAGAAAGGTTGGTGGTTCAAGTCCACCCCTGGGAGTGCCATGAGACAAAGACTTAGTGGTCAGCGTCCATAAAGACGGCATCCTAGAAAAATCTGTGGGACAGTTCTACTCTGTCACATGGGGTGACTGTCAATCAACAACCAAAAGGAACTCAATGACAGCTAAAATGACCTACTTCTTAAACAGAGGAATGAGAACTCTCTAGGACAATGGTCTTCAACCTTCCTAATGCCGTAACCCTTTAATACAGATCCTCATGGTGTGGTGACCCCACCAACCATAACATTATTTCGTTGCTATTTCATAACTGTCATTTTGCTACTGTTATGAATCGGGCGACCCCTGTGAAAGGGTCAATTGACCACCAAAGGGGTTGCGACCCACAGGTGAGAACTGCTGCTCTAGGATCTCTTGAGACAGCTCAGAAAGGGAGCGGAGAGAGGATAAGGGAATTCCAAGAATAAATATAGTTCTGTTTCTAGAATTTTACTTATCTTCAGATAATTTCATTCTTAACTACAAATTCTAAAGTTGAATTAATTTAAATATGAATTAAATTTTAGTAGACGATATAAAAAACTGAAGCAATTTCCATACATTCCTATAACCAGGCTCTTGAACCTTAAAACTCTACTGCTAAAAAGTTGATTTTGACTCACAGAGATGCTACAAGGGCACAATAGACCTGCTCTGAGGGTTTCTACCACTGTCAATGTTTCTGGGAGAAAACAGATGCATCTCTCCCACAGAGTGCCAGGTGGTTTGAACTCCGGACCTTGTGGTGGATAGCAGCCCAACACTTAACCCATTGCCCTTCCAAGGTTCCTTTCCTAAGTTTCAGAAGATGCATTTCTTCCATTTTTAGGGATAATACAAGTTGATGAATATTAGAGGCTCAACAACTCTGTATAGCTGACACTCCTGACCTGCGCCAGTAGTCACTACCACTGCCTTCCAGAATACAACTTCCTCTGCTCATAGATCATTTTCTATTTTATGGCTCTCCACAAAGGGCTTGCCCCTTTCCAGAGGCCTCTGGGTCAAGTCTGAGTTTGGCTATTAACGTCCAACAGGACTGGGCTGTTTTGTGAGAAGACGGACTCCAGAAACTAGTTCAGATGGACCCATGAGGTGCCCCTCAAACGCCGCCCAGCCAGACACTGCGGTTCAGCCCAGCTCCGTCCACATCTACAAATGCGGACGTGGAGAGAAAGGAACAAGCAGTGTGCCCAGGCCTTCAGCAGGGCGTACACTTCCAATATTGTCCGCTCCCGGGTTCACAGCAACATGCTACTGACACTGAGCTGAGAGAATTTTGCCAACCTCTGCTATTTTCCTGATACTCTGATTAAATTTTACTAGTGGTACAAGAAAAAGAAAGTAGAAAGAGCAGTAAAGAATGGATTCCCAGTGATAAGAACAGCTACCACATATCTTCCCAAAGTCCCTGGATTGAAACAGTGTGTTATTTTCTAAACTCTCGAAGCTTTAAATACACACACAAACACACACACACACACGTTTATTTATTTATTGCACATGCTTTGTGTAATCAATTCCTAACTGAAATGGGATTTCCAATGTACTAAGACTCCGTTGGAAGCAGGGAGAAGACAAGATTCATGTTGGCAGCTACGTTACATGTGAATTTGTTGGTTAAAATGCCAGGATCTCCTCTGTAACACTAACCTGCTTGTACAAACTGCTTACCTTCCCTGGGCCTCAAAATGGTCATCTATCACAGCCAACTTTGTAGGATCACATAAATAAAGATCTTCCTTAAACTATCTAGATTCAGAAATCGTCTCTTTTAAAAGGGCCATAGGAAAGATGAATACCTTTTCCAAGAAGGCCACGAAACTATGCCGAGCCAAACTGATGGTGTCCGTGATGAGACAAGCTGTGGCCTTGGCTGTTCTTTCTCTGAACCTCAGGACAACTGAACGAGTTGGTGAGTAAGGGTAATCCAGAAAGCGAAGCATGGGATTAGTGAATTTATTGGCAGAGAGGTAACGATGAATTAACTTTCATTCCTAAATACTCATATGCTCAAATGTTCCCATATTCTTCCTAAAGTAATGAGCAACCATGTCAACATGTGAGATAGAACCAACAAGCAATGAGCCTTTCAAACGTGTGTCCCACTCAGGGGTAACTTCCAACTGACGCTTAGGCTCATACCGAGAAACAGGCCGCGGCATAAAGGACTTCATCCTTGTTGGCGTGTTTTTCTCAGGGCTGCTCTGTTCAGGAGGAGGGCGGAATGTGGGGCTGCACACTCCCACACTCCTCCCCAGTCATTTGTTTGTCAAAATATTGTATCTGCTTTATAAAGGCAGTTGATTAAAAGTGGTGTTTGATTGAACCTAAACTATGCAAGGTGATCTTGAGCTGATTGAAGGACACAGTCAAACCCTTCGATCAACATTGTTTGTGTTTGAGATAATATATCTTCACTCAAAGATAGGATAAGCCTTCTTATTTACACAATTTCAACACCTATAACAACAGATTTATTCATTCCTGAAGGTTTTATTAACCCATTTCTAGACTAGGGAAAAAAACAAAAGACATGATGATCCTTAAATCATACCCTCCTGAGAAATATGAAAAATTACCTATAATGATCATTTTATAGTAGGAAGAGAAATAAAAAGTATCATACTTGATCCATTTATGATGTAGCGAAGAAAAACCTACATCATGTAACTATAAATCACGGATGGCTCTGCAGAAGCCTACAGCCCAGGAAACCCGCCAGGACAGTTCTGCTCCGTCACACAGGTTTGCTCTGCTTCAAAAACAGACTCAAAGGCCCCCCAGCACAACATCTCAGAGAAGCGATACACTGACCACAAGACACGTTCCACACAGAGAGACTTCTTTTCATGTAAAGTCCCCGATACAGCAATTAGATCGGTTTTGTTGTTCTTGTTAGTCCCTCAATTGGTGTTACTGATTTCCAAATATTTCTATCATCCTGCTACGTGTGGTACTGACAGAATTAAGTCACATCACAGTGGAGAATGCACCTGAAGTAGTAAGGATAGCAGAATCCCTGCTCCCACTGCCTTTGCAACTCTCTCTCTCTGACTCCGGGGATGTCTTATCAGACGTCTGGGTTCTGGTTTCACTTCACTACTCAGTTTTGTGAGCTGAAGTGAGTCACGGGCCTGTTAGCCTTCTTTACATTGGCAGCAGATAGACGAATTATGTACCTTCTAAATGTTAAATTAACATGAGAAGCTTCAGAAAAGTCACACAGCTAAATAAATGCAATTAAATGCATTAAAAGTAGCCCTGGCAGTGAAGTAGGTTAAGCACTGGGCTGCTAAACCAGTAAGTCAGTGGTTCAAAACCACAATCCCCTCTGTGGGCAAAAGGTGAGGCTGGTTACTCCTGGAAAGATGACAACGTAGACAACTTTTAGGAGAGGTTTTAATCCTTACGGAGTTTCTGGGAGTTGGAAGCAAGTAAATGTCAGTGGGTTTTTTGTTGTGTGTTTGGTTTGGTTTTGTATCATTACCTGTATATGAAATCCAGGATAGATAAATTTATAGAAATAGTAACTGGATTAATAATTATCCAGGGAAGGTTGGGAGGAAACGAGGGGCTCATAACAATGAGTATGAAAAAGAAGGAAATGTTCTGAAATTGATTGTGCTGATGACTGCACAGCACTCCTCACTACGACTAAACTATTAGACTGTGTGATCCGTGACTCAGTGCTAAAGAGTGAAACCATCTTTCTGTAGTCTTCCTAGGGTGTTTCTCGGTATCAGTCTGTAAAACGAGGGCATGGCATATCTCATCTTGGATAGGTTAAATGCTACAATTTTTCAGATGGTCTTCAGCTGGAGCACAAAACAGAATTTTCGCACTTTCAGTCACTAGGCCTTGGGACTCTGCTGTGGGCTGACCCTTGCCATACCAGAAAACCACACCCACAACCCTCGAGTAAGTTCCGACTCACAGCAACACGATACAGGGTTTCCACGGCTGTATATCCTGCTGGGAGCAAGTGGCCTCACCTTTCCCTCTCAGAGCAGCTGCTTCCCAATAGTGTCAACAAACCCTGGCCAAGAGTCATTTTCATCCCCTCAGCCCCTCTCCTTGCCACAGCCAGCTATCAAAGAGAGTCAGTCTTTGGCATATAAATAGGACTCTCATGCAGAAAAGAACATTCTGGACTGGCAGCAAATAAAGTTGATTACAAGTGAAATAAACTTAAGAAATAAAGGGGGGGCGGTTGACTAGGATAATATATAATTTCACCCTCTTGCACAGAAAGCCAGCACCCTGTGTGGCGCAAATAGTTTACAGTCCATTATTAACCCGAAAAATAGTGGTTTGGACTCAGCCAGTAAAGGTGCTGAGTAAGAAAGGCCTGGCAATCTGTCTCCATGAAAATCACAGCCAAGAAAGACCTAGAACACACGTCTCCTCTGCGCACGCAAGGATGTCCCGAATGAAAGTCAATTCTGCAGTAACAGGTTTGTCTGTTTCTACAAGCTAGCCTAGGTGCTATCCAGTTGATGCCAATACATCTTGACCATATCAGAGGAGTGAAATAGCCCCAGAGGGTTTCCTAGGTTGTAATATTTATAGAATCAGACTGCTGCATCTTTCTCCTGTGAGTTAACACCACTGAACTTTTGTTAGCAGCCACCACTTTAACCACTATGCCACCAGGGCTCGTTTTACACACATATACCGACACCCTAACATAAATATACTTAAAAACCGAATCTATTAATCAATTAAAGCTCTACTATTTGGCTAGATTATTAGAGGCTCCAAAACCTCCCACTGTAACAGTCCATTACAAAGGACATTGCCACTAGAAACAGAGACGAGAGGTCATATCTCTTCATCCTGCTCGTTTATCTTCTCGCTGTCCAGCAAAGCTGTAACAGCTACGCAAACTTCCAGACTGTGCAGCACATGGCCTCACACACAGGAAATAAACTCCCTACAAAAAAAAGTGAAAAGCCCCACCTAACTAGGACCCTGACCAGAAAGCCATTTGCCACATTCATTCCCATCATGCCTAGAGAAAGGTGCATGTGGTTTGGAGGCTAAAATTGAAATGGGGTTATTTATTTGCTGACCATGACAGAAGGGAAATATGAAATGTAATACTACACCCCTCACAATTAGAACTCAGCCGATTTATTGTCCACTGCCTGGATAGTGAGTTTCAATCTATTCCTTCTCTGTAACTCACACAAAAATAAAACATTAAAAAAAAAGGTCTGAACATCAGGCATACAATGCAAATTCTATTACACTGAAAGCAGGAAAGACATAAAATGAAATCATTTTCTGTCTACAAGGTCATCCTTCTAATTCACGGAATTCATTTAATCCTTGGGTCCAATTCGCTGGGTGCTTCTTTACAAATAAATCCATCCAGAGTCCTAATAGAGCCCTAACCGTGGACCCAGAATGCAAACGAGAAACTGGCTATCCTTTTGGGGTAAGCAACACAAAGGAAGCATTTTCCTCATCTGAATACCTTTTAGAGGGCAATACAATGCTTCATCAAAATTAAACTGTAACTCTAAGCAAGAAGAAAATGAAACAATACCATATGCCAAAGGTTCATTTTCAGGGGCTACAATGTACCATTTACCTCCCCCTTCTTTTTCATTAATGACTCAAACTCATCATCAAAAACGTCTCTATCTGGAAAGCAAATGTTTTGAGAATGAAGGAGCAACAAATGTACAAATGTGTTTGCCTCAATGGATGTATATATGGATGGCAATAAGAGTTGTATGAGCCCCAATAAAATGATTTAAATTTTTAAAAAAACACCTCTCTAGACAGTTCCTCCCTTTGATTCATATCGACTTGGAGAACGGCAGTTCGTCACCATTCCGTCTTTAAAGAACTGTTAAGCACAACGGACCCTGGGTCTGCTTCTGCTTTAGGTTACATTTGCAGCATTTTATGAGAGCTCCCACGCATTTATAACTCACGCATATAAATGTCCTGCTGTTTTGATTTACCTAGTGAATGAGGATGTCAATATTAAATAGAAAGTGAATGAACTAGTATACAGACACATAGCTATTCCCACAAACTTCCTTTTTCAAACAGCAGAGAAAGCATAGCCAAACCATAGACAGTGCGCTACAAAGCATCCGTATAACTTTCCATATGATAAAAATGATATTTTGAACTTTTAATACAGAAAGACCAACAATATATTTGACGATTCTTCTTGGCATGCAAGATCAGTTATATTACAATGTGTCTGGCTGTTTTGTAAGTGAAACGCTTTGCACTTTCTAATACATGCATATTATTGAAGCATTGAATATAGGCGCAGAGGATTCAAAAAGGTCGTGAAAAAAAATGGAATTAGAAGATGAAGGAATTTTTCTACGACCTTCTTAAAGCCCCCTTGTACATTCCAACTGGAGCAGCAAAAATCCACCTCTAATCCTCTGTGACATTTTTTATTAGATACACATTCAAGTGGTTACTATCAGCTGAACCATGCTATCTGACCACATGATACAGGGGAGATTTTCAGCAGGACATTCCAACACACTGTAACATGGTTTTCACATTTTACCAACAATTAGCCAACCCTGAAAGACTACTGAAAGCCACGGCAACCCCTTCAGACCATGTGCCCCAAGCTTCTGTTCACTGCCATCTGGACCAACTGAGTCAGCCCAACCCCGAAGCTTTTTCAATCTCATACGCTCTCTGGGTTTGTTGTTGTTTCCATCGAGGGCCTCCAGTGACGAATCGACCTTTGCTGACATCTGGATAAAATAATGCTAGTGGGAGGGAGTGGGGTCTCCATATCCTCACCCAAACTAACTACTTCCCGTCGGGGTCACAAACTGTGCCACCTTACCGATTCATTCATGTCTACCACACCTTTCAAAATGGCTATTCCTTGGACAGGTACACAATTTCACATTTAAAAAATTATTTAAAATGCAGCTTAAACTTTGACAGAAGTCTTCATGAGGAGTTACAACCATGCACACTGCACCTAGCCCGTATTTGTTCTTTTCCCTATTGTTCAACACCTATTCACTCTGCTAATGAAGTGTTAGAATGCGTCACGTACACTTACAGACCGCACATTTGCCACCAAGCTGAATCCTTGAATGAAACAGTCTACTCCTCCTCCCGTCACTGATAAGACAAGTACTGTGATCATCCTCAGCCTGGAGGAGAAGAAACAGACTGAGAGCAATGAGATCACTGAGACATTCACACAAGCCACACAGAGGGGCATAGATCGTGAGGGCTCAGCTCCAGGCTGACACAGCTCAGCTTGGCTTCCTCACGGGGCAGTGTCGCACTGAGATTCTACAGTTCTGGGACCTGTTGTCAAGGGAATGACACTGTAGGAGTTGGATGATTTTATGTCCCCAAGACACTCCTGGCGAGGACGCTTGATACCCCTCCTTGCAAGGGGGTCTTGTGTAGAAGAATGCAGGACTCCTCTCTCCCTGCGACTTCATCTTCCTGCTGCTGGGACACTGCTGCTGCCACGTTTCCACTGACGTCGAGTTCACGTGAATCTGCATCCTCTGGCCTGTATTAAGCACACTTGTACATAGGTTGCCATCAACATTTCCCAAACATTTGCTTTCTACTTGAGCCCTTGGTAACAGCTCCTCTTTTTACCCCTCCCTCCCCCACCCTCCCAACCACGTGAATCCTTATCAATTATATATTATTGTTGTTATTTCTTGTCTTACACTGTCCATTGTATCTCTTCATCCATATTTCTGTTATTCGTCCCCCTGGGGGGACTGGATATATATCCAACCTTGTGATGGGGTCCCCCTTTCTTCCCCTTCCTCCCTCCACTCCCACCCCCACCCCCACCCCCACCATCCCCTTACCCTCATAATATTGCTACTCCCACTACTGTTTCTGAGGTTTTTACCTGTCCTGAAATCCATGTGTCGAGAGCTCTTAATTGTACCAATGTGTGTACTCTGGTCTAGCTGGATTTATAAGGTAGAACTGAGTGGTGAAAGTGGGGGGATTGGAACCATTCAAGAACTAGAGGAATGATGTGTTTTGTTGGTGCTATACTGCACCCTCATTGAATCGTCCCTTCCTTGTAACCCATCTGGGGGGGGAGGGTGTCCAATTGTCTACAGATGGGTTTGGGTCTCCACTCCGCACTCCCCCTCATTCAAATAGATATAATTTTTTGTTTTGGATCTTTTGATATCTGATACCTGATCCCGTCAACACCTCATGATCACAAAGGCTGGTGTGCTTCTTCCATGTGGGCTTTGCTGGCTCCCTGCTAGATGCCTGCTTGCTTAACTTCAAGTCTTTAAGGCACTAGATGCTTTATCAAAAGATGCTTTATCTTTTGATAAAGCATTTATCCACTTTTGATAAAGCATTTATTCCCTTTCTTCACCACATTTTCTTATGCACCCATTGTATTCAGCGATCATGTTGGGAAGGTGAGTATCAGAGTGCCAGGTTATTAGAAGAACATGTTCTTGTGTTTAGGGAGGCCTTAAGTAGAGGCCCAAAGTCCATCTGCTATCTTAATACTTAGCATATAAATATATGTGTATTGGCCTCTATCCCTTTCATTATAAAGTAATATATTTACGTATATATAACTATAGCTACACCTCTATAAATAGCTTTTGCCTCCCACTTCTTTCTTGTATTTCCTTTCACCTTTCTGCTGCCCCACTAGCATGCTTACCCTCCATTCAGCTCTCAGTAATTCCTTTTGGATATATTACACTTGATTAAACCCCACCAGGCATTATACACTCTCCTTGCCATCAATTACAGATCACTTGTTGTTCGCTTATCCCTGATTTTATTGGCTCCCTGCTTTCCCTCTCCACCTCCTCCTCTCCCATGTCCCCCAGGCTGCCAGTCTTGTTGTTTTCTTCTCAGAATTGTTTGTCCTGCCTATTGTATGTAGAGAGACATAGGGGGGAAAAAAAACACCCCCCAAAAAACCCCATAGCTACTTCAAGGTCTGTCTGCTGACCCTTATGAGTTTTTTCCAATCAGGTCTGATGAGGGGCCAAACCCTGTCTCCCGAGTCAGAAGTCTATTTTCAGGGTTCCTCAGGGACTTGGTTACTTTGCTCCCCTGCTGCCCTGCTGCTCTCCCTCACGTTTCACCCCGCTGTGCACAAGACAGACCAGGCACGCTTTCCACACAGTGTCTCCAGTGCTGTCCCCAGAGACACCGTCTTGATATATATTCACTTCTTGATATAAAGCTCTTTCTTATACATAGATACATGTCACTGGATTTGTTTCTCTAGACAACCCATCCATGACTACATCTATTGATAAAAGATTGAAGACTACATTCTTCAATACATATTACACCTCAAAGAAAATAACAGTCCTCATAACTGGGACAATAACCCATATTATGATCAACACAAACTGAAATGTCAAGGACCTAATTTTGCTTGGATCCACAGTTAGGCCTATGGAAGCAGAAGTCAAGAAATCAAATTTCAAAGTGAATAAAGCAAATCTGTTGAAACTTACAGCAGTAAAAAGCACAGATGCTTTGAGGGCTGGGGTAAGCCTGACCCAATGGGTGCCATTTTAAATCACCTGTACATATAAGAAAGCTGCATTATAAGTAAGAAAGATTGAAGAAGAACTTACGATTTGAGTAATGGTGTTTCCGAAGAACATTGAATTTATTATGCACTGTCTGAAGGATGAGCAAATCTATCTTGGAAGAAGTAGAGCCAGAATGCTGCTTAGTAGGGATGATGGCAAGACCTCACTTCACGTACTATGGATATTGTCAGGAGGAACTAAGCCTTGGACAAGTACATCATGCTTGATAAAGATCAGTGAGAAAGAGGAAGACCCCAATGAGGTGGACTGACATGGTGGCTACAACATTGGGCTCAACCACAAGAACAACTACGAGCCTGGTGGAGGACCAGAGAGTGTTTATCTGTTGTGCACAGCATCACTATGAGGCAATACTGACTTGAAGACTCCTAAGAACCTTAGCCCTATTTGATATCATTCCATGATCATTGCTATTTACACACACACACACACACACACACACACACACACACACATGCAAATCAACTCCTCTGTCTAGAAATTTTACATGGTATGAGCTTCCTACCCTTCCGGCTTCATCATATGACACCTCCCGCATACATTCATACGTACTTCTGGGGTCTGTTTGCTCCCCAATTTCTCATGTTTTCTTATAACTCTGCATACACAATAGTGTCCACACACAAACTTCTACTCATTTTTCATGACACAGTTCAAATATCAAGCATTCTTCCCCACGAGGCAAAAATGGTCCCGTCCTGGTTTTCTCCTGAACTTTTTCACACGAGTAATATGACCACAGTCTTCATGTCAGAATCCCTCGTCAGTCACCAGCAGCGGGCTCTGCAGAGCAGCTGTTATTGTCCTCCATCATTGTCTCTTCAGCACTGAGCAGAACAGACATGCTTCGAGAATAAGCAAACGAGTGAACGGATACACAGAGCCATACAACAGATATCCTTAGATATGTTTTCTGAAGTTTTAAGACTTTATAAATGTCAAGGATAAACAACTATGATGCTATGGTTTACAGAAAGCAATTCCTATTTCCTAAAATTACTTAAATAAATTTCAGCATGGAAATATCATTTTCCAGGAACTATATTTGTACAGAAATTATACCTCAATGCAAGTTTCGGATGGAAATGACATGGCACTCGTAGGGCACTACAAATGGTTCAGTATAAGTGGAATATGTGACATGCATAGTCAAAAGCAAGAGATGGCCCATATGTCACGCAACATTTTGACTTGTGCTTGAAAACGTCATTACCTTCATTCCCAATCAAAATAGCCTTTCTCTCCACATCCAAATCCTACCACTCATGGTTCAAATACATGAACCATTCACCATTTTTCCAATTCAAAAAGTATTTTCCCTTTATTTCTTCCTCTCTTATAGCACTTGCTACCTTTTACTTTGCACACATCTCATCTTATGTGCTAGACATTCATTCAGGGCCAGGCCTACATCCTTCTCTCACCACCTTTTTCTAGGACCTCGCCCCAAGCCTGGCTTGAAGCAGGCTGAATAATAAGGTGCTATTTTAAGGAGTCTCGGTGCCATAGTCTTCCCCAAAGGGGTAAGTTTAGCGATTAAAGTTGTTTAGATTCACATATTTGGGCATAAATTGAAGCTTAAAATCCAGTATATCCTATAAAATAAGGGAGGGGGATCACATCTAAACACAAATACATGCAGTTGGCAGGCAGAATAAACTAATTTTCCCACCACTTGGACATCAAAAGAATCAATAGGACAATTGATGTTCCAGAAGATTCAGCTACAGATCAAGGACAGTGCAAGGTGCATGCTCAGTGTTAGCATTTCAATTTGAATGAGTGCTACAATGCTCATTCAGAAGTATTTCACTGAAAATATAACCTTCAAACATGAGGCAGACAATGATAACCATTTCATAATAATGAAATGTACTACAATGCCACAGCATCATCAGTAAAACAAACACAACATTTCATCATGAACTGCTGCCCTATCTTCTATATATAATTGTTATATATTATGTTATATATAATTCATGCTTTGTGGGAGAGGGGGCATTCTATGAGTACCGATTTCAACACGTAGGCTCTGGTCCTGGATACTGTCAAAGGAAGGATAAGAACATGGATATCATTTCTTTCTCACTCAAAACTTTCATGGAATGAAATGGCTAACAGTGAGTTAATGGATGGGGCTAAGGGAACCCAGCCTGTCTACAGTAAGGCGTTGAGGCCACTGGTCACCTTCTGGGAGCCACCCTCCCTGGGAAGACTAAGCCAGGGGAGGATTTCAGGAAGCCAAAAGTAAAAGGCAGTTGCCACACTCACCAACTCTCCAAGCAATTCTTCCTCGTCTTTCACCCGAACCACCAGAGAAGAAAGGAGGAAAAGAAAGCAGCTATTTAGCCACAAATACAATCAGTAAGAACCAAGCATCTGGGCAGTACACTTTGGCGTTTGAGGGCCTTCACGTTTGTTATCTCAATCTAATTAAAGTGCCCTGGAGTCTAGACTAAAGCAACTTGACGGCAGCCATCCTCAGCCACTGTAAGATCCATAAGCACATTGGAAATGGATTTTAGGAGTAGCAGAAGCTCTAATGACTAGACTATAACAACTGACAAGCTTTCTTCTAAAGATCGTTCCCCCATGAATAAATATTCAAACACAATCATGCCATCTTGAAACATCAAGATTCCCAATCACTTCTTTAGATTTACAATTCCTAACTGCACTTCAAAATCCAGTTTTATTTTAATCAAAAGGTTTTCACAATGACTTGAAGTTAAACAAGGTTATAGTCTCTATTCCACTGTCTAAAATTTTCTAACTCTGCAGTAACAAATTAGTAAAACTTAATGGCCTTACCCTAATGTTGTGTCTTCAGAAGTGGAGGGCAGACCCTGACCCAGGGCTCGCTGGGCTGAAATCAGTGACAGCAGGTTGTATTTCTCCACAGAGTCAAGTGAGCGAGCATCTTCCTTGACTTTTCCAGCTTTTAGGGGTTATCCCCGTTCTTAGCTCACGTCTCCCTTCCCTCCAATGTCGTAGAAAGCAAGGTGGCACCTCTCTGACCCTATTTGCATCATAAAATTTCTTTCTCTCACCACAGGACAGCAAAAGTGGAAAAGTTCTCAGCTAAAGATGCATGTGATTAAATAGGGGCCACCTGGGTAATCCAGGCTAACCTCCCATCTCCAAGCCCTTGTACCTGAATCACAGCTGTAAAATCCACTTTGCCTAGTAAGGTGATGAAGTTACAGATTCCTGGGATCAAGCCATGTACAACTAAGGAAGGGAAGCTGGGGAGAGGGAGCTTACTCTCACCATCACACCTACTTATTGTGACTGTTCATGTGTTTCTCACAGAAACAATGTGTTCTATCAAGGGATGCTGCTCCAAACCACACCAGGGTTGTGAAATCCTATAGCTCATATCCACGCCCCATAGCGAAAAGCCTACATTCCGAAGCATTTCCACCTCCTAGGATTCCTTCCACATAAGAGGTAGTGACCCGTACATGAGTTATCCTTGCTACCGTCTATCCCTCATCACAAAGGCCACCTCGGCCCAGCCCTTCCCCTGAGCAGTTGCTCTTCGTATCAGTTAAACTCAACTCCAAACCCCGCTGGACCATAACCATGAGTGGACGTGGTCACTTTAAAGAGCTTTAAAGGGAGCAAAGCCAAGGTCTACTCCCTACCTTCATTGTAACTTCTCTCCTAGTCCTAGATGGCCAGGCAGTTAAATTAAAATTAGGACCTCCTGAGGGCTTGACCACTTTGAACTCGCTTTGATTTCCTTTCAAAACTGTGGTCAAACCAGAAAGTATCAAATAAAGTATTTATTCAAATGGTAATAGAAGACCCTGCTTTGGCTTCAAGTCATAATATTTGTGCTCCAAACCATTTTTCCCCTCGAAGGGACCTGCAATAATGGTAATTCACAGCCTTCCAAGAACCACTGGAATATTTACAACATCATTTGAGGGCCATCCAATATGATCAACTTAAAAATTAACCTGCTACATTTGGTCAAACATTTAATTAACTCACCCCTTAATGTGAAGTCTGGAATGACTACTCTTTGGTGAGGCATGTGATGTTAGCTGGTGCTGATGATTTTGTGGGCCTCAGACAGCCCTTGGGCCCAATGCTCCACCCCACCACCACCCCACCACCTCCTGCTGTAAAGATAGAATGAATTGGCAGGGTAAGATTCACGTTTTCCTGGGACCTTAGCCAATCTACTGTCAAAATGCCACTTTAATTATCAAAAGGAACACTAAGCAGGTTTCACTATATGATAGTTTACATTAAAGTTCATGAGATAGTTTTCCAATCTTTTAGTGTCAAAATTCCAAAACTCTACCCTGCAGTAGGATGCAGATATTTGTCTTGGGACATCCTAAATTAGTTCACAGAAAATAAATTGCTATAGGTAAATGTCATAATTTCTACATAACTTCCTGTGACATTATGGCGATTGTATCTGCTGTAGGCAGGAAAGCATTTGTGGTTACAGCACTCGTTTAGAGAAGACCTTCAAAAGAGCATTAGCGCTCATTAAGCATGTAGAGCTCGGGATAACTCTCAATTAGGGCACCACAGTCCCACCCACTCTTGTGTTCCGCACAGACTGGCCCTAATAAATTGTAGTGTCCAGCTATAAATAAGCAGCCAAACACTCTGAAATAAGCTAAATATAGAGCTGACTATATTCCAACTTCCTGAGGGGCAAGGATAATCTCATATTCATTCCTGTGCCTGTTGTACGCATCACAGTGTGCATACCTGTAAGCTTTATTTTTTAAAAGATCATGTTTGCTTCACGGGGTGAATTGATGTAATGGTAAATGTGTGAAGCAGCACAAAACAAGAGCAGGATGGGCCTCCGTAAGCACCAAGAACACAAAAGGCGTGCTTATTAGAAAGCATCCGCGAACACACTAGCAGCCTCCGTATTTGCTTGTTCGATGTCCCTTCACCAGCCACTGGAAGTGGTCAATGTTCTACATAGGTCACAAAGGGCAGAAAAAACCAGGCCTGTGTTGTTTATCTTCAATTCTAAAAGTATTTCTGACTGCACATCGTGCTAAACATCAAAATATCAATAAGAACTAGTGACTTCATTAACTATGTCCCGAGGCTTGTGATGTAACTCATTTGTGGTACCCTGGAAACTAATTTCTGAATTTCTTCTTATTGGTTTTACTGTATCCTCCCAGGTGATGCTTGTTCTAAAAGCAAATGCGTACGCTTCAGACCAAAAGAAAATCAATTTTAATTTCCAGAAAGATTGATATTGGTGTAAGTCACTGAACATCACAGTTATTTCATACCAAGATAACCTTGGATCTGAAAAAAAAATCCCTCCGGGGAGGAAAAATACATATGCTGCCCCACCTAAACAATTAAACAGGAAGCACACACACACACACACACACACACACACACACACAAACAGCTGGGCAGCTCATTTATAAAAATGGCTTATCATTCACATCTACCAAAACATACTGCCATTGAGTGCATCCCTAGCCTTACAGGTCAGAATAAAAGTGCTCCCCAGCACACCTGGCAGAGAGCAGCCCAGGATGTAGCCCACACCACCACCGGATCGAAGGAATCTGAAACTTCTTAGTATTCACAAAGGACCCTTATTCATATATATATATAAGATTCAACATCCCTTTTAAAATTTTTATAGTACAGTAATTTATTTAGATAATGTTAAACAGATTCACGACATAAAAAATGAGGTTGTTTTCTTCTTTGATCCATACCCAACCCATGGTATTTTCAACCACCTCATATGCATATGAAAGTTGAACACTGAATAAGGAAGACCAAAGGGGAATTGCTGCATTCTGAAGAACCATGGACTGCCAGAAGAACACACAAATCTGCACTGAAAGGAGTACAGCCAGAATGCTACTTAGAGGCAAGAATGGGGAGACTTCCTCTAATGTACTCTGGACATATCAGAAGAAACCAGTCCCTAGAGAAGGACATCATGCTTGGTAAAGTGGAGGGTCAGAGAAAAACAGAATGTTCTCAACAAGATAAGACTGACAATATGGCTGCAACAATGGGCTCGAACATAAGAAGAATTGGGAGGAGGGCACAGGCTGTAAGGATGGTGATTCTTGCTGCAGTGAATAGGATTGCTATGAGTCGGAACCCTAACAACAACATACCATTATATCTGCAAAGTCTAACAAACCTTTGTACCTCTACAGAATCTATTCTGGCTTCTGACAACATTCAATTCCTTTGGCCTCATAAATGTAATTATGAGAAAAGCATAGTCACACGTACAAACCAAAATCTATACCCCAAACCAATGCCATCAAGTAGATTCCTATAGGAAAGGGTTTCAGACAACACAGCTTTATGTAAACAGACTGCCTTGTCTTCCTAGTCCAGAGAGACTGGTGGTTCAAACAGTTAACTGTCCAACACTTAACCCACTGCGCTACCTAAGCTCTTTATAACCTACATCAGGAAGGACAAACTGCAGATTTGTAAAGAATGGCTACAAAGGCGACATGTGACTGTGGACTCATTCGGGTCACAATATTTTAAGTACTCTAATCTCCCTTAAAGGAGCCCTGGTGGTGCTGTGGGTTAGGCCTTGGGCAGCTGAGCACAAGATTAGTACTTCAAAACTATCAGTCATTTCATGGGAGAAAGATAAGGCTTTATACGCCCATAAAAAGCTATAATATCAGAAACCCACAGGTGGGTGTACTCTGTCCTAGGTGAGTGGTAGTAGAGAGTTTTGAGAGTTCAAAACATAACAGAAAAATGCTTCTATGGCAACCAGAACTCAAGCCATAATGGCTTTTCTTTGTATCTTTGAAGCTCTCTTGGGGGATCCTCCAGTAAAAGTACAACACTACCTCAAATTATATTCAGTTGTCAGCTAAAATATGTCTCATCTTCAAGGCTCTCCCCTATGCTACCAAAGTATCCTTTCAGAATCCCAAATTCTGAATTGTTAACAGATAGATTAACACAAAGGAAAGCCAGGATACTGTTCCAATTTAGCAGCTAATGAAAGAAGAGACACTGTGCCTTCTGCCTTCTTTCAATTATGGATAATGTCCACAGAAAAGTCAGACCCAAGAGTTAGAACTAGAAAAAGTAGCTAGCATACCAGTAATCCACTATGCTAACTACAGATTTAAAGAGCACTCTGTCCACAAGAACTCTAGGAACTGGCACTTCTCTATATCTACAAAACAATGATAACTAGTATTTATAATGTCAACCATGAGGCAATTTAAGGTTTCTGGATTAGTTATCTATTGCTGCATAACAAGTGATTCCAAAATTTAGTAGCTTCAAACAACAGATACCTACCTAAATCAGGGAGTTTCTGTGGATTCCTTCCTTCAGAACTGATTCAGGTGGGTGTTTCTGACTCGGGGTCTCTCACAGTCCAGAAGTTACCCGAGACTGCAGGCACCTACAGCTGTTATCAAGAACACAGACCCCTCTGCCCAGATGGCTCATCCATTTGGAAGGGAAGCCTGGGTGGGCCGGCCGCTCGCAGAGGTTTCAGCTCCCTGCCACAGGATCTCCATGAATGGCTTGGCTGCTCTCACAACATGGTAGCTAGCTTCCCGCATAGCTAGGGATCCCAGGAGTAATGTCTTCCACGATTCATCTTCAGAATTCATAGATCACCATTTCTTCAATGCTCTACAGATTACGTAACAACGTCTGCAATGTGGGAGGAACTGAACCAATTAAATAACTAAGGGCCACTGAGTAGATTTATATTCACAGAGACCCTCCAGGGCAGGGTAGAACTGCCCCTGGCGGTTTCTGAGAGTGTAACCCTGCACAGGAGTAGAAAGCTTCATCTTTCACCTGAGGAGCAAGTTGGTGGTTTCAATCTGCTGACCTTGTTGTTAGCAGCCTTAGAGTAACCCCTACACTACGAGGGCTCTCTGCACAAAGGAAGAGGGCATAACCATCAGGTGTGAGAGATCATTGGATGCATCTTGAAAATGGATTGTCACAGTCTTGAAATAAGCTTCAAATGAAAGAAATTAATGTTCAAGGTGGTTTTATAATTGTTCTTTGCAACCCAAATTCTTGAAAATTATCAAGCAGAAAATATAAGGAGCCCATGCGATGCGCTTATGGAAGTGTTTGGCTGCTAACCAAAAGGTCAGCAGTTCAAACCCACCCAGTCTGCTTCATCAAACTATACAGCCATGGAGGCTGCTGAGGAAGTTCTACTCCATCCACTAGGGTTGCAATGGGTTGGCCTCCATGACCGTAGATTCATAAAGACACGGTCAGAAACAGGCCACTGATGACACCTTATAAGCTATTTGAAGGAAGTAGCTAATAAATAGTCGTTAAACCCAAACTAATTCTATGTTTTTAACCCTGCCTTATTGCTTTGGGATCAGTCCCAACACAATTCTCATGTATCATTTTGCATGTTATTTTATTGACTTGCCATTATTATAAATTATAACACTGAACATTTAATGGCAAGGCAATAGCATTCTGTTATCAATATCACTGACACTGATATAAATGTTATTCAAAAAGCATATATTCCAAAGACTTAAAACCAGAAAACCACAAATTACAGAACTAGAAATTCCCTTAAAAGGAAAGGGGAAAAAATCAGCCCCATCAAACCAGTTCTAACTCACAGAGACCCCAGTGTGCCAAGTAGGAATGTGCTCAACGGGGTGTCAAGGGCTGCCTCTTCCACTGGGAGGCCTTCCTTCTGATGGGTCTCTGATTGCCAACTCTTTCTCCTGGTGTGCCCATTGTGGATTTTAACCATTCCTCTTTCAGTTGGTAGCTGAGCACTTAACCATTTGTACCTTCTGAAAGTCACTGAAAAAGACCTTACCAGGAAAGGCTCTTGGCAAGACTTCATCTCATGTACACTGGCCATGTTATAAGGAGAGATTAATCCTGAGAAAAGAATATCAGTCTTGAAAAGCAGAGGGCAGGAAAAGGAGGAAGACCCTCTACAAGATGAACTGACACAGAGCAGCCCCAAAGGACTCCAACAGAACAATTGTGAGGATGGTGCAGTATTTCATTCTGCTGTATGAACAAATGAGAAGCTGAGTCAGAACGAACCTGGGGGCAGCTAAGAACAAGAACGGCTCTTCACGGGGATTTAATGGTTAAAACCGGGGGGTGGTACTTGTAAATCCATGATACCATTCTTTCTACTTTTGTCTCTGTCCAAAACTTTCCATAATCAAATGTAAATGGAATCCTCATTGAACACATACATTTTTCTGACAAGAATATTTCCTTAAGATACAGAGAAAGTTACTTATTCAATGGAGTTCTTAGCTTTGGAGCTCACAAAGCAAAAAGATAATAAGCATATACCATATACCGTAGCATGACATTTGCAACCCTGTATCATGTAATAGAGGCATCTCAAGTGATTTCATACACACACGCACACACACACAAACTCTTCAGCAAACCTTTAGCTAAAGACGATCGCTACTGTAAAGATACTAAGGTTTCAGTAAACAGTTGCACCTTGTGAATAAATGGCTACAAATAAAAATGCTAAATTCTTACATAGTTCAGGCTTCTTTTTTCTAACTGACGTGTTACTACTGTAGCTAATCCTGATTTACTCTCTCAATTTTTGGAGTAAAATAAATCCATGGGTAATACTGATTCTGTGTACAAGAAGAGGTTAAACTAAGCTTTTCTCTGGAAACTAGGAAAATGGAGCCTCCCCAGCCCAATGCATTCTTCTCTCTCAGGCACCTGGTTCTTGTCGTAAGCAGAAACGAGGAGACTGAGGGAAGAGTAGTGGTGGGCAGCTCCTGTGCAGGTAGGGCTATGACGCACATTCGGACTTGGAAAGAAACTCATTCTGCACAGAAAAGTAACTATGGCCTTTCTATCCATTCAACAGTAACAGCGAATATTTTATGAGTGTTTGCTACAAGTCAGGAACTCCCCTTAAATGTTTATTCTCTGACACAATATTCATTACAAAGCCTTCCCAACAACTATTTTACAGCTAGAAAAATTGAGATTCTGATTAACAAACTTATCCTAGTTCAACTACCATATAATAAGTTACAGGACTGGGATTCTCCTTGTGCTATATTGCTTTACAATGGATTGGCAGAATCAAGAAGCCATGGCTTTTGTAAGAAGATACTTAGTGAAGTAAATGATCAAATTATTTTTTTAAATGCAGGAGTATGCTGGGGAGGATGACTTCCATAGGGTATGACTATCTCACTGAATTTGAAAGGTTAGCATATAAAAGTTATTCTATCCTCCCTCAAACAGTGCTCACAATAACTCACTTCCATCAAGTAGATCCCAACTCCTATTAGGTAGGGCGGAACCCCCTGTGGGTTTCCAATCCTCTAACTCTTCATGGGAGTAGAAAGCCTCACCTTTCTCCAACAGAAGGGCCAGGGTTTCAAACCGCTGGCCCTGCAGTTAGCAGCTCAACCTGTAACCATTACGCCACCAGGGGCCCCTAATGCTATGCTCACAAACTTTCCAAAATCCACAAAGGAAGGATGAAGAATCCTTCCCTGGTGGCACAAAGGGTTAAGTGCTAGGCTGCTAAAGGAAATGTTGGCTGTTTGAACCTACCCAGTGGTTCCACAGGTAAAATCCTAGCTCTCTGCTTTGTGAAGCCAAGAAAGAAAGCCCTCTGAGGCAGTCGAGTGTGTCAGAGGAGCCACTATGAGCCCTAATCAACTCAGCACCTAACCAGAAAGAGGACTTCACAGGATCTTTCCCAGCAGAGAAACCAGGCTGCTGTCAATGAAGCCCACAAGTCCACATACGAACAACGGGCTGCATATAAATATGTAGAAACAAAACGGAAAGACCTTCAATACCTAAGTTTGTTTTGAACCTTCCTATGTTGCAATTGTTCTACATCACTTGTCCAAAAACTGGCTTTTTCTTTCTGTTCTCAAGAAAACATTGGCTGTCACTGGCAGTTCTTCCAGACCTTGGCAGTTCTTCCAGACCTTGAAATCCCTAGGCCCCCATTATCCCAATATTTACCCAAATTAGCACAACTAGCAATTTCCCCAAGTGCTACCACTCTTACGGAAATGCCGCTGCTCAAAAAGTATCACTGCTCCTTGACACCTGATGTCTGATACCTGATCCCTTCCCCTTCGATACCGCTTGATCACACAGGCTGGTGTGCTTCTTCCATGTTGGCTTTGTTGCTTCCGAGCTAGATGAGGGGGAGTGCAGACTGGGGACCCAAAACCCATCTGTGGGCAACTGGATATCCCCTTTACAGAAGGGTCCTGGGGAGGAGACGAGCCAGTCAGGGTGCAGTGTAGCAAGGATGAAACATACAACTTTCCTCTAGTTCTTAAATGCTTCCTCCCTCCCCACGATCATGATCCCAATGCTACCTTGCAAATCCGGCTAGACCAGAGGGTGTACACTGGTACAGATAAGAACCGGAAACATAGGAAATCCAGGATAGATGACCCCTCAGGACCAGTGTGAAAGTGGCAATACCAGGAGTGTGGAGCGAAGCTGGGGTGAAAAGGGGGAACCGATTACAAGGATCTACATATAAACTCCTGAGGTAGTTAGTTTATTGTGCCAACCTGGCTGATAAACACATGGGATTAATTGAAGGGTGGAGAGATAAATGGCTCCATGATCCTCACCTTTCTTGTCTCTTGCTCTTTGATCATCAGACCAGCGTGCAGCTGCCTTGCTTGTTCTGTGCCTCAATTTGCAAGCTACACTACCTGTGGGACACCTAACCCGTAGACTGTGTGGCTGTAATTTGAGGTTCTTTCAAGACCTGATTCACCACACCACTGGAATTTACAGGAACTGTCCGACCCTGTCATCTGACTGACTATTGGTGACCTGCCTTGCTGTTTGCTGCCTGTGCCTGGATAGTCTGAGTGGATAGTCTGAGGACTACCCGGCGGCCCTCAAGACTTGAAGGACTGCCAGTGTCTCACAACTGTCTCACGGGAGTGAGTTACACTGAGCTATTTGTACTGCTTTATAATTTAATTAACTGTTTATTTCTTATGTTACATATCTATTGGTATAAATATATATAAAATTATTAGCATTCTGGTTTTGTTTCTCTAGAGAACCCTGTCTAACACACCTCCTCTCTGAAGGATGGACAACAGAAAAGTGGGTGAAGAAAGGCATCAGACAGTGTAAGATATGACAAAATACTAATAATCTATAAATTATCAAGGGTTCATAAGGGAGGGGAAAAGTGAGGAGCTGATACCAGGGGCTCAAGTAGGAGGCAAATGTTTTGAGAATGATGATGGCAACAAATGTATAAATGTGCTTGACACAATGGATGGATGGATGGATTGTGATAAGAGTTGTACGAGCCCCCAATAAAGTTATTTTTTAAAAAGGTACCACTGCTCAAATCTGGTATAATCTAAACAAGATGAACCAACAGATTTCAAATTCTTCAAGGACTGGGCTCATTTTCCTCTTAATGTTGTGAGATCATTTTAAAGTCAGAGAAGAGGGAAACAGAGATAACTTGGAAGACGTGGAGTTTGTTGTTTTTTTAAAGACCACTTAGGAGTTACACAGTCAACCTGAAGACTGAATTAAATTCAGAATCCACGCCCCCGTAATGCTTGCCTTGAGACTTCATCCAGATAGTGGAAGAGGCTGACCTATGGAAACATCACTACCAGAAGCTAATATCAGATGTTATTGTTGACAGTCAGACATGGAAAGAAAAATGGAGTCTGAGTAGAAACATAGCTCTGGGAATTTCTCCTACCCTGAGGTCCACTTAACCTTACAGAAAATTACTCTTCCTTACAAAATGAAGGGAGGAGATCTTAAATGGTTAAAAGAAGGGGTTTGGGAAACAACATATTTCTCTCTTGCATTCATGTAAGTAAAACCTGGGGCCTACTGGGAATATTCAGTTCTGCAGTTTGTTATGTGGTTGCTCACTGCCTGTATCCATAGAACACAGAATAATATGTTCACCTTCTCATGAATGAACAACGGGGCGGGGGGGGGGGGGGACCAGCATCATTATTCTCCTATCATACAAAGGCAAATCTCCTTTCTCTATTTAGGAACTTATTTCTATTGCCTCTGAATGTGTGTCTTTCAGGACCCATCACTATTACGCATATACGGCTTAGGCAAAAGTAATGTTATTAAAAAAATGTAAGCAAAAACATCAAAATACAAAGCTACTGGTTTGTTTGTTTTTTAACCTAGCCTCCATCTAGGTCCGTACACTTCTGAAGGTCATGTTTCCACCTCTCTAATGCTTCCCCGAAGGATTCTGTGCTCTGTGGTGGCCCCATCAAAATGTCACTGCGGGCACCCTCCAGGAACTCGATCACGTTCCTTTTCAACGTTCTCATTCCCTAAAGTCTTAGAGCAAGTATGAAGGGCAGGATCACGATGAAGGGTGGATGAGGTGAGTGTTCTCAAGAAAGTCTCCTAGGACAGCCCCTGACACCTTCAAGGAATAAGCAGGTGCATGGTCACGGTGGAAAGCACTTGCTCAGTACACCTCTCCTACTCTTTTTCTCACTGATACAGTTCTCAATTTTCTTACAACTTCTTCCTCCTAAGCCCCATGATCATCTTGTGTCCTTTGAGAAAATTAAACCCTTTGGGGATCCAAAAACCAGTTGCCACAACCTCTTCAGACCCCACTATTGTGATTGGACTTTTGGTTTGAAAGCACCTTCCCAGAACAGAGACAAGTGTACTGTTGAGAAACCCTTTCTGCAGCCACCCACTGAGAGCAGAGACACATTTCAACAAGTTTTGTTTAGAATAAAGCCATGTATGCAAGTTTGAAATCCTAGTAGCAATGCTTTCCAACTTATTTGAATACACCTCCATGTATGCAGGATTATGTCTATTGTTGATAAAGTCAAAAACAGGAAAAAGGTTACTTTGCCCATTTTTCCTGTGGGGAAAATGAAGCGAACTGGCTTCCTGACTGGAGGGAGATCTGTGAGAATAACCCTGGGCTGCAGTTACAAGTAGGGATTAGCCCTTGGGCTCCCGGTTCCTAAACCCATCAACTGCTCCTGACTCCCAACACTGCTGAAATTGGTACAACCTCCCATGTTACATTTGTTGATAGTCTCACTCTAATGAGAGGTCAAATGCACATGCACACTTCTCTCTAAATTATTTTCTACATAAAAATCAAGAATGGTATAGTGGTTACGTGCTCTGCTGCTAAGTGAGAGGTCAACTGTTCAAACCCACTAGCCACTGTTACGAGGAATAATGGGGCAGTCTGCTTCGGGAAAGATTTACAGCCTTGGAAATGCTATGGGTGCTTCTACTCTATCCTATAGAGTTGCTGTGAGTAGAAATTAGCTCAGAGGCAATGGGTATATAAAACTTAACAATAAAACAATGTGTTCTCTGAGAATTTGATAACATTTGAGCAGACAAGTAGCTAAACTACTAGACCTGGAAATCATTGTTCTCACCAGAGTCAAAGAGTTAACCCTGGCCTAAGCAAAAGAGCAAGCACACCATTTTTTTTTAATTTCTATCAAGTCCCTAAACAAAAAGGGAGTGTGGACTCTTCAGTTTGCACCCAGGACAACCAACCGTTTCTTGTTGCCATGGGTTACAGAAAGATCCACTCAGAGCCCTCCAGAACACTTGAGAGAGGACTTCTGTCTATTTCAGAAGTAATAAAGCATATTATTGGTAATTAACAGTATTGAGGAATACAGTCTATTAAAATATCAAATTAAAAAAAGTAGTTAACCCCTCTAGAAGAAAACAGGGAATATATTGGAGGGATGTTTTGCTTTCAAAAACAGAGTTCACCACTGCCAATCTTTTATTAAATAATCCCTATAGAGATGTGGTCACAGAATAAAAATCATAATCAGGATCAATGTACTATAAATAAAAGAGTAAATTGGGCATGTCACTAATATACCTTTTAACCTCAGATCCCACAAGGCTTACTCAAAATACATTTTGTAAGATCTTTCACATGTACACACACAGGAAGGGGCAGTCACACCAAAATATTAAATGATCAAGTACAGCCCCCCCCCCCCGCAGTGATAATTTCATTGCACCTAAAATTAATTGTATATTCAAGTTCCACTTGGTCTACCAGGAATACACCTACCTAGCAAACACCAAAATTTGAAGTCTTGGGGAAAAAGAGCAGTATAGGACCATGACAATCTTCAATAGAAGGAAAGGAAAATGTTAAAAGGATGCTTTAGGGGCCAGTTTTTGCAAATATTCCTCTAGACTGGATGGATTAATATGACCTAAGGTAGGAAAAGTAATAGGTGTGGAATTAGGAAGACACAAAAGCATTTAAACTGTACTTTCTTAATTGTCTGTAAACAAAGACCACAGTGTGGCGTGGAATGGCACTGATTCCTTGTGTCCTTGTGTCCTGTTCTCTTGGCTCCGGTTGATTTTGCATTCCATCAGGAGGTCCTCTTCTTCCTGATCCAGTCTCTATTCCAAGAGTCTTTATTCTATGTTACTCACTCAACTTGAAAAAAAATGTGCACACAAAGGGAAGGAAGCAAAAGGGAGCTATCTGAAGCTGAGCCCTTCTTTCGAGATTAACTCTCTATATGGTACCACTGAAATAACACAAGAGGAAAATCATTGATTAGGATGGTTTTTATCTGCAAAATATTTTGTGAAAACATATGAGCCTAACAACTAGATTCTTTTTTTAATCATACCAATCCCAGTGCTGTTTAAAAATAAGTCCCCTTTGTTTTCACATGAGGCATGAGGCATGTTAGGTGTCAGAGAAAAATAAAACCATCGTGAGAAATGTTTCAATGTAAACAAAGCAGAATGCATTCTACACGAGATCTGAATCCCCCTTTCAATCATAAATATGGGCATACATACCTACGGACATGTTAAAAGAACTAACAAAACCAAAAGGCCCGGTTTATTGCATTTTCATAATTGCAGCAAAAGTCTGTCTAGTTAGCTGTTTGACACACGATTTGCTGTGCCTAATCTATTTTTTGGCAAACTCTCTGGCCCCCAGGTTCTCTAAGCACCTTCTACCAGAGATTGCCACTCAGTCAGCCTGCACTTTGGGAAGCAAGCCTCTGAACGTTAATTATTAGCCTCTCATCCCAGTGACTCAGAAGCACAAGTGGGAATGAGGGTCAGAGGAGGAGATCATTAAGGTGACAGAAGTTCAGTTTATGGAGAACGAAGAAAAACTGTCTTCCAAGTCACCTCAAATTAAATATCAAAAAGGAGAATGAGTAAATTAATAATTTAAGAGGGGCGTTCCTCTACAATGGCTAGATTTTTCAGAAAGATGTATTTACCTAGATGCCAAGTTCCCTTTATATACACATGTGGCCCTGACAATTTGGAGCACTGGTGCTATCTGCACAACTCTGATTCTGCCACACAGATGATGGGCCAGCATTTCTGCAGAAGGGGGGTGGGGGGGGCGATCAATAGATCCAGGAAACAAATATGTTGATGGCTGAGGAAGGGTCTGAAAACAACCAGGTTAGGGTGGTCGCGTGTCAGGCTTCACCGCTCTTCCCAGGCTGGCTGAATGAACGGGTTGCAAAGGATCCCTCGTTATTTTAAGGGGAAAGGGACATGCGGGGCCAGAAAAGAGGGAGGGGAGAGACTAGAATGGAGCACGGATGAGAAAAAGGAAGAAAGACAGGAGCACCGGGAAACAGAAAGGACGAAAGGGAGAAACCGAAGAGGGGCGGGGAGTCGGAAGGAAAGCTATGATGTATTGACGCTCTCCAGCCACCCAGCCGAGCGCTCCGTAACCCACGCCAGCATCCCCGCTCGCTCGCAGCCCGGCCCCGAGGTCCCCGTGGTGCTGACCCCCGGGCCCGCAGCCTCAGCCCAGCGCTGGCGACGCCGAGACGCCCCAAGGAGCCCACCACAGCCAGCCTCCGGGAAGCCGCCACTCCCCGGACCGTGCCCGCACCCGCACCCGCACCCCACCCCCGACGAGTGCCCGCACCCCCATCTCCAGGCTCAGGGGAAAGGCAGAGACGCGCAGAGATAGAAGGAGCAATCGGGGTGAGGGACATGCACCCCCGCAGAAATACACACACACACACACACACACACAGAATGTGCTAACAGGCTGCTCGGGCGGCGCGGCGCCGCGGCCGAGGGAGGGGACCGGCCGCGAGCACCTGGAGGGGGGCAC
>NW_022103898.1:54171575-54199815 GCF_000313985.2 Echinops telfairi
CTCTCGTTTCCGTCATTGTGCACCGACTTTTCATTGAGAGCACACACAGACAGTCTTTTATGAAAGACTGAGCAAAGACTCCTGGGTTTGATGGAAGGTGGTTGTAGCTGTCAGCTTTCTCTTCCTCTTGCAGCTGAGGAAGCTTCTCCCTGTCTCTTCCCTACCATCCTGGGAACAAGCTTAAAGCTCTCTTCCCACCTCTTCTCCAACATCACCCGACTGGGCACCTTCCAGCCAGCATCTATTCTCTGTGGATGCAATGACCTGCCTCCCTTAGTCAGAGTAAGCAAGGCTGTGGCATCAGGAAGAATCTAGTCGGGCTTTCAGGAGGCAGTTACAAATAAGACTCGGATCTCTGCTGTTCCCAATAAACAGAATGGATTGATACATTCACATATTCTGATGGCACCACATATTTACTTAATTATGATCCAGTTAATGTGTTTAGCTACTGTGGCTTTCACTCTTCATTGCTCTGTATATTGAACGGTCTCTTGTTGGTGCCAGTTCAACCCCAATTTTGCTCAGCGGGGGCAGGCAGTAAGAGGACTCTCTTTGTGGTCCTGTCAACCTAAGTGGTTACACAGTCACTCCTGTAGAAGGAAGCACATGTTTAATGAATGTGGGTTCTCCTCTCTTCCATTGCTAGAAGCTATCCTCAGAAGGAATGAGTCCATCTTATGGGAAGAGCCATAAACTGTTCATTCTAGACCGTCTGTATTTTTATGAGCGTGGCACATGGCAAGCTTGCTACATTCTAACTCAAGTGTCTCAAATTCCTTTCCTCTCTATCAGTTTATCTCCAGTAGCTAGGCCTCCTCCATACATCCTTCCTCATATACCTTGCTACCAGAGTAAGCCTTCAGGAAACCACTAGTCTTATCTAAAACCCATGCTTGGCTCTCAATTCCCTTCAGGGTGATGGCTACATTTCGTATTAGGACAAAGAGCAATACTTCTGAAACTTTAACATGCATTAGTCCCCTGGAGCTCTTGTTAAAACAGAAGCCTCTAGAAACCTAGACCTTGTTTTTCTCATTTATTAGGCCCAGAGTGCAAGGTGAAAAAAAAAAGTTGTTTTTTTCTAAAACATTCCCAAGTGATTCTAATAGTCAGGACCACACTTGGAGAACCACTGGCATAGATCTTTTAGGGTCTGGCTCCTTCCCGCCTGTTGCCTCAACTGCCCACATGACTCAGGTAAGCCAAGTGTATTAACTTATGCCATGCTTTTTCACACTCACCATTGCTTCCAAGACATACATTAAAAAAGAAAAAAACTGCCGCCAAGTTGATTCTGACTCACAACAACCCCATGTGTGTATTAAAATAAAACTCTATTCCAACTTTCTCCTGCGGCAACTCTACATGGACTCAAACCCTCCAACTCTCCATTAGCAGACATGGGCATTCACCGTTTGCACCAACCAAGGACTTCCAAGATACTTAGTAGTCCTTTACTCCCAAGTGGACCCAAATGCCTCAAAGCAAACAACATTTTAAACTAGTTTTTACTCAACCTTGGATGAATATTTGAATTATCTAAGGAATTTAAAAAACAGAACCAAGGGTGCTGTGTTGTTTCGAATACAAAAGTGACAATGCTTCATTGAAGGAGGGAAACCTTGCCTTGACCTTACTGGGATCCTGCTCCGTCCGTGGCATTTTAGAGGTGCTCCCTGAAGACTTCATCGGTGGGCTAATGGAGCTGAGCCCTGCCTCCTATGTCTGACTTTATCGTTGCTTCCATAGCCTTGTGCCAAATGCATCAGTGCTGCTTGACAGCCAGAGATCAGTGGTGGTGACAAAGCTCACACAGCTTTATGATCAGAAATGGGAATATTACATGCTTGATGGAGACCTGCGAGTTAGATACTGTGTAAACAAAAAATAAAATCCAATGCCACAGAGCTGATTCTGATTCACCGTGACCCTATAGGAGAGAGTAGAAGTGCCCTATGGGGTTGCCAGGGGGAAAGTTTACAGAAATGCCACAGTGCTCTTCTGAGGGGTTTCTGGTGGATTTGAACTGCAGACCCTTTGAGTAAGGGAATACATGGAAAAGTAACCCATCATCACGCAGCAGTTTGGTGGCAACTGTGAGGATAAGAGGAGTGTGTAGGGAGGACATGACTTTCTTGTAAGCCACACAAAGGCAGTTTTCTACTAGCATAAATATATATCGTGTTAATATTCAAAAGCATTTTGTGACTTTGACAAATAGCACCTGAGCACTCATTGCCCTTTTCCAGAAGGTGGTGCGTTCACATTCTCAGTAGGGTGCTTCCCTGACTCAACTGTCTGCTGATGTGCAGCCTCTTCAGGCTGATAGGAGAAAGGCTTTCCTGGCTGCTGAGGATGGTTACACTGTGGTCTTGTTCTATGATTTACATAGTAGGAAGGATACAGTAAAATGCGATTAACCACATCCTTAATACTCCGTTAAGTCTGTAATCCAATCAACCAAACCAGACAGGTATACATATGTTAAAGTAACAGAGCCAGAGTCCCTTACCTTCCTTGTATATATTCATTCCACTGTTCTACACTTAGTTATAATAGAAATAGAAATAAGCTTTAACTGGATGGGGGGAGGGAATACATGTGAATGAATTAATAATATGACAAGTGAAATTATTTGTGCTCTCTTTGGATTTTATCTAAACAGAAATATATATTTTGAATAAAAGTGAGTTTGTTTGAAAGTAAATAGATTTTTTTAAAAAAGAAAAAAAGTAAATAGATTTACTGACCATTTAGTTCAAAGATTAACTGGTTTTCTAGAAATAAACCCACTTCTATGGCTAGAAAACAGTTCAATATAAACAATGGGAACCTTACACAGACTACAGGATAAATTAGTGGCATTCTTTGTAGGAATGTTCCCTGGAAAGTTAGGTCATTTAACAGGATCTTACTAAAACTGAGAATTCCTTAAAGCTATAAGGAAGGTCTCTTTCTGGCTGGCAATGGTTCTTAATTGTAACTGCATATTAAGATCACTTGGGGATTCTCGACACTCAGTGTCCCCGTTTTACCTCACACCAATTATATCAGAAGCTATTCGATTGGGATGTTGACACCCGTGTTTTTGATGCTCCCCATGCCGTTAGAAATGATCCGCAGTGCAAGTCAAATCTGGCTTCCCAGTATAATCACCTGGGAAAGGCTTTCATACCTGGCCCCTCCTCCACAGACACATTTACGTGGTCTAGGAGGTGGGCCAAGCCCCTTTCCCAAGTGTTTTCAATGATCAGTGAGGGTGACAAAACAGTGTGCGGCCAATAGTTCCTGAAGTGAGGTCCTCAGACCAGAAATGTCAGCCTCACCTACTAACCACATCCTTAATACTTACTACCTTGCTAGAAACACAAACTCTCACATCTTTCCTCAGACCTACTAAGTGAGAACACTGGGGCTGAGGGCCTGTAATCTGTACCCTTTCTGATTGCCCTGTTGCACACGAAACACTGAGATCTTATGGTTCACAACATGGTAGTTAGTGGCACCATTTACTATAAGAATTTAGTCCACATTGTTTTCAACAAGCATCTATTGACCAACTACCACAATGGTTCTGATGAGTATTTCTAAAAAGTTGCAGGTGATGCTTATGCCACTGGCTCTAGTCTAGAAGCTTAGGCTGCGAATCACTGACTTTTATAGGCCAGGACCTGTGAAAAGTTGCAGGACTGGGAAGCCTGCAACTTGTGTATAGTGGAAACCTGTCAGAGAAGGAAACCCTGAATATTTTTCACTAAGGGGGACAAAGGAAAGCAGTTAGACTATCCTGTCAAAAGAGAAGGGGGAAAACAAGGGAGTCCTATTGAGTTCTCGCCCTCACAGGTGCACTATATTAAAAATCTTGGCCCAGGATTGATGAGCCTATAGGGACAGCAGATAGAACAAGGGTTTGGCGGGGAGTGGGGGGGTGGGGTGGGAATAAAAGGGAGATGACATCAAGCAGTCCAGGAAGGAAAAGCATGTTTGGAGACAGATTATGGTAGCCATTGTACAAATTAATTTGACATGATTCAACTGTGGAATGATCTATGTATTAACTCCCACATAATGATAAATTAAAAGGGGGAGAAGAAAGAGCATAGATCCAGAAATGGATTTAGGACTCACCCTAAATCCTAGCTCCAGCTAAGAACAGTTAGTTCTTAAATCATGACCCTTCTTGATACTTGCCCTCAGAAGGGAACACAGAAGATACAGGAGCTATAGCAAAATGTGGTGAAGAATTTAGATGGTGTCCGGCTTGCAGATAAAATAGTGTCTGGGGTCTTAAAGGCTTGTCTCCAAACAGCAGCCATCTAAGTGAGAGTCTGTCAACTAGAAGCACACCATCACCAGTAGCCGAAGGCTGCAATCCATATACGGTACTCCGAAGTCAAAGAAGGGATCAGTATCAGAGCCTAAATTGTGAGAATTTGGTGTGCAGAAGGCAATAGATTACTGGTTCTCAACCCTCTCAATCTTCCTTTAATACAGTTCCTCATGTTGTGGTGACCCCCCCAACCATAAAATTATTTTCATTGCTACTTCATCACTGTAGTTTTGCTACTGTTATGAATTGGGTGACACCTGTGAAAGGGTTGTTTGACCCCCAAAGGGGTCGGGACCACAGGTTGAGAACCACTGCAATAGATAACGGGGAACCCAAGACTCATTTGTGGAACTACACAGGAAATAAGCCTCCGGAGAACTCCCACTATCTAAAATTGAGGGAAGGGAGGAAAGTGGTCACTAGACAGTGCTTGGGAGATCAAAGACATAAACCTGAAGAACAGTTAAAACTTTGTCAGTAGAGTCCCCACTTTGATGCAGGCTGGGCCTGAGCTGGTTTCCAAAATTTTCTGTATTTTTGGTTTGTTTTTTGTTCATATGAGCGAGTATCTCAGAGGTGTTATGTCATTGGAGGTCACCCTCTTGAAGTTGTTATAAGTTTTCCCTTTTTCTTTTCGGAATATGAAACCCAGGATTGATGAACCTATAGGGACAGCAAGTAGAATAAGGGTTTTGAGGTGGGGGGTGTACGGTGGTGGTGGAATAAAAGGGAGACAAAGTCAAGGAGTCCATGTAGAAAGAGAATGTCTGGAAACTGTGGTCGCAACTGCACTATTCTACTTCATGTGATTGAATTATGGATTGATGTGATGTAGGTATTAAATCCCAATAATAATATATTTTTAATCTTCAGGTGTTTACATTGGTTTTCAATAGAAATCTATCCCAAAATAAAACCAATATCTTACATCTCCCCCTAGAAAGCAGCTTATACAAAAATGAAAATTCTTGTCTCTCACTTCCTAAAACAAAAAGTTTTGGTAGAATAATGTGTTTTGGTAGGATCATTCTTTGACTGAATCTGCCTGACTTTGTCATAAAAACTTTGGCATTCAGAAAATAATTAAATGAAAGGTTGAACATGTTAGAAGCTAGATGCACCTCAGTTCTGGGCATAGCTCTAAAGGGCTCCGTTAGGGTATTTGCTTGCAGGGAAACTTCATGCAAACAAATTTCTTAAGTGTATCCCTTCGCTCCTCAAAGCAAACCACCGGATCCAAGTATAGAACAGAGCTGCTCAAAAGTGTGCAGGCTCCAGGCTACACAAAAGGACCTGATTTGCTTCCCAAGAGGCTACCCTTCTTCCTGTGGTTGCTTTAAGAAGAAAACCCTGATCATTCACAAGCAAACAGTCTTTACTTGGTATGAACTTAGCTATGTAAATTCTGTCCATCTTAACCTGCAAATACGACCCCTGGTTCTCACAGGCTGGGCTTCCTTCCAGTGGAACAAGCAGAGAAGCCCAGACCACTGAAAGCAAGCACTGTGCCTCTAATCCTTGCCTCTGGTCAAGCAGTCTAAAAAAAGGCACATGCATACACACACACACACACACACAGAAAAAAACCCCCACACAACTAGAGCCCTCAAAAGAAGACACCCCAGACCATGAAATCTCCTTTCATCCTTTCAGCTGCTGAAATTGATTTCAGGCTACTAACCTGGATCCTTGAGGGAGGATTTTTCTGGGATAAGCTTTTTATAGTAGGAGACCCTGCCTCTCTTTAGCAATTGCTTCTGGAAAGTCTGGAATAGACTACTAAACTGTGTTTTCTTTCAGAGGCCTCTTTAGGATCAATAGCACCTCGCTGCTTTTCCGGATTAGCGCTCCAGGGAGAAGATCCTGGCGATCCCCGCCCAAAGTCGGGTGGCTAAATTGCTGAGAAGAGAAGAGGCTAAATAAGAGTGATCTACCAACATGGGTTTTGCCTGTGCTTTTTCTCTTAATGTTAACCACAATTTTAATTTCTATTGTTACAGGGGAGAAAAAGCAACCCCCAAATACAAATATAATTTGTGGAGACCCATTTGTTGAGTCCTACACAGGGCAGACAGTCCATGCAGATGAGGAAGACCACGGGCACAAGGTCACGAGGGTATCCAAGGATATATAGAAAACCAGCCGGTTAAACACGACATGGGGACAGGACAAATAGTGCCTTGGAGGCAGATCAATATGTCACAGGTGCTGGTGGAAGCACAGCATTGGGGACGGACCGTGATTGGGACAGTTATATAATGAGAGACAAAAGAGCTTGCAAGACTGGCTCAGGGACTCTCCAACCAAGGGAGTCAAGATATTATTCATGACTATCTGCTCCTACTTCTCGGATCTCCATGAAAAGCACATCTAGGCGAGTCCTTACGTGCTAGACTAGCCCTCCCTGGAATGGCTAGGGGAAGAGCAAACCAAAATCCAACACACTGCCATCAAGCCAACGACAACTCACAGTGATTCCTAAGACAGGGAAGCACTGCCCCGATGAGTTTCTGAGACTGTAGCTGTTTATGGGAGTAGAAAGCCCTGTCTTTTTTCCATGGAGCGGCTGGCGGTTTTGAACAGACAACCTTGCAGAACCCAGCCCAACTAGTAACTGCTATTACATCACTAGGGCTCCTAGGGGAGTGGGAGTAATGCCTTTCTGATATACTCTGCCTGAAGGCAAAACTCACCCCCAGGTTAAATGCACATCACCCCCAGGTTAAATGGTCAGAAAGACTTCCCCTGAAGCTGCAGATGGAGGCTGAATTTGTGTGGAGACTCCAAATGGATTTAAGGCTTTATAGTAAACTGTAAACTGTAGCCTGCTACAACGCAGGGCTTAGGATGTGAAGTCTGAAGCACTACATCAGCCACTGAGCTACTTACTCACTCTAGAAAGACAAAGTTTCATTGAGATCTCCTCCGTCCAAGGCCACGGGAAATAACAGTCTCCCACACTACAAAATGTCACCCAGCTTTCTCTTGGAGGGCGTATGTACTTAAGCAAGCAATGCAGCTCCCGAAATATAATTAAATTGTCCAGGTGAGCAGAGATCAGCAGTCAGTGGCCTTTAAAAGTATCGATGGTGAGGGGGGAATGTAAGAGGAGTGAAGGGAGATAAACCTGATGAAAAGAGGCTGAGTAAAGGGTGGACACGAATAATTGGGAAGGAACGTGTAATAAATGTGGCGATGTGGCCTTTATTTTGAGAATGTCATTATAAATAGAAAGATGAGGCTGCTTCATTAGAGCTGATCACCATAGGAAATTTAATAAAATGCTGAATTTTCAAATCGGAGAATCCTTAAGATTGCTGCCCTAATTAGAAAATTGCCATTTCTATGAAAGAATGTCCTTGTTATTAGGAAATTTTTGCTAAACTCAAATGGCTATTAAAAATTTTATATCTGCTCTTCAGTTAAGGACTATCTCATCTGTAATTTCATATTGATGCAATAGTAAAATAAAATCTATCCAACCATTCTGTACCCTGACAACCAATGTCTGAGGATAACATGCGCTCAGGTGTGAAGGTAGGAGGCCAGAGGAGTGTTGGTTGTGACAGTTAAGTTTATGTGTTGATATGGTTGGCCCATGACTCACAGTGATTTGGCAGTTATGTAATGCTGCAATTTGACAGTTTTGTCATGAAATCCCATAATGCCAATTTTCACAAAGCTGGTCTTTGGAATCTAACCATAAGTGGAGTGGGTGCATTATATTGAAGAATGTGGACTTGTTTTCCATATACAAGGGGACTTCAAAAAGTAAATGGGAAATTTAAATAATTCTATTTTTCTGAAAACTTTTAAAAGCCCCCTGGGAGCCTTCTAGGTGTCGCGGTTACACATTGGACCGCAGCTTTGAAGCCACGGCCCCGCAGCACGGCTGAGCTTTCTGCTCTTGTGAGCAATGACAGCTGTAGCAATCCACAGGGGGCGCTGTGAGTCAGCACGGGCGCCATGGCAGTGAGTTTGGTTTTAGAGGACACATTCAAGGCGGTCTGTTGGCATAGCGGGTTATATGTTGGACTCCTGATTGCAAAGCCCACCGTGCCCATCCGCAGGAGAAAGATGAGGCTCTCCATTCCAATAAGGATGTGTGCTCTTGGAAACCCAAAGGGGAAGGTCCATTCTGTCCGACAGGATCACTAGGAGTCGGAATTGCCTCAATGGCAGTGGGCTTGGTTTGGTTTCTGGTTTTGTATACAGACACACTTGGCACAAACGGTTAAGTGCTCAACTTCTAGTGAATCCAAATTCACTGCCACTGAGTCCATGCTGACTCACATAGACCCCAGAGGACAGAGTAGAACGGCCCCTCTCTTCTGAGGTTGTAAAGCCTCATTTTTCTCCTGTGCAGTGGCTGGTAGGTTCAAACGACTGGCCTTGTGGTTAGCACACCAGCATACAGAGTAGTTGCAATCACTCTGAGATGCTTCAAATCAAAGCCTGACCTGCAAAACCCAATGGAGCTCCTTTCTACCCTGCAACACACAGGGCTCTCACGAGTCCGAATTGACTGCTGAAAATTCAGTATGGTGAGAGAGGGAATATAAACATGGCAAAATGTTAATGAGAGGTATGTATAGGTAAATATTGGTGAATTGTAATCATCTTGTAACTTTTCTGCAGGCTTGAAATGTTTCCAAAATGCAAAGCTCAATTTTAAAGGAGTAGATTAATAAAACTAATATAAAGTTACCCAAAGCACAATATAAGAAGAGCTTAAAATGAGGCTCCTGAAAATGGTCTGTTCTAAAACCATTAACAGGAGATTGGCAACCTGTTTCTCTCTTGTATCCCAATTATTGTCATTAGAGATGAAGTATAGTATTTTAGCACATCGTATATTCCAAGTCATGCAGCATACAACACTGTAGCATGGTGACCTTTTTAGTATTCTGAAAATTGATTTCCGTGCCATTCTTGCTCCCACTTGTTTAAAGCCATGGTGACCTAGACGAAGTGAGCAAGACAAGCCAGCTCTGCATCCTGCATTTCCGCGCACCCCAGTGCCCAGAAACACATTTCTCTTTCTCCCAAAGGCCTTAGGACAACACTTTGTGTTGGCCTGGAGAGCCGAAGCACCAAAATCCTTCTGTTAGAACAGAGTGAAGAGCTGTCCACAGTTGTGTGAATTCCTCACAGATAATCAGGTAATGCCAGTAGCAGCAGATTTTTACTTACAATTTTATCACACCAGGGAATTGGCTAGAACCAGTTAGGAGAGGTCTGTCATTGGCTTCTATCTGTGGACTATTGGTTCCTTCGAACGCTTTTGGCCAAGTGCCTTCAGGAATTAAAAAGACATCATAGACCAGCTCATCAATTTGCTGATTCAACTCACCAACAGAATGTGTGTGTGTTCATGTGTGTGAATATGTACATATACACATATATAATGTATGTGTAATTATAATGTAATGTGGAGCTGAAATATTTTGGGGTTGTATGACATTACAGATAAGTTTATATTAGTTGCATGTTATTGATCAAGTTGATTCTGGCTCATGGTGACCATGTATGTTACAAAGTAGAGCTGCTCTGCAGCTTGTTGTTTTTAAATTTGTTTTTACTTTTTATTTGAATTGGGTTAAGGTAAATCTTAGTTTTCAATTAAACAATTCGTACACATTTTATTTCATATCAGTGACTGCAATCCCTACACTATATCATCATTTATCCCATTTCCTCCCCATATTCTGTTTCCATTCCTTTCTTTTTTCTTAAATGCTCTGAGTTTCTCCTTGGGTAAATGCCACCCTTTTGATCTCAAACCAAAATGTACTGCCATTGAGTAAATTAGTACTCATAGTAACTCTATAGGACAGGGTGGAACTGCCCTGTGGATTTTCTAAGACTATAACTTTGTATGGGAGTAGAAAGCCTCATCTTTCTCCCTTGGAGTGGCTTGTGGTTTTTGAACTGCTGGCCTTGCAGTTAGAAGCATAATGCATAACCCATTATGCCGACAGGCTCCTTTTGATCTCAAGTGGTTGGTTATTTTGGGTGGGCAAACCTCCCCAGTGCTGTTATTCCTCTTATAGACCCATCTATCATTTGGCTTCGCACGGGTGAGCCATGAGGTTGACTTCAGGTCTTGAAGGGTGACTAAGGGCCATGGTCTTTAGGGTTCCATCTTTATCCAAGCGATAAGCTTGTGTTGTTTCTTTATTTTTATGATTTTGTGTTTTGTTTTACATTTTCCTCTATCCAGGACCTTCTAATATGATCCCTTCCAAAGCAGTTTATAGGCACCAGACACTCTTTCTGGTCTCAGGGTAATGGAGAATGATGTCACATGAATGTTATCCATTCGTTTATTGGATTAATGGTTTCCATTTATCTTTGATTTTCACTCTTCTTCCTCTGGATAAGGAGAGACCAATAGTTACTACTTAGATGTCCCTAGTCACTACTCACCAAAGTAGGATGGAAAACATTATCCTTGTGGACTGATCTTCTACCAGTTGATCTTAAGTGTGCCTTGAGAAGAGGGCTCTGACCTCTAGGCTCAGAAACTCATTGCCTCAAGACGTTTGCTTATATCTAAGAACGCTGTACGATCTTCTTAACTATAATCTTTACAGAAGCAGACTGTCATGCTTGTATTTCAAAGTGCTGCAGTGAGGCTTCAGACTGCCAACCTTTAGGTTAGTGTGTTGTTAAATGTCACAAAGTCAGTTTTGACTCATAGTAAGGACAGAAATGACCCATAGGGTTTTCACGCCTGAAATATTTACTGTAGCAAATTGCCAAGTCTTTCTCCCATTGATCCCCTGAGTGGGTTCAAACTGCCAACCTTTCAATTACTATCCAACTGAGAAAAACTCATCTGCACACCCAAGAACCAAATGATAGTAATAATCACTATAGAATCTCAGTAAAAGGTCTGAAATTTGATTTTGAACATAGCGAAGTGAAAAATGACTGGGAAATGTTGAAGTAAAACAGAGAAAGAGAAAAATTCCAGGGGGCGCTCAAGAAGACAAATTGAAATATTATCACGAAACATGCATATTTGGGAAAGGACGAGGTCACTGAAAAGGGGAAGGCCTTTGACGGGCTAGACTGACCCACTGGCTGCAACCCTGGGCTCCAACAGCACAATGACAAGGGTGCTGCAAGGCTAGGCAGTGGTCACTCTGTTGTATGTACTGTGCTGTGGGGAGGGACCAACACCACAGGACCTGAAACTGCCGCAACAGAACACACTGACCCAGAGGGAACACCCTGGTGGCACAGCGCATTACACATCAGGCGGATAAGCACAGGTCAGGAGTCTGAATCCCCCAGTTGCTATGCTGGAGCAGGATGAGACTGCTCCCGTAAAGATGTGAATTCATGGAAACCCTCAGGAGCCATTCTATTCTGTCCTGTAGCATCATTGGGGGTCAGAATCAACTTGATAGTATGTATTATAAGTTATATAGAATCTATTGAAGTCCCCTCTTGTATGTATTTAAGTCTGCATTGTAAATCTGATTTCTTGCATAAAAGCCCCTTAAATCTCAGATGTTTAATACAGTGAAATATACAAGTAAGAGTTTAGTCAACATATTTGGTAAGAATGAGCTGTCATACTTTTAATCTATAACTATCTCATAAGAATCTATTATGTTTCCACATTGACATTTAAATGGTATCCAAAGTGTATGTATATATATATATATGGACACACGTGGAATTCAATTATACTTCCCACTCTCAAAACCTGCTCAAAGATTTTCTGTTTCTTAAAAGGAGTATATTCTTTCATTTAATGAAGATCCCTGGTTCTGGTTATGACAAATCAAGGCACTTCATTTTTAAGACCCCTGACATTTTAGTCCCTGTATAACTTTTCTGGCATAAACACTTGATTGAAGCCCCAATCAAAAATGCTGAGATAATGGATAGAGGCCAAGTTATGCAACATGAAATGCAGACTCATATCTCTGTTCCTTTAATAACTGTCAGGAAACCAGATGTGAAATACTATGTCTGGCTCCTTGATGTTTTGCAGGCTGGTGAGGCTTTTCACTATAAATTTAGTAATTTGTAAACTTGTAGATGTCACAAGCACCTATGAAGACAGTTTCCTCTGTAATTACATCAAGAATCCTACCCAAAAGAGAGGTATGTATTACTGCTGTCAACCCACCACGTTTGTTCTATTTTAGCACTAGTCATAATTAATCACCCTGAAAACCGAAGCTTAGTTAAATCTCCCACCCTGGGTTGTTCACAGTTAAATCTCCTACTCTTAGTAATTTATGGTATCCAGAGAGCTCATCATACCCCATTCAAGTGATGACTACGGGAGACAGCAATGATAAATGATTGTATCCTTTACAAGAAAATTGTGAGACTATCTCTACAAACATCTAGATAAGGACCTTTTTTTTTGTGCCAATGCTACCAAATAGAGTATGAATAGAGAAACAGAAACTGAATACTAGTCATAAGCACACATGTTCAGAGACTGTTTTATTCATTTAAAATGAAGCAAAAGTGAGCAAGGATTTCAGTGAATGGTACGTACTGATGATGAGAAAATATAGAGTCCATTCAAAGTCTTTGCTGAGCTATTGGACCCTTAGAAGTGATGAGCTTTTCATGAGGAAAAAGTTAATGTTATTGCAGACATCCATTTATTCCATTGAAGCCATGTACAAACTCTTGGCAAAGTGCATATTTTAAAACATATATACCCAGACAATTTGCTCAGAAGCAGCAGACTTCCTTTGAGCATTACAAGAGATGACTCAATCAATATACTCATTTGAAAACTGAGAACCACAGTCTCAGTCACTTGCCCTCTTCCCCCAAAATTTCCCCAACCTTTCTACAGGCTGTTACATCCTGATGTCTGTGGGAGGCTTCCAACTCTGTTCCAAATTCCAAAAATGAAGAGGATCTAGAGTGTTATTTCTGTAGTCTGCCTAACTTTTAAAATCCTTCAAAGCTCTGTAATAGGAATGCTATTCTCTTATAGAAAGGATGTATTCCAACCATGCTTGCTGTCTGTAGTGTCCAAGAAAGCAAGTTAATATAAATAAGTTTGGAAATATTTACTAGGATTAGAACCAACATCTTTGTGACCTCTATGTTTTCTTTGGCACATGTACAGTAATTAGAGAATACATATATTCCTTTACTGAGTTCATATAGCCTGCTCAGGTTCACTATGCCTTTGATATAATAAAGATATTTATTTCTTACTTAAGCATTATAATTTAATGATTAAAATATAGCCTCATCTTCAGATTGCTAAAATTTCCTCACTTTGAATATATTTCATAATTTTGCTTAAATTGTTTACTTAGTGCCAAAGTACTATATTCAAAGGCGTACAAGCTCACTGTAACAACAGCCATGGGTATTGAGTGGATGCTGACTCGTAGCAACCCTCTGGGCGAGAGTAAACCTGCCCTGTACGGTTTCCAAGGTGGTGATTTTTACAGACGCAGACTACCACATCTTTTCTTCTATCGAGCGACTGGTGGGTTTGAACCTCCAACTTTTCTCAGCTAAGAACTTAACCCTTGCATCACTAGGGCTCCTTAACTCCACTAGAGAAGATTGCAAATGTAAAAAGGACCATGCCTGACCTAAAGAAGTTGGCTGCCTACCAGGGTGGATAGATTATGGGAATGAGCACTTCCACAGTAATACTAGAGGCCATATATTTCAAAAGTGAGCAGTTTGTTATTAAGCAAAGCTGTAGATAATTTGATGCTCCAGGGCATGGAGTTAAACTGAACTAGATTTTTTTAAAATAAAGCCTCAGAATTTTGATAGACAACATGTGGTCCAAGGACCAAAAGCAGATTGATGTGTCATGTAGAACCTGGATGAAAACACAAAATCTCAAACTTCATTTTCACAAGATTTTAAGGTCATCTATATGCCCGTTAAATTTGAGACTAGACCATTTTGAAAGAAATAATCTTTATCCTTATTTGGACCCTGAACAACAAAAAGAGAATACTGGAATCTTAAGAGTTCAGAGAGTGAAAAACTTCGAGAGTTCAACTGAATTCATTTTAACATTTGCAAAGTGTGGTAGGCTTGGTTCTCCGGAGAAGCAGATCCAGCGACACATGTATGTGCATCTACAGAGAAAGAGCATTCCATCAAATCGTTTACTTCAAAGTTGCATGAGTAGGTAATTGCAGTCTGGCTCAAGTGTGAGTCAGATGGGAACTGGAGGCTTCTCCCTGACTGTGGAGCCACAGAAGATGAGGAACAGGAAGCAGGCTGACGAAGCCGGGGGACCACAGGCTGGAAAATGCAGAAGTAAAGAATGTCTCCACGGGCGGCAAGTCCACAGGAGGCTCCTGGGATTGGCGGGCGACACACCAGAAAGCCAGGATCCAGCTTCAGCAGAAGGCAAATTGGCAAAAGAGAACTTGGCCCTACTTAGGATCTTTCTCTTACAAAAAAGGCCACACGCCCAAGGAGGTGTCTTCCGGTTGTGACCTGATTGATTATCTGGGCTCCATCTTTACCTTCACCCATTCACCCAGGAGTGTCTGGTTGACATCAGGTCTCACCATCACATAGAGATTAAGTGTAAGATATAGTAGAGAAGAGATTCTTGGGGAGCAAAGCCACTAAGAAGCCATATCCTGGAGTAGACACTGCTAGTATTTACAGGGTTGTCCAAACATGTCCAATTCTATATAAAAAAAAAAAGCTGAAGGCAGTATTCCTACAAAGGGGGCGGGAAGCTAAGACAACGGGTCAGAGTTCAAGATTCACTGAGCTGTGTCTTGCTCTTACGCCTAATTTCTATTTCTTCAAAGAACAAATTAGCCCGGTTGGTCCTTCACTAACATCTCCTGCACTTCCTGTCCTGGTCAATAGGCACAGGAGAGTGGAGTTCGTACATGCCAAACTCCTGCAAAGTTAAGAAAGAAAAGAGGAAGACTGTATCCTGTTTATCTGCTTTTCATGAAAATGGACATGTGAGATATCCTTGTGATTCTTGTTGGAAAGCTTACTGATCAGCAAATATATAGATTCAGCAGGCTTTTTGTCTAAGGTCCCCAAACCCAAGATCTAGATTTAGAATAGGCAGTAAGAAGTTCCTTAATTGGAGGTTTATAGGAAGGGTGACAAGATCATGTAGGATTCAGATAGAATCCTTAAGGCAGCAAGTGCCAAGTAGGACTAACCAGAGCAAACTCTGACATAAGGTTACCCACTTAAAGGATGCTTACACAAGAAACTGGTCTGAAATGCCCTAAAAACACAGAAGGTAAATATAGTTAAATCTCTGTCACTTTCCCAACTTCTATCTTAAGCCCCTAATTTATTCATGGGTAGGCAGTCATGTGTCATCCTCTTTAGAACTCTCATGCCATGGACCAAAACTTCCAGGCTTCGCAGCGTCCAACTTAGGCGTCCAATGAAAAAGCACACTAGAGTCTTGCCCAGCGCTGCTATGTGGTTGCTACCGCCGAAGCACAGTTCCACCAAATCCAGTACAATGCTGCAGTGTTGCCTTGCTAATCTAAGACATAGGCACAGTCCATGATGGCTCTTCAAGGAGCCCACCCCATCAGTGCTAAACTAGAGCAAGAAGGCCCCTGGCTTGAGCCCAAATAGTTGTAACTCTTAACTCTGGGTTCTGGGTGGATACAGGTTGTACCCAAAGAGAATGCTTTTTCTTTCCCACCCAGAATGCCAGGTAATAATCTTCCTCTTATATTCTCCAAGCATAAAGTTGCCACTTCTTCTGTTATAGAAGGTACTCATCCGTACAGAAAGTTTTACCTTCTATAAAAGAACACCATTGTGTGGAGGGGGTGATGTTGTTAATAATCCCTTTCATGTTTCTAAGATGAAGTTCCGGCCCTTCTTGTGTGAAAGTCTTAAGGGTAAACAGTAAACTCTGATGGAATGTGCTGCTATCACCTCCCCCCTCCGACCCCGATTAACAAAATTGCATCTCGTCACTGTTTGCCAGATGGGTATCACTGAGGATCTCCAAGAAATGTCTAGAGAAGGGTATGAGCATTGGTGGTGGATAGGGAAATGAAGGACTATCAACTGGAGACTTTCCCCAAGAACACGTCACTGAGTCTAGGAACAGTTTTGACTCCTTCGTAGAGAAAATGGTAAGAAAAAATTGTAGAAATAAAGGTGAAGAGAAGTTTGATGCCACAAGCAAACAAGGAGGTTGCTTGTTTAAGGGGGGGTGGGGGGGTGGAATAATTTTGAGAAAGATTGATTTTGCCCCGACATTGATATTTCTGTGTGGAAATATTTAATGAATGACTTGAAATAAAAACTAGACCAAGGTGAGGAGATTAGAGGTTACAACATAGATTTGAGAGATTTTCACTTCTTAAAGAATGGTTGCAAACTCATGGATGAGATCATCAGGAGGAAAAGTGGGATTAAAAAGATAAGTCATCAAAGAAGGCAAAGAAAGTATGGCCAAAGAGTTATGTGTGACTTGGAAAGGAAAATAAATGCAGTGGCATTGAGTCGATGCCAACTGATAGTGACCCTGAAGGGCAGGGTAGAACTGCCCCTGTGGATTTCCAAGATTGTAACTCTGTACAGCAGTAGAAAGCCTCACCGTTCTCCTTCAGTGTGGCTAGTTGTTAGCAGCCCAACCCATAACTACCGCACCACCAGGGCTCCAAAGTATCACACAGAAATATGAGCAAAGAGGTAACATGGAAAGCCTGAAAGAGAACTTCAGTAGTGTTAAATTATATGGAAACAAAGATTGACAAGAAACCCTTGGGATTTATACAAAGGAAAAGTTACAAATACTTGAATGTCAATGTGCTAAGTACTTTTACTTTTGTTAAATATTTTTAAGAGGAAGAGGTCAGCAGTGACCTTTAGGTATAGAGATCAGAAAGAAGAATTGGACAGTCAAAGGACCGTACAAAAAAGTGTTGGTTCATGTGAACAGTAGGATCATGTAGGCATTTTTGTTGGCTTTCTTCTCTTGTATCAGGACGTAGCAAACCCTACATACTGATAGAGATTATGGTTGTGTAGGGATTATGGTAGAAGCATATGTGATTGCAATGGTAACTGTTAAAAAGTGTAACCTTTAGCATTAATTACCAATTTTGTATTCTCTATGAGAGTTGATTTCACCTCTTCGGAATGCTTAGAGTAAGTCCACTCCTGTGTCTCTGAATCAACTCTCCTCGTCTCTCTGCCCTGGCTTTGGGATTTGTGCTCTTTTCATTTTGTTTTTACCATTGTGGGCATTTAGCTAAGGTTATAAAGAAATATAAATTTGAGTCAGTTGTCTAATTGTTGACCCAATAATACATTTTAAAAATTCAAAGGAAAACCGAGACCCCACGAATGAATTTCAAGTCTCCCCTAAAAACAACTGGTTGTCATTCACATAACCTAGTATCATGAATTTAAAATAAAAAGTTTTGCCTCCTAGAGGTCATACTCCTAGTTCTACTAAATCCTCTTGCCACATAGAGCATTGATGTAGTCTAACAATTGCAGATGTGTTGGTGAACTGGAATAACTACCCAAAAGTCACTTCTTCAATTACCGAGCTATTTCAAATGCCAAGTTCATATGACACAATATTAGAACTTGATAGTTTATTTCCTGTCATCGGAATACAATACTGTCTTATCTCAATAGAAAGAAAGTGCCCACTTCATTTCTCTGAGCACCAGCAGCCCGACTCTGTAGGACTGAGAACCAGTCTCAGCTGCATCAGCTGCTCCCTTGACATCTCTTGGCTAACCTCCCATGGCTAAATGTCCCCTGGGAAAGATAAAATTTCAGTGTGATAGGATATCATTTTCTCTTTCAAGTAAATCCTATACTAGACGTGCAGATACAATAGCAACTTCATCTCTGCCCAATAGCAAGCCACTTTGGGGTGATGATTACTAAGTAGAAAGTTACTTCCCCCAAACCAGAAAGCAGAGGCTGCCAAATGAATCACACATGGATATTTCCCTTTGTATCCAAAAAGGAGACTAGAGAGACAAAAGGGAAATAGCAGTCACTCGTGATTTCTTTGCCTCATAAAAGAACACATAGCACAATACTGTCAACAGTACTAATAAACAACAACAAAACAATAAGTGATACTAATGCAACTGAAAAGAATAAAATTATCGAGACAGTGTCAATTAATAGGTATTAAATATAAATAAATGTAAATGGGATTTCTGATTTGAAAAAGGATGAAACAATAAATGAAGTAACAATTAAGAAAGAACTTCAGAAGAAGCATCCTGGAGTTACTTTAAAATTCATTGAAAGACCCTCTATTTTATGTGGACCTATTTTAAAATGATATAGTGCTTTAGAAGTGTTATTCTTATCATTAGAAGATCCAAGATATTATTAACATCCCCTCCTGCCCACTGCTGTTGAATCCATTTCAACTTATAGTGACCCAGTAGGGAAACAGAGTAGAAATACTCCATAGGGTTCCCAACGGTATTAACCTTTACGGAAGCCAACTGCCTCTTCTTTCTCTCACGGAGCCTTGGGTGTGTTTCAACCACCAAGTTTAAGGTGAGCAACCCAATGCCTGTCCACTGAGTCATTTATTTTTATCCACTTATTTTTGAAACTATTGTTATTATTAGCCACAGCTAATATTTAGAGCCAATTCCAAGTTAATGTTACAATGATTTGAGATGCTTGCATTGACATCCAGGAGATTTATTTTTACTATAAATTCTAGTCATTTTCTTACTAATGTGGCTTGCTATTACATAAACATTGATTGGAAATCTAGAATTTTCCTAGAAATCTAATTTTCAAAGCTAAATGTATCTTCTTGTCATTGAACAATTATTCACCAACTGTGATGCAAAATTCTAAAAGCAAAACAAAACCCACCTTTTGTTATAATCCTCCTATCGTATCTCTCATGAAGTATTAATATCAAATAATTATAAGGTTCTTCAGTAAAACAAATTATAGGCAAAGACTTCAAAACAGTCTAAAGAATTACTTCTCAAATTTAATGTGTATACAAAGCACCTGGAAATTCTGTCAAAATGCAGATACTGATTCAGTAAGTCTGGAATGGTCTAATTCTGCATTTGTAATAAGCTCGCACCTGATAAGCCCCTGTGGGCCATGACTTGAGTATCATGGTTGCTCTTTGCTGCTGCTTTACTAAGTATATGTATTAGTCTAATTAAGTTTTAATAATCTAGTTAAGATCATTAAGTAAATAAATGTAAATGGGATTTCTGATTTGAAAAAGGGTGAAACAATAAATGAAGTGACAATTGTGAAAGAACTTCAGAAGAAGCATCCTGGAGTTACTTTAAAATTCATTGAAAGACCCTCTTAATGTATGTGGATCTATTTTAAAATTATATAGTGCTTTAGAAGTGTTATTCTTATTAGAAGATCCAAGGTATTATTAAACAGTTCATCTCCAATCCCTGATTTAAGATAAGACTGGCTCATCATCAGTTAAGAAAACAAATCACATTCATTGGTTGTTGTACCTTCCTTTACAGGTAGTAAAAGTAATAATTATTTTATAATGAACATTCTTAACTCAGAAATGCAGTTTTAAAAGTTATAATTGCCCTCTGTTGCATACCTTCATCAAAATAGTTTCATATGTTTCTAGTAGAATTACAAAGGAGTCCTGGTGGCATAGTGGGCTGTACAATGATCTGCTAACTGCAAGGTCAGTAGTTTGAACCCACCAGTTGCCCTGTGGGAGAATGATAAAGGTGTCTGCTCTCGTAAAGATTTACAGTTTCAGAGGCCCAAATAGCAATTCTACACTGTCCTAGGAGATTTCTATGAGTTGAAATGAACTCCAAGGCAGTGAGTGAATGAGTACAATTATAAAACTAATTCTTCCAAGACATGCCATATATACTCGAGGATAAGCCAACCCAAATATCAGCCTGACTACCTAATTTAACCACAAAAACTGCATTAAAAGTGTGCTGAAGAAATTAGCTTATACTCAAGTATATATATTTAGTCTTATAAGAAAAAGATTCTCTTTTTAAAAATAAGATTATCTTTTTTTTAACTGAAGATATAAAGTCTAAAATATTGCTAAATATCATAGAAACCTTTATTAAATAACCATATCAAAATATGAACCTATATTTGCTCAACATATTCTCCATCTAGGTCTGTAGGCCTCTGAGGCCATGCTTCCATCTCTAGCCCTTACCCAAAGAATTACACACTTTCAAATTGACACCACGTCAAAGCTGCAGTTCGGCATCCTTAAAGGACTCAAATTGTGTGCCTTTTCAATGTTTTTTGAGTTTGAGGGAGCAAAATAAAGTCTGAAAGGGCAAGATCTGGTTGTAAGGTAGAATGAGGTAAAGTTTTCCAATGAAATTCTTTTGCTCCGTTTGAGGAATGAGCTAATGCATTGTTGTAATTGAAAACACTCAGTGCAAATTTCCTGACCTTTCTCTCAACAATAGCATTTTCAACATTTTAAAAACATTTTCATCACTTCTGCGAAGATGGCACTGAGGCTAGGAGGTCCATGTTGGGAGCTCTATGTTTAAATGCTTGGTTTGGTGATTGGGAGGCTGAGGTGGGGGGGGAGGGGGTCCAGGACCCACAATCAAGTCTCACAGCACTGCAAGGCTTGGCTCCAATGCATGTGGTGACCTTCCCTGCAGCTCTGGTCCATCTTGCTCCCCCGCCTGTGCTGCCAGGCTGCTGTGGCTCCTGGCCTGATAACCCAGACACCTCAATCTGTGTTGTCAGCACCGCTTGCACCACATGCATACCCGTGCCACCAGTGGAGACTAGGATGTCTGTGGATCCAGCCAACTAGGCCCATGCTGACCGCTCCACTTGTGCCACCCGCTAACCATGGCTTCGGAGTGCTCTCTCCCCCACCCCCACCAGCACCACTTGTGGAGCCTGAGCAGCCTACAGATCCAGCCAGGGCAGCACACACAGCCCAGACTTCTGGTGCTGCCAAGGTCTCACAACCAGGAGCAGTTCTCCCCTCTGCCAACACCACATGTGCAGCCTGAGCGGCCCATGACTGGTGGCTCCTAGCCAGTGGAGCTGGAGCCAACCACACATCTGGTGCAGCCAGTGACCCACAACTACAGACCACCCTGCCCACTTCTGACACCTGTGCCACCTGCTGATCACAGCCCCGGGCACCCCAGCCCACACCTTAGCACCACTTGTGCTGCACGTGGACTTGGCCAGCCCTATCCCCTATGCTGTATGCACTACACACAACAAACCACCTTCAGCTTCACCAAAATGCCACACAGACAGCATCCCACACCAGCAGCCATTATATGAAAGCAAGAGAAATAAATCTCAATGTCTGAAGATGACCCGAACCTAGTGACATACCTAAAAAAGAAGACTTTGATCCAACACAGAAAGAAATCCTCAGAATGCTGCTTACAGTCCTACTGAACATGAAGGAATCAACACAGAAAAAGGATGAAAACATAGAGAGGATAGAGTTCAAGAACCCAAGGTAAATACAAGAGTTGAAGGATGATGCAGCAGAAACATAGAAAATGGTGAAAATCCTCACCGATAGGTTGGAAGAAGTGTAGACCTGAATCAGTGGACCCTGAAGCTATCCAAGCAGAATACAACAAATGGGAAAGATACTCAAACAAGATAAGAAGCTGAAGAAAACCTGAGAACAATGAGAGATGCTATGAAAAGAAACAATATCCGAATAATTAGGATACTAAAGCAAGACATAACGAAGAGACCAATGGCTAAAACAGTGAAGGAAATCCTGGAAGAAAACTTCCCCAGTATAATAAAGGAGTATCTGACAATCCTCCAGGAAGCAGAGAGGACAGCTTTGAGATAAAGGAGAAAATCATATGAGCAGCTAGAGAGAAAAAATGCAGTCGCCTGTAAGGGTAATCAGATAAGAATGTGCTCAGACTTATCAGCAGATATGATGAAGAGGAAAGAATGAAGAAGCATCTTCCAAAAGTTGAAAGAGAAGAACTGTAACCCGAGAATCCTCTATCCTGCCAAACTCCCCATCAAAATGGAAAGTGAAATAAAACTTTTCTCGGATAAGGAAAAATTCAAAGAATACATTAAAAAGTAAATAAATAAGTGGCACTACAAAAATCACTTTCCAACTCACTTTGGACAGAAGACCAACATCCACAAAACACAAACATGAGACCACCACATAGTGTAACACCCCCCCGAAGGCATCACACAAAGCAACACCCAAGACCTCTTCAACCCAATGGAGAAAAAATTGCAAGAATGAAACCCACATACATATATAAAATATAATTAAAGAGGAATCTAGGAGAATATTTATCACAAAAGAGATGAGATCACAGTAAAGAATCCACAGATGGATGCAATTATGCTAAACACAAATGGTCTGAATATACCCATTAAAAGACAAAGAACAAAGACTGGATTAGGGGGGGAAATCTATCAATCTGTTGCCTGCAAGAGACACATCTCAAGATACATACAAAAACAGATTGAGGGTCTAAACATGGTGGAAAGTATATCAAGTGAATGGCAATCTAAAAAAAGCAGGAGTTTCCATTCTAATCTCTGATAAAATCTATCTCAAGTGCAGAAAATAACAAGAGATAAACATGGGCACTACATAATGCTTAAGGGATCAACAGAACAAGGCCCATGAACATAATAAATATATACGTGGCCAATCAAAGACCCACGAAATTAGTCAACCAAATCATTCAAAAGATGAAAAATAAAATCACAGAATAAACAATCACAGTAGGAAACTTCAACACACCACTTTCCAAGAAAGACTGATCAGCTATAAAGAAGCTCAACAAAGTGACTACAAAACTACTCTACAATCAAACAACATGACCTGATAGATATATTCAGCACTTTCCACCCAATTGCAAAAAAAACCACATTTTTCCTAAGTGCTCCTGGTACATATTTGAAAACCGACCACATGCTGGGACACGAGTCAAGCATGAGAAAACTAAAACATATAGAAGTCACAGACTTCCTTCTCTGACTACTACACCTTAAAGCTGGAAATAATAAAAAGAAAGAATAAAATAAATAAAAGCCTATGGAGGCTAAATAACTTCTCATTAAGGACTGGGTATTAGCCCAAATTAGACACAAAATGAGGAAGTTCCTAGAAACTAATGAGAATTAAAATGCAACATATGAAAAACTCTTAGATACAGCAATGGCAGTTATCAGAGGAAGCTTGGTAGTGATAAATGCACATATGATGAAAGAAGAGAGACTTATGGTTGATACCTTATCACAAAACCTACAGCAGTTGGAACAGAGTCAGCAGAATAATCCTTTCTACTAGCAAAAGAAATTATAAAAATCAGGGCAGAAATAAATGAGTGGGGGTAAAATCGAAAAAAAAATCAACTCAGTAAAAAGAGATTAACAGGACTGACAAACTTCTAGCAAACCTAACAAAAGATAAGAAGGAGAAGACATCAATATCCAGTTTGAGGGATAAAATGGGAAATTACAGCAAAACCCAATGAAATGAATAGACTACTTACACAGTACTATGAAAGCCTGTACTCAAACGAATTCAACAACTTGGAGGATGTGGATAAAAACCTGGAAAAACAATCCCACCCCAAATTATCTCAAATGGACATTAAGAACTTAAACAGACTCATAGCAAAAGGAGAAATATATAAGGTTATCAAGGAACTCCCAACTAATGAAAGCCCCAGCCCAGAGGGCTTCACAGAGAATTCTACTAAGCCTTCATAGAAGAGCTGACACCAATTCTACACAAACTCTTCCAGAACACAGAAAAGGATGGTCAACTCCCAAACGCTCTCTCTGAAGCTAGTGTAACACTGATACTAAAGCTGGCCAAGGATCCCAGAATAGAGAATTATAGCTTGATATCTCTAAAATGCTGTCCATTGACTATGACACAATGTTTTCTTAGCCACGTTTTTTTAGCTTTTTGTTGAATGAGCTCATGTAGAAATAAAGGTAGAGTTTAATCACATATCATTCACATGCCTATGTAAAAAAAGGAAAGGTGAGTAAAAATTTGTTTATAGGATTGAAAAAATTTCTTCATATTCAGGCCCCTGTTAATCATTTTATATGCCCAGGTTTCATGCCATATTTCCACACCGTATTGTCACTTTTGTGCCATTGAGAATGCTGATGAAGCAAGATTTCTAGACTGTTTCACTATCGTCTTTAGGGTAGTCTTCTAAACCATTGTTACCAACACTGGAAGTTCTGATGATGGCACTTTCCTCATCAACAGATGGGAGAGAAAGTTTTAGACACCGGCCAAGTTTCAAATGGTCTGTAAATTGACTGAAACATCCAGAGATTGCCATGTTCCAGCCCCAGTTCCAAGGATGATAACTAAGTTTCCCATCTGTAGGCCAGGATAGCTCCAACATACCTGCCACATGGTGGGTAGTATTTGTAAATACACCTCCATCTCAGACATACTAAAACTGGGGGAAATAATCCTTGATCTTACAATCCATGGAAATGGGCTCTTTCTCAAACGCACTCCCCAAGGAGCTCCTTTTTTTATATAAGAACTGTCTCAAGGGACACGTGTTCGTGGTTCTTATTGTGTTCCTTCCTACTCAATATTACCCTTTGACATAAATCAATTTAAACAATCCCCTCTTTCTTATTTTCTAAACTTTCTGAATTAGAGATTTTATCTATTTCCTTTTCCCTCAGCCCTTCTTGCATATCTAGGGCACCATTCATTAACTGTGCACTTTCAAGAATTCAATGAAATTTCTAGTCAAGGGTTTAGGACATCATGGACACTATCCTAGTTTGCTTCCAAAACAAGTTTAATGTTAATATTCTGTCTATAACTAAAAGTTTCTTCCTGGAAATGTCGTGCCTTTTTACCTGTATAAATGCAACCATATTCTAATGTGCTTGTACTACCATAATTCACAATGGAACAAGGGTGAGAAAAATCTTCATTATAACCACTGTCCTGCTGTTTGCTCACTAAGTACATTATTCCTTGATCTTCAGTTTGCTCATCAGTCAAATGAAGATAAGAGTTGTCCATCCAAGTTCAAGAAGCTGTTGTAATGATCATTAGAAGATATATACATACTTGTATACATCCCCCAAATAATTTTAAATACATGTTGATATCTTTCCTTTTATAACTTTTATTATACACATTGCATTAAAATCCTATTCAAGACACAATTTGGCTGCAGTTTTGTTATTCATCTGACATAAACCATAAGCTCCCCAGAGAAAGTTTATGAATATTTCTAGGGTCTCCTTGCCACTGAAAAACACCACTAAATAGTAATAGAAAAACTCTGATAGTTTATTTGAGATACTAATCATAAAAACGAGTCTACCATGACTCAGAGAGTCTATTCATTGTGGATTTCCTATATTAATTAAAAATCAAAGGACTGCTTCATTTGTACCAAAGAAATATAGGAATAATAGTAACAAAAGCCTCTTTGTTACCATCAAAGGACTCGAAGTATTAAATTCTTTGGCACCAATATGTCATTGAAATTTCACAAAGCCCTGGCAGGTATTAGGTCCTGGGGTGGCACCAAGACTTCGCAGTGGTCTTATCAAGCTAAAGCAGTGGTTCTCAACCTGTGGGTCACGACCCCTTTGGGGGGTCAAATGACCCTTTCACAGGGGTTGCCTGATTCATAACAGTAGCAAAATTACAGTTATGAAGTAGCAACAAAAATAATGTTATGGTTGAGGGGTCACCACAACATGAGGAACTGTATTAAAGGGTCGCAGCATTAGGAAGGTTGAGAACCACTAATCTAAATGTTACCGGATCAAATGCACCAAAGCCACCACAGAAGAAAGTTCTGACGATCTTCTTCAATAAAGGTTATAGCCAAGAAAACTCTATGGAGCAATTCTACTGTGTAATACATGGGGTTGCCATGAGTCAGAATTGACTTAATGGCAATGAACCTGTTGATTTTGTTTGTTTGTGTTGCTTATTTGTTTAAAAAGATCTAAAGATGGCCTGGGGAGAGCATCTAATCACCTTTGACTTCACAAGGTTGAAGGAAAATTAAACGTAGCCAAGGATGATTCCTAGGAGCCTGAGACCAGGCATGCCTCCACCCTCCACCCTTCCTTACCAATTCTTACACCAACTGTCGATCCCACAGCACCTGACTTCTTAATTATATTGGATAATCCATTGCAATAGGCACACCAAAACTCACAGTTTATACTTATTATTATGACCTTCATTAGAAAAATGAACAGGTTACAATTCAAGATCAGAAATGCTCAAAAGACAATTTTTCAATCAGGAAAGCCTCTGCCCAGTCACGCCTGCAGGCACCTAGCCCCATAATCCTCTGCCCTGCTCAGGCAATGTCACAAAACACTTTTAGGGCTGTCAATAAATACCCAAAGCACATGCCACTCTGCCAGCAATCTCAGCCCAAAGGCACTCAGCTCCAGCCCTGTGGGTCAGTGAACTTAACTTCCTTGATTAAGTACCTGGGGGCACCCAGCTCTGTAAGCACGCCTCCTGGAAAAGGCACTAAACTTTACTCCATGGGCTGGGAAGACCAGCTCTCTTCTTCATGCCCTGGCTCTTGGTTCTGCTGCTATTGCTTTTCTGCGACTCCTCTACTGCTTCTCTGTGTCGCAGCTTTCTGTTCCTGGTACTATACTCAGGGAACTCATGGTCCAAAGGATGCACTTCTATACCTAGCCCTTCTTTCTCAATGGTAGTGGAATCGCCTCCTACTGTTTCTAAGATAGCTCGTTTACTCTGTATCATGGCAAAATCTACCAACCTCGCCTTAGAGTTCCAGGTTTTTACAATCATAATTAACCTCACTAACAATCACTCACAGTTGAATCATATAATTCTATCAGCATCCTCATTAACCATCTCTTACTCAGCCTCACCATGAAAAGAGGAAAACTCTGGGTATGCATGGTCCCACCCAGTTGTTGGCTTTGAGTTAAACAATGGTTAGAAGAATCACAAGTAATTCACAGCACCACACAAGGACTGGCATTACTTTGTTTTACACATGAGAAAACTAAGCTCCAAGAGGTTTACTATCCACAGTAGATCATTATAATCACAAATGCATGGCAGAGCTAAGGTTTTGCATTTTATAAGGCTGGATGTAATTTTAGCCTGAGACCTATTGACATTGTGGGCTAGATAATTCTTTCTCTGCGATGGCTTCCCTGCAGATTCTAAGACCTTTAGAAGGATTTCTTGCTCCACCCACTGAATATTAATACTACTCCCCCAGTGTGCCAACCAAACAGTCTCAAGTTATAGACAAATATCTCGTGGGTGGAAACATCACCAACAAGAGAACCTGTTATATATCATACCAATTTTATACTGCTGTTTTAGTTAAGTTTCAATTTGACTCATAGGGAATCTATATACTCCTACTTCTCACTTATCAACTATCTCCTTATTCAATGTTTAATGTTTATAACAACAGTAAAAAAATCTGCTATTTGATGATTTTGCAAATTAACAATATATGTCTGGCAATTACAAACACTAAGGTGTAAGGCAAAAATAACACTGGTTGTGATGGTTAAGGTTACAAGTCAACTTGATTGGGACATGATTCTCAGTGTTAGGCATTATGTAATTATGTGATTTGGCAGTTATATGTAATATGTAATAATGTAGTCTTCTTCCATTTTGTGATCAGATGTCCGACCCTCCAGTTTTATATCATGTCAGTTGTCACGTAATAACCCTGTCTTTGAACCTAACCATGTTGATGAGTGTGTATGACTGAGTAGAACTTCCCAACAGGGATCCATCCCTGGGTGGAAATCTTCAGAGGAGCAGATCAGCAGGTATTTTCTTGCACAGAACCGTTAGTGGGTTTGAACTGTCATTGCACCACTAAGGATCCTTAACTTCACACTTTCAGAAACCAAATTCACTGCCAT
>NW_022103898.1:54200387-54202573 GCF_000313985.2 Echinops telfairi
GCTGATCAAGGCAATCCAAGATAATGTTATCTCTAGTTCTTTAATTATATCTGCAAAGACCAATTTTTAAAATAAGTCCTTATCCACAGGTCTTGGAGGATGCATCTTTTTGTGATACATAAAAAAGATGAAATAGTTTCCCCTTAGAATTCTAAACACTTTTTGGATAATCTGCCATCTCATGAATCTCATAAATGGTCTAGAAAGGAGGTAGGAAACAGATAAGGAAACAAGGTATCAACAGATTAGGGGAAACTTTATGAAGGCCAATGAATTACATGTTGATTACAATAATGGAGTCCACACTCAGTGTCATCCCCATTGGATTGGTCCTAGAACGGTTGAGAGAACTAGTGGAATTGTGTCCTCCTTTAGCAACCCCAAAGTAAACTCAGGCCATTGAGTTGATGCTGACTCATAGCGATGTTATAGGACAGGTAGAATGGTCCCTATGGGTTTCCAAGACTCGTTACTAGAGTACAAAGGCCTTTCTCCTGCCATCCTCCTTTACTAACCTTACAATTTACAGTTGAATTGAAAAGCAAGGGACACCTCAGGTAGATTTTCAGATTCTGATGTTGATTTTAAAAATAATCATCTATAAATGATGATATTTTCCTAGAACTTGTAAGATAAAAAAAGGAAACCCATAAGGCCATTTAATAAAGTTGCTTCTCAATCTGCAAGCATCCTTTAAAATTCATCCCCGTCTGTGCTGCATATTAATTTTTAAAAAATCTGTGGTTATAGAGTCACGAACAGAAATGCAGAGCATTAATGCTTATAATGCACAATATTAATTGCATTCTCATATACTGGGATTGATTCTGCAAATAGCAATGAGATCATGCTCACTTAACAGAGCATGGTCACAGAAAAATAGTGTGCTGATTTCCCAAAAATATCGCATTTATGTATTTTTGATACCTCTGCGTTTTCATTCTAAGCAATGTGATGTTTTAACCAGAGTATCCAGTAAGTTATGAATCACCAGCAGACAGCAAATGACTCAGTTACACAATTACAACCATGATTTGTATAAAAAGCCTTTGTAAATATAATAAAAGTGAACAATCCCTTCCTTTGTTTCTTACAGCAGTCATGCTGTTTCTTCTAAAGGTTAGCACGAAGCTGGTCAGCCACTTACTCATTTTTCCGATCTCCATTTACCATGGTAACTTAAATTCACCAAAATTGGATCTTCATTAGATCTTTTGTTGTCCATCCTAGATTCCATTTGAACATTTTTTTTTGTTAAAGATAACATATTCACATTGATAAAATGAAAAGTAACAGATTCACATGTTTTAATTAAAACAAAACGAACCGCAGATGGGTATGTAGAGGCAAAAACTAAGCTTGCCATCAGGTCAGGGTTTGTCTCAATCTTTAGAAGTAATCCGTGTTACTAGCACCATATCTTTCCAGAAACTCTTTTTGTATCTTCAAGTTACTTTTAAAAGAAATTATTTTCTATTAAAGGAAAAACCACTTTTATTTAATCATAAACTCTAGCCTGCCCAAAAGTCCCTGGGTAATTTTTGTCGAGTTTTTAGACTAAATAGATATCACCTCACACATTGGGGAAATTAAAAAAAAAGAAAAAGTTGCCCTGGACTTCATAGACTGAACTTGATCGAACATGCAATTCTGGATACAGTGATAATAACTGGTGATTGGAATACAAAAGTTGTAAAAACAAGATCAATGCTTGAAAAATATGGCCATGGTGGTAGACATGACACCTAGAGATTGTGATGTGATTTTGCAAGAGCAATGACTTAGTTGTTGCAAATAACTTTTTTCAGCAACATAAATGATAAATCTACATACATATGGACCACACCTGATAGAATACACAGGAATCAAATTCACTATATCTGTAGGAGGAGACTATGGTGAGGCCCCATATTATAATTTAGAACTGTGGTACATAACCATCAATTGCTCATACAAGGGGTACCCACCCCCACACCCCACCCCCCAAAAAACCTGAAAGTGCTCTACTGGTCAGAGCAGAGCTTTCGTAGTACGCATTTTTTCCTCCAGGCAAGCATTGAGCAACTCGCTCTGAGTTCCTGCACTCAGTGGCATCACCTGGGAAGGTTCTCTCTGGGCACAATGCATTTTTTCCCCATAAATCCAGTTTCGCTTGAACCTTGTTTTTTGTGATGGCTGATTTAAGA
>NW_022103898.1:54203013-54208232 GCF_000313985.2 Echinops telfairi
CCAGCTTTGGGTAAAAAGCAGCATGCCTTTCTTGCCCCATGCATCTGACTCACCTGACCTCTCTCGATGCAACTTCTTTTTTTCTTCTTCTGTGAATGAAGAGGGACTGAAAGGACAGCAATTTGATAACATAGAAGAGGTAAAGAAAAAACAAGAGAGGTGCTGTCAGACATCCGAACAGATGAGGTTGAAAAATGTTTCCAAGAATAGAATGGCAGATTTGACAAATATTTAAGTGTAATGGAGAGTATGTCGAAGATGATAAGGTTTTTTTAAAAAAAATTTAAATATATGGCTTTGAAAAAAAAATTATGGGTTTTTTTTTTGGTACCCCCTTGTATGCAAGGTCAAGGTGAAGCTGAAAAAAATTAAAACAAGTCCACAAGAGCCAAAAAATGACCTTGAGTATATTCCATCTGAATTTAGAAACCATCTCATGAAGTAGGTTTGACTTATTAAACGTAATTAAGGAACAAATGAGTTGTAGGATGACATCAACAACATCACAGGTGAGGAAAACAAAAGGTCATTATAAGCAGAACAGAAAAAAAGACCAAACAGATATCAGAAGAGACTCTGAAACGTGCTTTTGAATGTTGTTTTTAGGTTGAACGTTGTTAGGAGCTGTGAGTCAGTTCCAAACCGTGAGGACCCCACGGATAACAGAAGGAAAGACTGCCTGGTCCGTGCCATCCTCCCGATTGTTCTCGCGCTGAGCCCATCAGTGCAGCCACTCTTTTAGTCTATCTTGAAGGTCTGACGCTTTTTGGCTGCTGAGGGACTTGTACCACACATGATGTCCTTCCTCGGGGACTGGTCTCTCCTGACAGCCTGTCCAAGTATGTGAGATGAAGTCTCCCCATCTTTCCGTACTTCTTCCAAGACAGTTGTGTTGGTTCTTTTGGCAGCCCACGATACTTTCAATATTCTCTTTTTGTGTGCAGAGTAGCTAAATCAAACATAATAAATGATGAAGTAAAAGAGCTCAACAGGAGATTCCAAAGGCATCCGGAGAAAACAAGTATTATGATGAAATGTGCAAACAGTTGAAGTTAGAAAACCAAAAGAAATGAAAAATGATTGGCATTTCTCAAGCTCAAAGCGCTGCAATAGTAAATAATTCTTTAGACAAATTATGGAGCTCTGGTGATATAATGGGTTATGAGTTGAGCTGCTAACCAGAAGGTCAGCAGTTTGAAACCACCAGCCACTCTGTGGGGAAAAGATGAGGCTTTCTATTTCCATAAAGATTAATCGTCTCAGAAACCCACAGGGGCAATCTACTCCATCCATAGGTCACTATGAGTCAGAATCAACTGTATGACGTGAGTGTGATTTTTCGGTTTTAGACAAAATGTTCAATGATGGAAGAAGCATAAAAAGATGATGAAAAGTAATACAGAGTCAGCGCAGCCAAAACAATTGGTTCACATTCAACCATTTCAGAAGGTAGCACGCTGATCAAGAACTGATGGTTGTTAAAGGAAGAAGTCCAAAGCTGCACTTCAGGCAATGGTAAAAAACACAGTCCCATGCATTGATGAAACACCAACTGAAGCATTTCAATGAATAGATGCAATGCAGGACGTACTCATCTATGGCAGGAAATTTGGAAAATAGCTACCATTGACTGGAAGAGACTCATATCTATGCCCATCCCCCTGAAAAGAGAGTCCAATAAAATGAAGAAATTATTGAATAATAATATTCATATCACTTACAGGTAAAATTTTCCTGAAGATAATTTAAAATTGATTGCAGCAGTATATTGACAGAGAATTGCCATAAATTCAAGCTAGATCCAGAATAGGACATGACAATGGGAATTTCATTGCTGATGTGAAATAGATCTTGGCTGAGTACAGAATATACCAGAAATATGTTTACTGTGTCTTGTTGACTATGCAAAAGTATCTGATTGTGAGGATAATGAAGGCTGAACATGGTATTGGGACAGGAGGAAAGCGTAAAGAAATAGAGGAAAGAAGTAGGAGGCAAAGGGCATACATACAAGCCTAAATACAGACATGTATATATATAAATATATTTAAGATTAAGGGGGGAACAGACCTAGGTGCAAATAATTATAGGTTTGGTAGTAGGGTGGCAGGTGGACATTGGGCCACCTCATGCGCACTCCCCTAATACAAGGGCACCTTGCTCAGCTAAATGGTCATTTCATGATATCTACCTTCCCGACATGATCACTGAAGACATATGTGTGCATAAGAAAATGTGGTGAAGAAAGCTGATGGTGCCCGGCTATCAAAAAATATAGCGTCTGGGGACTTAAAGGCTTGAAAGTAAACAAACAGCCATCTAGCCCAGAAGCAACAAAGCCCACATGGAAGCAGCACACGAGCCTGTGCGAACACGAGGTGTTGAAGGGATCAGGTAGCAGACACAAAAGAACAAAAACCATCATTGTGTGACCACCTACCCCACATAAACGCTGAAGACGAATGTGTGCATAAGTAAGTGTGGTGAAGAAAGCTGATGGTGCCCGGCTATTGAGATCTATAGCGTCTGGGGACTTAAAGGCTTGAAAGTAAACAAACAGCCATCTAGCCCAGAAGCAACAAAGCCCACATGGAAGCAGCACACCAACATGTGTGATCATGAAGGGCCAAAGGGACCAGGCTTCAAACACCAAAGACGGGGGTCGGGGGATCATATCCTCGTCAATGAGGGTGGCGCGTGATGGGGACCCAATGACCCAATGCCCATCTCTAGACAACTGGACATACCTTGCAGAGGGGTAGTGGGGAGATGAGTCACTTAGAGTTCAGTATAGCAATAATGAAACCCACAACCTTCCTCTAGTTCTTAAACGCTTCCTCCCCCCAACTACCAGAACCCCAATTCTGCCTTGCAGACCTGATTAGACCAGATGATGCACAGCGGTACAGATGGGAATTGGAAATGCAGGGAATCTAGGACAGATGAACCCCTCAGGACCAGGGGTGATAGTGGGGATACCAAGAGGGAAGGGGGGTGTAGAAAGAGGGAATGGATCACAGGGAGCTACATATAACCTCCTCTCTGGGGGGCGGGCAGCAGAGGGGTAGGTGAAGGGAGACTCCGGGTAGTGTAATATAAGATATAATAATAATTTATAAATTATCAAGGGTGCATGGGGGAGGGGGGAGGAGGAAGGGAGGGGGAGGGGGGGAAAGGAAAATGAGCTGATTCTGGGAACCCAAGAGGAAAGCGAATTTTGGGAATAATGAGGGCAACAAATGTATAGATGTGCTTTACACAATTAATCTACGTATTGTGATGAATTGTATGAGCCCCAATAAATTGATTTTTTTTAAAGGAAAAAAAAATATTATGGATAATACTGTGAATAACAGGTATGCCAGAACACTTAGTTTGTGCTCATGTGAAATCTGTATATAGATCACAAGTTGCTTAAACAAAACAAGGGGAAACTGGTTTAAATCAGGAAAGCTGTGCACCAGGATTATATATTTTCACCACACTTATTCAATCCATAGATGAGCAAATAATCCAAGAAGACAGGAAAAAGATTACTGACTCAAGGTTTTGGGAAGACGTATTAACAACCTAACACGAGCAGCCTTTGCTATCCAGATGAGTCAGCCTTGCTTGCTGAAAGCAAAGAAGACTTGAATCACTTACCGATGAAAATCAAAGACTATACACAGCCTTCAGTATGAATGCCAGCTCAACATAAAGAAAACAAACATCCTCACAACTGAGTCAGTTAGCAACAACACAATCAAGGGGTCAAGTATGGAAGTTGTCAAGGATTTCATTGTACACGAATCCACAATCCACACTCAGGAAAGCAGCACTCGATCAATCAAATGATGGGGTAATCTGCTGTAAGAGGCCTCTAAAATGTTAAAAAGCAAACATGTCATTTTGAGGGCTATGCTATGCCTGACCTAAGTAATAGTATTCTCAATTGCCTCAGGTGGATATGAAAGCTGGACACCTAATGAGAAAAGCCAAAGAGAAAAAATATGGATTTGAATTATGGTGTTGGCAAAGAATATTGAATATATCATGGATTCAGAAGAATGAGTACATCTATCTTGGAAGATTTTTGGCTAGGATGTTCTTTAGAAGTGAGGGTGTGGAGACTTTATCTCAAGTATGTTGCACATATCATCAAGAGGAATCAATCCTTGGACAAGGACATTATTTGGTAGAGTGTCAGTGGATAAGACAAAGACCCCCGATTAAATAGATTGGCACAGTGACAGCAATAACATCCCCAAACACAGCAATGATTACAAGGATGGTTCAGGACTAGGCAGTGCTGCATTCTGCTGTACATAGGCTTGCAATGAGTCAGAGCTGACTTAATGGCTCTTAACGACACTTACTGTAGGAAAAAGGGCAGGGACTGGAAGAAATGAGGCAAGAATTAAAGGTAAAAGTTCTAGTTAAGTATTAAGAAAGGCATTAGAACTGTACTAAAGCTTCTGCATGCTTCTTGTTATAGATTTATTATAAAAATTATTACGAGAGAATGACATAAATGTTTCATAAGGTTACCAAAGCAACTGAAGTCTCGGGAGTCTGCAAGTCTGAGGCTGTCCAGCAAAAATGGAAGAAATGGTCAATATGGTTAGAAAACGCTGCCTTGTCTTTCTCCCTCCCTCAACCAATTCACACAGACAGCACACACATGTTAGCCTGGGCCTTCCAGGAGTAAACACCAAGATAGAATTAAATGTGCAATAAATGTATTTGGGAATCAGGTGTAAGGAAAAAGGAAAGAGGCTGAGAGAGCTGTAGGATATTGGTTCAGGCTAAGGTAAAGGAGAGAAGGAAAAAGGGGGTCAATCTGGTGAATATGTTGAAGAAAAATTTGGCAAGGTTCTAGGAAGCCGCAAGCTAAGTTGCTGGTCAGAGAAGTGTCTCTTCCAGGGAAGGGCCCAGCTTGGTACCCGTCCAGCTCTGTCGTCCAGGTGTAGCCAGTAGGAGGCATCGCCTCAGTGTAAACTGGCTGCTGGATTGCAGAGTCTCGTACCCAAAACTCTTAGCCAGTTATGCTCCCTGCAATGCGAGGCCTGACAAGTTTCTTTTGCTGGCTTCCACACGTATTATCTTAGGACATTTCTTCATGCCTCCTTCTAGTCAAGTCCAACCTCCCTAGACACAACAAATATTCTAATTTCTATCACCAGATACGACCAATTTCACCTGTTCTTGAACTTCATTACATGAAGCTGTCAGTTTTT
>NW_022103898.1:54208861-54215502 GCF_000313985.2 Echinops telfairi
TTCCCTTCCCCCATGTTTTCTGTTGTTCTTCCCTCTGAGGAGGGTGTATGGTTATGTGTCCATCATTGTGATTGGTTCCCCCTTTCTCCCTTCTTCTCCCCCTCTTCCCACTACCCTTCTGGTATCACAATTCCCACTCCTGTCCCTGGATTACATGTGTTGTGAGCCCACCTGTGTACATGTTCTGGTCTAGTCTGAATTGAGAAGCAGCACTGGGGTCATGACAATGGGGGGGTGAGGAAGCCTTAGGGAACCAGAGGAATATTGTGTGTTTCATCGATGCTTTGCTGCATCCTGCCACCAGGGCTCTTTGAACTCCTATATACATGGATGTAAGAGGGGGTAAGCCCCCAAACAGAAATTTTTTTCAAAGCTATGTATTTAAATGTTTTACAAAACAACATTCAAAGTACTCTCCCTTACACTTAATGAGTTTGTGAAATCTGTGATATCATTCTTGGAAACATTTTTCAAAGTCATCTGTTTGGGTGGCTGACAACACCTTCATTGTTATTTTTTTCTTCACCTCTTCTATGTCTTCAAATCACTGTCCTTTCATGTCCCTCTTCATTCAAAAAAACAAAAGAAGTCCCACAGAGCGAGGTCAGGTGAGTCAGGTGCGTGGGGCAAGAGAGGCATGCTGGGTTTTTTTGCCAAAACTGGTGCACTGAGATGGCTGCATGAGCAGGTGCATTGCCATGGTGACAAAACCAGTCTCCACCTGTCACAAATCAGGCCTTTTGTGTCACATGCTGTTATACAATCTTTTCAGAACTTCTAAATACGAAGCTTGTTGAACAGTCTGACCTGGTGGAACGAACTCCAAATGCACTACAAGTTAATATTTTCATCCGTTCCGGAGGTTGACAGACATCCAGAATGAGGTTTGTCACTAATTGACATTTCACCATTTTTGAAACAAGAAAAACACTCATACACTTGGGTGTTCCCCACAGTGCTGTCCTTGTAAGCTGTGTTCAACATCACAACAGTTTCTGCTGCATTTTTCCCGAAGAAACAAAATTTCACTTCTTGATCAGAGGGTCTTGAGCCACTCTTGTGAGCTCTATTGTCTAGCCTAATGTTCATATCACAATCACGGTCCCATTCCTGCCTCTATAGCCTACCTGCAATGGGGATATATTGACCTGCCACCAGTCGTGTTTTTGTGATCATTTCCTTTGCCCTCCCATATGCTATTGGAGTCTCCAGCTTTCTGTAAATCCTTGATGATGCCATTATAATCTCATGTCTATAGCCTCCCTCCTCCGGATGATGCAACTTTGTCTTTGTCCTGTTTAAGACTTATTAAATGTTCTGCTTAAATTATATTTGAGATTCAGGGTCTCTTTTGTAGCATAAAACATTAGGAAAACCATAGAGATAGCCATCTGTCAAAGACTAAGAAGGGAAGGCTATCCAATACCATAGGAATCTCTTCTCTACTTACTACAGAAAGGGAATGTAGACCACCCTTGTCAGATCTCATTTTCAGTCTCTTCCCATCCTTTAAAAGCCTAGCAAAACCCAACCAATTCAGTGTTGTTGAGTCAATTTTGACTCCTAAAGAATCCAGGCATGTTAGAGTACAATTGTGTTCCAGAGGGTTTTCAGTGGATGAGATTTTGGAAGATTGCCAGGCTTTTTCTTCCTAGGTACCTGAGGGTAGCAGGGAGCCTCCAGTCTTTCAGGTAGTTGCTAAGTATACTATTTAGTGATGCAACCAAAGGACTTCCTCTGGAAACACAGGGAGCTGGTTGTCAGATGCCTCATTATTATATATCCAGGTAACCTGCTTGAAATGACCATTCTCATTTTTCTGTCCTCCTCAATCTGACTCCAAGAGACTATTATTATTATTATCATTGTTGTGGCTAATTAAAAGATAAGAAAACAAAGACTCCAAGTTCACATAATTTACATAAATGTTTTGGGATCACACATATTAGTCTTCTTCAACCCTTAGCTTTTAGCTTCTTGAAAAGAGAGACAATTACCATTTTGTCTTGATCTTCTCACTGTGGAGCACCAACGAGATTAAGGGCCAGGAAGATAATGGATGGGGAATGAATGAATGGATAGATCCTAACCACCTCATCTAGCTTCAAGTGCAGAGCTTGTTTCATTGGGCGATATATAATATACTAGACCCTATTTTCTGCATTTGTTAAGCCAGGAGGCTGGACAAGAGTTCCTAAGATTTTTTTTTATTCAGAAAGGCAAGACTTATGTGTTTGCACTCAGTACACACCTTCATCAGAGAGGCACTGAAACTTATTTTTGTGTACTTTGAATTACCAAATGGTGCCCTGGTGGTGTTATGGTCACACACCTTCATCAGAGAGGCACTGAATCTTTTTTTTTGTGTACTGCTGCTAACCTCAAGGTCAGCAATTCAAAACCACCAACTTCTCTGTGAGAGAAAGATATGGTGTCTTACTCCCGTAAAGAGTTAAGGCCCTGCCCTATAGGGTCTTAATAAGTGAAAATTGACCCGATGGCAATGAAATAACCGAAGGGAGGAATCTGAGTCCTGGAATGCAGTAGGGGTACTCACTGTGACCCATAAATACAAGACACTAAGAGCAATCCAAAGGTAACATTTAGAACATCATTGCTCCTAAAATCAGTCTGGAAATCAGGGGTTTTCTGGAAAAGTTACTTTCATAAAAAATCTAAGCCCCTTATACTTGCCTATGTGAGAAAAATACTGTAGATAGAACAGCTGAATATAGAAATATCAGCTAGAGCTTAGAGAAAAAGAAGACACAAAACTATACATCAGCGAATAAAGAAAAATGACTGACACATGCATACTATGTCTAACAGGATCAGCCTCGTCCCCTCAGTCCTCGGTCAAATTCATTACTGTGTTGTTCTCAAGCATCAGCACCTAACTAAGATCTGATTAGGGTCTTGATGGAAGACATTTGTCTTGCTAGGCTTTAGTTCCTAATATCAGCCAGGGTCCCTTTTTAAGGCTGGAAGGTTGGAAGAAGTGAAGTCCTCCTCTTTCTCTTCTGAAGTAGAAACAATGTCAATCCTGTCTTTTCAATCCACATTTACATTCCATCCAGACCTTGAGGCACTTTACACATTAAAATTCCCTCTCTTTGTATGTGAAATAGGAAGAAAGAATTCATTATCAATCACTATATTACACAGGTATCAATAACTTGAATCTGTGGGTATAGATCATGGAGCATAGTAAACATCTCTGAGATGTCATTTCCTATCATTTAATAGAAACGATGTTGTGATCCACTGGGACTATAATAGTATCATCTTCAAAATGTTTTCTCAGACACAACACTCAATTTCCCATCAAGCTAAATGATCTCACCCAAGAAGATAATGAAAAGACTCACAGGTCCTTCAGGTAAGCAATTAATGCCTTTAGAACAGGCTGATTTATCTCTGCCTCTGGGAAGGTTTCAGTACAAATCGCACACTCATTCTTCACTTCAAAGCCCTGTTGTTTCTGAAAAGAGAATAGTCTTCCTTCTGTGGAGAGAAAAAGTGAGCTTACATTTTTGTCTATGGAAATTTCTATATGGGTACTTGCATTTGTTTCATTGTATGTGATGATAGTAAGTTCTAGAATTAATTTCCCAAATTATTGATTGATCTGAGCAAATCAGCCAAAGATCAATTATATTATTTTACATGTATCCTCCACACAAATTATCTGCTTTGATTCTATAATGGCTTTGTATTATTATTGATTATTATATAAAAACTGGTCCCATGGCCCTTTATGACCTTGGATGCTTCTTCCTCTCCAATGCTTCTTACCTGTCCCTCGTGGGCCCTCTGTACTTGTATACAAGCCTTTCTTCATTTTCTCCAAAAGACCTTCAGGTTATATGCACCACAGGGACTTTAAACATGCTGAAAACCTATTTCCACCCATGGCCACCTATACTCTCTTACTAATAGCACTCTACTCTTCTCTCAGATTTCAGTTCAATGATCTTGTCTCTCACGAAAGGTGCCAATCAGCTCACTGACCAAGACTCATCTTGTGTTTCTCCTTCATTATACTTATCACATTAACCATCTTATTTGTTTGATGGATTATATCACTTTCCCATTAAAATATAAACACCACAAGGCAAAGAGTAGTACTTGTTGGTAGTCATCAGCATAGCTCTGAGTACCTGTTGCTTTTGGTGCTGTGGGTCCATGTCAACTCATGATGATCCTATAGGACAAAGTGCAATTGTCCCATACAGTTTCCTGAGCTGTAATCCTTATGAAAGTAGATTTCTATGTATTTTGTCTCATGAGCTGCTGGTGGGTTCAAACCACTGACCTTTCAGGAAGCAGCCAAGCACTCAACCATTGCACCACCGGGGCTCTTTCCTAGTAGATACTGTTAAACAAATATATGTTGAAAGAATAGACAGATTTAAGAAACAGAAAGTTCTCAAATTTAATTTATATAAGAAACATAAAACAGACTTTAGTGAGGAAGACCCTAAGCACAATATATAAAGCAATGTTTTTTTCCAGTAAGGGTAAGACTGGAGAACATTAGTAGAAGTCAAAGGAAATTTTAATTAATATTGGCTTTAAAGAAGAAAAATTATGCTCTTTTATTGGAGAGAGAATTATTCATGTGAAGATTGATTTGTTGATGCTATATCTAGATCCCTGGTGTTTTGCTTGGTCATTTATATGAAAATGATTTATTTTTCCTTTCAAGCAACAAAAGCTCAATCTTGTATTCAAAAATGACTTCCGGCTCGCTGTTGTGATAGAACTTGGACTTGGAAGGGAATATTTCTAAACTAGTGTGTGAAAAGATATTTTTTTCTGATCTGCCTTCTTACTCGAGACCAGTAAGTACCCTATTTGCACATCCTAAACTTGGAAGGCATAGGTCTTATCAGCCACACCGCCCTTTTCAAGTAAACATCGTCATCTAGAGGGGGTCTCGTTGACCGGTAATACATGAAAATCTAAAAATTATACTAAAAACAAGGGTTATTAACCTTTACTTTTCTTTTTCTGAAAACATTATCTTTTTGAATTTTCATTCTGCTTTTTGGTGAAATTGGAGTTTATGATGTGTGTTTCTCTGACTAAAGTAAGCAAAACTACAGTTAACTGACTCCGAAGCAGCCATCCCAGCCGCGGCATTGCAATGACAGGATCCAAGAATGAGGTGGGAGGAATGGTAAAGCATGGGACACGCTATTCACTGAGGGAAGCAGGGACCTGTTCTTCCCTCTACCTAGAAACTATGTCTGATACACACACTGTTCAGTCTTTGTTTGTTAATAGATTGAGTGAATTAATGAATTTGGTAGCATCATAGCATACATTTTGGAGGTCCCTGCATGACAAAATTACACTGGCTATTAACCAAAAAGTTGGCTGTTTAAATCTACCCAGTGGCACTGTGGAAGAAAGACCTGTAAAGCTACAACCATTGGAAACCTTATGGATCACGATTCTACTCTGACACGTATGGTTCATTATGAGTTACAATCAACTGTATCCAAATACCCAAGCCACATCCACTACTATCAAGTCAACCGTGACTTACAGCAACCCTGTGAAAAAACAAGACCAAACTTACTGCCATCAAGTCAATTCAGATTCACAGCAATCTTATAGGAAAGGGTAGAACTGCCCCTGTGGGTTTCAGAGCCTTTCACTTTTTAAGGCAGTAGAAAGTCAGATCTTTCTCTCCTGGACCAGCTGGTGGGATCCAACTGCTGGCCTTTTGGTTAGCAGCCCAACAAGTAGCCCGTTAATCCAGGTCAGAGAAAATTTTCCTTTGTTGGTTTTTTCACACTGTGAATAATTATGGGAGCAGAAAGTCTTCTGCAATGGAGCAGCTGATGTTTCAAAGTGCTGACGTTGCAGTTGGCAGCCCAGTGCACAACCCACTGTACCTCCAAGATTCCTTAATCAATGCTAGAGAAACTAGCTTTTTCATGGCATGCGAGGCTCCACCAGGCGGAGCTTTCATAGTATGTATTTCCCCCTCTAGGTGAGCATCCAGCAACCCTCTGTGAGTTAGTGCACCCAGTGCCATTGCCTGGGAAGGTTCTCTCTAGTCACACTGCATTTTTTCATAAAAGCAGTTTCAAAGAACTTGTATTTTTGTGATGGCTGATTTAAGAGAACAGAGTGTGGCTATGAAATTTTGCTTTCTGTTCAGGAAAAATGCTGCAAAAACTGTTGTGAAGTTGAACACAACTTACAAGGACAGCGCTATGGAAAAGACTCAAGTGTACAAGTGGTTTTCTTGTTTCAAAAAAGGTGAAATGTCGATTGATGACAAACCTCATTCTGGAAGTCTGTCAACTTCCCAAAGGGATGAGTTTGTTCCACCAGGTCAGACTGTTAATCAAGCTTTCTATTTAGAGGTTCTGAAAAGATTCAGTAACCGTGTGTGACACAAAAGGGCTGATTTGTGGCAGACAGGGGACTGATTTTGCCACTTACAACAGGCTAGCTGCTCAAGAAGCCATCTCAGTGCACCAGTTTTTGGCAAAAATAAAACAAAAAACCCAGCCTGCCTCTCTTACCCCACACACATGACTCACCTGACCCCGCTCCATGTGGCTTCTTTTTGTTTCTATGAATGAAGGGTGAAAGGACAGCAATTTGACAATGCAGAAGAG
>NW_022103898.1:54216001-54216975 GCF_000313985.2 Echinops telfairi
GTTTTCATTTCCTTGTTCTTTGTTTTTAATTTTTTACTGTGAATTGGGTGAGGGTTTACAGATCAGATTGATTTTATACTCAGCAATTAGTCCACTGGATGGTGGCTTCCATGAGTCTTTGTTTTTATTCCCTCTTTTTTCCTCCAGAAAGAAACCAATAGTTGAGCCTTACCTGGCCGCCCACAAGCTTTGAAGACCCCTCTTGATATTCACCAAAGTAGGATGTAGAAAGAACACTGTCTATGGACTTCTATGGGTTTTTAATGAGTTCTTTTCAAACATAGATCACTGTGCCTTACTTTTGAGGTGGCTCTGCATGAACTTGAACCTCCAACCTTTCAGCTAGTAATTGAGTGTGCTAGTGATTTGATGGGATGGGGGGGGGCGGCGGGTTAGGGGGGACCCATTCTATAAGTGATTTAAAATATTCTAGCTAGAAGCTATGGTATTTAGTGAGGGCATCAGACTTCATCTCCAGGGATTTCTGCTTCCAGTAGAATGATAGATGAGCAACACCTGGAGGGAGACTTTAATTTGGAGCCTGTCAGGGATCACAAAAGGCATAGTGAGAAATAAGTAAACCTAAAATGTGAATGGGAATTTTAAAACAAAAATAAACAAATTTTCTAGTTAGTATTTATGAATACTCTCTTAGCTATCTAATGCTACTGTAAAAGGCATCCCCTAAGTGGTTGGTTTTAACAAACATAAATTTAAATCTTTCTCTTCTGTTAGCTCATAGAATGTCCTTGTCTCCTTTCAGCACTGTGGGCCCAGAATGCCTTGATGATTTCCATGTGTTTGGGCATCAATATTCCCCTGGATCTAGGAGGTTCTCAGCACCAGTACAGCTCTGATTGAGTTCTCCTTTTTTGTAGGTCTCTCCTTTTGTGGTAGTAGGTCTCTCTCAGTCTGCTCCCTTGTCTTTTAACTCTTGTAAGGATCACGATTCTACTCTGACACGTATGGTTCAT
>NW_022103898.1:54218626-54224653 GCF_000313985.2 Echinops telfairi
AATTTTGTAGTAAATGAAACATGCATGACATACAGGAGTGATTATATTTATACAACTCAAAAAAAGACAAAAATGAAAAATCTAGATTGTAATTCTTTATGGAAGCAGAGAACCTCATCTTTCTCCTCTTATAATGGCTGGTGAGTTTGAACTGCTAACCTTGTAGTTAGCAGTCCAACACTCAATACACTTCACCATTAGTCTGTTGCAATAAGTTATTCACAAATCTCAGTAGATCATTAATCAATGCAGATTGACAGGGATCACAATCCACACAGTGAGGAACCAAGTGCCTTCCAACGTGTAATTGTATCAGCTATCAGCTACATCTAATCCAGTAGACTTTGAAGTCTTTCACTGGATTGCCTACTGGCAGCCAGTTGAGAGGCACCTACCAAACCCATAGATGTGTAGTCCAGGCCTGTTAGATTAGAAAGTATCTATTTTGCCTACACTCGATTTGCCACAACTCAATCACATGCATGGTGTTTGAGGCATTTAGAAAAGCAAAATATCAATTAAGAACACTTAAAATAGCTAGCCAGCTCTGCCAGTGTGTCACATCTCTGGGCCACGGTTGCCCTGTGCAGGTAAACCCCTTCTTTGCTTCCAGGTTCTCATTCTCAACCTCCATCAATGGAGTTAATGCAAGTTGACTTTAAATGAAGTTACTTATCCATTTTTTATTCATACAAATATTTTTTCCAACAAATGTTGGAAATTGTTATTGCTAAGTGCTACCAAATTGGTCATGACTCACAGTGATGCTATATACAACAGAATGCAATTCTGCTTGGTCCTACTCCATCCTCACAATCTTTGCTGTATACGAGCTGTTTATTGCAGCCATTATGTCAATCTATTTCATTGAGAAGAGATTACTCTTTTGTACTGACTCTCTCCACTAAACATGGTGTCCTTCTCCAGGGACTAGTTTTGTCTGATGACAGGTACAAAGGACTTGAGATGAAGATTCTCACCATCCTTGTTTCCAAGGAGCTTGCTGGATGCATTCCCCACCCCCACCCCCAGATTTGATTGTCTTTATGGCAGTCCATGGTATACTTAATATTCATTGTCAATATCATAATTCAAATGTATCGATTCATTTGTCGTCTTTATTCACTGGGAAGCTTTTGCATGCCAGTGAGGCCATTGAAAATAACATGGCTTAGGTCAGGTGTCCCTTAGTCCTCAAAAGAACATGCTTTAAAAAAATTAAGATTTTTTTTTTTGCTGCAGCAGCAGATTTCTCTAATGCCATACGCCATTTAATTTAATAATTTCTGTTTCAAGAACATATGGAGTCAATCGACACAAAAGAAGTGGTTGATGTTCAAAATAATTTCAGGAGTCATATGTGATCAAGATGCATTAAAAATATTTGCCAAGCAGTGGTTGTTAAATAGGGAATGGATTTTCCTGTCAAACTCTGAGACCCTTGTGCAGCGACTTAACCTAATGTGTATTCTTGCTCCACAGCATGTGTCCGGTGCTTGAAGCTTTCTCTTCAGCCAAGTGGAAAATGTGGCCCTTATTTCCCATTAAAACGCACTCCAAACTACCCAGTTGCAACAACTAGCAAGTATTTAATCCCATTATCTTCACATCTTATACAAAGTTACTAATATTCATGTGCTTATTTTTATCTGAAAAATCTTGGAAGCTTTATTCCTAAAGCATCATATTCTTTTGGCATTTTATGCTTTCCTCAAAACCTCAAACTCACTGCCATCCAGTCAATGCCAACTCAAAGCACATCCGTAAGACAGGGTAGAACTGCCCCCAGGAGTTTCCAAGCCTGTAACTATTTACAGAAGTAGAAAGCCCCATCTTTCTCCCATTACTCATAAAATGCCTATTAAGAACGCTGCTGTTGTTGTCTAGGGCCTTTGAGCAGGTCCTGCCTTACAGTGACCCTGAGAACAGAAGGCAGAAGCACTGCCCAGTCCTGCACCAGCCTCACCATGGTTCTTATGGTTGAGCCACTGTGGCCAACCTTGCCCCCAAGGAGCACTCTGACCTTGTTGAGAGCTTTCCCCTTTTTGCTGATTCTACTTTACCAACATATTATCTTTCTTTAGGGGCTGGTCTCTCTTAATAACATGTTTTAAGATGAAGTCTCCCCATCCTTGCCTCTAAGAAGCATTCTGGCTGTACTTCTTCAAAGACATATTTGTTTGTTATTAAGGCTTTCTTAAGAACAATAGTTTAGCTAGTAAAACACTAGCAAAAACAATCTACCTAGAGCATTTCTACTCTTTCAAGAACTATCTATTCAATTCCAGTTGTCACAGCAACTGGAAAGATTAGCTAGGAACCTTAGGAGGTTAATGGATTCATGTTACCAAGAGAGGAACAACAGGATAAGAATGGTCTCATAACTCAAAGAATGTAATCAGTGTCCCGGAAATGTAGTAACTGCTATATTGGTGTATACTTTCAAGAGCAAAATAATTATTAACGAAAAAGGAATGGTCTCCAAATGAATCCGTTTCCTGAACATATTACATCAGCATCTTGGAGAGCTTCCCATGTGCCCACGTGTCTTCAACATGGCACATCAATTAACCCAAGTTTTACACACACACACACACACACACACACACACACACACACGAAGAAAAAAAGAAATAGGAAAGAACTTAATTTTGTTCTAAAAATAAGAAAATTAAAGTTATTTTATATTATAGACTATAATGTGCACTGATTTTTAAAAAATGATCTGAAAGGACTTTAATGAATTTTCTTTAGCTTATCCTTAATATAATTCTATTTTGTTTTACTGAGGTCAAACTACACTCACTTTTCTTGTTCCCAAGGAGAAGAAAATTAAGTAAAAATTAGCTCACTGTGGTTGGATTCTCTTTATACTGAAGCATAAAGGAGAGGGCTACTAAAGGGCAAGCTGGTGCCTTGCAAAGATCAAGCACTTTATATTAAGCCAGAATTTATGTGACGTTAAGGGGAAATATAAGCAACTGGGAAAGGCAAGCTAAAAATAAAATAGTCCAAAGAAGTATTGAAGGTCGAGATTATAGACTTTTGGAAGCTTACAAACATGTCTTATGTATATATGTATTATATGCGAAAATTAAATTCTGAGTGCCTCCTTTTCCTACATTCTCTTTAGTTACATATATGCATATACATATATGTGTATGTATATATGTGTATGTACATATATATATGTATATAACCAAACTCACTGCCATTGAATCAATTCTGACTCATAGTTCCCTCTGTGGGTTCCTGAGACTGTAAATGTTTCCAGGGGTAGAAAGCCCAGTCTTTCTCCAGCAGAGCTGCTGGTTGTTTTAAACTACTCACCATACAGATCACAATGCAATGCATAACCACTACACCACCAGGGTTCATACATAGATAGATATAGATAGATACACACACAAACACACACATCCAAATATATGTGTATATACACATATATCTACATGTGTATACATATATGGGTGCACACATATATGTGTGTATATACACACACCTACAAACATATGTGGGCATATATTTCTGTAGGCTAAATTTTCCTAAGAGCTTGAAACCTTTAAATAACAAGGTGAGTACTCAACACACAGATATATGCATACACACACAAATATACGTATATACACACACATATATAAAAAGGCTTTAAAAAGTTAATGGAAATGGAATCTAAAGATAACGGAATACACATTCATAGAGTTGGCCCATGAACAACACAGGTTTGTACTGTGTGGTCCACTGATATGTGATTAAAAATGAAAAGAAAACACTGTGAAGTTGAACGCCTCCACATGAGCAGTTCATCTGTCTCTCCAGTAAAAAATTATCTCTTTCGGTCTCATGTATTTTCCACCATGTTCAACATAATATCGTGAACCTTGAATAGCACTGTGGGAACCCTACAAAGTGCCACTTGGCGATGCTGGAAGTGCTCCCGAGAAGCAGAGAGAAATCATGACATTACAAGAAAATGCTGTGTTACGTGAGGACATGCTCCACAGATGGAGGTCTGCAGCTGCGCTTGCAGCATTTTGAGTTACATGAGTCCAGTGTAAGGACCATTGTAAAATGTTGTTGTTGTTGTTAGATGCCATCGAGTTGGCTCCAACCCATAGTGACCCTCTGCTCAATAGGAGGAAATACTGCATGGTGCTGCTCCATCCCCACAATTGTTCCCATGCCCGAGCTAATTGATGCAGTCACTGTGTCAATCCATCTTGTAGAGGGCCTCCCTCTTTTTCGCTGCCCTTCCACTTTACCTAACTTGATGTCCTGCTCCAGGAACTGGTCTCTCCTGACAACATGCCCAATGTATGTGAGATAAAGTCTTGCCATCCTTGCCTCCAAGGCACACTCTGGACTTCTTCAAACACAAATCGGTTTGTCCTTACACGTTCACCATTCTTCTCCAGCACTACAATTCAAACGCACATATTCTTCTGTGCTCAATGTCTAACATTCACATGCATGTCATGCAATGGAGACTACCATGATTTAGGTCAGACGCAATTTAGTCCTCAAAATAACATCCTTGTTCTTCAATACTCTAAAGAAGCCTTTTGCAGTAGATTTACCTAATGCAACAAATATTTTGGTCTCTTGACTATTGATTCCATGAGCATTGATTGTGGATCAAAGTAAGATGAAATTCTTGACAAATTCAACCTTCTTTCCATATATCATCATGCTACCTATTGGTTCAGTTGTGAGGATTTTGGTGTTCCTTACATTGAGTTGTGATTCATACTGAAGGCTACAATCCTTGATCTTTGTCATCAAGTGCTTCAATACCTCCTCACTTTCAGCAAGCAAGGTTATGTCTTCCTCCGATTCTGATGCCACACTCATCTTCATACAATCCAGCTTCTCTGACAACTCATCAGCATATTGATTGAACAAATATGGTGAAAGGAAAAAGAAATTCATGAAGCTGTGCTTGCAGCTACACAAGCAGATGCAAAAAATCTTGATACCTTTTTGTCTCATGTTGAAGCTATTATGTGGATGCAGTATATAGTGCATGTAACATGCAAACTATGTGTTAAATATCTATGTTATTAGTAAGGCTTCAGTCAACAGTACGCTAGTAAAAGTTATAGGTAAATTTTCAACTGCACAGGGGGTAGGTGTATAGTATATACAAAACACACACACATATATATACACATTGTACAAATATGTAAATGCGTCATATATAAACATAGTGTGAATATGTTAATGAGTGATCATACACAAAGTATAAATATGTGATAATATACATTATATGTAGCTATAGATATAGATATAGATGAGCCCTGGTGGTACACCTTTGGTTGCGGATGAGATCAGCAGTTCAAAACCACCAGACGCTTCAAGATAGAAAGATAAGGCTTTCTACTCCCATAAAAAGTTACAGTCTTAGGAACCCCCAGGAGCAGTTCTAGTCTGTTGGGTAGAGTTACCAGGAGTCATGATTGACTCAATAGAAGTGAGTTGGGTTTTGGATATACACACATACATGCACACATACATCCATGCATGTGTGTGGATGTGGATGTACTGCTATTACTGTTGTTGTTAAGTGCCAATGGCTTGGTTCTGATTCATCGCAAACCTATGTGCAACAAAATGAAATACTACCTGTATTTCTGTGCCATCTTCACAATTGCTGTTAAGTGGGAGCCTATTGTTGTAGCTACGACGACGTCAATTCGTCTCTTCGAGAGTCTTCTTCTTCTTCACTGGCCCTCTATTTTACCACACATGCTGTCTTTCTCCAGAAACAGGTCCCTCCTGATCACATGTCTGAAGTAGATGAGATAAAATCTCACCATCCTCATGTCTAAAGAATATTCTGACTCTACTTCCAACACACATCTGTTTGTTCCTCTGGAAGCTCATAGTATATTAATATTCTTCACAAACACTTGATTTAAAGACATCAGTTCCCCCCCTGCCAGCTATGTGGACAACAGAAGAAGCTACTTGAGAGGATGGCAATGAAGCTGCAGCTAGGGGAGAGGGGCATGTCTGATCAGAGCAAAT
>NW_022103898.1:54226500-54237896 GCF_000313985.2 Echinops telfairi
ATGGAAGAAGCACACCAGTATGTGTGACCACGAGCTGTCGAAGGGATCGGGTGTCAGGCATCAAGGAACAAGAAATCATGTCATTGTAAAGGTGGGTGAGTGCAGAGTGGAGACTCAGAGTCCATTGGTTGGCAACTGGACACCACCCTGCTGGGGGGTTTGGGGAGGAGACGGGCTAGTCGGGGTGCAGGGTAGCAGCAATGAAACATATGGCTTTCCTCTAGTTCTTTAATGCTTCCTTCCCCCACCCCCCACCCAGTATCATGATCCTGATTCTGCCTTGCAGGTTGGGCTGGACCAGAGGATGTACATTGGTATGATGGCAGCTTGAAACACAGGGAGTCCAGGATAGATGACTCCTTCAGGGCCGGTGGTGAGAGGGGCGGGGCCTGGAGGGTGAAGGGAATGTGGGGTGGAGGGGGGGAACCAATTACAAGACTCTAGGTATGGCCTCCTCCCTGGGGGATGGATGGCGGAGAGGAGGGCGGAGGGAGACGTCAGACAGCGTGACTTATGACAAAACTATAATAGTTTGTGAATTATGAAGGCTTCAGGAGGTAGGGGGGAGGGGGAAAATGAGCAAACAATGTTGAGGGCTGGGGTGGAGGGCAGATGTTTTGAGATTGATGAGGGCAACAGGTGTACATGTGTGCTTGACTCAATGGATGTATGTGTGGATTGTGATGAGAATTGTGCGAGCCCTCAATAAAATAATTTTTTTTAAAAAAGAATAATGAGGGTAACAAATGTACAAATGTGCTTTATACAATTGATGAATGTATGTATTGTGATGAGTTGTATGAGCCCCCAATAAAATGACTTAAAACAAATAACAAGACACAAAAAAACAAAGACCTCAGTTCTTCCCTCTTTCTTCTTCATCCTCCATGCCCACGCATCTGAGGCAATTGAAAATACCATGACTTTTGTTTTTGTGTGTGACACAGCTCAGTGACATTTGCTTTTTAAGTCTTTGAAAAATTTTTCCATCAGATTTGCCCATTGCATTGTGTCATTTGATTGATCGACTGTGCTTTCCATGGGCACTGATTATCAAAAAACCCAAACTCGTTTCCATCGAGACCATTCTGACTCACAGTGACCCTATGGGACAGGGAGAACTGCCCCTGTGGGCTTCTGAACCTATAACTGTTTAAAGAAGTAGAACTTTTGCCTTTCTCTCACAGAGTGGCTGGTGGTTTCGAACTGCTGGCCTTGGGATCAGCAGCCCATCTCGTCAGCACTACACCACTAGGGCTCCCCATGGCACTGATTATAATTCCACGGAAAATGAGATCCTTGCCAACTACAATATTTTGTCCATTTATCATGATGCTGCTTATTGATGAGGATTTTTGTTTTTGTGTGGAGATGGAAGCCATAGGGAAGGCTGTCTTCTTTGACTCCATCAGTAAGTCTTCTAGCCCTTTTTGCTTTCATTCAGCAAGGAAGTCATGCCGCATCATCTGCATATTGCAAATTTTAAACAAGACCTCCAAGCCAGCCAGCATTCTTCTTCCTATAATTCAGTTTCTTGGACTATTTACTCAGCCTGCAGATTAAAAAAGTATGGTGAAAGGGTGCCACTCGGTGCACACCTTTCCTGCTTTTAAAACTCCTTGTTCGGTCCCAACAACTGCCTCTTTGTCTATGTATGTGCTTTTCAGGAGCACAATTAAGTATTCAGGAATTGATTCACATATCTAATTCTATACATTAGAATCGCTCTCTATTTAAAATTCACAGCATTTTCTGTAACTTGCACAGAACCATGATGGGCAGAATCATGAACCATGATGGACAGATCACTTCTCTAATTTTCCGGTGTGTTCTACTGATCTATGGTCAGTACTCCTTAAAAGCTCCTGGGATTATCAAAAGTAACATATGAGGTCTTGGAAAGACTGCAAGCGTTTGACCAAGTGAGGAGGGTATGCACTCTTGGAGAAAACCTTTGGCAAAAGCAGGCTAGAGGCTTACTTTGGAAACTACTAGATATTTGTAAGATTAGAACTCAAATTCAGTTTCAAGTGATGGGAAATAAGACTGTAAGCGAAAAACATATATAGTGAAATTATTTCCTGAAATGTAATGGAGAGATGAGAACAAGTTATTTTCCCACAGTCCATCTCCCCATAGGTTAGCATGCATCCTTTTAAGCTAAACACGTGATTAAATAATGTGGAACAGAATGCAAAAGCATGAAAGACACTCGGCTTACTTTGGCTAAAGACTGGTGGGGTGACCCAAGACTAAGGCTCTTAGTCATCCTTCAGGCCTGCAACTAGACTCAAACCTCCCTCTGTGTTGCAAAAATCAACCACAAAGATCAAAGGGGCAGCATTTACCCAGGTAGGAAGCTCAGAGGGTGAAGAAGGAATTGAGTGGAAACAGGAAAACCTGGGAGGAAGTGCGTTAAGGGACGGTGCTTGGGAGGGATGGAAATGGACAGGTTGAAACAAAATGTAAATGAATTGTTGAATGGAAAACTGATGACCTGCTTAGTAAACTTTAACCTAAAATTAAGTTAAAGAAAATAACAATAAACACGGAGCTGTAAGGTGTATCCTTCAGATAACTCAGTAACAATGGATTGCCCACCTATTCTAACTAGCTTGACATGTCCATGTGACCACATAATGACCAATGGGAAGTGATCAAAATGACTTTGTGTAATTTGCTGTCATGCTTTTAAAGGGAAGGGATTAGCCCTCTCCTCCCCTTCTCCTTCTTCCTACTGAGGAGTTCACCATAATGGTGCATTTTGGTACCATCCAGATGAGAGAAAGGCATTGAGGATATGCTAAGATATTTTTAAAAGATTAGAAATAAGATGAGTATGAAGGGGCTTCAAAAGTTCATTGAAAAATGGAATTATAGAGAATGAAAAGTGTCCACAAACTTTTGGAAGTCCTTTGTTTTCCGTGAAATGTGAATATTATATGAGATCCAATATTCATAAGTAAAGTTTCATTGGAACACAATCAGAGTAATTTATGTAGTGTCTATGACTGCTTGTACAATAACACTGTCTAGTTCAACAGAAATCATATGACCTGAAAAATATTTACTACCTTAAAATACTTATTAGCTACCTCTTTATAGAGAGAGTTTGCCAACTTCTGCTTGGAGAACGTCAATGGATGTAGCACATTTACTGAAAGAAAAAAAAAAGAGAGCGAGAGCTAGAGCAAGAGAGAGACTAGAATCAAATAACCAATCAGAGGCTAGCCAATACTCCCTCCCATTAAGTCTATGTGCACCCACAGTCACTCCATAGCAGTGGGTCTCAACCTTCCTACTGCCGCGACCCTTTCATACAGTTCCTCATGGAGAGGTGACCCCCAACCATAACATTATTTTTGTTGCTACTTCATCACTGTGATTGTTCTACTGTTGTGAATAGGGTGACCCCAGTGAAAGGGTCATTTGACCCCAAAGGGGTCACCACTCACAGGTTGAGAACCACTGCACTATAGGACAGGATGGAACTTGCCCTGTGGGTTTCTGAAAGTGTAACTATTTACAGGAGTAGAAAGCTTTGTCTTTCTCCCAAGGAACAGCTGGTGGTTTTGAACTGTTGGCCTTGCACATCACAGCCCCACATGTCACCACTATGCCACCACTAGGTGAAGGAGATAATGGGCCAAACCAAACAAATAACAGTGGGGAAGAAAAAAAGGAGGATGTATTAAAGAGATATTTAGATGACGGAAGAATTAACATAATTGAGAAATTTCATCACAACAGAATTTTAAGATCATAGTAGAACATAAAAATGGTCAGTTCCCCCAAATTCCATGTATACGACATCTATAGAATATACAGTATTAAACTAAAAGCCACAGCCTTACTCAAAACAGATACTGCCAAACCTCTTGCAGAACTCTATACGAGAAATTCATATTTGTTGATATCTGCCTCACTGAGGTTTATCGACAATTATTTTTACTCAGTGTACTAAAGTCCAGGCTTGAAGGTCAGCAGAGATTCCCCCTGCTTTATCCAAAGTGCTCACACCACTAGGATGTTTCCCAAGTCCCCTTACAGAAACAGCAAAACAGACACCACGCCAGCTTCACGTGGTTTTACTTTGAGGGCCCTGTGTACTTCATACCACTGTTCTCCTTTTCAAAACTTGCATTCATTGCTACAAATACTTGATGTTTGTGAGAAACAGGGACTGCATAAATATTGACTTACATCATCTTGCATGTGCATTGCACTGTTTTATAGATAATAAAACTGTGCCATTACATAGATATCAATATCTTGAATCAGTCACCTGAGCTCAATCTGGAAAGTCCCATTTTACATCCTCCCAATCAATATTCCCATGGAAAACATGCACTTCCCATACCTTTGCATCTCCCAGGTCGTCTTTGCATAGCTCTTCAAAATAACAACTGAGCTACATTTCAAATTCACCTAAACGGGCATATATTTCATAATAGTTCAATCATTCCTTCAGCCATTCAACCAATAATTTAACAAATATTTTTACATTACTAAGTAATATTATGCATGAAATAGTATTCTGGACCAGAAGTTCCACAACACATTGAGAACACAGAGAGGTCTTCTTTTCTTAGAAAGCAAGTGTTCTAGTGATGGAACCAACCATTGTAACATGGTAAGTTGCATAGTGAGTGTTCAGTGGATATATGAAAAAGAAGCACCTTGCCCAGGTTGGAGGAGACATCAGAAGGCTTCCCATGGAAAGTGAAATCTAAGCTGAGACCTCCCTGGATTGGGAAGAAGTGTTACCCACAGCACAGTGAAGAATAGAGACCTGTATGCAGCAGACTGGGAAGGAAGGAAGGGAGGGAGGGAGGGAGGGAGGGAGGGAGGGAGGGAGGGAGGAAGGAAGGAAGGAAGAGGATGGTCCCTTTGAATAGTATTTGTAATCAGTGTCTACATTTGGCAATACAGGGTCAACCTCACAGTGTGAAAAGGCACTATTTTTCAAGACTGCTCACAGACAGCAGTTTGGGTCCCTGACCCTGCTACCCAACCTCTGCTTCCAAATGCACTACTGCTTTGAGTAAGTGAAAGAAACTCCTCACATAGCTGAAACCAAAGCACGAGACTGTCTGGTGAGATAAATAGAGACAAAGGACAGCAGAGTTTGTGATATTATTTGAGACTTCTGTTGCTTGGCCCTTGCTCTTCCCTGACCCCTATTGGTTGAAGGAGCCTTTCCTGTCAACTTAGTGGCTAAGTCCTAAGTCCATCCCTGTTCCTTGCCTAGTCAGTAGCCCCGCCAGTAATTGATAACGAGGACTCCTGGTTGGACAATGGTGAAACATGTGACGGCTAAACAAAGGGTCATGGTTCAAACCCACCAGCCTCTCCTTGGGAGGAAAGATTGGCAATCCGCTTCTGTAACAGTCGCAGACTAAGTAACAGTGTGGGCAATTCTACACGGTCCACAGGATGGAACAGACTTGATGACACACAACAAGGCTGACATGACAGAACAACAAACCGACAGACAGCCCAGCCAGTGCTGCCCACAGACTGACAAGGAATGAGGCTCCCGGGCTCCGGCAGCATGTGCGCCTCTCCATTTTGACCTGGCCTTTGGCGGGGTATATGGGCAGAATGCTATCTTGGCTGCCCACATAGCCAGCATCTGGCTTGTAGGATCTTCCAGAAGAAAATGGAAAAATGTACGAGAATTAAAATCAAGTTTTTGGAATCCCCAAACAGCTTTTAATAAGAAACTAACCTTGTTTACTTAATTATATTTCCTACTTTGTATCTAAATTGAAGGGGGAAAAACTACATCATTGTTACAAATATGATTGTGCTTGACCTGTGTTTCCCTTAATACAACTCTTCCCTTAATATTCTACTTCCTTTCACCCTTCTACCTAAAGTACAATAATTTATATTGTTGCTACATGATCTTATTCTTTAACAAGTGGAGGAATAACATGCAAATAAAGGTTTCCTTACTAAAGATTAAAAGCAAAACAAAAACAAAGCAGATTGTTTACAACAATGGATGCACATTTGCTGGCACCGTGGTAACGGTAACTCAGAGACCTTCCAAGATGTGGGACAGAGTCCCAGTGACTTTTCTTTGAACTTTTTAACCAGCCACCAATTAAGTGCCTTTTTTTTCTTTTCTTGATAGGTGAGTGAGTTTGTGGGAAGAAAAAGAGTTTTTCTTTGTGAGACAATCTAGTTGTAAGTAATAAAAACAACATTCATAGAACTTTCAAGAGACATCTTCGTGTGAGAATGCTTCTCTAGACACAGTGGAGAGGGGATACAGACCTAAGTTTTCACCAATAAGAGGTGAATCATCTGCTTTCAATTACACTCCAATACATCAACCATCTGAAAAGGATGGGGAAGTCAAGTCAGTAAACAGAGGATTGGAATGGCTTGATTGCTGTATTTTAGGATTATTATTCATATAATAAAACTAAGAGGTTTGTCCTCATTTCTTAAAAAGTGAATCACTTCTTATTTTTGCCTCTTGCCACTGAAAACACCAAGTATCAGGTTTAGTCAATGCATGCTTACATATAAATAAAGAGACACAAGAAAAAGAAAAATGTAACTAATGCTGTAAAAATACAATGAAACAGTTTATGTGATTACAGTAGACAATTTGTATAGATTATTTATAGGTGTATAAAAATGATGCTTCCACAAATAAGCCTATCTAAATGGCCATATACAACTATGGGTATCAACATTTTTCATGTTTCAAGTCCTGGCCCGCGGTGCCTGTGAATGGGGCTTTGTTGGAAACAGCATCTTTTCAGATAAAATGAGTTAACCTGGGGTCATAATGGAGCTGTATGGGCCTTAATCCACTGTGATAATCACTGGCATCATTAGCTACTTTTCCTGGGCTCCCTATCCAACTCATTTTGATTAACCCACAGCCTTTATGATTCAGACTCACAGCAACCCTATTGGGCAGAGCAGAACTGCCTCCTATGGGTTTCCAAGGCTGTAACTCTTTGTAAGAGTAGAATGCTTCTTCTTTCTCCCTCTGAAAGTCTGTTGGTTTCCAACTGCTGACTTTGAGGTGAGCAGCCCAATACATAACCTCTATGCTACCTGGGCTCCAATCCGCTATAATAGTACCTTTATCAGAAGAGACACAGAAAGTAAGACACATGGGGAGAATTCCATGAGAATGACACAGTGGAAGATAAGCAGTGGGTAGTGGAGGCAGAGATAAGAGTCATACTGCCATAAACCAAGGAGCACCATGGGCAACCAGAAGACGACAAAAGCAGGATCTTCCCCTACAAGCTTTCGGAGAGATGTTGGCTCTACTGACCACTGATTTCAGATGTCTAAACTCCAGAACTGTGAGAAAATAAACTTCTGTTCTTTTACCTGATTTTGTGTGCTCTGTTACAGCAGTCCTAGGCAACTAATTACATGCCCCCCCCCCCATGTTCAGAGGCTACTCAAAGTGTTGTTTATATGACTGACCCCTTTGTTCCCCTCCCACTTATTCCTCAACACACCCAGCCTGTTTCCACCACAATCCTTTAGCTGAAAGGTTTCATAGTAGTCACTTGTTAGGCTGGTACCTACAAGTCAGCTGTTTGAAACCACCAGCCACTCCTCCGAAGAAAAACAAAGACTTCTGTCCAGAGAGAGAGAGAGAGAAGGTCCATTTCACGTGGTTGCTCACCCAAATTTGACTCTATTTTTCTCTTTCTTTGGTCTCGTGGACCCCACGCTCTTGTGGCAAACGGGCTTAGTCTCAGTAGTTTTTGCAGAATTATCATCTCTACCCTCCCTTAAGGGATATTCTCACAAATTACTGTGTGTCAGAAACGTCAGAGGACCTATTGATGGGCTCCATGGCTTGTTTGAATCAGTTGTGTCTGTTCAGAGGCTAACAGATTCCCAAGGGATTCCGATGGTGCTTATCTGAGGACTGCACTTGAGAACCATGATATTATATTACACAGTATAGCTCTTCGAGACTTACTATTAGCCGCCTTCTCGCTTACTTTCTCTTCTTTCCATTGGCACACAAATTTATTTATCTACCTTAGACCTCATGACTGAGATCCAGGTCTAAATATCCAACTGGAGTAAAACCTTTCAAATTCATATGTCAACATTACATCAAATTCAATGTATGCTCCTAAATGAATATGAAACAAGCCAGCGACTTTTTCTGGGCTCCCTATCCAACTTATTTTCATTAACCTGCACCCTTTCTCTATATTTGCTATGGGGTCATTTTAATCCTAACTAACTCTCTGTGTGGTCCATGTCCCCATGTGCTTCTGTACACATTACCTTGCTTGTCCAAATTTTGTATTCTTCCAGCACATACTTCACACTCTATCCAAAACAACCACTTCAACATGCTCTTCTATCTAATAGGTTACACATTTGGTTGTGTTGGACTGCTAACCACCAAGTCAACAGTTCAAATCCACCAGTCACTCCATGGGAGAAAGATGGGTCTCTTTTCTCTCATAAACTGTTGCAACCTCAGAAACCCACAGGGGCAGTTCTGCCTTGTTCTATCGAATTGCTGTGAGCAAGAATTGACTTGATGGTAATAAGTCCTATTATTTTAGGATAGAAATTGCTTTCAGCCCACATGCTGTAGTTTCTGCCTGTATGTCCCCATCTCATTCCACATCTGGTTCCTTGTTACCTGCTCACCAAACATCACCTGTTTCCGTGTCTTAAAGCACGAGTGCCCCTGTGGGTCATGGACTATGCTCTCTGCACATTCTAGCAAGGGTTCTACTGCAGCCCTCTTCCCTTAGAATTTCTCCTCACCCCTCCCAGGCCCTAATCCCCTTTCCCAATTGAGGTTATGCAATTTTTTTCTGTTATCATAATACCAGGCACATTTATTTCAAAGTGATTTCAGTCTGTAAGTATGCATTTATTTGTGTGGTTGTTTCATTAAAATCTATCTCTGTCTATTCTTGAACTCCAGGAGGGTCAGAGACAGGTTTTGTGTTTGCCCACTAGGGCATCTCCAGGGCATCTCAAGGCCCATAGAAAGGCTCTCCAGCAATATATGTCGAGGGACTAAATAAATGGAATCAACTGTTCACTTTGTAAACCAGGCGTTTCCTCCTGTTTTCCTGGGGGGTTTTGTTCTGAGCCTTGGAGGCCTTTCTTCAGCCTCAGAATTTCATTAGCTGCTATCAGCATCTTGGTTATTGTTATGCAAAAGCTACTAAGTGTGCATCCCCGAAGGCTGTATTTTGCTTAAATTCTCCCAGGAACTTGGTTATTGTTATGCAAAAGCTACTAAGTGTGCATCCCCGAAGGCTGTATTTTGCTTAAATTCTCCCAGGAACTGTGAGCCTGTGCACACTGGCAGTGTATATTTAATATTAACTGACCTCCTACTGTGGTGTTCAGAAAGCAACTTGTGATTTGCCGCCACTCTAATTTTCTTACTAATATTGTATCATGACTTCCATATCCTCAATGGGTTTAGAGCAGCTGTTAGGGAATATAAGAAGTAAAATTTGATTGTGCATGGAAAATTGGCTTGCATATGAGACAAATAACTTGGGTTTCTGTACTCTATTTACTGTACTACCATTATTGGATTGCAAGAGACTGCAGCAGTTTTAATTAATGCTTTCACCACTGTTTCTATTGATTATTGCAAATCTCTGTATGTCTCCCCAAATGCTGTCTTCTGAGGGTCCTGGATACTTCAAAGGTCCTCCACTGCTGCAGAAGAGAGAGTGAGAGAAAGCTCATTAAAGCTCATATTTGCCCACTAGGGCATCTCCAGGGCCCTGCTCTTTCATTACCAAGTTTAACGTCACCAGGGCTCATTCTGCTTTCAGATTTCTTCCCTGTTCCTCACGTGGAGAATCTGTCCTTTCCTTCCATTTAGCTAGGTGTTGTTGGTGATCAATTCAAATTACTTTTGCAAATGCACTGGGTAGGTAACAGCCTCCTGCCTGTACTATAGTTTGAATACCATTTTAAGATCCGCTAAGCCACAGCATAAATTGCAAGTACAAATTCAGTGAGGTTTTGGATCTAAGTTTTTGAAAGGCAAAATCTAGCACAGGTTTGAGACTTCCCTCTGCCTTAAGAAAAAACAAAGCTTGAAAACTTGTTTAGGAAGAATATATGAGAAGAATTATGAAATGCATTATTTAAATTTCCAGGTCTTCAGTGCAACCCTGTTCAGTCTAATTAAGACCAATAGGTTGTAAAACGCCTAAAGCAAATCCATTAACACTTAACTGCGTCCCTCCTGGATCTGCACTGAACTGATTGACAGAAGATACAGTCAGGAAATTTTGATGGGGCTAATGATTTGATAATGCATGCATTGTGTCAAATAGCAGGCATCAGTATGGCTGGGAGAACTGTGAAGAAGAAAAGGCAAGAAGAAATAAAGGGGCACATGATTTTCTGCTCGTCCTCCCCGCCCCCATCCCATGGGAGTGTCACTAGCTCAACAATCACCAGTTGGTGGAGGTGGTGACAGAAGAGGGACAGTGCAGGCTCCAGGGACCTCCGCAATGATTTCTGTCTGGTCCCCATCGTGCAGGGTCTTGCTCCTTGGCTGTGTGAGTGGAGATGTGTGTCAGCATGAACTTCGTGTTTAGCAGGTACATACTCACCTTTGTTCAGTTGTGACTCGGGATCCCTGGGGACGTAAAAGCGAGAAACTGTGTTTTCCCTCCTGCTCCAAAGGGTCAGGAGAGGTGTTCCCAGGCCATGGTCTATTGCAAGGGAAGCGTCATTTAAGGACTGCATAAGGCCATCTTTTAGAGGAGTCACGTGAATCGATGACAGGCTCAACACCGATTACACTGGAGGAGGAGGGACAGGGTGGAACTGCTGAGACGCTCCATGAAAACAGATGGACAACTTCAGCAAGCATCTCTCTCTTGCGTAACACATGCAACACAAACACAGGCACACACAGAACACACCCTTTTGTATTCTGTGATAACAGAATTGTGTTATTATAATCTTTCCTTTGCAAACAACATGGCAATATCATTATGAGCACTGACTACAAAGCATTGGGCTGGAGTTTTAACAAATATAATAGCATTTATTACATCATGTAAATAGGTTTTGTTTTTAAGAATGGAAGCTATACAATTATTTCAAAAATTCTATAGCTTAGCCTTTTGCAAATGTGTATTTGGGATACCTTGCAGAACCTATAACACAATCATGTGCATGTTGACTAGAACGCCAAATCTCTATCTCTCAAAAGATATGCAGAGTTGATCTCATGGATGACAAGCAGATGATTAAACTGGGTGCCGTCGTCTGGATTCTAAAGGGAGGTGCGATTTGGCAGTAGGCCACCATCTTTCCTTATGATGCTGGTTCTGCTTTACTTGTCCTTGGTCATATTTACCCCTCGCTCATCCACAAGCTTCCTG
>NW_022103898.1:54237996-54239496 GCF_000313985.2 Echinops telfairi
CCCAAGGGGTCACAACCCACAGGTTGAGAACCGCTGATTTACCATCTTAGAACCTCAAAAAGGCAGTTTTACTTGATTGATAGGGTTGATGGGAGTTGGAATAGACTTAATAGTGTAGGGCGTTTTGCTTAGTCTTGTCATTGTAGACTGTCGGCTTTTCTACCAAAGTGCATTTGAACTGAAACCTCTCAGTTGACAGTTGAACACAAGAGGTGTGCACCACCCAGAGAGTTTTATCAGATGGAAAACCAAAGTGTCATTGTCCCTGTTACAACTGTCCAATTAGAAATTTCAAATACAAACATACAGAGCAAAAGTGACGAGAGGGAAAAAAGGGGTACGGGAGAGGTCAGATATGGAGACAGTCCTTGGAATCAAAAGTTTAGTCAAAAATTAGGAATCCAAACTTGAAAATAACACAGATAAGAACTAAAACCAGCTTAACTTAATGCCGTGTAAAAATAATTACAAATGTTGTTGGTCATACCACTGATAGTAATTGCAAGGCTTAACTGCTAACCAAAAGGTTGATTGGCCAAAGTCGATCCATAGAAGAAAGACGTGACAACCTGCTTCCATACAGGTTCCAGCCATGTACATTCTATGGAACAGTTAGAATTGACTGATGGATATTTATACAGGTACTTTAAAAATTCATAGGTTACTTTAAAGTAATCGTCTAAGAATTATCTGAATTTTAAATCCTGAATTAGAAAAACAAACATGGACGTGAAAACAAATATTAGGATCCCAATAGTTGAGATTTCCTTGGTTCCCATCTTTCAGTCACACATTATTTTTAGTCCATCAGCAAATCCTCTTCGCCCTATAGATCTTCAGATTCCACTAGACTCCGGGGACTTCTCAGACTTCCCCCCAGGCACTTTCATCACACCTTGATTACTGTCATAAGTCTCCTGAGGGCTCTACCTCCTACCTAGTCCCCCTTTGTAGTCTCAACAGGCTAATTCTTATGAAAACATGTCCGATGTTGACAGCTGCCTTTTCCTCATATTCAAATGGGTTCCTATCTATTCAGAATAAAAGTCAAAATCCTTCAGTGGCCTATAAGACTGTGAGATCTGCTATCTACTTACTTACTAATCCATGAACATATTGGAGTCACCCTATCTCAATGACCTTGTACATCATGCATCCTTTCCCCTTAGATACCACATGGGTTTCTCCCATAGTCATTGAGCAAGCTTGTGAGGCTCTTCTTAATCCATATGAATAAAATCATTTAAAGTACATGACTTACATAACTATTAATGGTTGCCATATCCATTCTCATATCTTCTCCAGGTCTTTGATCAAAACTCACCTTCTTAGAAAAAAAATACACACACACATATATTCTTGAACATCCATTCCTCTCTTTTTTTATTCTCCCTTGTATGTATCAACATTTGGCATACCACCATATTTCATTGAATATAAAGCATCATGAACTATAAAACTCACCATTATTTTTTATTCAACAAAAAAAGGAAAAGCATT
>NW_022103898.1:54239596-54240716 GCF_000313985.2 Echinops telfairi
TTAATTACTAGAATAAAAGCACTTTACTAAAAAGGGACACATTAACATTGCCTTTGTAGGTCTCCAAGTTGTATAATTTTATTCCTTGGAATCGTCTTTATGTTAAATCCACATTTTCTTTAATTTCAGTGTGCTTTTTAATAGCATAAATAAATATGATAATAGATTCAAAATAAAATGTGCCATACAAACTTATAGTTAAGAAAAACTTAATATTTAAAAAGTTAAAAAAATCATTTAAAATCAGTGCTTATTTAAACTCATATTTCACTGTATAATACTTTTACCTTATGACTAGCAAATTCATTATTCAGTCAATTTTAAGCAATCTTATAAAATAACAAATGCAGCCCTGATAATAACAGGTTAATATAGTCTTGTTTCAGATGGCACTAATTCTCTGTTCAACTTATTCTCCATGGGGGGGAAATGAGCAAATTAACTGAACATTTGGAACAGCAAAAGAGAAAATTATGTATTTAGGAGCAGACTGACGCAAATAGCATTCCACTGCATTAGCATTTATTTGTGCAGCAAACAGTCTTCAATTGAGTTCCTGTGCCTTAGATTCTCAAGGTAAACATCTCCCTTTGCTCTAAATGAGATTTGAACCTGGCTCTAGAAAGCAATCTTTGGGCAACTATTAATGAAAGGCCCAATTTTGTAGCTCACATTCAAAGGTGTATAGACTACTAACATCGATACTAAAGTTTTAAATATAAAAATTGGCTTTTTGTCCAAAGAAATATAGTATTGTCATATGCATTCGAAAACTCTGTGTATGTGAATATGTGTGCATGTGTTCACACCATGCCCAGGAGCACACACACAAAAAACCCCAGCTATAATTTGTAGTAAAATATCTTATAGGAGTAAGCAACCTTTATAAGAGCAGCCATCCAGCATTCTGTAAATATATATATATATATAACATATATATATGTTATTTTACTAATAAGCCATGGCTATAATTTTCCTGGGCAAGAGTCTATCAATTGATGAAAATGGAGGAAATTTAATAAAGTGAATATTAATTAATGTTAATATCTGTAATTGAAATGTCTGCCCCAAGATCTGAATGACAGGAAACGGCAAGGAATTATAACTTGGAGGATTTATA
>NW_022103898.1:54240816-54243393 GCF_000313985.2 Echinops telfairi
ACACAACATTAAAAATGTTTTTAACAACTGCAGTATGGCCCCTACCTGAGATTGATGAGGAGCTGGATCCGAGGACACGGATGTGGAGAGGAGGGGTGGAGGATTCTTCCATACAAATCAACTGGTGGCTGCTTTTCAGGACTTTATTCCCTTTCTTTGCCTTTTTTCACGAGGACCTGACTGGCTTTCTCTAAAACAAAACGAAAAAATCTGTCTTAAGTGGTCAGCTGTTGGTGTTTCCTTAACTGTTTTCTAAAAGGGTTTACCAAATTATCATCAACAATACTGATGACACAGTTAACCAGTTCCTTATCATGATGATCCTTTTCCAAAAATCCTCTCTTTCCTCAGGACCCATGTTTTTATATATCCAAAAACAGTACAAAAAGCCACAAAAACTAAGAAAATGATAGCAAAACGCTTGGAACACAGCCGCAAAAGTTTTAACAACGTGCACTAACAACGCTAACGAACTCGGAGTGACCGAAACAAAAACTGCTCTGTTTACAAAAATCACGTGCGTCAGGTCAGATGCCGAAGTTTTGTTTGAGCTCCGATGCAAAATTGTCTCGATATTTTGCGTCAAAATCCGATTATGTCGAGGACTGATGCGGTTGAGCACTGGGGTTCTACTGTGTAGTCATTTATTCACTTAGTGCAAACACCATGTAGACTGGACGGTTTCCTGATGTTACACACAAGGTCACCAGAGGTCAGGGTCCCCTAAGCAGCAACTCACAACAGCAGCCTGAATTAAGATAATTGAAACCAAGCTCCAATAACGGAGAGATTTTTATTTTTTACTTTTCACAACTTCAACAGTGCCTGGGGAAATGATAGATATCCAAGATCTATTTTTAATTGAATAAATGAAAGCAAGTAAAACTGGGTTAATTCTTCATTTTCCCAAAGGAAAACATAAAAGGTGATATCACACTTTCTACATCTATAAATATATATGGTGAATTTTTTTTTAGATAAGATGCTATGAAATTCAAAAGATTCAAAGTTAAAGATCTTAAAATCATGAAATTTAGGTGGCTACTACATAAAGGTGTATATGTTTGGGATCATCCTATTCAATTATACACACACCATATGCACAGCCAGAAGGGTCTGGTTGACATAATCCCTAACTATCACAGGTTCACAAGATAAATTCTGACAAGCACTCTGCTTCTAGAATCACAAACAAATATGCATTGCGAGTTCAATAAAACTATATTTAAGACCAAATTAGTGGCCGACCGCTGTTATACCAGCAGGAAAGGGTAGACCTTTCTACCTAAAGTAGATGGATAGATGACCCTTTGTTACTTTCTATTTGGCCCCAAGCTTGGAAGCACGGTTTGTTCCAAGCAGAAAACTGAAGCATTCATATTGATCCCAAATTATGGTGACTTTATGTGTGTCAGGTAGAACTGCGCTCCCCAGGAATTTTAGTGGCTGTAATCATATGGCACGGAGCCCTGGTGACACATGGGTTAGGTGTTGGACTACTACCTGCAAGGTTGGAAATTCAAACCCACCAGTTGCTCTTCAGGGAAAGATGAAGCACTTCACTTCCGTAAAGATTTATAGCAGTGGTTCTCAACCTTCCTAATGCCGCGACCTGTCAGTACAGTTCCTCATGGTATGGTGACCTCATATTACTGAGTGAAGGGCTATTTGCAAAGTTCACATGGACTATTTGTCATTCCCATCAGACATGAAACAGTTTCTTAATGTTCTACATGGAATAACAAGGCTAGGTGCACATCCACAATTTCCTAACCCTGTTAGGTTTAAGTGACATTTAAGTGTCATTCTGCACAAGGTTGACAACCAGCCCCAGCTGCTCACGAGAAAGTCTTCCTGCCGAATAATAAAGCCATGGTCGAGCTGAGCATAATCTGTGAGACAGCTTTTGTTTTTATTGTTCAGTGAAGCAAAACTCACAAGTGATGAGTAGACTCTCCTAAGGCAGCTTTCTCTTTGAGTGAGCACCACTTCCCCTGTGGTGGCAGATGGCAAGGCTTCCAGGCATGGGGAAGGTGCCCTGGCACAACTCCTTCCCAACAATTAAAAGGAGATGATATTATTTCACTGATATACACTCACTCTAGAATACTTAGCATTCCTATACTCATATATATTGTGGATGTTTTATTCCTACAAGCGCTGTTCTAGGAAATGCACAGAATCTATTAATTCTTGCTGTCCCACTGGTGTGTATAAAGAACTCACACGTAGGAAGCTTCCATAAATGGTTCTCTACACCCTACATGACAATGCAAAAACCAACAGAGGTGGATCAGGGCTTTGCCCACCAATGGCGTCATCATATAGCTCCAATGTTATATCCTACACTTCTAAATTCTCCACTAATGCACCTTATGCACAGCTGCCACCTGTCTGTCAGTGGAGGCTTGCACGTTGCTATGATGCCGAGCATGTTTTAGCAGAATTCCCAAATTAGGCTGGGCTAGGAAGAAAGGACTGTGAATCTACTTCCAAAAATCTGCTAGTCAAACTCCATAGATCACAGAAGTTCCATCTGCAAGTGACAGTGTGTGGGATTATAAAGAGACTTTTCCC
>NW_022103898.1:54243493-54245934 GCF_000313985.2 Echinops telfairi
AATAAACTTGATTGCATGAATAGGTTATAAGGTTAACTGTGCAAAAAATTTCATTTCCAAGTGTCAAGAGAATACTTACAAAATTGTTAATATTTTTGTCTTGGTCACAAATATAGTTAAAAGCAAAAATCAAGGAACAAAATAAGTAATAAGACAAAACAACAGTAGAAAGCATAAAATGCATCAGGAATAACTGTATACATTATATAAATAATCAACAAAGGGACCTCAAAACGTCCATAAAATAATGAAATGAAAAGATAATTGAATTTCTCCACAATGTTTTTGCAGTGACATCATATATAAATAATTTAAACTCCTACACAAAAGAAAAATGATTCAAATCATTCTCCTTTTTATAATGAACTGATAACAAGTCCTCCCTTTTTATGATTTTATCATATTACTAACTTAATCTTTTGTGACCTTCTATTTCAATTAGTTTTATCTTTAGTTACTTGGCAGATAACATTTGACACTTAATTCTATTAGCTACTTATTTAAAGAAAATGCTTTTTAAAATTAACCAAAGATACTTAATGTATGCTGACAAAAGATGTCCAAACCAGAAAAACGTTAAATGCTTATAAATAAAACTATGGGGGCAACAAGTAAGAAAAGCAAAGAACAACACTAACAACAACAAAATAAACCAAAGCAAATTAGGATGAAAAAATAATAAAGCAAAAACTAATAGAAAATAATACAGCAAGACAAGGAAAAAATAAAATAAAGAACTGAATATGGACCAAAACCATGAAACAGATAAGTTTTAAGATATGTTTAATATAATATGAATCTTAAAATAGGAAACACAAATGAAGAATAAGAAGCAGGAGAAATGGAGCTAGTAAAAAGATATGCAATACATATAAAAACATATATGTAGGTATCTGTATGTATATATGTATACATATAAACAACTAAAAATTTATAAAAATTGATTTGAAAATATTCATCTATTAAAATAATAAGTCCTGATGGATCATGGTAGGTGGCCTGAGTCAGTTCTGACTCATAATGACCCTCTGAATGACAATGAACACTGGCTGGTCCTGGGCCTTCTTCAGTTTCTGTTATGTTTGATTCCATTGTTGTAGCTACTGTGTCAATCCATCCCCTTAAGGGGTTTCCCATTTTTTGCTGACCTTATGCTTCAGCACATAGGATGGCCATTTCCAGGGGCTGGTCTGTCATGGTATACATCCCTCTGTGTCATAAAGTGTTCCCTCACTATGTTTAAGGAATGCATTGTGTCCTGTTGTGTATATGTACCACAGCTGAGGGATGTGAATAGCCTTGTAATCAGACAGAGAGCATTGTAAAGTCAATTATGGCAGGTATAGTTAGGCTAAAATGTAATTTTGTATCATTTGATCTCCCTTTGGACAGATTTTGAGTTTATTTCAGTTAAAAAAAAAAGTAAGGAGAAATACACATGGATTAAGCTTCCAGAAAATTCCCTCTGACCAAAGACCAGGCAGAGTGCATAGGAAAGTAGATTTTTGTAGATGCTCTGGACTGGACTGTCATTGAGTCAATGTCAACTCACAGCGACCCTGTAGGACAGAGTAGAACTGCCCCTGTGAGTTTGGAGACTATAAGTGGGTACCAAAAAACCCCAAACAAACTAGAACAGAGCTCCAATGGGTGGTGGAGCTTTCATACTACGCCTCCCCCACACACACCCCAATCGCACTGGGCGAGCATCCAGCAACTCAGTCTGAGTTAGTGCACCCAGTGGTGTCCCATGGAAAGGTTCTCTCTGGTCACAGTGAATTTTTTTCTCAAAGCAGTTTCGCTCAAACCACATGTTTTGTGATGGCCAATTTAAGAGAACAGTGGCTGTGAAATTGTGCTTTCTGCTTGGGAAAAACGTCACAGAAACCATTGTGATGTTGAACACAGCTTACAAGGACAGAGCTATGTGAAAAACTCAAGTGCACAAGTGGTTTTCTCATTTCAAAAGAGGCGATATGTCGATTGGTGACAAACCTCATTTTGGTAGACCATCAACTTCCCCAAGGGATGCACATGTCTACTCAAACTGCATTTTGAGTTTGTTCCAGCAGGTTGGACTGTTTATCAAGCTTTCTATTTAGAGCTTTTCTATTCTGAAAAGATAGCATAACAGTGTGTGAGAAAAGAGGCCTTATTTGTGGTAGACAAGCGACTGGTTTTGCCACCATGACAATACACCTGCTCATGTAGCCATTTCAGTGCACCAGATTTTGGTTAAAAAAACAAAACAAAACAACAACAGCATGCCTCTCTTAGCTCACACACCTTGCTCACCTGACCTCGCTCCATGGGACTTCTTTTTGTTTCCATGAATGAAGAGGGACATGAAAGGAAAGCAACTTAGAAGAGGTGAAGAAACAAATGAGGGAGGTGCTGTCAGCCATTCAAACAGATGAGTTTGAAAAATGTTTCCAAGAATG
>NW_022103898.1:54246242-54257054 GCF_000313985.2 Echinops telfairi
CCCGCAACCATAAAATTATTTTCGTTGCTGCTTCATAACTGTAATTTTGCTACTGCTATGAATCAGGCAACCCCTGCTCTAGGCCACCAGTGCTCTATTGCAGATGCAGTTAAGTTAAAATTTAACACTTGGTGATTTAACCTCCCTTTTGATCTATTTTAAATTTGTTCTAGTTTGCAATATTTTCTGCATTCTTTCTTTTCATTGGAGGGTTTTTCTGTTTTACTTTGTTATTGTTGCTGTTGTTGTTTTTGCATGTTTTTCTGTATAGGAAATCCAGGGTAGGTAAATCTATGGAGACAGTAACTAGATTAATGGTTCCATGGGGATTTGGAAATCGGGGGAAATGGGGAGCTAATAATAATGAGTCAAAGAAGGAAGAAAATGTCCTAAAATTGATTATAGTGATGATTGTACAACCCTTTTAAATATGATTTAACTATTAATTGTATGTTTTGTGAATTATATCCCAATAAAACTTAAAAAATAAAGAGATCTTGTGCAGATTCACACAATTCAATACATCATTTGATCTCTTGACTCTTGCATCTATGAGCATTGATGTGAATCCAAGCAAGATGAAAGTCTGGACTATTTCAATATTTTCTCAGTTTATCATGATGTTGTCTATTGGTCCAGTTGGAATCATTTTTGTTATCTTTACATTGAGTTGTAATCCATACAGAGAATTATAGTCTTTGATCTTCATCAATAGGTGTCTAAAGTCCTCTTAACTTTCAGTAAATAAGGTTGTGAAACCTATATATATTGCAAGTTGTTAATGAGCCTTCCTCCAATCCTGATACAATGTACTTCTTCATCAAATCCTGCTTCTCGGATTATTTGCTCAGCATACAGACTGAATGGTTAACAATCTTATTCTCTCACTGCCACCAAGTCAATTCCAACTCATAGGGACCCTGTGAGGGTAGAACTGTCCCTGTGGGTTACTGAGACCACAAATTTCACAGGGGCAGTTCTACCTTGTCCCACAGGGTTGCTATGGGTTGGTATCAACTCAATGGCTTTGAGTTCAGTTTGTTTTTTAGAGAGTAGAAAGCCTAAAATCTATTTATTACATAACTGAATAGATTAATTTTCAAAAAAATTGATTTAAGTGTCTAAAAATAAAAGCGTATATGTCCAAATGGGTCTAGGAATTAAATATTTTTTTCAAAAGTTCTGGCAACATATATTTACCTTCCTTTAAAAACTACCCCAGAACAGAAAATAATATAGAAAGCTCCCAACAACACTACTCTATATGCAAATGCAATGAAGATAAGGCATGTCCTAAAAAAAATCTGTCTGTTATTTTATTAATATAAATAACAAAATCTTAATTTAATAGAAAAACAAAAGAGTATAACACTCAAAATGTGGTTTATCTGGAGAGTTCAACAATGTTTTTATTCATCTATCAATGTAATGTAAAAATAAATTGGTAACTTCAATATAGGTCAGAAGACATTTGCTGAAATTCAGCACAAATTCTTCATGTGTTTAAAAAAAGAAAAGCAAAACGTATTTATAAAAGAAAAAATAAAAGAATACTTCATTAACACAACAAAAAACGATTTATCATATCTCAATTTAGCACAGAGAATTCCAGTGACCAACCCACCTTTTCTTTCTCATTTCTCAATATGAACAGAATCTCTATTTGCTTGAGAACAGCAATAAGCTAAAATGGTATGTATTTCCATACGTCCTGTGGCGCTAGGATGACAAGTGACATAATCCTGCTCAATAAAACGTGAGCCTTCTCAAAATGTTTTTTTTAAAAACTAATGCTTCTGTGGGACTTCTATGACATTCATCACAAAAAATGCTTAGTCAAAGCTGGCATCTTCCTTAATAGTCTCCCCCCTCACCGTCTTTCTTTCTAACATGCTATTAGAACTGGAGCTGCCATGTCATGACCATGACAGAAAGAACTAGGCTCTGGTATCCTTGAGTCACTAAGCAATCCAGCAACTGCCTTTGCCTGAACTTTGCATGTTGTGAGAACAGTCACGAATCTGGTTTTATGATTACTTGGTTTGTCTTATGCAAACATTTGAATAAAGCGTCTAACAAATAAATCAGCAGGTGGTGTGGTAAACACTGCTAGCTGTTAGGTTTCTCACAGGGTTCTGACCCATAGTGACCTTAGGCACAGCAGAAGGTAACACTGCTTGACCCTGTGCCATCCTTGCCATCCTCACAGTCATCCCATGCTTGGGCCCATTGTGGAAGCCATGGTGTCACTCCATCTCCCTGAGGATCTTCCTCTTTTTAGCTGCTCTTCTATTTCACCAAATATACCATTCTTCTCCGGGTTCTGGTCTCTCCTGACAACATGTGCAAAGTACGTAAGATGAGTCTGGCCATCCTTGCCTCTAAGGAGCACGCTGGTTGTACTTCTTCCAAGAAAGAGTTATTTGTCCTTTTAGCAGTCCATAGCACTTTCAATATTCTTCTCCAGCACCACAATTCAAATGCATCGATTAAATGCATTCATTCCTCTTTGGCCTTCTTTATTCAATGTCCAACTTTCATATGCATATGAGGCCATGGAGAATTCTATGCTTTGGATCAGGCCTCAAAGTAACATTCTTACTTCTCACAACTGTAAAAAGGTCTTGTGCAGCAGATTTACCTAATGCAACACATCTTTTGATCTCTGACTGTTGTCTCCATGAGCGCTGATTGTGGATCTAAGCAAGACAAAATCCTTAACAATACAACCCTTTCACACATCTTTTCTGATTTTAAACCAAGCAGTATTCCCTTGTTCTGTTCATACAACTGTCTCTTGATCCATGCACAAGTTTGGCATAAACACGAAGGAGTGCTCTGGAATTCCCATTTTTCTAAAGGTTATCCATAGTTTGTTATGGTCCACCCAGTCGAATGCCTTTGCATAGTCAATAAAACACAAGGAAACCTCTTTCTGACACTCTCTGCTTTGAGCCTAGATCCATCTGACATCAGAAATTATATCCCTTGTTCCACATCATCTTGTGAATCCGGCCTGAACCTCTGGCAACATCCTATCAATGTACTGCTGCAACCATTGTAAGATAATCTTCAGAAAATTTTACTTGTATGTGATAACAGATATTGTTCTATAATTTGAACATTCCATTGGGTCACCCTTCTTTGGAATAGGTACAAATATGGATCTCTTCATGTCAGTTGGTCAAGTAGCTGTCTTCTAAATTTCCTGGCAAAGACTAATGATTATTTTCAGTGCTTCTTCAGCTGGCTGAAGCATTTTGATTGGTGTTCCACCAATTCCTGGAGCCTGGCTTTTGGCTAATGCTTCCAGTGCAGCTTGAACTTCTTTCTTCAGCACCATTGGTTCTTGCTAATACGCTACTTCCTGAAATGGTGGAATGTCCAGTTCATTTTGGTTCAATGACTCTGGGCATTCTTTCTATCTTCTTTTAATGTTTCCGGCATCATTCAATATTTTGCCCATAGACTCTTTCAATATTGCAACTTGAGGCTTGATCTGTTCTTGAGGTCTTTCAATTTAAGATAGGCTGAGCATATTCTTCCCTTTTCGTTTTCTAATTCTTTATCTTTGCAGATTTCATTATAATATTTGGGTTTATCTTCTTGAGCGGCCCTTTAAATTTTTCTGTTCAACTCTTAAAACATTGGAGAGTATTACAATCAAAAGATAAATGCCATCTACATTCCTATTATCAATACATTATTTTCAAAGTCTTTCAACACATCAGGAAAAGAAATAAAAGTCATGCTACCTGTGTAGACAGCAAATATAACTTAAAGATTATTTTAAAATAAAGACTAAAATCAGAAGGCCAGGTCAATGAGTAAATAAAGAAGAAATTATGCATTTTTCTCATCTGTAAAATTAACATATAACAGAACCAACTTCATAGGGTTGTTGCATTACAAATGAGTTCTGTGTGAAGTGTTTAGAGGTTTTGGGGGCACATTAAGTAATCTAGGTGTCAGTTACTAATAACATTATCAACAGACAGAAGTTAAAAATATAATGAAAAATACTCTAGCCATAATAGAAACAAAAATATTTTGAAATAACATGATAAGCAGATATGCTAAACCTATATAAAAGCATGAACAATTTAGTTGAGGTAAATAGGAAAAAAAAAAAAGCAAAACAGAAAGCCACATTATTTTACTTGCTACAAAGGCATATATTTTCAGTAGATACAAAACATAATTTTACTAGATTCAGGACTAACAACATTTTAAAGATAATATTCCAAAATCAATCTAGAAATTTAATGGAATTAAGACCAAAATCATTAGATTCTTATTAATTTTTATTTAGTTATTCATTTGATTAGACAAAATTTCTTTAGAGAGAAAAAACAGGCAAGAACAACAAAGAACATTCTTCTGTGGAAAAGAGGAGGTAATTGTAATATGGAATTGCCTTACCAGATATATTGGCAGATTTAATAAAAGCACAAGTGTTTTTAAGTACCGTTCGGAGTGAGGCTGAACTGGAAAATCAACAGAAGGATTTAATATTTAGGACAGTATATCAAAGCAGTCATCCTACATATCTAACACGAAATAAGTAAGTAATGAATAAAATATAACAAAGGGCCTTCAAATCTTAGCTGAGCTTGCTGGATTGTTAAGGTAATTTCAGGCCCCCAAAGCCCAAGTTGATGGAAATCAGAAAGGGAAGATGAACTGATACTGTAGGTTAGGCTAACTTTGGGTTCACTCCTGATCTTGAAACCAAGAGTTTTCGCAGCCACATCCAGGATAGGAAATCAAGGCACTGGGTCCTAACAACCAGGAAGTGTTAATTTGGCCCCTCACAGGCTACTTCCTTAGGGAAACATTGACTGGAAAGAACACTCTGTACTGTCAGCAGAGGACAAGAAAATACATCTGCATCTGCCAAAGAGTTGGTGACCACAGATTTGCCTTCACATGAGTTTGGTGCTTGATTTTATATGATGTGTATAGTCCTGGAAATCTCAAACCAACTAATTAATTTTAAGTGGTCTCCATTTGGTAACAGCACGGGCTACCTAACAGAGGCAAACAGTAATCATTCATGAAGACATGTGTCTGCCCTGAGGTTGCCCCCCTGTGATTATCATAGATGAAGAGCAATGACTAAGACTTCACAAGTCAAATTTACAAAGCACACGAGTAAACAATTCCCTAATCAACAAGGGTCAACAGAAACAACAACTGCACAGTGTGCAGAATTAGACTGTCAAAAGTTTCAGATATCAGAAATATTGGATATAAACTATAAAATATGTTGTAAATGGATGATAAGATTGAAAAAAGGAATTAAAAACATAAAAAGGAACAAAACAACACTTGGTTTCTAAAATTATGAGAAACTAGATACACTAAATAACCCCTTGATTGAAACATCTGAAATGCTGGATACAACATAAAGAAAATATTTTTAGCACAACACAGAACTGGCACAAAAGCAAGGAATCTGTAGATTCTCAAAGCTCTTCAAAACCGGGAGTCCTAGGAGGAAAATGAAACCCAAAGGGAGATATTTCCCAGAGGATTTACACTAGACCCTAAAAATCTTGAGATCTTAATTCATTTTCTGCCTGGACATTCAGTGAAGAAAAGGTAGATCTTTGGCCCACCTGAGTTAGAAACCTAATAAGAAATCCTGCATACATTGTGATCATATGGGTTACACTTTCAGTGTAATGACAAGCCCGAAATAAATCCATCACATGGAAGGGGAGAGCTAGGAAACTTGCCTAGTGAAGTCTTGGCATTTGGTGGAAGAGTGAAAAATCATTCCCTGAAAATGTATGTCCATAAATCAACCCATGTGCAATTATTCAAAGTAACTTCACACTATCTGCATGACCCCTAAAAAAACATTATATGGAAAAATTAAAAGTGGTTCTGGATTAATAATATCACTGGGTTCCATTTTTCAAATACTGTAGTTAAGAATCTGGAAGCAGCAGTCAAGAAATCTAATGTTTTATTGAGCAAATCTGCTGCAAAGGACCTCTTTAAAGTGATAAAAAGCAAAGTTGTGCCCAAAGACCCAACCTGTGGCATTTTCAGTCTCCTAATATGAATGGGAATTTTGTACACAGAATTAGAAAGAATAAAGAAGACTTTATATCTTTGTATCTTTGGATTACCGTGTTAGCAGAGAACATTAAATATACCACGGACTGTCAGAGGTCTAACAATCTGTTCAGACATGAGATGGTAAGATTTGTCTCACGTACTTTGGAATGACCCATTCCTGGGGAAAGATACTGTGTCAGGTAAAACAAACAAAACAGAACAAAAACACTGCCAATTCACAGTGACCCGATAGGACCAGGGTAAAGCTAACCTGGGGGGATTCCGAAACTGTAACTCTCGGGGAGTAGAAAGCCCCTCAGGAAAAAAGAGGAAGCCCTGAGGGACATAGATGGACACAGTATCCACAACAATGGGCTAAACCGAGCAGTGGTCGCGAGGCTGGCACAGACTGGGAAATGCTTTCTTCTGTTGTCTATGGCGCTGCTCCGCCGAGTCAGAACCAATCCAACACCACCTGACAACAACAGTGAAAAGACTTAAAGAATTAAATAGAATCTGGTTCAAAGAATAATAACAAAGACCTAACAGTACTTCCAGAAGTGAAGTACATAATAGTTGAAATAAAAAATACCTCCATAAATGATTATTGACAGATTGTGGTCAAGGAGGATAAAGAGAAGCTATGCGATATTAAAAAGTAGGAAACATAGAAAGGGAAGGTCTAGTGGATACTTGGTCAGTTTTCTATAAAGCAATAATAGAAGAGGAATAAGGATTTCTTTAAAGAGATCATGCCTGAGAAATTTCCAAAAGTATTGTAAGACATCATAACTAAGATCCAATCCATAGCAAAAATCTAACATACTCCAGTCACGATAAATAAAAAGAAATCCACTCCTAAACAGACTGCAGTGAAACAGGAGAATGCCAATTTACAGGAGAATCTTAAAATCACTCTGAAGAAAATGAGAGACCATTGGCAAACAGCATTTAGGCCAAATGCTCACTTTTCAAAAGTGATAGAAGCTAGGAGACAACAGGTCATATCCTTGATATGTTGAGAGAAAATAAATATTTTGTATAATTCTATGAGACACTATTGTAAAAAAAATGAGAAAATGTTTCACATTAAAAAGAAATAAAGATTTTTTTATGATTACCAGAGTGGGGAGAGGAAGAGAGGAGAAGCCATGGCCTTAAGTAGTGTTCTCCAAAGTGGGAGATACCACCCCAGGGGGACATTAGAATGATCTAGCATGGGTAGGGGGCTACAGAAACAGATACTGGCACTTTATTCTAGATTATGGCCTATAGTTAAAAAAATGTTCATGGTCAAAGGGACATTGAATAATATTTTTCCGAAAAGGGGGTGGTAGGTCAAATAAGATTGGGACTCCATGGGTCACAGGGTAGACACGTGTTAGCTTGAGTAAAGAGAAAGACAACAAAAGGGAGGAAGCAAGAATTAGAGGCACAATCAATTACCAGCACTATTATAGACACACTCATGCAATAACAATAATCTATAAGTAGATACCTAGATAGACATGCAAACTGAATGGGTGTGGGGAGATAGTGGGGGTCTATCTATCATCTATCTATCAATCTATCTATCTATCTATCTATTTATCTATCTAATCTATATGTTTTACAGAGATTTAAACATGAATATTTACCTTTGCTGCAAACATTTTTGTGAATGCTGTACAGCATACATGGGGTGAAGTTATAAAAACTCTTTATATAACCAAACACCTTGAGGGAATGAGTCACCTGGCCTAAGGGCTCAGGATCATAGTCTCAGGAGATAGCAAGTTCAATTTGCATAATATAGTCCACAAAGACAATGTTCTACATCCCACTTTGATGAGTAATGACTGGGGTAAAAGCTCATGAGTGGCCAACTAAGGTGCAACTGCTTGTCTCTCCCTGCTCAGAAGAAGAGAGATGAAAATCAGACACATGGAGACCATTAGTATAAGGGACTAATCATGTACCACAGGAACATCAGTCTCTACTAGCCCGAGCCCAGAAAAACTAGATGGTACCCATCTACCACTATAAACTATTTGGAAAGGGACCACATCCCTTTACATCACATCGGAAGGTCCTAGATAAAGCGGGAGTAAAATGTGGAAGAAAATTCAAAATCATGAGAGACCAGGCTCAATGGTCAGCTAGAGACTTATAGAAGGCCTGATACTATGGCCCTGACACACTTTAGTCTAGAACTGAACCTAGATCCATGGTTCAATTTTCAGCAGAACAATAAACAGATAAAAATAATAATAGTGAGGTATCCACATTTAGAGTAATCAACCATTTGAAATCAAGAGGTAACATTTGCCCAAGGACAAAGGTCACAAGGGATAAAGGGGAAGGATGTAGGAAAGAGGGAGAAATTGGAATGAATATGTTGTACTGAGAGGAGTCAATGAGTGAGATGAAATAAACAGTAAATGAATTGTTGAATGCAAAACTGATCATCTTCTCTGGTAACCTTCATCACAGTTGCAACAACAAATATAAAAATTGAAAGGAACACAAATCCAAGCAAATCAGAGGGTTTATCACCTAAAGGCCTTCACTAAAGAAATTCTAAAGTATGTGATTACTTAATTCAGGACTAGGTGGAGCAGCACTTCAACAGAGACCTGTAATTTTAAATTTTCTAGTAGCCACATTAAAAGCAGTAAAAGCAAATATGTCAGTATTTTTAACACTATATTTTATTAAACTAAATGTATACAAAATATTATCATCTCAGTATATAATTTATGTAACAATTATTGAAACATATTACCTTCACTTAGTCATGCTAAGTGGGGAGCAGATGTGGCTATCTGCCACTGCACAGATTTACACCTTTAGAAATCCTGTGGGGCGGTTCTCCTGTGTCCTATAGGGTTGTTATGAGCCAGAATCTACTTGGTGGTAATGGAAATGTGGGGGAGGGCAGAGTGGAAACCCAAAGCCCATCAGTAGTCAATTGGACACCCCCTGTCAGAACGGCCACAAGGAAGAGAAGAGCCAGTCAGGGTGCAGTATAGCACCGATGAAACACAACCTTCCTCTAGTTCTTTAATGCTTCCCGTGCCCCCACTACTATGACCCCCATTCTATCTTACAAATCTGGCTAGACCCGAACATGTACACGGGTACAGAAAAGAGCTCGCAACACAGGGAATCCAGAACAGATAAACCCCCCAGGACTAATAAGGAGAGCAGCGATACTAGGAGGATAAGGTTAGGGGGTTGGGTGGTAAGAGGGAACCGATCACAATGATCGACATAAGGCCCCCATCCCAGGGGGACGGACAGCAGAAAAGTGGGTGAAATGAGACAGCAGTCGGTGTAAGACATGGGGAAAAAAAAGAGAATAATCTATAAATTATCAAGGAGACATGAGGGAGACATGAGGTTGGTGGGTAGGGGGAAAAAAGAGATGATGCCAGGGGCTCAAGTAGAAAGAAAATGTTTTGAAAAAGATGATGATAACATATGTACAGATGTGTTTGACAAAATGGATATATGTATGGATTGTGATAAGAGCTGTAAGAGCCCCAATAAAAAGAATCTGTGTGAAGGCAATGGGTTATTTTGTCTTCTTACAGACACCATTGATATTCAGGGTGTGTATTTTATAATAAACAAATCAAGAACCCAAATTCACTGAGTCAACAGTACATCACAATTCCAAAGGTAGTATTCAAAGTAAAATATGAAAGTATCAAAATGATACATTTATGTGTTACAGAAATGTAGTCTACGTGGCTCTTGTTTTTCAATTTAAATTGTTTTTAATTAAATTTCAGTTCCTCAGTAGCACTACCACACTTCGTGTTCTCATTAGCCACACACAGCTAGTGGTTAACATACTGGGCAGCAGCGATGTGGCAGTTGTGCAATTTAACAGCAGGACCTGCTTGGGATCAATGGTTCGTCACTTAATTGCTAACTGAAAGCTTGGTGGTGAAAACTATCCATCAACACCTTGGAAGAAAGGCCTGGCAACCTACTTTCAACAGGTGGTAACCTTAAAAAAACCCTGTGGCTATGGAACACAGTTGGACTCTAAAACACACGAGACTTTCATGCGGCAGGATCAACTCCTTGGCTATTTTGTGTGTGTGATTTCAGAAACGAATGATGAGAAAATATATTAGTGAAAATGTGAGGGGGAAGCTAATTAAGTGTTGCCTACTTAGAACAGTGACAATCATCATCCTGGAAGAGGGTACGTAAGCAGCCTAAAACTAAAATGATGAAGAAAAAAGTCTTTAAATTGGAGAAAGGTAATTAGGGTCAAAGCCTTCTAAGATCTTCATATTTTTAAGAAAAGATAAAATTTTGTAGACATCCTTAAAATGCATGTTAAAAACTATAAAACACAAAGCTACTGCCATTGAGACTAGTTCAACACTCAGTGGCGCGACAGGATAAAGTTGTTGTTAGGTGCCATCAAGTTGGCCCCGACACAGAGACCCTGCACAACAGAATGAAACACTGCAGGGTCCTGCACCATCCTCTCAATTGTTTCTAACCCTGAACCCATTGATGCAGCCACTGTGTCGATCCATCTCCTCGAGGGCCTGGCTCTTCTTCACCACCACCCCACTTTAGCAAACATGATGTGCTTCTCTAGGGACTGGTCTCTCCTGACAATATGTCCAAAGTCTAGAAGCGAAGTCTTGCCATCCTTTTTGCTAAGGAGCATTTTGGCCTTACTTCTTTCAATATAATCTGTGAGCAGTCCATAGTACTTTCAATATTCTTCTTCAG
>NW_022103898.1:54258093-54261801 GCF_000313985.2 Echinops telfairi
TGAGTCTTCCAAATTTCCTAGCATAGATGAGTACGGGCTTCCAGTGCTTCTTCGGGTTTCTGAAATATTTCAATGGGTATGCTGTCAATTCCTAGTGTCTTGGTTTTGGCTAATGCATTCGGTGCAGTTTGAACTTCTTCAGCACCACTGGGTCTTGCTCATATATTACTTCCTGAAATGGTGGACTGTTGGTTAGGTTTTTTTTTTTTTTGGGGGGGGGCGCTGAAATAGAGTGACTGCAGACTTTACATCATCTCTTGATGCTTCCTGCATCATTCAATAATTTGCCTATAGGAACTTTCAAAATTGCAATTCAAGGCTTGAATATTTTCTTGTGGTCTTTCAGTTTCAGAAAGGCTGACCATAGTCTGACTTTTTGGTGGGTAGGATGAAGTAGAACTGCCTTATAAGGTTTCCATGGCCACACATTTCTCAGTACACAGGTGGCCAAGTCTCTCTCCCACTGTTGGGTATAAACTCCTGACCATTTGGCCAACAGCTTCAGGCTTAATCGCTGTGCAATCAGGCATTTTCCTAAAACACAAGGGTCAAAAGGGTTCTTACTTGCGTTCCAGTTTACACCTGCACCGGTTTATTCTAAACAAAACATGTTCAAGTATATCTCTGTGATCAGTGCATGACTGCAGACAGATTTCTTCAATAGTACACTTGTCTGAGTCTCCTTAGGGTGCCTTTAAAACTGGATACTATTTTATACAATAGGAAAATTCAAGTGGACCTCTTCCCAAGTCATTGAAACCTTGCAATAATTTTATAGAATAATGTCCCATAAAAAACAACAGCTTTAGATGGATCAAACTTTATTTCTTTAAAGATCATTTTACTGAGGTCCCTCACAGAACTTATAACAATCCATACATCAATTATATCAAGCTTATTTGTACATATGTTGCCATCATTATTTTCTAAACATATACTTTCTATTGAACCCTTAGTATCAGCTCCTCTTTTTTTCCTCCCTACCTCCTCCCACCTTCATGACCCCTTGATAAATTTTAAAATATTAATTTTCATATCTTACACAGACCGCTCTCTCCCTTCCCCCATGGTTTCTGGTGCTCATCCCATTGGGGTGGTGATGGTGGAGTTATGAGTCAATCATTGTGTGGATCAGTCATTGTAAGGAAGGCCAAGAAAACTGAAGAATTACCATTGGAGGGATAGGTACTAAATTGAGATCTGACATAATTTGGCATTGTCACCTTTAAGTGAACATTTTGATCTCAGTAAGCTTTCAACTCAATGGATGTCAAAAGCCATGTTCAAATCAGTTAGCACAAAGCATTGGTCTTCCAACCCATCTTTTAAGCAAGATCAAAGATAATGAGGAGAATTTTGATAATGAGGAGTGTTAGTCTGGGTAGACTAGAGAAACATGTAATCAGGGATAAGTATTTGGTTTAACCAATGATCCAGAGAGCAAGGTCCAATCAAAACAATGCACGGACTTCTGTGGAGATTGGCTGGGCCAGTTAAAGTCAAGGCAGAGATGTTGGCTCAGAAGGTTAGCACGCTTGCTCACTGCTCCCTTCCCCTGCTTTGTCCTCCCCTAAGTCCCTCTGGACCCTCAGTCCATTGCTTTCTCCTCAGACTTGCTTCCCATGCCTATCGCATATAGGCAGGCGAGCCAACAATAATGTAGACAATGCAAAAAGAAAACCAAAAAATTGAATACAAAGAGAAAAAATATATATACAAAATCCCCTCACAGAAGGGTCGCAAGGAAGGGATGAGTCAACCAGGGTGAAGTATAGCACCAATGGAACACAATAGTTCTTTGTTTCCCTGAGGCTTCCTCAGCCCGCACTATCATGACCCCACTTTCACTTCGGGCTAGACCGGGCATGTACACTGGTACATATAAGAGCGAGCTCAGGACACACAGAATCCAGGTCATACAAATCCCTCAGGAACAGAAATGAGAGTAGTGATACCGGGAGGGTAGGGGGAAGGTGGGAAGAGGAGTGGGGAGACAGTGGTCGGCATAAGATATGAAAATAATAATAATTTGTCATTTATCAAGGGGTCACGAGGGTGGAAGGGGGGAGGGAAGGTTAAAAAAAAGGAGCTGAAACCAAGGGATTAAATAGAATTTAAATGTTTAGAAAATAATGATGGCAACATACATAAAAATATGCTTGATTCAACTGATGTATGGATTGCTATAAGAGCTCTAAGAGCTCCCAATAAAATGATCTTTAAATAAGAAGGAAAAAAGTTAGCATGACTGATTTGGGGGCTTCCAAGGGAATTATCTTGATTGATTTTCTCAAATGACACAGGGAAATAATGAGAGGTTATTATGAAGAGATTTTAAGGAAATTGGAAACTGCAGTAGTGAGAAAAAGACTAAGAAACTGAATAGAGATTTTTCCCCCCAATCAGGACAATGTACCTGCTCATTCTTCAAGGGCAGAGTGTTAGTCTGGGTAGACTAGACAAACAAGTCCAGGGAGACTTCTATATGTATAGGACAAAACTTTTTATCAATGAGTAATTGTATATGAAGAAAACATCCCAGCCCAGTCCAGATTAATTCTATAAGTCCAATATTAGTCCATATGTCCAATACTAGTCCATAAATATCTCTTCAGACTCACGCAACACATGCAATGATACTGAATGCAGGAAGATCACAGGTCAATGGGTGGAAAGTCTTGTGGATCCAGTGGTGGTGGAATCATCTCAGTGCTGCCTTGGGTCTCCATGTGGCTCCTCCAGCTCCAGGGCTCTGGCTGCTATCAGCATAGCTCCATGTGTCTTGTCAGCAGAAAGATGAAGCAGAGAGTGCGGGTCTGGCCTCCAGTGAGCTACCATATATACGTGAGTGTACGCCGACCCAAATATCAGCTGAGGCACCTACTTTTACCACAAAAACTGCATTAAAAATGTGTTGGAAAACTCGGCTTATACAAGAGTATATACAGTACTTATCTCCTTTATGCCTCCAAATAAGGCCATCAAGCTGCGACCTGATTGACAGGCTAGACTCCACCCCTTCACAAGTTGACAGGCAGATGTGTAACTGCCACAGGTAGCAAGCGCTGCCTTACAAGAATTTCTTTCAGAACTTCACCCCACCAAACTACCGTCCTGCTCTTGTCCCTTCCCCTTCTTTTTGTTCCCCAAACTCAGACTATTTAAAAGGAATACACTTTGAGTTCCTTAAAGATGCTACGTTTGTTGCTTTGACATGACGGAGAGGAAAAAAAAACATAGAATTCTTCAGGAAAGGATTGTTTTTAGTTTTAGGTGTTGTCTAGTTCATTCCAACACAAAACAATCCTATACACAATAGAACAAAACTTCTCTGTCCTGAATCATCCTCATAAGCGTTCTTATGATTTGAGCCCGTTGTTACAACTAACTGAGGATCTTCCTCTTTGTCGCTGCCCCTTTGCTTTGCCATGCATGATGTCCTTCTCCAGGACTGATCTCTCCTCATGGCATGTTCAAAGTACATGACACATCCTCGTCTCTAAGCAGCATTCCGGCTGTACTTCTTCCAAGACAGATTTGGTTGTGCTTTTGGCAGTCTATATACTTTCAATATTCTTCACCAGCATCACGATTCAATTGTATCAACTCTTTTTCACTCTTTGTTATTCAACATCAACTTGCACATTGTGATAGTTACGTTTTTTTGTGCCAACATGGCACCTGTAAGAAGATCTGAGTGGAGTTTAG
>NW_022103898.1:54262700-54269496 GCF_000313985.2 Echinops telfairi
GGGAAGTAGAGGGGGATAAATGAATCAATAATAAAAGAGACCTCAAATGAAGCCCACAGAAAAGTATATACAGTATGATTATATTTATATTACATTTAAAAATGGTAACCACAAGTGCAGTGAGTCCACAGCTTATGAATATCTGACTTATAGACAACTATGACTTTCCCTTTAATATTCTGTAGATTTTCCTTCACTTTGAAATGACTGAACCATTTTTTACATGAAATTAAGGCTGTCAGGACCATGTGCACCTGTTCTGACTTACCTACAAATTTATATTAAAAACATAGTGAGGAATAAATCTTATTCATAATCTGGAGGCTGTCTAATGGAGTATTTAGGAATGCATCCACAGGTTGGAAACTCAGATCAGTGGAATTCCAAAAACAGAAAATAAAGAACAGGGGGAAATGAGTTCGAGTTTATGTCAATGGAAAAATTGCAGTAAGGGTAGAGTTCCACAGTCAATTAATGTAACTTCTGCCAATAAAGGGGTCCTGGTGGCACTCTCAAGTAAGTGTTGAATGACTAACTGCAAGATTTGCAGTTCAAATCCATGATCCACTCAGAGGGAGAAACATGAGGCTGTCTGTTCCATGAAGCTTCAGAAGCTTCAGAAACCCTACAGAGGCTAGCTATGAGTCAGAATCAACTGGATCCAGGCAGTGGGTGTGCATGCATGCTGTCAAGACATCATACACCTGAAAAAAGCTTAGCTTGAAAAAGTCATGTGCTATATTTACAAAAATAACACAGAGAGAAGGAGGAGAGAAAGAGAGGGAAGCCTCTGAGGCTGGTTGTACATAAAGCAAATACTTCAGGGAATTTCCCCCTCCATTTAGAGGTTCTGGGTCATGGTTTCATGGGACATGCCAGTTAATTGCTCTAAGATTATGTTTAGAACTTCTATTCTACCTCCTATTTTATTGCATAGGGTCTCAAAAGCGTACAAGTGGCCACATGGGTACAATAATTGGTCTCTATTCACTTGGAAAGATACTAAAAGAACATCTAGGAGAAGGAAACTAATTGTGTGGCTAGTTGCCTCCATGAACATCTTCCTTCTTTTCCAGAATAACTGGATGGTGTCTGGCTACTATTGCTCAACGTTTTAATCAAAGAGTCTATAGAAGAATCCCATTAACAGAAGGGAAGTGCAAAACATAATTTCAAATTCTCCTGGAATTCACATTTTTTGAGCCATGGAGGTTAGAGGAACATCTGAAACTATTATCCTAAAGCTAAAAATATCCCCTGCAGTCTTCTTAAAACCAGTGTCTTGTTGTTGTTATTGTTGTTAGATGCTGGTAAGTGGACTCTGATGCATAGTTACCCTACAAAAAAAGCAGAAGAAAACATTACCTGGTCCCTGTGTCGCGCCATCTCTTCTAGAGCCTTCCTCTTTTTTTCACTGCCCCTCCACTTTACCAGCATGATGTCCTTCTCCAGGACCACTTCAGCTCAACGTGATGTGAGACGAAGTCTCTGCGGAGCAGCTGGCTGCACTGCGTCCAGACACATCTGTTTACCCATGATGCCTTTAATATTTTTTGATATTGTATTTTCTTTGGTCTTTGTTAGTTAATGATCAACTTTCACATGCATAAAAGTGAATTGAAAATGCCACAGTTTGAGTCTGGCACACCTTAGTCCTTGAAGTTACATCCTCGTTTTTCCACTCTGATGTAGCAGATTTACCTAATGCGGTACATCTTTGGTCCCGTGACTGCTGCTTCTATTAGGACGGATTATAGATCCTAGTAAGGGGAAATCCTTGAAAACGTCAACTTTTCTCTATTTATCATGATGTTGCCGATTGGTCCAGTTGTGAGGATTTTGGTTTTCTTTACATTGAATTGTCATCCAGACTGAAGGCTGTAATACGTGGTTTTCTTCAGAAGTGCTTTAATTCCTCCTTAATTTTTTGCAAACAAAACTGTGTCATCTCCATATGGCAGGTTGTTAGTAAGCCTTCCTCTAATCCTGATGCCGTCTTCTTCTTCATATAGTTCGGCTTCTCTGGGTATTTGTGCAGCACACAGATTGATAAATATGATGAGGAGGTATAACCCTAGCGCATACCTTTCCTTATTTTAAACTCTGCAGCACTCACTTGTTCTGTTCAATCAACTGCTTCTTAATCCATTGCAAGTTCCTCATGAGCACAATGAAGTGTTCTGGAATTTCCATTCTTCTCAAACTAAACCACCAAATGATAATTTAGCTTAACTAGGAAGGAATGCCTGCCTTGAATATCACGCTCTTTTAAAATCTACTAAGGAGTCAAACACTATTTATCTGCCAGTTTACTATCTTGTGATGGTTTGCATGTTGCTTTCATGCTGGACGCTGTGCCATCGGTATTGACCTGCAGGGTTACTGATGGTGGGCAGCTTTTAGTGGAGAGTGAGGATGGACTAACAAAAAGGGGTCAGCAACCTACTTCAAAAAATTAAAAAGACCAGTGAAATATTTTGAAGAGCAGTGGAACATTGGCTGACGTAGTGCTGAAATATAAACTTCTCAGCTTGAAAAGCACTCCAAACTGAGTGGGGAAGAGCAGCCTTCTCAAGGTAGAGTAAACCTTAATGATGTGGAGGCAACAAGATTAAAGCTTCAGGACTTTCATTTGCTGATGGGGTATTGCAAATACCCATTAATAATCAGAATATGAAATGTCTGAAATATGAATCCAGAAGTCCACAAAATTAAATGAAACACATAAAGTTCAATATCCTAAGAATTAGTGAGCTCAAATGGATTGCTGTTGGCAATTTTGAATCAGACACTCGTATGGTTTATTATGCTGAGTGACAAATTTAAGAGGAATATTATCACATTCAAGAACATTCCGAAGCTCTGATACATGGTCTGACGTGGATGAACTTTGAAAATGTTATGCTGAGTGAAATAAATCAGATACAAAAGGACGAAAAAAGGAGAACATTTCAAGATTTATCTTGAAGTGAAGTGCTCTCTATGATAGGTTACTATCTATATACCCACAAGGAAATTAATACAACTATTTATAGAGCTATTAATAGCTGCATTTGCTGTTTATGTACCAACTACCAAAATTGAAGAATTCTATTAGCTTCTTCAGTCTGAAATTGATCAAACATGCAGTATAGCTACGTTGATAATTGTTGGTGATTGAAATGCAAAAGTTGGGAACAAAGAAGGAACTAAAAAACTCACTGCTTATGAGTCAATTCTGACTTAATAGGAAACCCCAGGTCACAGTATAACTAACTGTCCCTTTGGGTTTCTGAGGCTTTAAATCTTTATGATACAGAAAACCTCACCATTCCCTGGCAGAGTAGCTGGCCCAAATGCTGACGTCATGATTAATAGCCTAACACATAACCTACCACACCAGTTGGAAAATATGGCCTTGGTGGAAGAAATGAAACTGGAGATCACATGATAGAATTTTGCAAAACTGATGACTTATTCTTTGAAAATGCTTTTGTACACATAAATGATGACCGTGCACATTGAGCTTGCCAGATGGAAAACACAGAAATGAAGCTGGGGAAGAGGTGATGGAGAAGCTCAATATTATCAGCTAAAAAAAGACCAGGGGTGGATCGAATGCTTGGATATAAGTTCAGGTTCAAGTTGGAAAAAAAAATTAAAACAGATCCATGAGAGTTAACATACAACCTTGAATATATTCCACCTTAATTTCAAAAACATATAAAAAAGCAAATTTGACACATTGAACGTTAGACGTGACAATTTATGGCATGACATCAAAAACACCATGCACAAAGAAAACAGAGGTCTTTTAAAATAGAACGAAAAGACCAAGAAAATTCTGAAACTTTCTTTTTTGTAGAGTAGTTAAAACAAATGCAAGAAATGATAACATAAAAGTGATGAACAGAAAATTACAAAGAGCTGTTCAAAATGATATAGCAAAGTATTATAATGAAATGTGTAAGACCTCGAGTTAGAAAGCCCAGAAAGCATATCTGGAAGTGAAATAAATGAAGAAAAATGTCAGGCCTTGCTTACATTATTGAAGGATTCTATTGTAAAAAAATTGAACAATAAAGGAATCATTTAAAAAATACGAAGAGTTGATTGGCTTCCATTTCAAGAGTTACCTTAAGAACTGAGAGTATTAAAAAAAAAAAAGAACTGATAGTATTGATGGAAGAAGACCAAGCTATAGTGGAGGTATTAGTGAAAAATAAGCTCCAATAATTGATGAAATATCAACTGAAATGTTTCACCAAATTGAAGAAGCACTGAAAGCACCCATTTGCCTATGCCAGGAAATTTGGAAGAGACCTATATGAACAATAGCTTGGAAGATCTATATTTGTGTCCATGCCAAAGAAAAGTGACCCAACAGAATTCAGACATTATTGAACAATATTATTATTACTACATACAAATAGATTTTATTGAATATAATTCAAATATCACTGCTACTGTATATAAATAGGAAATTCTCAGAAATTCAGGCTGGATTCGGAAGAGGATATGGAAAAGAGATATGAATCTTGAGGGAAAGCAGAGAATATTAGAAAAAAACTTTTATTTGTGCTTTATTGGCTATCTGAAAGCATTCAACTGTGTGCCTTCACAAATAAGAGTTAACAGTGAAAATAGTGGGAATACCAGAACACTTAATTGTGCTCATGGGAAATCTGAACATAAACCAAGAGGCAGCTTTTGAGCAGAACAAGGGTATACATTTTAAATCAGCAAAGTGTACTTCCGGGCTGTTTCCCGACACTATACATATTCACTCTGTATGCAGTGCCTCAAAAATAATCCGAAAAGCTGGCCTATGTGAAGACTAAGGTGGGATCATAATTGGAGGAAGGCTTATTAACAACCTGTGTAAGCAAATAAAACAACCTTGCTTGGTGAAAATCAAAGACGGGAGACTTCAGTATAGATTGCTGTTCAGTGTAAAGAAAATCAACATCCTCAACACTGGTCCAGTAAATAACATCAGGATAAATGAAGGCAAGATTGAAGCGGTCAAGGATTTCATCTTGCTTGGTTCCACAAGCAATGTTCCCAGAAGCATCATTCAAGAGATCAAACACCTTATGCATTGAGCAAATCTGCTGCACAAGATACTTGGATGGTGTTGAAGAAACCAGGCATTTTCAGTTGGCGCATATGCATGGAAAGCTGGCCAACAAATAAGGAAGACCACAGAAGAAGTGATGTATTTGAATTACGGTACTGGCAAAGAATATTGAAACTACCATGGACTGCCAAAAGGACAAGCAAGTCTCCCCTGAAAGAAGTGCAGACAGAATGCTCCTTAGAAGCTCGGATGGTGTATTGGGGGCATGTCTTCAGGAGTGATCACTCCCGAGAAAATGGACTTATCCTGTTTGTAAAGAAGAGGATAAGTGAAAACCAGGAAGACCCTCAACAGGACAGATTGATATTGTAGCTGCAACAATGGGCGCAAACAACTGAGAGGATGCTGGAGGAGCGGGTGGTGCTTCTTTCCATTGCACACAGGGAACCATTCATTGTACACGAGCTGGAACCAACTCTATGCCACCTAACAACAGGAAGCAAGTTTTGGTTACGCCTGCTTTACCTGGTTTAACGTAAGGACTAAAATCAGAAGGCCGGCAATGTTAGGCTGGGTCTTCTTTTAAATAATTAGCAAGAGTGTACAGCCAGTGAAAATTGCCTGATAAGATAGTTCCACTGGGACATTTCTATAGCCTGCCAGCTTATCTTCCTCTACATTTGAGTATTGTGTAGCCATCATGGTACGGTGCTTAAGAGTTGGCTGCATGATCAGCAGTTCAAAACCACCAGCAATTCCTGGGGAGAAAGCCTGGGCTTTCTACTCCCACAGGGGGTCGCTATGATCAGCATTGAGTTAGAGGGCAGTGAGTTACCATGCCTTTAAACAGAGTGTTCACCATCTTAAGTGAATTTACACGTACCCATTTGGACATTATTGGAAAGCATTTTACTAATGCAGCAAAATTTAGTTACACTTTGACCCAGAAACCATTAATGACTATTCCAGGTGGTCCCTAGGGATTTCCAGGTGCAAGTTGATACCTGTCCTATTCAGTGTTTATACTGGCTCATTTTCCTGCACAACTTGATTAAACAAATGGCTTGTCAATTCTCCTTCAGATTGAATATGTCTCTAGGGAAGCAATCAGTTGGTAACAACTGCTGGCCAACTGCGTGAAAGACTTGCATAGACAAGAGTGCGCTCAGTGAAAGCTTTCTTAGACAAATTGATCTTGTATCCTTTTCAACTTTGGGTGTCATCATCAGCATTATTCTTCAAAAGTTACTAGGCTTAATATACATTCTAGGATACAGCCATAAAAGAAAAACAAACAAGCACAAAACAACAACGAACTACTAGGTTACCTAAGGAAGAACTTGGTATACACAGTCATTAGCTGCTTACCCTCTGTAAGCCTCCATTTACTTCATTAGGGAAAAGAACTCAGTCTTTCACAGAGTTAGCATGAGAATGAAATAAAATACATAGATTTGCATTGCAATGTATTGTAGCTATGCCTATTAATTTGTGGGCCCAACAGGGATTTCTGACTACTAATTCTTCATTTTATTTCCTGCAGATTTTCAGGAAAGTGGTGATTTTTTTATGTATGGCTGATTTACAAAATCAATCAATCAATCAATCAATCAATCAATAAAACCCTCGGTCAGAGGATCGATTGTGAGGCGTAGTGAGTCTCCTGTAGCGTTGCTGAGATGGTCAGTCTTTACAGGAACACAGGGGAGCAGCTACAGCATTTGGACAGTGAATCTT
>NW_022103898.1:54269670-54289778 GCF_000313985.2 Echinops telfairi
TCAACACTATAGAAATTCTTCTGTGTGATTCTGATTAGATTCACCATGTAGTTCAAGAAATAAAAGAATGTGTTTTGATTAGATTCTAGCACAGTGGTTCTCATCTGTGGGTCGCGACCCCTGGGGGGGGGTGTCGAACGACCCTTTCACAGGAATTTCCCAATTCATAACAGTAGCAAAATTACAGTGATGAAGTAACAACAGAAATAATTTTATGGTTGGGGGTCACCACTACATGAGGAACTGTATTAAAGGGTCGCGGCATTAGTAAGGTTGAGAACCACTATTCTAGCAAGATGTCTTTGGCAGGACAATAAAACAGAGAGGGAGAATCAATGGAAAATTCCAAAACCAGATTATTGTCAAGTTAGTCATACTTTGAAATCTCTGGCCTTGTCAGAATCACTCTGCCACACACCTCATGTAGGTTGTTTTAGAAGCAGGTTCTTTTGCGTGTCAATGGAAAGATTGAAGAAGGGTCTCTTCCCGTCTTTTAACATGAACACAATATTCCATGGCACTGTTGCTGAGAGTCATGATGTTAGATATGGTTGACATTACTGAAAAATCATAGTGTTCAACTTCAACTCAGTCTCCAATATTATTTAATAATTATGATATGCTTTCCTTCATACATTCTTCGCAATAACTCTTCTAAAGCCTCATCGGACTCCTCAAATCCTCATTCCATTTTACCATCCACACTGGTCAAATGTAGACTCAAATCATGAACACTTTTAAGTAGACCCTACACAGCTACTAGGAACTGGCTTGGGAGGCATAAACAACAGCACGGTGGTACCTTTCAAAGATGTTTTGGTCCTGAAGGGCCATTTCATGCGCACTGATGACAAGCCTCCTCATTCAGAATGTGATGATTTTTCTACATTTTGATCTACTTGTCATTTTTAAAAAACAAGCATCTGTTTAGAGACCAAAAGTTGAAAAATACCAACAAATTCCACAAACCAAAAAGAAAATTAAAGCCTGTATGTTAATTCAAATCACTCCTGGTTTTGCTCTTCTAAGAAACTATTAAATGACCTAAGTGTTGAAATGGTTGGTCCTGGCAGTGGGGCCGCTTCACAGTAACAGTGGAGCAGAGAGGTTAGATTAAAATTAGAATAGACTTAAGGAACAATTATACACTCTGACCAAGGTGGGAAGCTTAGCTGAAATATCTGCCAAGGGAAAGTGGGAAAGTTCTAAGATACCAGATGTCTCAGTGGATTCCAAATTTGGAATTCTCTGTCACCTTTTAAATCTTCCTTCAGAATATTAAGCCTTACAATGCATGTGGTTTGGCATATGGGCTGCTATTTTCCATTTCTCGACTCCGAAACTGTCTTTTCAATCAGTATCCAAGCTATCTTTTTTTCAGTTTTATGGCAACGCTCTTCAGAAGATGAGGTTAAAAAACCAAAAAGCTGACTTGTTAGCTCCACTTTCATTCCATTACAAGGCTCCACTGGCGAAGATTTGGGGCCCAAGAAAACAGTAACGGCTATCTTTCTTTTCTTTCTGGAAAAAAAAAATGTTTTGTCTGTGGAAATAGGGGATACAGATGGGCACTCATATTAAAAAAGCTTCACGTTTTTAATGTTGGGTTTTTACACAGGGTAATGGGAGGCTTCCCCCATATCCATTTTTTGTTTCAAAATGGTTCCACCATTTCCTGAGCCTTTTATTGAGAGTGAATTATGATGCCTGTACTTGATTTTGGTGATCAAGACAATGTAGCTAAAGATGATTATGAAAGACAATTATTCATTTACTAATGATACTAAAATTGAAAAGGAATATATGAGAGATAATTATATCAGAAAGAACAATTATAATTCAAATGAGACAGAAACAAAAAAGAAGTACACATTTCCAAAACTGAAACATTCATTTTTATTTAGATCTCACTTTTCTTCATTTTGGATTGCAGGAATATTAGAGTTGTTCAATAAGTTGGGATGACTTATTTTGGTGGATTTGATTTGTAAACATCAAGCTTGAATCTTAATAAATTACCAGTTTATCTATATTTCAATGATTTATAAATCAATTGGTGAAATGTAAAAAAATTCTAAATGGATATTTTCATATTTTCAGAAGTATCAGTATTGCATAAATAATCTGGAATGTCTTAAGAAGAATGCTTTTTAAAAAAATCTGTGAAAAAACGATTACACAAAATTGAGTTAAAAACTGTTTTTCAGAAAAATGATGAAATGCTATGTGACAAAAATAATAGGGGCAAATCTCTTATAAAAGTGTTTCCTGTTAGGAAAAAAAAAAATCCCCCCTCCCAGGGGTACAGAAAAACAGAAAACTGGGTGAAGGGTCACCGAGGGTGCAGGGTTTAAGATATGAAAATAACAATCTATAACTTATCAAGAGTTCATGAGGGGGGGCAGGAGGTGCAGGGAGGGGAAAAATGAGGAGCTGATATCAAGGGCTCAAGTAGAAAGAAAATGTTTTGAAAATGATGATGGCAGTATCTTGTCCAAGTGTGCTTGACACAATGGATGGATGGATGGATTGTGATGAGATGCAAGAGCCCCCAATAAAAGTATTTAATAATAATATAAAAAATCAATTCTAACAGAACTATGTTGTTTTTGTGACCAAGTCAGTCTCGACCCGGGGCAACGCTGAGGGTTACAGAGTGGACTCGTTCCCGAGGGCTTTCTTGGCTGTCACCGTCACAGAAGCAGTGCCAGGCCTTTCTTTTGTGGATTCACTGGGTCGATGCCAACGTCCAACCTTTAGTTTAGTGGCCAGTCACCCACTGCTTATGTCACCCAGGTTCCTTGACTGACCATGTTAAACATTCATGAAAAAAGTAGGGACTCCAGGAGTAGTAAGAGTGGAGATGAGAGCACACAGACATCCCCTCTACAAATGATGTCCTGGCAGAGGTACATGATCCTGAAGAGGAGAGAATAAAGGTGGACTTTTCTCTCTCATATCTCATACCCAGAAAGAAGCAGCCAGAATATGACATGGGTTATAGGTGACAAGTTTACCCTTTCCAGCTAGGAAATGGTTAAGTTTAAGCCTAGAAGCAACAAGCAATTAACATGCCTTTTGGCTCTGAAACAATCTTCAGAGGGATTCCTGACTGGAGGGCTTGCTAACAACTCAGGTGAGGAAAGCCCACCCTCTGGAAATTCCTTCTGGGGAGTCACAAGAGAGGAGGGGACATCATGGAAGCCACATGGAGCAGTCCTTGCCCTTCCTCCTTGCCAACAGGATCACCATGTTGGGGAGTGAAGCCAGGGCCGAGGCACAATGCCTGGTTTATCTAATCCAGTCCTAACAATTCTATTCTTCTTTACGGGTTTATCACTTCTCAGATTCTGTGCAGCCGCGGTGGGAGGGAGAAAGGAAGCCGGACATGTGACCCAATTCTGGCCAAGGAGTTATGAAAGGACGTTTAGTAAGGAGCTTCTTAGAGATATTTGTCTTCTTAATATTAAAAAAATACTTCCTGCCTGCCTGTTCTCTGGATTACACATGAAAACACAATGCCAGGGTGTCTCTTTAGCAGCCATCTTCTACTGAAGACCCAATAAGGTGACCAGATTTTAACACTGGTAAAGCGGGACACCATTGACAGGGTGGGTGGGTAGGGGTGGGTGGTGGGTGGGGTGGGTTCCTTGATTTAAAATTTGGTCTATATCATTTTGCCACCACTATAAAATACAAATAATTCAAGTACTGTCTGCTAAATTCAAGAAAAATTATGTATTTATGAAATAAATAAATAACTTACCTAAATTATCTGAATAGCTGATTTGTTGACATCACTTGTTTAACTAGCACTAGCACGCAGTACGATGTGTATCGTCTGAGAGAGACAGTTACAAAATGTTTTCGTCGTTGCCAATGCCAAAAAATGCCATTGTTCATTAAGTCCAAACAATGGTGGTCGAATTCTAACAACTGATCAACAATGCGAACTTTGAAAAGCAGTTCTCGATAAGCAGTTCTCAACAATTATTTGTTATTATTAATGTTTAACATTATAAAATTAACAAAAATAATATAAAACTCATATCCTGGCGAAATAACCACATGACAGCCGAAAACCTTATATGTATTCCCTTCCTGTTCTCCCGGCATTCCCTAGCTTGTCGTGCATTCTTTCCAAAAATCGGGACTTTTTAAAACACTGTGGGACAAATTGTTAAAAATCGGGACTGTCCCGCCAAAAGCGGGACAGTCCTGATTTTTGGCGTTTTAAAAAAGTCCCGATTTTTGAAAAGAATGCACCACGACAAGCTAGGGAACAGTCTATTTGGTCCATATAGACCAAATTTTTAATCAAGAACACCCCCACACACACACACCCCGTCAATGGTGTCCCGCTTTAAATCTGGTCACCTTTCCTTACGCACCAACCAGCTTAAGATGACAAGGAAGAGAGGGGGTGGGGGTGGGGGTGGAGTTTCCTTCCTATGGACACTGAGCTTCTGCACCCAATCTGGAGGGGTCCCAGACTTGTCCTTCCATGGGAAATGTAAAAGGCTCTACTTTCACATTTTCTTTTGTTCTTGCTAAGAACACACCAATGAAATGAAGCACACACCAAGTCAACAGTTTCTGCATGTCCAATTCCGTGACGTTGACGGCATCCTTTGAACTGTGCAACCATCCTCACCCTCCCTTTCTCAGGAGTTCCTCCTCCATCGAGCATCAATCCTTGGCTCCCCAACATTGGCTACTTAACCTTTCAAGTTGCTGTTACCAACTTGATCTCGTGCAGATAGATCTTTAAAGGGCCCTGTTGTTTGGCGCCTCTCTAATGCAACCATGTTGTTATTGAAGTCCAGTGATTCCTAAAAGATCCAGAAAGTCTGATGGTAAGATGACCCCGCCTTGCCACGATTGTGCGGCTGCAGCCTCACGGCTGCGTTGCAGTGTCCTCTGTAGCAGGGAAAGAGTAAATCAAAAGATAGCATCCTGTTGATAAATAGAGGAGATAAAAATTCATGTTCAGGCTGCTATTTCTACTGCTGGTAATGAAGTTCTTCAAATGCCGTGTGTGAGAACACCTGTTCTTCATTAATAGAAGGAGGACTCGAGATGAAAATTACCACTGGTAACCCAGTCAGCCAACTCTTCACTCAGTTCTGTACCCTAATCGTGACATTTTGTTTCATTTGGCATATATGTCAATAAGTTGATTAGAAACAGACATTCTGTTTCTAAGAGCATCAGGGAATTCAGTCATGCCTAGAAATCTCCCAAAGATAGTCCATATATAATGAACGTCACATATGGTTTGTAGTTTCTTTTAAGTGTGTGTGTGTGTGTGTGTGTGTGTGTGTGTGTATACACAACGAAAGACCCAGAGAGAGGAAGAAAGAGGAAGACTATGTTTATGGGCAGGAGTTTAGATTCTAAATTTCTCAAAGGCATTGATTTGGCCTGCCGATTTCCATAAGAGTGCACAGTACAACACATTTATTGGGGAACTAATATTAAGGACCAAAAGAAAAAAATTGAAGCATGATACTCAGTTTATACTGTATATATGTTATATAAGCTAAGTCTTTATGTAACTTCTTCCTCTTATACTCAGTTTAGCTTGTGGTTTCCCTAAGTAGCTGAGTAAACGAAAGACAAGACTCACTGCCATTGAGCCCCTGCTGACCCCCAGTGACACAAGGGCAACGCAGAACTGGCCCTGTGGGTTTCCAAGACTGGAACTCTTCCCGGAAAGAGACAGGCCCGTCTTTCTCCCTAGGAGCTGGCTGGGGTTTCAAACTGCTGGCCTTGGGGTTATCAGCCCATTGTGTAACCACTATGCCACAAAAGGGTGATGCTAATAAAAATGTGGCTCTCTGCCTAGCTCAGTTTTGTTTGATCATAAATTCTCCAGCCCTAGCTTTGATTGTGCTATTGATCTAAGCTTTGCATTTTCTTGGCTTTCTCCTTTCTTTGAAAAGACTGCACTGATGCCCAAGCTCAATCTTTTCTTTGCCTCTATTAGAAGCATAAAAAAATAGTCTGGAGCATCTTTTTTTAGAGTGAAACCGTTTTCACACTTGCATAACTCATGCAGTTGAAACGGCCTGGAATCAACAGCCTCCAGAGAAGCGTCTTTGAAAAGACACCAGGACTGAGAATAAGTAGAAAAGAGATACTTTGAAAAGAACAGTAAGGGAAAGCTACTGAAAAGATAAAAATACCTACAATGAGACATGCAGTTTGGAAACTTTATGGTTCTGAAACTTCTATATCTCTGAGTCAAAAAATTTTTTTCCTTGAATTTCCCTGGTATTACATATGCTTTCAAGCTTCCAAACTGGCTATAAAACACTTGGTAAGAAAATTAGACTTTCAGAATAGCTTTTTCAACGAGTAAAATATTAGAATAATTATTCCATGTTAGAATAGACAAGTAATCATTGAACACATTTAAGCCCTCTTCCCAAACATACGGTCTCAAGGAGAGCTGGAGATTTTAAAAAGGTGTGCACAACGGGTTAGGAGAGGCCAGGAGAATGGAGAGGGAGGCAACAGGAAGATCCCAGGGAAAAGAGATGGATAGTTTCTGGAGGCTGAATAAGAAAATCCAAGTGGTTTTTCTGAAAATTCTAAGATGGAAGCCCTGAACGTTTTGTCATTGTCTTCCTCTTTCTGTCTTTATACACACAGACATATACACACAGAGGAACACGGAAGTACCTTGCTCGACAGTCCCTGCAGAAGCTGGCCATTCAGAGTCAGTGCGAGGGTAGATAGGGGAAGAAGGGACATAAATGACCATTCTCAAGAAAGCATAATTTTCTGATAGGCTCATGAGTGCCCCTGAGACAAGGACTTGGGCATGTCACTGTCTGTATGTTAGCAGTTAGCTCCTTTGCATTCCCCCACGACCTTCTGAAGATTTGTGGAAATCTCATTTCACCCTTGTCCTCTTTCCCATCTGGAGTATTCTATGATGTTGTCTGGTTCACTTGCTACCTGTCTCTTACTGGGCATCTCTTACACAGGCTGGAACATTTATTCCGATCTCTTCCTTCTTCTCTCTGCTGGTGTTTTGTTTAGAAACAAAACCTGCATTTTCCGTTTTTCTTCTTTGACAAAAACAACATTGTTACCTGGCTTTGCCTGGGTTCATATGTTGTCAATGAAGTGTCATCTGAAGCTCTGAGCTCTCACCGCACAAGGGCTGATACAATTCGGGTGTGTTCAGATATAAATCCAAGCCAGCGTGATTGCCAAAACCAATGTTTGCCCCATGGACCTTTGGCGATGCCAAGAAGCCACGAGCTCTGGGCTGGGTGCATCAGTGGCAACCCTGCATGGAAGAAACTCTGCCTTAGGGCAAAAATAGGCTATGCATGGAATAATATAGAGGAGGATTAGTACATTCAAAGAATCTGACAGAATGCCAGAGGAATTGGGTTCTGGTCTGGATAGGAAAACAGTCAAGAGAGAGAAAATCCAGTCGTTTTTTCTCAGTGGTCTCCTATCAGGAATATCCATGCCCTGATATACTGAGAACTGCTTATCCCTTTTATGTTTGATTCAATCACTCCGGCTTCAGAAAAGTCGGGAAAGACCTTCCACGGGAGTGGAGAGAGGTTATGTGACTTCTTCTGGGTAAACAAGGGTGGAGAGAAGGAGCCTGTAACTCTGCTGGACTCTAACCTCTACCTGGATTTTCCTGAAATAGCACACGCATGGGCTAGAAGGAACCCCCAAACAAAACAATGATGCTGTAGAGAAGTATAAATGAATGCTGAGGAACCAAAACTATATATACATTGAAGTTCTTATTTACGACAGTTGTACAGGGTCTGATGCATGGTAATCAGACCAAACCAAATCAAATCCATTGCCATTGATGCGATTCCAACTCAGCGACCCTATTTCATATTTCTAAGACTGTAAATCTTTATGAGAACACACAGCCTCACCTTTCTTCTATGGAGTGGCTGGTGAATTTTCAGTTAGCAGCCACCTGCTTACCCACCAGTGCCACCAGGACCCCTTCCTTTGATGCATAGTGAGTGCTTAATAAATACTTGTGGAATATTGAAAGGTGGACTATCCCTGCCTCAACTTAGTCCTGATGAATTATGACACCAGGTCTGATCCAGACAACTATAATATTCAGGATATATCTTCCTGAAGTCGCAAGCTGGGCCTGTGCTCAAGCCAATCCCTGTTGGAAGAAGCTGTGAGATGAGGTGTGAATCAGAGGGAGAACTGAAAATGATGAGGATGAAAGCCACAAAGGTGTGTCCGTTCCTCTCTATACAAATACTACACCTACATTATCAGCGCCTGCTTTTCTTACCAGCCTTTGAGGCAGAAAAGAGTTAGTGTTCTTTACTGCGGGCTATTGCAGTAGCACAGGAGCCTTGCTGACATAGAGGTTATGTGTCAGCAACAGTTTGAAACTACCAGTCACTCATCAGAAGAAAGAAGAGGCATTCTATTCCCATAGTCTCAGGAAACCACAGCAGCAGCTCTACTCTGTCCTGCATGGTCACTAGGAGTTGGAATTGACTCAATAGCAGTGATACTGGTTTGGGGTATTGCAATATCGTAGATACTAAAAAGGATTATTCTACACATAGCAGTAAAGAGTTGAAAAGAACTATTCACATGCTTAGAACATCCATTTTCTGGATTTAGTTCATTTGATCAGTTTCCTGCGTATTATCTTAAATTCCCTTAAAAAAAGTAATTTTCACTTCTTTCTATTCATTTGAACAAAGAGCTATTACTGAGAAAATGATGATACTTTAGAGCAAGCTTTTGTAAATGTAACATTCGTGGAAGATAATGTCTTTCTGGTCATTTCTATAGTTTCCTTCTCATCATTTTCTTGACAATTACACAAATATTATAACCTTTTATTTAAGAATTATTTTTAAATCTTCTTAGTTTAATAACTATATAACCTTTTATTTAAGAATTATTTTTAAATCTTCTTAGTTTAATAACTAGCCTTGGATCACAGAAAGTAAAAGGTATATTTATTTTCTCATGGACACTCACTATAAAATTAGTAATTTTCATTTTACTTTTTCCTAGTGCTATTCCTACAAATTTTGAAACAAATGGCTGAAGAAATTTTATTAGTAACAAATGATTCTATTCATTTTGTTTCCCACCATTAATGGTGGGCTGGGAAAACACAGGTGAAAATGCAATTGTTTAAATGTTTAAATTTAATATATTTTGGATAAATATTTTGACCTTAAATATGACTAGAATTGATCCATATATTATATAATTACCTGACAAAAATGAAAAAGATAAACTGGCTATCTGATAATGATTTTTAAAACCAACCTAAAATATTTGTATTTTTTATCTCCAGCAGAACTAGAATCACCTGCTCACGCAGCTTTTACAGTTCTTGTTTCAATCCAACATCACTTATTTAGTAAATGTTTGGGTCAAAGTGTTATGTTAAACACAGCAAGACTTTCCTTAGCAGCTAAGGAAAGATAAATTACCTTCCCTCAAGGTGTTTATAGTCTGATAGTGTGGGAGACGCTAGCACAATGATTCAAAACAAAAGAGAATACAGGTCAAAGCAAGGTACAAAACCTGTCTTCAAATATTATAGACCAGGCTGTGAAAAAAGATAGAATATATGTTTTAAAAATTTGATCATTCTACCACAATTTATATAAACCCACTCCTTGGAAGGATAAAACACCTATTTTCTGGAGCAATTTGATCATTGTCCTTGGGAAACCTCAAGTTTCAAATCTCCAAAAAGTTGAAGGAACTGGGGCTTTAAAAATCCATGATTTACAGGCTTATTCTGTGGAGAGAGTATACGATATTTTTTAAATCTCAATTTTCAGAAGAAGACATTGTAAAAATTAAACTTAATTAGTCAATCTAATCCTTTCGGGTGCATAAAAATGTTAGTGCGCTATCATACATTTCTTTGCTCAGAAAACATCATAGGTTTGAAAATATCATCTCATATTATCCAAAAATTATGAAAATGAAAGACATGTATTCTAGCTCCAACACACATCCAATTTCTTTTGAACAATAAGAAAGCTTAAATGATTAGAGTAGTATGCTAATTATTCTCTGGACTTTTTAAATTATTTTTTTTAAACATGATGCAAAAAAAACCATATTCTCTTGAAGTTGAAAAGTCATTTTCTATAATTTTTCTCATCAAATCTAGTTGGATAGCCTATAGAAAACATGACACATATTACTAATCTATGCAGATTTTACAAATGAGGTAACTAATGCCCAAGAAAGTGACTTAATTAACCCAAAGTCAAGCAGCAGCAGATCTGCACAGTGCAATACATCGTTTGATTTTTTGACTGCTGTTTCCACGGCATTTCCTTGACAACGTTCATCTGTTCTCTATTTATCATGTTTTCTTTACATTGAAGTGTAAGCATACTTCATAAATATGTGCTTCAAGACTTCACTTCCAATAAGCAATTGTTATATGGAGAGCTTCGGTTGTTCGTAAGCCTCCCTCCAGGCCTCATGCCTTTTCTTCTCACAGAGTCCGTTCCTTGGATTGTTTGCTCAGCATACAGATTGAATAAGTATTTTAGAAGGACATAACCCTGATATACACTTTTCCTGCATTTAAATCATTCAGTATCCACTTACTCTGCTTAAATTGCCTCTTGGACTATGCACAGGTTCCACATGAGCACAAGGAAGAGTTCTGGAATTCCTGCTTTCTCAATGTGATCCACGGTTTATGATCCACACAGTCATTCTTTCACATCGTCAACAAACCATAAATCAACATCTTTTTGGTACTCTCTCATTGTAGCCAAGCTGCATCTGACATCGGCACGGATATCCTTCATGCCATGACATCTTCTGAAGCCAGCTCGGATTTCTGGCAACTCCCTATTGCCACAACAATTGTTGAATTATCTCCAGCAAAATTTTACTTGCATGTGATACTAATGATATTATTCAATAATTCTTATACCCTGTTTTGTTACCTTGAAGCAGGCACAAATAGGGGTCTCTTCAAGTTGGCTAGCCAGGTAGCTGCCTTCCAAATGTGTTGGCACAGATGAATGTTTCCAGTGCCTAGTCCATCAGTTTGTTGAAACATTTCCATTGGTTTTACAACAATTCTTGGAGCTTTGCTTTTTACCAATACCTTCAATGTGGCATGGGCTCCTTCCTTGAAGAACATTGCTCTTAATCATGTGCCATAATCTTGATTATCTACCAGAATCATAATGTACCATTTACTTAGTTATATAATAACTATTTCAGAGTAGTATTTTCATGCCTAAAACTTTGATCTCTTTAAGGTAATTAAATAGTGAAAAAATACAAATTTGGAGATACTGTTGATTAATTTATATGCTCATTTTAAAATGCTTGCTAATAAAAAGAACTACATTCACAGGAAAGCAGATACAGGCCATATTAATTTTTTAAAATACTTTTATTGGGGGCTCTTACATCTCTTATCACAATCCATACATTCATCCAGTGTGTCAAGCATATTTGCACATATACTGCCATCATCATTTTCAAAGCATTCTCCTCCCACTTGAGCCCCTGATATCAGCTCCCCTTTTCTTCCCCTGCCTCCCCCACCTAACCTCCCTCCCCCACCCTCCCTCATGAACCCTTGATAAGTTATAGATTATTATTTTCATACCTTACATTGTCCTCCATCACCCTTCACTCACTTTTCCATTGTTCATTTCCCTGGGATGGGGTTATAGATTGATCCTTGTGATCGATACCCCCTTTCTCCCCCAACCCTCCCCTAATCCTCCTGGTATCTCTATTCTCATTGTTGGCCCTGAAGGGTTTATCTATTCTGGATTCCCTGTCTTGTGGGCTCTTATCTGTAGCAGTGTGCATGTTCTGGTCTAATCCGGTTTGTAAGGTAGAATTGAGGTCATGATAGTGGGGGGAAGGAAGCACCAAAGAACTAGAGGAAAGTTGCGTGTTGATTGGTGCTATACTGTACCCTGACTGCCTAATCTCTTCCCTGTGACCCCTCTGTGAGGGCATGTCCAATTGTCTACAGATGGACATCGGGTCTCCACTCCATGCCACACCCCCCACATCCACCTTGGGTATGACTTTGTTCTGGGTCTTAGATGCCTGACACCTGATCCCATCGACACCTCATGATCACACAGGTTGGTGTGCTTCTTCCATGTGGGCTTTGTTGCTTCTGAGCTAGATGGCTGATTGTTTATCTTCAAGCCTTTAAGACCCCAGATGCTATATCTTTTGATAGCCGGACACCATCAGCTTTCTTCACCACATTGGCTTATACACTCATTTTGTCCTCAGTGACTGTGTCAGGAAAGTGAGTGTCACAGAATTGCCAGACTGTTAGTACAAAGTATTCTTGTGTTGAGGGAGTACTTGAGTCGAGGGCCAAGGGACATATTAATTTTAATATAATTCAAAGATATATTCTAGTAAAACATTTTATTTGATGTTTTCTTTTGTTTATATCCATTATATATATATATACCAATATGCAAAAGGGAAAAAAATTTCAAGGTCATTGCTTTGCAGAGATTAGAGACCAAGAAAACAAACAGACTTAGTCATAAATGAACACCAGGAAAGCTAATACTGAGGATCTGTAAGTTTATCATCATTGCTACTGAAGTAAAGGAATCCAAAAAGAATGTCCTACAGGACAAACTGGCTTACAACAATAAGAGAGAGCACATTGTACATCTCTTTTCAAACCTATTTCATTGTTTGAGCATACTAACCACTCTAGAAGAAGCCCTGGTGGCATAATGGTTATGCATTGGGCTGTCATCTGCAAGGTCAGCAGTTTGAAGCCCCCAGTGGCTCTGAAGGAGAAGGGGCTTTCTATTGCTGTGAAAAGTTCCAGTCTTGGAAGCTCACAGGGCCAGTTCTACCCTGTCTTATAGGTATTGGTATGGACTTGATGGAAGTGATTTGATTTTTAGATCCACTCCAGAGTTTTAGCTCCCCACCCACCTTGAACTATTAAGGCAAGTGTGTTAAAAAGAAAGAAGCATCATTGGAATATTTCTTTTATCAAAGAAAATATACTTTTTGGTCACAAAATTAAAGACCATGATGACTAGTATTCAGACTAAGGCTCTGAGAGGGAAAAAGATTCTCTTTAAAAAAAAATATTATCGCACATTTTAGGAAAGAAAACCACGGAAAAATGTAAAATGTGGACAATAGGTTGCTAGAGGTCACAGGTTATTTATAATAGGTTTGACTGTGTCTTTCTTAAGGGTAAGAAGGTGATGGAACGTAATAGATAATGAACAACCTGGAGACTTCCTAGCCAATGGCAAGAAGGCTGGGTTACAAGGTAACAAGACAATATGTACTCCAGCAAACAGGGTTAAGCCAGAAAGATCGAGATCATTGCAAATGAAATATTGCCACGAAGGATACTAGTAAATGCAGTCATAACTGTAGATGGTACCCCTTCCTCCTCAAAATGAAATGCTCCAAGAAGTTAATAAATCTCAGAATAAAAGGACATGTGTGCATCCTGGAATGATCTGTTCATATCAGGAAAAGAAGCTAATGGTTTATTCGTGATATCCTTTTTCTAAATATGAAGAAACCACATCTCTCTGGGGCTACATAACCTACCTCAGGTTAGATAACTAAAAAGTAGTAGGAATCTGATTCTAGTGTCTGTACTCTTGCCAACCAAATACCTCACCTCTTACTGGCACTGGAGTATGCCAAGGGATAAATGGTCATCTGTGTGAATGTGGCCCCAGCTCTTGCTATCTGTTTCAATGGCTATGACTAAACTCCAGTCATTCTGTCTTTAAGGCTTCTTATTACAATGTTGGATGAATAGGCCCAGAACTCAGGAGAAGGATCTACACACTAGAAATAGATTTGCAAGTCATCAATCTATCAATGGTGGTTTAAGCTCTGGGGTTTCAAAGTATAAGAGATCATTTAAACATGATAAAACCAAAGAGCTAACTTAGTGTTAAGGAATATAGATAGTCAAGACATCAATACTAGGTAAAACATCTAAGTTTCCATTAAGAGAAAATAAAAACAAGTAGAAAAGACCTGAACAGTAAAAACAACAACAACAACAACATTGATTGATATTATAGAAATCCAGATGGCAGAAACTTTCAAGAAAATAGTTGTCAACGTTATCAAATCATAGGGTTGGGCTCCGTCACACATGAGACTCTCTAGTTTGATATCTGGGTTTTATAATTCATTGTCGTGGCCACACAGAACTCACAGATAATATTCATGATGAAAGGGTTTACTGTGGAAGTTAACAGGTCAAAATGCAGGTGAGAAATAGTCGGGATACAGATGTTCAGTAAGAGCACTTAAAAAGCTCCTCCAGAGCTACTAATATGTGGCCAAAGGATGTGCCACCCTGCAGGAAGCCTCAACCTGAAGACACAGATCCATCGGTCAGCGAATCAGCTCCCTGAATTCAGTGCCCAGAGGCACCCCACTCCACAATCCAGCCTCCTCCCCCAAAGCACTCAGCTTCACGGGTGCTAAGGAAAGTGCACCGCTCTGTCCCAGGGTCCCGCTCCTGTGCCTGCAGATACCACAGGTGTCACAGCTGTCTTCTGAATCGAGGAGGTTCGTGGGGCAGGAATCTCAAGGCCCAGAGGACACATTCCATTCCTGGCTCTTGCTGGTAGTGAGATTCCCCTCCCTGCTTCTCAGAGGGCTCCTTTGATTCCCAGCAGGATGGCCGTCACAATGGAGTTTGGTAACAATTACTCACAGGTGAAGCCTCTCAGTGTCTTCTCCCACCGACTTACTCAGACTCATGCAGGAAAAGGTCATTTGGTGGGAGGTACAGGGACATTTAATAGTTCTCAGCACCTGCAAGATGTCAAGTAAATTACGAGGGAAATGTACAGGGCAAAGCCCGAGCTCCTTAATATATCCTTAAGCCTTGGATCTTCCCATCTTCATCTCTTAACACACCTGCCTCTTGCTGGACACGCCAATATACATGCATACGTCCCTCACTGTGCTTTTAATCATGTTATTATTCTACTTGATGACTACGTTCCCTCTCATCCCCCCACCCCCACTGAATTCTAGTTCATCTTTTTCAACGAATCAGGAAAATATTCAGAAGAACTTTTTTGTTTTCCCCTGTCCACCTTCCACAGGACTAGTGTAGATTGCACTCCTCTGAATACATTCCCATTATTTAGAAATTTCACTGTCAAGTTTGACTCATACTTACAGCCACCCTAAAGGACAGAGTGCAACTCCCCACTGGGCTCCCAAGGCTGTAAATCTTGACGGAAGCGACAACCGCATCCTTCTCCCATGGGTAAGGTGACCAGACGTCCCGCTTTTGGCGGGACAGTCCCGATTTTTTGACGTTTTAAAAAAGTCCTGATTTTTGGAAAGAATTCACGACAAGCTAGGGAAGGGTCTTTTTGGTCCATATAGACCAAATTTTTAATCAAGAATCCACCCACCCACCCCTGGTCAATGGTGTCCCATTTTAAATCTGGTCACCTTACCCATGGGGTGCCTCTCAAATTAAGTGTGAGGTCTGGGGAAGCCACAATACATGACTTCCATTTTAAATCGCTAGGGTCAGAATAGACAGCATTTAAATTGCCAATAATTTTCAATACATCTTAATTGCGCATTTAATTAATTTCAAACAAAAATTTGGCAGCGTTCTTCAATTTCTTTATTACTATCTCTAGTAGTTGGTGCATATATTTGAATAATAGTTGTGTTAACTGTACTTCCTGGTAGGGGCATAAATATTGTCAAAGACAGAATTGTACTTCAAGATAAATCTTAAAATGTTCTTTTTGACCATAAATGGGCTGCAGGTTCTCATACATTTGTCCTTCCTCCCAGAGGAAAGCACAGGATTGTCAGAGTCAAGATGGCCACTGCCAGTCTGTGCCAGCTCACTCTGAGTCGGAATCAACTCAAGGGTGGTGAGTTTGATTTGGGGGTTACTGTAGGATATCTCTATGCATTCTATTTAATTTTTTTAAACTTCCAAGTTTCTTAGCTTCATACTTTATACATTTCAGATTCTTATTAGTAATGGATGATTGCAGCTAGCACCCTCCTCCCCCTGACCCAGCAAATGAAAGTCCTAACAGTTCTAGTCCACCCACACCATCATGGTCAACTCTACTTGAGGAAGCAAGTCTTTTCCATTCATATTTTGAGTGCCTTCCAGCCTGAGGGCTCATCTTTCCTTCACTGTATCTGACAATGTTTCACTGCTATTCATAAGGTTTCAGTGGCTAATATCTCACATGCAGCTAGCCCATTCCTTCTTCATAGGCTGTTCTTAGTCTGGGAGCTCCGCTGAGACCTGTTCCGTGGATGATGATGAGCAGCTGATATTTAAAATAACAGATATATAACTTCCAGCACCACAGCAACCCTCAAGCTGCCACAGTCTGACAGTCTGAAAAGCAAGTGGTGTATTCCCATAATAGCACTTCCAAATACGTTCTTTTGGGTTCTATTTATATTGCACCCTCTTACACTCCTACTGGTAGTGTTGTGGGTAAGTATTGAACTGCTAACCATATGGCTGGCAGTTCAAACTTACCAGTTGCCACTCATGAGAGAGATGAGGCTGTCTGCTCCCCTAAGTATTTACAGCCTTTGAAACCCTATATAGGGTCATTATGAGTCAGAATCGACTCAACAATAATGGGTACACTTAAATGTAGATCTCCCTAATGGGGCATATGCTTTATTTATATTTTAATCCACAGAAACTAGTATAGTGAATTATATACAACAAGCATCAGGAAATACAATTTTGGGATTTACAAAGGTAGAAATGAAAGTTCTCTGAATTTGGATAATTATACACTTTCTGCAGAAACTGCCAAGTATCTCAGAGAAAAAGCCCTAGATTATAAGACTCTATCAAATAAATCCCCAACCTGAAGGAAGTGCATAGAAAGAAAGGTTCTTCCACCCTCGTGTTTATGAGGAAACTGCCAAGCCTTTGAATTGGGCCACAATCGCCGGAACTAGGAAATAAGCTCACATATGTCTCCTTGCTTGCTCAAAGGGAGGAGGACTTGAAGCACTTGCTGATGAAGACCAAGGATTGCAGCCTTCAGTGTGGACTACAATTCAATGTCAATGGGCAATATCATGGAAAATGGAGAGCAGATTGAAGTCAAGCCTTGCTTGGCTCGGCAATCACTGCTCATGGAAGTAGCAGTGACGAGATTAAAAAACATATTGCACCTGGCCTTGAGGACTAAGGTGTGCCTGACCCAAGCCATAGTCTTTTCCCTTGCCTTGTATACATGACAGTTGGACATTGACCAAAGAAGCCTGAAGAAGAACCGATGGATTTGAATTGTGGTGCTGAAGAAGAATTTTGAATGTATCGTGGACTGCTCAAAGGAAAATCGTCTGTCTTGGAAGAAGTACAACCAGAGTGCACCTTTGAGGCAAGGAAGGCCAGGCATCATCTCATGTGCTCTGGACATGTTGTCAGTAGTGAGCAGTCTCTGCTGAAGGACATCATGGTTGGTAACGTAGAGGCGAGCAAGACCCTCAAAGAGATGGGTTGACACAATGTCTTTAACAATCGACTCAGGCATAGGAACCATTGTGAGGATGGAGCAGGAGCAGGCAGGGTTTCATTCTGTTGTGCACAGGGCCACTAGGGGCTGGATCCAACTTCCAGGCACCTAGCAACAGCAACAGCATCAGGCCTCACCAACTCTCTAGCTGTGAGACAGCTGTTTCACTTGAGCTCCCCGAGAAGCCTTTTTTATCTCCATTCACTTGATAGAGTCCTCCCGCTTTGCTCCACATTGCTAGAGTAATATTTGATTAGAATAAAAAATTTGAAATAATAATTATCACCATTATTGAGTACGCACTAGATGTACAAATAGTCGCCGAGGCTCTCAGATACAGTGGGAGACAATCTTGTGAAGCCAGTCAGCTTTGACTTCCATTTTAGATCTCTAAAGTCAGAGTAGGAGTCCTGGTGGGGTAGTGATTTCAGCTATGAACTCACTGCTAACTGCAAGGTCAAAAGTTTGATTCCTCAGGAGAAAGATGGGGCTTTTTATCCCCATAAACAGTTGCAGTCGTGGAAACTTACAGAGGCAGTGCTATCCTGTCCTACAGGGTCGCTATGAGTTAGCACTGACTCAATGGCAATGAAGTCCTCTTTTCTTAAATCAGAGCAGGCAGAACCCTCTCAGAGATAGAGGTCCAGTTTGTGAGGTTTGTGGCTAATTCTGCAAGGACTTTGATTAGTTATGGGTCCTTGTTGATAGTCCTAACAGTATTGGATTCCCCTATAAACAAGGTAAGCATGGTGTTATTTATGCTTACTCTCTAGTCTATTGTTAACCATTTCACATGTTTCCCCCACAGCAAAAAAATCTAGGTGAAGCCAGCATCTCTCTCTCCCAATGCCCAACACTTTTCCTACAGAGTCAACTTTTTCTTCAAATTTGCAGTCTCTGACAGGGGGAAGCACCCCACAATCAAGATCAGAACACACATAGCTGAGCTTACTTACTAGTAAGTATAGTAAATGGAATTCACTACAGATTGATAAGTAACTTTCATCTTAATTATTCGGTTGATTTGGCTCTTGGGTACTCCACCCCTGCTAGTGACTCTCAGTAAACTTCCGGTTAGGTAACAGTCTCTCCTATCTGACAGTTAACACAAGTTTCCTGCAACTCTTATTACCATTCATCTGGTGACAACAATCTCAATTATAGGCCAAGGTGAAGCTTTCTTTTCTATATCATCAACCTTTCGCCAATCATGTTTATTCTTTTTCCTCATCATGGCCTGTTTTGCAAGATATTATCTACTATTGAGAGCAAATATTGATCAGAGAGGGAAATAAATTATTTGAGAGGCAGAAAAGGTATTCAAGAGTTAAGTAGTAAATTGTTTTAAAAGCATGCTGATCAGCCAGAGCTTCTGAGAACCATCCCTTTTGGAGAGAGAAGAACAAAACAAGAAGAGCGAACTGGCAGCCGTGTGAAGTGGTTTGCATTCTTTTAACTTCTCCAGAGTAAGAACAGCCAAGAACACAGGAGGAATTTGACCACGTAGAGGCAAACGACTTGATCAAATTCAACTCGGCATATTCCACTCCTAGTGACCCAAACTGGACCTCGACGACTTTAAGAGAAAGCAGTCACTGACAATTAAAAAAGTAAGCATTAGAAGCTGGGTCGCAATTGTTCTTCGTTCCAGTTGGAGAACAGGACTAGAACAGTGGCACCGATCTTAGCTCTACCTGGGAGATTTATAAATTTCACTTCATATTCCCATTGCCCATGAGATTTTTGTAAGCTATCCGGGTTGTTCTGATGTGCATCTAAAATTGAAAACTGGTCTTGGGGATATTTACAAAAAAGATTGGTTTCAGAGACAGAGTACTGTTCTGAAAGGAAAGAAGATGACTTAAGTATAAAAGGATTGTCGCAACTTCCACACATGAAAGAGCTACGGGCTCCATGGGTCTTTTTTCCTCCTGCTGTCCTGGTCAAGTAAGAAATCATGCAGTTGCTGACTACATCGATTCACCTTTTGTCCACGGCAGTGCCAGCACCACAACCAAGAGGGTCTTTAAGAACTCCGGATGCTCGTTGGCTGCGAGCTGTGGGGAAGTTTGGCTGTTCTTGCCATTTCATCTCTGCAGAGCATCAAGCCCACTCCAAGTGGAGAATAGGACAGAGAGTCCACATGGAAGCCGTCACCATTAATTCTTATGTTTTCTGGTGTGAAGACATAGTATTTGTTCATCAGAAAATAACTGGCTTCCCCCTGGAAAAGGGATACAGAGTATAGTTTAACCCATTAAAGGTTCATGATCAAAACAAGGGCGCCAGGAATGATATTGTGGTACATTCATAAGATGAAGCCAAAGGAGGAGGCACAACGTTTTTTGCTTTGTTTTGTTAGCCATTGTAGTCTTAGAAGAATGAATGTAAAATGTTCTCTAGGTTCTTAAAAATTTGAGAAGAATTCTCTGACCCCCCATTAATTCGTTTGAAAGCCTTAAAATTAAAGATTCAGTAATCCAGAGAGGAAACATCTGGTCTCAAAGAAAGAAATCACCTAGGGACCAGCCAAAGACTCAC
>NW_022103898.1:54290665-54305752 GCF_000313985.2 Echinops telfairi
AAGTACACCATCATCAGACACTGAAGGACTGTAAATCATGTCATCTGAAGTTGAAGGAGGGATTAGTATCAGAGCCTAAATTGTGTGGATCTGGTTTCCAGAAGGCTCAACTTTTTAAAAATACAATTTTGGCAGACCATAATCTAAAAGAAAAAAATGCTTTGGGGAGTTGTTTGTATCTATTTATTGATTCAAACGTGAAATAAAATTGAAGAGCAAGAAATAGACAGTGCAAAGCTTCACTACTTTAAAAATGAATGATGGGGTCAGCAAATATCATTTCTCTTTATAATGTTCTTATGGCTTCAGATAAAATCAAGTTCATCAATATTCTGCTGAGTTCAAAGACAACAGAGCCAGCTATTCTGAAACATGACTGCTGTAATAGAAGAACTGAGAAAGTCTAGAACAATTGAATCGTTTAAGTGATTTGGAAATATGTGAGGACAGGTGGCTAAATGTATGTTAACTAACATTTACTTATTCTCAGGAAGGTTTTAAAACCAAATCTGATGAGTCAATGTTTCATATTTGGATAAAAAGATGGGCTAAGAAAGCAGAAAGACTAGGTAGGCCCTCCAACACCTTTCCCTAGTCTCTCCTTTGTGTGTAGATAATCATTACCTAGTGAATATCTCATCCCGCACATTTAGCCCCAAGGATGATCACAAACATCTGGCTGTGATTAGCATATCTACCCCCAGTATATCAAGACAAGGACGGAACAACCCTAATTCCACTCACACACCATCAATCATATCCACAAATATTTATTCAATACCCTTTGCTATGCCCTGCAGAGCACTGCTCCAACTTCATTTTTCCTGGGAATTTGAAACTCTGATTTTTGAACTGTTATTTTTTATTACCCTTTAGCTAAAAAATCTGCAGCACAGCATGTGCTTTCTCGGAATGTACACTTTAATGGAGAGAATAAACTATATCATGCAAAATTAAGACTTGAAAGGGGTGCTTTGCTCACCTCTTCTAATGCTGGGTTGTTTTATTTTTTATTTTCTTCCTTCCTTTGTTTTGCTCTGTCATGCAGTTGAAGTGCAAGCTGACTCCAGCCATTTCCCCGGATCCCACAGACTAATGGCTGTGGGACTGCTGCCAGTTGCCCCGTAGACATGTGCTTCCCATTGGCTTATCTTTGCTCATTATTCTGTTCTTAATATCATTGTGCAAAGAATCTGAAGATTACGAAATAACAAGGGTTTCCAATATGTTTCTGTGTTTAAACACGTGATAAATTAACCAGGGAATAGTGCAATGAAAGCATTTGCATTTAATTTTCTTTCGGGCACAGAGCTAACACGGGCCCAGAAAGAAAGCGAGAGCTGGTTTATTCTCGAGCGTTTGGGTGAGCACCTACTAAAGAAAACTGCATCTGAACACAGGAGCATCCACACAATTGAACCAAGTAATACACTGAGAGAACGAACTGCCGGCTTTCTTGCCATCCGTGGAATGATCAGAGCAGAGACACAGGAGTTCCAGAACTGTAACAAACTATCACTGTGAAAAAAGGCATTTGATGTGCCAGTATTTCAGGACCAATACAAATTTTCATGAAAGAAAAGCTGCAGTTATGGGGGCTAAAAACATAAAACAAAAACAATGAGAGATACATTGGAAAAGTAGATAAGCAAACTTTGACCTGACACCAGTCTTTGCACTCATTGATCTTTGCCAACTCGTGTCTCTTGCAATGACTGTTTCAGTCATTTGTAAGAATTTTAGCATAAAGTCAGTCCATGTGTCTCTTCACTTCCCAGTGAACATTAGGGATTGTCTGAGGTGTTGTGCAACTCTTGTAACTTTTGAGTGTGCTGTGAGAAGAGAAATTGTAAAAGAGTAATGTAGTTTTTAAATTGTATATTAATAATCCAACTGGAAAATGAGCATAACTCTAGATAGTTGCTATCTGATCGCTTATACAGGATTTACTGGCTGCATATCTCTGTTTTGATAGAATGAGGCACAAGTCCAAGAAGAGAGATTTAAATCTTAAATATAAAACAATCCTTTGTTTTACTTTTCTCATTCTTTGCAAAGCTCATGTTGTAGCTTTGAAAATATTTGCTCAAGGGATACTATCCTCAGGAACTATAACCAAGAAGTTGCCAATATGATGTGATTTAAGGGGGTGCCAAAGAGATGTGTGCAATAAATATCTCCCCCCTCATTATTGGATACCTGAAATTTTAACAGTTATAATTCACTCCATTATACTAATGATTGACATCTCTCTATAGAAAACTTTTGAGATGGGCAGGGGAAATAGGGGGTACAACTCTTCAAACAACTACCACAAAATCACGGCACTATACCAGCAGTACGCCCTCCGGTCTCCATGTTAAAGACATGCTAATCTTTTCCAAGGGTTTTTTGATACCGAGTTATAGTGTTGTTATAGGATGTGTTCACACACTTACTTGGAATGGCTCAGACGGCCCTTGAGCAGTCCTTGGATAAACCCAATGGATGATGGCAGTCAAGGTCCTGAGCAGACAAGAAAAGAAAGATTGTAACCAACTGGACTCCCCGATACACTGAATATCCCAGCAACTCACCGAGAGGAAAACCAGATAGGCAGTTAGTGGCCTTTCCGTTTGCTTCCGTTTGTAAATTATTATTATTATTATTATTATGTCAGGGAGGGGTGAAATTCTCTCTAGCATTTAATAAGACATTCCTTTTTTAAAAATTCAGTATATGTATCCATCCTAGCTCCCCCTCTGCCATTATGCTGGTTCCAGTCCATAGGACACAGTAGAACTACTCCTTTGGGTTTCTAACACTTGAAACTCTAAGGGAGCATACAGCTTCATCTTTCCTGTGAGGATGACAGGTGTGTTTGAACTGCCAGCCTTTCAGTTCGTGGTCCTACACTTAACCCACCGTGCCACCCCCTCTCCTTGGACCTATCTGTATACGCTCATTCTCTAAGTTTTCAGTGATTATTTGGAGTTACACAAAGTTCCGAAACGGCCTTCAAAAGATTCTTCAGCATCCTTAGATATAAATTGTTAAGTTCTGGACATTCAATTTATCCAAAGTGCATCTTTTAACATTTTAACCTATTGTGATGGTTAGGGGTTATGTCAACTAGACACTTCTGGGTAAGGGTAGGACCAGAGTTCAACCTACCAAGTGCATAGAAGCCAGATGATACCTCGTTGGTGCTGTAAGACGTTTCCGTGTAAGAGAGAAACCGAGCAGAGTCCAATTGTCTCTGCCAGAGCTGGATCTCTCTCATCTAGTTCCTCGATTGTCTGTCGCATCGCCTGTCAATCCCAATCCCGGTGAGCAGACTACTGATGGTGGATTCATTCAGCCAACTTCGACCCTCTGCATCCACCGTCTTGTGCCCCTTCTGTCTCTGCTTTTCATCTATTTCCTGTTCATCAGCTGACATGACTGCGAAGAAGCCTGACTTGAACTGTCCTGGGTTTAACTATTTTTACAACTGTGGAAACCTTTTTTTTAATATAAATGCCTTTCTATATACAGCACTACAAACATCATCAGCTTTGCTTCTCTAGAGAACCCAGCCTAACACGTCGGATAATAAATTACAGTTTCTTCTTTATATTGGTTAACAAATGCTTTCTTGTTTTAAGGCCATTGTTTTTGTGAGAGAAAATAGAAGCCACACAGGAGACAATTATCTATTCCTCCTTCTGTCGCCTGTTAACCAAACGCACGGTATTGCATTGCCTCCGCCGAGTCATAGCGACCCTACAGGATGGCCCTGAGACTTTCCAAGGCTGTAACTCTTTACAAGAGAAGAAAGCCCTATCTTTCTCCCAAGGAGCTGCTGGTGCTTTTGAACTGCTGACCTTACAGTTAGCAGCCCCATCCATAACCACTATGCCACCAGGGCTCCTTCTGTTTAGCAACTATATACCTAAGCAATTTCATCGAAATTGAGAAAAATAAGAACTGGGCTTTTGCTTTGTTTTCATAAGTATTAAAGAATTTACTGAAATTTTCAATTATGTGGGCACATACATTTTATATTTAAATGTTACTAGTAAGAAAATAATAAAGAATTAGTGGACCCAGTTTCTCACAATTCTGGAATAAGCAATAAATCCTATAATGGGGGGTGGGGTGGGAGGAAAGCATGTCATTTGAACTCCATAACGCCTTTCGAGTTTGGGTTCATTTCGTTCTTTTGATGCTCACGAGGCTCTGTTGGCATTGTTGTCAGGCGTGTCAGGTCAGTTCTGACTCATCCTGGCGCTCTGTACAAGCGAGGGAAACATTCGTTGGGCCTATGCCATCCTCAAAGTCGTTACTATACTGAGCCTATGCTGCAGCCACGGTGTCAAGCCAGACCATCAAGGGTCTCCCTCCGTTTCATGGATCCTCCACTTTACCAAGCACGGTGACCTTTGCCAGAGCCTCGTCTCTCCTGATAACGTGTCCACAGTGTGTGAGACGAAGTCTTGCCATCTTCACTTCTAAGAAAACTTCCAAAAGAGATTTGTCATTCTTCTGGCAGTCCGTGGTATATTTCAAATTCTTTGCCAACACCATAATCCAAAGGCATCAATTACCCTCCTTATTCATTGTCCAGCTTTTGTGCGCAGATGAGGATGTAGAAAATATCATCCCTTGAGGCAGATGCCCCTTAGTCTTCATCGTGACGTCTCTGTGTTGTAACACTTTAAAGGGAACTCGCACAGCAGATTTATCCTGTGCAATACGCCGTTTGATTTGCTGACTGGTGCTGCCGCGGGTAATGATTATGAGTCCAAGTCCAATGAGGTCCTGGACCACTTCTGCCTTTTCTGTCTGTTGTGGGCCCGCGGCTCCCTGGCCCCATTGTAAGGGTGTTGACGTGGAATCCATATGGGAGGTTTGGTCTTCATCAGTAAGTTCTGGGCACATACAAACAATAGGGTTTTCTTAAGCAATCTTGGTGTCTAATGGTCAAACACGAAGTCTCATTTATCGAACAAAATCATTCAATTCTTTTATGTAATAAAGAATTGAATTTTTTAATGTTTTTTTCTGTTTTTATTTTCTGATTGAGGGCTGGAGGTGGTTGTTGAAAACTTAAGCATGAGTTTGAAAAATGAGTAAATAATGATGTTAAAGGAAGGAGAGGAAATAAGGAGCTGATACCGAGGGCTCAAGTAGAAAGAAAATGTTTTGAGAATGATGATGGCAACATCTGTACAAATGTGCTTGACACAATGGATGTACTATGGATTGTGATAAGAGCTGTAAAATCCCCCAATAAAATGATTTAAAAACAGAAAAAGAACATTGGGAAAAACAATTTAATACCCTGCAATTTAGTATCTCCCTGGTGAGCCATTTAAATCTGTTTCAGTTTCTGCTTTCTTTTGATTCAAATTTTTGCTTTCTTGGTTTTCGTTGCTAGTTTTTTGTGTGTGTGTGTTTCTGTATATGAAATTCAGGACAGGTAAGTCTATAGAGACAGTAATTGGATTAATGCTTCCTTGGGGGTATGGCATGGGAAACTGGGGGAAGTGGGGAGCTAATTACGATGAATACAAGAATGAAGAACATATTCTAAAACTGATTGTGGTGATGATTGTACAATGCTTCTTAATGTGACTGAACTATTGAATTGTATGATATACAAGTTATATACCAATAAAACTATTGGGACAAAAAAAGGTGATTTTAAAAAGATGAATTTATCCAAGAAATAAGACCAAAACAAATAGTATGTTCTTATCACACAATAAGTCCCCACAAGTTACTAAGTTGTTTCCTTTATGATCAGAAAAACAAACAAACAAACTAACTAACTAAAATGTTAGTCGTGCTAATGCTTTCCTTTCACCAACAGGACCTTTCCATCCGACCCTGTCCGTCCAGGACGCTCAGCACCCTCTGCAGCATAAGAAGCTGATGAGGGTGAAAAGAGATGGGAACACTTAACTTCGATTGTCCCTAGCCAGATGACCATCTTAGCTGTCGCATCAGAAAAAGGACATCTCATTTATCCTTCCCTACGTCCTAGCTCTCTCAGGGAAGTTGCTCTAGAGAAGGTACTGACTAAGAAATCTGAGGCTGGTTTCCTATTGGGCTAAAGGGGATTATATCTGAAGATGATAGAGTCATTTGCTTCCTACAGTTGCATTTTATAAATAATTCATTAGAACCCGCATCTCTTTAATCTCTTTAAATTGGCTATCACGAAGAATGTGGTTCATGGAAAACTTATCAAAATTGGGCTATGACAGAATAGTGTGAATTACATGTGATTTTAATACATTCATGAACAATTGCCATATAGCTAGAGTTTCATAGACGCTTTCCTTGACATGTGCATCTACTTCTCAGCATGAAGCTAGGAAAGCAGAGTCAACAGTACACTCGCTCTCAGATGTCTAAAACATGGTGTTCACGTCCCAGCCGTGCTGCGGTGTGAGCTGTTAAGCTGGGGGCCTGGAGTCAATAGGGGAGAATAGAACTGCCTCATAGGATTTCCTAGGCTGTAACCTTCATGAGACTAGATCACCAGGTCTTTTCTCCTATTGAGTGACTGATGAGTTCAAATACCATTAGAGCAGTCATGGTGGATTGTGGTGCTCATGAAGGCTAAAGTACCATGGACTGCCAAATGGGCAAACTGGTCTGTATTGGAAGAAGTAAGACCAGAGTGCTCCTTAGGGGCAAGGATGGTGAGATTTGTCTGACATATTTTGGACATGTTTTCAGGAGAGACTAGTCACTGGAGAAGGATGTTATGCTTGGTGGAGAGGCAGAGGCAAAGAGGAAGGCCCTCAAGGAGATGGATTGACCCCGTGGCTGCAACAGTGTGTGCAAGCACAGGAACAATTGTGACGACGGCTTGAGACGGACATAGGGTCTGTTGTGCATAGGGTCTCTATGGGTTGACACCAACTTGATAACACCTAACAACAATAACGTCTTTCCTGTCCACCACCCTTGTCAGTTGTGTTGTGATGGCTTCTGTGTTGCTATTATTCTGGAAGCCATGTCACTGATACTTCAAATACCATTAGATCCGTCATCATGGATTAAACCAAAAATCAAACACTTCCATCCAGTCAATTCCAACTCAAAGTGAGAGTTTAGGACACGGAAGAACTATCCATGTGAGTTTTGGAGACTATAATTATAAGTAGAAAACCCAGACTTCTCCCAGGGAGTGGCTGGTAGTTTTGAACTGTTGACCTTGTGGTTAGCAGCCCGACACATAAACAGCAGACCACCAAGGCTCCACAAAACTTCTAAATGAAAGTATATTGGGGAGAAAATAGAAAGGGTTTGCTTTCAAATATTAGTCAATGAAATTCCTATGATCACAACAGAGTAATGTCTGATATAGTACTGGGAGATGAACCCTGTAGGTCTGAAGGTATTCAAAATACATAGTGACTACAATAATAAACTCAAGCATATTAGTGATTATAAAGATAGCCCAGGACCTGACAATACTTTGTTCTGTTGTCTAGGACATTGCTATGAGTCAGAACTGATTTAAAGGCAACTAATAATAATATTGTTTCTGTATATTTTTACTATAAACTGCCTGTGAGTCATTGGGGAAGAAAAGGGAGGAATAATAATAAATATATTTAAAAATAGAAATCATTAGAAAACATAGATATAGAGAGAGCTGGTTGCTTCACAAAGATCCTAGGTGCTCACTCAGTTGCTCCAGTGTTGCTTACAGAGGAGCATATGGTCAAGGGGCATGGATCATAATAATGGCAATGGCAGCAAAAGCCCAATCCTATCCCTTCCAGCTATTTCCCCATCTAGTACAACCATAGGGTGGCCAAGAATGATCTCTCCTACAGTCTTGGCCCCTCATGAGTCTCACTTGATATCATGAGTTCATCTGGTATGACCTCACCTTGATACCTCACTGTCATCACCTACTCTCCTAGTTATTGACCTATAAAGGCTTTTCTAGCATTGAGCTAGTAGATTGAAGATGCCAGGAGTGGGTACTGCTAGTGCTCACCATTCCTGCCCAGAACTCCATCCTCCATACCATTACAGTTGAGTTGGGGCATCAAACTAGATTTTTCCAATTCATTACGGAGGAACAGCATGGGTCCCTTCCAGATAGAGGTTGTATACATCATGAGTTCCTAGGGCTTCCATAACCAAGATCACAAACTGAGTGGCTTTAAACAACAGAAATGTAATATGTCACAGGAGGAGAGCCCAGAGGTTCAAAGCAATGTATTGTGAAGCCCATAGGAGATGATATGTTCTTGTCTCTCGTAGCTTCTGGTACTCCCAGGTGTTCCTCGGCTTATAGATGTGTTTCACAGGACCATCCTTCCTCGGTCTGTATCTTGTCTCTCCTCCTCTTTTATAAAGAATTCACTCAAGTTGGATTACGATAATAACAATATAATGTAAGGCCTTGTTTCCAAAGTCACATTCAAAGGTACCAAGGACTTAGGACTTCAACATTTTTTTGTGGGTGTGGGGGGTGGACACAGTTCGATCTATAATGACCACCTTCCACAGAATCACAGGCTGATTCAGCAGGATTATCACATCAAAGCACTTTGAATCACATAAGAATTATATTGTTACACTCAAATGTGACCTGGCCTACACGGGGCTTTTTATAAGTGAGAAATAAACATTTGCTGTTTAAGCCACTGATATTTTAAAGTTGCCCATTACCACAGAATAAGCTTAGCTGTCCTAAATACTGTAACAAGCTGGTGTTTGACATAGGAGCCTTTCTATTACTAATCTCTTTAACCAATAAAACAATGAGATTCCTGTATTTCTAAGAACAATGAATACATTTTTCTGATGCTAAACCATTGAGCAGAGTTTATTTCCTGCACTTATAAGAAAAGAATAGTGAACAGCTAATGATAACTGTCTTCAAAAGAGGATTATACGTAGAAGTATTTCTTTTATATCAATCTTTAATAAGAATCTAGGCAATGAAATTCCTCTGGAGGAGCTAAAGTAATGTGGCACTGGTAGTTTCTGCTGATCTAAGAAGATACAAAGACCTTAAGTAAGGGCCCCAAGTGTGTGGTCTGATGCTCAGATCTAGAGCCTGCAGACATGTATTGCTTTGTGTTTAGTGCTTTACTTTTTAAAAACTAGTTACCAACATTGAGAAAACAAAACAAAACCATTCACACAAAGATATTGATTTCTGGCTGGAAAAAAAAATCAGTTTTACAACTCTAGATTCACTTTTCCAAATAGGGAGAAGATAAAAAATTCCCTAATGCTAGGAAACCACCACCCCTTTAGCTGCAGCTTGTTCCCCAGGTCATTCAAGCCCTTTCTCACAGACCCTACCTACTACTTTTCATTACCTGAGTGGCTCTATGGGGCATTTGAATGTATGGCACTAAGCTTAAATTACGTAGAACACAGCAATGGCCAGAGAAACACAGGGAGTTTATTAGATATGTTTAGGAAAATGGATGCCAACACTCACCCCTTTGATTTAAAGCTATTCGCTCTGTGGTTACGTGCTGTACTTCCCGGTCTTTGTCATAGGTAGCTTCCCAACAGGAGCAAAAAGATGCACTGAAGGTGGGCTAATTTGAGAAAGGTTTAAGCAAATATGAGCAAGTTGTGGGTAAACCATGGGGCTAGGAAAGCTTGAAAAGGCCAAAGGAAGGAGTGATTAGAGAGAGTTACCATGTTGTGTGGAGTGAACCATCAGACAGAACAGGGAATGCATCACAATCATCAGTCCATGGGGAGGAAACAGAGAAAAGAATATATCAGCCTCACCTCTTTCCCCTCTACTTCTGGATTTCACCTCTTCTACCCATTGGCTGAGCTCAAGTGGAATCCAAAGAACAAATGAGTCTTGATTTCATTCATACAGATATCTCATAAAGCAGCGACAGGTAGGAAAGGGCTAATAAGAAAACAAGAAGGACCAAACAAGATGTCTAGCACAGCTATCAGGTCAAAACAAGATGTCTAGCACATCTATGCTGCTAAATAGTAGATAAAGGAGTTCAGGTGGCCCTATGGAGTCAACATTGGGCTGCTAACCACAAGGTCAGCAGTTCAAAACCACCAGGCAATCCTTGGGAGAAAGATGAGACTGCTGCTTCTATAAAGATTTACAGTCTCTGAAACTCTGTATAGTGTTGCAGCATAGCAACTCAGTGGTGATGCGTTTAAATAGTAGACCAAGCACTGAACAGAGGACTAACACTAGAATTAACTTTATGAATGGTACATCAGAAATTGTGTCAGAAAGGATGAAATAGTTTCACAGAATTTAACCTTAGAAAATCTTTATTTCATGTGCAAATATATGTCATCATTTTTCCACATTTACAATGAACAATAAACAATAAAAACATCCTTAGTAATAACACTATAATCTATTCTTTGTGTTTTGCAAGGCACCATTCAATTTTCTACTCAAAAATGTATTATTGCAATTTTAAAACACTAATGTAATTATTGTTTTGTTTTGAGGTTTTATACTAAAATTTACTTCAAATAATCTAACTACAAAGTTTATTTCTTTCAAAAGAATGTAAATTATATCTTCAATAGTCGAGTGTTTCTAAATGTATAAAGATCCTTTTGGGAAAGTATCCTAATGGGACCTAGATCCTCTCATAAGGTCAATGGTGAGCTCTAACATTTGAAAGGTCATAAATTACTGCCTGAGATACCTCTCAGCATCTCTGATTCCTACTGCAATACTAAATTCAAACACTGTAACTCCAGGTAGACTCTAAATAAACTTACACTTAAGAATAGCATAATCATCTTTTAAATCTCACATCCAAGAAAACTAATACTCAAAAGAGAACATAAAACTGCCAGGCATAGTACCAGAGGTATTACTATAAACTACATAACAGCTTTCTTCCTTCCTTTGTTTGTTTCTTAACAGTTTTATTGACAGATAATTCACATACCATACAATTCACTGGTTTAGATATATTAAAAAGAGTTTCACAATCATCACCACAATCAATTTTAGAACGTTTTCTATGTTCTTCTACCCATGCAATAACCCTAAGAACTCCCAACTCCCATGCAATAACCCTAAGAAACTGTTAATCTAGTTACTGTCTCTATAGATTACCAATCCTGGATTTCATATAAAGAAAATTATACCCAAAAAATCCCAACAATGATAATTAAATAAACAGGAAAACCCCAATCCAAGTGAAAGCAGAACAGAAAATAGAACAATTTACAAATGGGTCAAAAGGGGAAACAAATGATAATATATAAAATTTTAACCTAACTATGTATGTAGTAATTCACTTTCTAATGTACTACCTGTGAGAAAGACTATGAACATCCCTGGTCAATGGTCTGAGGGAATTCAATGGAGGCTTAATCCGCATGGGGACTCTGTAAATGGATGTGGGGCTTTTACTGTCATCCTGTGATCCATAAACTTCTACAACCAAGTGCTGACAACTTAAGCTCTAATATAATTATCTCATCTGATCCTGAGTTTTACTATTTACAGTCTTTGGATCACACAGAAGGTGTGCTCCTTCTTTGTGGGCCTAGCTGACACCTCACTTAGATGGCTGCTTGTTTTAAGACAATATACAGTTTCCTTCTGAAGTGTGGTTGCCAGAATTTTATCTTCATCAGAAAATAACCAATACCTATCAATACTTCTCCACAGGTCATATGGGCAATTGAGTAAGGCCTTCATTGAAAATGTAAGAAAATTTTCATCCACTCAGTCTGGAATAGGGAAAGCCTCATTTGAAAATAGCTCAATAATTTATACTGGACATGCTATTTAAACACATAACTATGTTTGAATACTTAGTTTTATATCGCATTGCCTTGCTTCAAAACAAGTCAAAACCTACTTACTCCACTTCCCTACCCCAAGTATATTGTCTTGTCTATTTCCACCTTTTGTCCATTGCGGGACATCTCCAGAGCCAGAAGGTGAGCTGCCATTCACTGTTCTCTTTTTGATTTATAGAGCACCTACCCTGTGTATTCAAGGACTCTTCTCGTTGCTAGAATATTTTCTACAGGCATTACTGCTAGCACTGCCCATTTGGCCCATAACTAGAATTGGCCATTCAGAATAGTTAAAGTTGCTCTAATCTTATATTCACTTTTGCTGTAAATATATCTATCAATGTGGTAGAGCATACAGAAAACAAAATTATTAACACTTCTTAAATGTAATCAAACCCATCAGGGAATGATTTGCTGGGCCTAGGGGCCCAGGAGCATAGTCTTTTTATTATTATTATTAATCATTTTATTAGGGGCTCATACAACTCTTATCACAATCCATACATGCACATCAATAGTGTAAAGCACATTTGTACATCCATTTGCCCTCATCATTCTCAAAACATTTCCTCTCCACTTAAGCCCCCTGCATTAGGTCCTCATTTCCCCCTCCCTCCCCGCCAGGAGCACAGTCTTGTAGCACGCTAAGATCAGTTGGCAGTAAGACGGTGTTCTACATCCTATTTTGCTGAGAAGTGACTGGAAAAGTTTGTACATTACTAGCTAAGGTACACCTATTAGTTTCTTCTTGTCTAGAGTGAAGAAGAGTTAAGAAAATCAAAGACCGAAAAACTGGACTAATGGACCATGATAATATCAGTCTCCACAACCTTGACACCAAAAGAACTAGATGGTGCCCAACTAACACTACAAACTACTTTGAAAGGGATCACAGAAGTCTCTGGGTAGTAGCCTGTGTGACCAAAGGTTTATAAATAATATAATCGAAATCTGAAGGAGGGAAGAATATCAGGATTTAAATTGTGAGCAACAGGTCTGCAGAAAGCTATGGATGGCAGTGGATGCCCCAAATCCATCTGCAGGGTCCACAATGACTTAAACCTCTGGCGAATCCTTTCTGATTATAATCTCGGCATATGAATAGCCTGAGAGCAATATAAAGTCAATCATGGTAGATGACGTTAGACTAAAATGTAACACCTTATCATTTGATCTCCCTTTTGATCCATTTTAAATTCGTTCTAATTTTTAATGTTTTCTGCTTCCTTTTCAATTGAGGTTTTTCTCTGTTTTATTTTGTTATTGGGGAGTTTGTTGTTGTTATTGTTTTGTATGTTTTCTGTATATGAAATCCAGGATAGGTAAATCTATAGAGACAAAAACTGGACTAGTGGTTTCTTGGGGGTATGACAGGGGAGGTTGGGGGGAAATAATAATAAGTACAAAACCAAAGAAAATATCCTACAATTGATTTGGTGATACTGTATAACTATTTTAAACATGATTGAACTATTGAATATATGATATGTGAATTATATGTTTTTTGGTGTTTTTAAAAGAAGTTCCTGTGTAGAGCAGGAGGGGAAAAGTGGAACAAAACTCAAAACCATAAAAGAAACCAGATTTGCTGGTTAAAGACTGGTGCATGCCTTCTTCCCCCACCCCACCCCCACCCCACCTCGCTAAGACTATGGCCTTTAGATCTGGAAATGAATTCATCTCTGTGGTTCAATTTTCAGCCATAGAAAGAGAGGTCTATAAGGCAAAACAGCCACACTAGGGAGGTATACCACCTTAGAATATTCAATCATTTGAAATTAAAATGAGGCCTGATGGCAATATTGGGTAAGTATTAACCTCAAGGGTGGAGGTTCTAACCCATCAACTGCTCCGTGGGAGAATGATGAGGCCATCTGACCCATAAAGACTAGCCTCAGAATCCCTCTTTGCGTCTCCATCAGTTGGAATCAACTCAATGGCTTGTAGGGTTTGTGGCTTTGAAATCTAAAGGGCAGCATCTGATCAAGGACAAAGTTTGGAAGAGTGAGAAAAGAATGAGGGATGGGAACAGGAAACATGGGAAGGGAGTGGGATATGTGTGTGACATTGTACGGACTACAATCAATGGACATGAAACAAACTGCTTATAAATTGTTGCATGGAAAACTGACCTGCTCTGTGAAACTTCATTCAATCTGCATTAAAAAGTTAAAAATCAAAAGTTGCTCTAATCTTTTCCACTGCTGATTTTTTTTTATTTTTAAAGGAACTAACTATGCTTTGGAACTAGGCGAATCTTGAACACCATAGGGATTTTGTCATAATTGTTTTGTAATTGCCTGTGTGAGGTTTCACAAGATTTAAACATAAACAGCTCTGGGTGTTTTCCAAAGAGCTTGCTCCAACTTTGAGGCTGATCATTCAACGCTCATGGAGCTCTCTCTATGGAGCTGTCGGGTCACAAGTTGGGTGCTAGGTCAATGACAGAAGAAATGTCTAATGTCATAAGATGTTGGACATAGAAGGTCAACTGAAGAGAACATGAAAGTGTATGTGTGTCCTGGTGCGAAAAGGATAGGATTACTGAGCAGTCATTGAAGCAGAAGGAAATAAGCCAAACTCCATGACTAAAACAAGAATCTGGATATGAGCGTCGACTCATAAAAACGCAGGAATTCAAGTACAAGAGCACAAGTCAGATGTGAGCCAGTATTAAGGAAATGTCTAGTTGAGCACTTGACTCTTTCCTATTTTACCTCAGAACTGGCCTCAGAAGCAAAGTGTCCCTAAGTCTAAGTGACTTCGTGAGAGGTCACTTAGGAGAGGTCAAATAAAGACCGCAGGACAGGAGATAGCCCTCACCGCACTAAGCTTTCCAGCATTGATTTTCAGTCCCAAGACTTCACAGGAACTGCTACATTAGCCCACCCAAACAAAAGAGAGCTTCTTCCTAGACTCAGGAAGATATACACAAGGAAGCTCCGAAAATCTCATGGACAAATGAAAGTAAAAGTTAGTGGAATTTTCCACAAGTTTTTAAAGCCCCTTTGAATAATGTTTCCTCCTGCATGTAACAAACATGTACTCAGTGCCTAATCTGTGCTCAGCACTGTGCTACAGATAAGTAATCAGTCAAACTTATTATTCGCTCACTATTTGGGCTAGTGAGAGAAACACAGAAAACAGAACCAGAGAGGGCAAGTAGGAACAGGCTCTGCAGTTTATACAAAGGTATGTCAAAAAGGTTGTCGCTGGGAGCAAATGAAGGGGGAGGAAAAGAGAGTGGAGCACATCCTGGCCCACTAAGCCATGACGAAGAGATTCCCACTCAGAGCAGTCAATCCACAGAGA
>NW_022103898.1:54307362-54308498 GCF_000313985.2 Echinops telfairi
GAATGCCAGGGGCTTAAGTGGAAAGCAAATGTTTTGAGAATGATGAGGGCAATGAATGCAAATATTTTGAGAATGATGAGGGCAATGAATGTACAAATGTATGGATTGTGATGAGTCGTATGTGCCCCTAGTAAAATGATTTTAAAAATGAAGATGAAAAGAAAAGTAAAACAAATGAAAAAATACACCACGACCCCAGAAAAAAGAGGAAAGTGGAAAAAGCATGCATTATCTCAAATACAACTGAGTTCATAGTCTGGTATTTCCCCTTAGTTTTTCCTTTCTATGCATACTTTTTTAACGTTTTTATTTTAAGCAGGAAATTAAGAGTAAAATTTCTATTGTGCTTTTTTATCCAAGGTGAATTTATAAGTATGTCTTTCTATGACTGAATAAATATTAACTATCCTGTCTGTGAAAAAAAAAAAAAAAAGGCGGTTACTAAGTATAATTAAAGGAATTTTTCCATGAAACTTTTGAAGACCCCTCATATATTCCATGATAAGAAAGTTGAGTTTCCTTTTAAATACTCAAAGGAAGTCTTTAAATGTAGCAGTGCTTTGTTCTGAGTTTTTTTGTTTGTTTGATCAATATCACTTTGACCACTAAATGGAAAACAGATCAGGGTTTGGGTCTGGGGGTTGAGGGGTTCAGAATAACACCAAGGACCTCTTGTGAAGGTCCTAACAATCATCTAACTACAAATCAATGATGCCTTGGATCAGGGGCGTGAAATATGCAAAGATAAACACACACGCATATGTAAACAGAGGAGTCGTACACATGTACATCTATATGTATACACTTACGGAATTGGAGGTAGAATTGACAGAACTTTGAATGAATAAATAAATTAAGAAGAGAGAAGCATAAAAAATAAACCTGAGTTTGGGGACTCAGAGATTGAATGGATGGATATCATCCCTGATGAAGGTGGAGATTTAGGGGAAGGTAAATGATTCTCATTAGAACATACTAAGACTATGCTAATAGGCATGTGTATTAGTCTAGGTACTTTAGAGAACAAATCCACAGCAACTCATGTGTAAGAAAGTTTTATGTAAAGAAAGTGTACATCACGAAAACATCCCAACCCAATGCTGCCCAAGCCCACAAGTCCAACATTAACCCATTAA
>NW_022103898.1:54309119-54310163 GCF_000313985.2 Echinops telfairi
TAGACAATACAGGCACTTATAAAAATACCGTATATACTTGAGTATAAGCAGGCCCAAATATCAGTGGAGGCACCTAATTTTATTACCAAAAACTGCATTTAAAAGGTGCTGAAAAACTCAGTAGTACTATAAGTATATACAGTAAACATTTAAAAACAATTGACAGGCTTTACATCCTAAAATGTTTTGAGCTCTGAATATTTCATACCTCTTTAAGATAAAAACATAGTTTCTGTTGATTTTTTTCTTTCTTCACTAAACTGCCACTACATTCAAGCCTAGATCTGATAAATTATATACATCCCATGAGTAACTATAAGAATCCATATGAATCATGCCAAGGAGATTACAAAAGAAATTACATCATTCTGTTTTCTTTTTCTTTTCTTTCCTCATGAGATATTCCTCTAATTGACCACATGGAGAGATAAGGATGACCTGATTAAAGTGTATTACCCAATCCACCAAGATGGATTAAACTGCTGTGGCTAAGAAGCAGCTGACCTCTCCTTCCCTCCTGCAGCTCACTGACCTCTGGTAGGAAAGGGGGCCCCTGCCTCTGTAATGGAGACTAGTTTTCAAAACCTGTATGTGAACAATGGCCCCATTCCTTTTAGTAAACAACTACTGTTCAGTCAAACCTCTCTCACAGCAACCCAATACTATGTGAAATATAGTACTCTAGTAAAACTAACACGTCCTCTTAGTTGGTAAGGAAGTTCTTCCAAAGATGTCAGTGCACTGTTTAGTAAATCTGAAAGAGTAAATGATGCATTGCATTGGGTAAATCTACTGCATATGATATCTTTAAAGGATGTCACTTTGGGGACTAAGTTGCACCTAACCCAAACCATGATATTTTCAGTCACCTCATTGGCATTCTATGATGCTCACCTTCCCAACACAACCGCTGAAGACAAAGCAGGTAAATAAGCAAATGTGGTGAAGAAAGCTAATGGTGCCCGGCTATCAAAAGATATAGCATCTGGGGTCTTAAAAGCTTGAAGGTAAACAAGCAGCCATCTAGCTCAGAAGCAACAAAGC
>NW_022103898.1:54311941-54320015 GCF_000313985.2 Echinops telfairi
TGGACCTACCCTGATGCAGCCCTGGGTGCTGGGGCAGCTGTCTGGAGACCCGTGCCAGTGCTGAGATGCTGACACGTTCACTGATTGAGCTTTCCTCCTGCATTCAGCGTCATTGCATGTGTTTTGTGAGTTTGAAGAGGGCTTTGTAGATCGATGTTGGACATATGGGCTTCGATGGGACTGGGTTGGGATGCTTAATGTACACTTACCCTTTATATAAAAACTCTCTTATAAAATTTGAGTGTTTTTGAAATTTCTTTCTCTAGGCTACCCAGACTAACACAGTATTCAAAGACCAAGAGGTAGTTGTCAAGTAGTACAAAAGGAATACTGCATGGTTTAAAAGCAGGATTTTATCATCTATTCACATATTCAGTATGTATGCTAAACGAAAAATCTTAGAAACTAGACTATGAAGAAGAAAGGATTAGAAGAAGGTTTGTCAACAAGCTGTGATAGGCAGGGGACACGACCTTGCTGGAGAAGAGGACTTACTGAAGATCAGAGATTCCAGCCATCTGTGTGGCTTGCAACTCAATGTAAAGAAAATAAAAATCCTCACTCCAATAAACAGCATGAGAAAAGATTGAAACTATCAAGGACTTTATTTTACTTGGGTCCACTAATGGAAAGTGTAAACAAGCAAAAAATAAATCTAATCCCATGTTAAAGAGTAAAGTTGTCCCTTTGCAGACAAAGGTGTGCCGGACTCAAGTCATGGCATGTTTGACTGCTCCATACATGTGAAAGCTGGACAACAAAGAGAAGACGACCAGAGGGGAAATGCTGTATTTGGAGTATGGTGTCGGTGAAGAATATGGAAGAGACCATGGCTTATTTCCAGGAGAAAGAGCAAAATCTGTAGCCAGAATGCTCCTCAGAAGTACAGATGGCAAGACGTATGTCTCATGTATTGGGGATAAGTTATCAGGAGAGACCAGGTCCTGGGAAAGGCCCCCGTGCTCGGTAAGGTAGAAGAGCAAAGAGAAAGAGGACGACCTGCCCTGAGAGGGACTGACATGGTGGCTGCAACAATGGGCTCAAAGGAAACCATGATGGGAAGGGTGGTGCAGAACCCATCCACACATCATTGTATTGTACAGACAGCTAATATCTATTTGTAGTGACTCAAACACACCCAAAAGCAACATCCGGGGGTGGAGAAACATGGTACTAGACCCAACAAGATGATGTTGCCAACTTTTCAATGTGACAGAATTTAGCAAGAATAGAAACTGAAGCAATAGGCAGGGCCTAGGAGATTAGATTTGTTTTCTTAGCCAGTGGAGAGTCACAGCAAGGATTAAACAGAAAAACTGGGTATAATCTGTATTTTCCAAGTTCTTCAGAACTGTGTGAAGGGTAGCGTACAGAGGAGGAAATAACCCAGGTGGTAGGAAATATCACTCGGATACAAAACTAGGTGTGGGGTGGCAACAGACTGAGGTCAGGTTGAGAAAACAAGGCCCAGGCTGTGTTTTCTTGATCTGAGATTTACATTAAATTTCTACATAAGCATTTATGGGAACGATCTTATCATTTGAAGATATCTAGTCTCAAGTTAAAATATAACCCAAAAAATCCTCCACTGATCTTCTGCTTCTCTCTCCACTCGCTGGCTGGCACCGGTCTACAGCCCATCCAACAGCTTGAGGGCCCCCCCTCCCCTTCACACACACACGTTGCTCTTTTCTTCCTCTGTGACTCTCACGTTTGATCGGAACACCTATTCTCTTTGGGTGCTCTCTTTCCTAAAGAGTTAGCCATAACCTCTTCTATAAACCATCATCTATTATTATCTTTTCTCTACCACCTAGCTCATCCTATAGCCTACATCCTCTAAGATCTCCTCGCCCCAAAATAGTCCTCTTAGTGAACTTCCTGCTTAATACAATTATTCAATGTTCAACATCTACTTTTAATAAACTCTTCATTTTTATAGTTTTTAGTTCTCATCTCCCAAATACATTCCGAATGCCAAAGGGAAGATCCATTGTCTTCTTGGGTTTTGTTAGTAGAGGAGGGAAGGCATGTGATTCATTACATCTGGATGTACAGTATTTCCTTATTAAAAGCTGCTTATTGATCTCATCTCTCTCTCTCTCTCTCTCTCTCTCTACACACACACACACACACACACACACACATTTCACTCTCAATTATATTGTAAAGTTAGTGTCTTTGTAGTCCCGTCACAAGAGCAGATCTGAGATTATGTTATAATAAAATTCTTAACCATTCTTCCATTGCCAAAAGTTTACTCCAGGTCTGAGTTCTGAGTGGAGGTATGTCACCGAATGGAGCCTAGAGGAAGACTTCAGGGGAAGTGATTCCACAGCCTTTGCAAAGTAACCACGGATGCTGCATGTCATATTTTCTTGGCTTAGAAATTCACAGTCTAAGCTCTCAGCACCAGTAGATGGCATGGGATTAGATGAGAGAGGAATAAACTTTAAGACAGGAGCTGAAGAAAACTGAAACGAAGTTCTTGGTAAGAGTTCATTCAGATGAAGGTAAGAGTGTGGTTCACATTTTCCAAATGACAGCAACCAGTTTCAACTGGTTCTGTAGCACTCGGTTACTATCAAGATACTGAGAAAGAGTTTGTGGTTTATCGTAACAGCATCTGAGCTACCTAAGGCCAAACAATAAAATAAATGATGCCGGAGAGCTGGAGCTCCATCTCAGCACTAATTAAAACCTGTCGTCAGCAGAGGCACGGGGAAAAAGAAAGTCTATGAAGGAAATCTTAAGAGGTTCACCAACTATGTGAACCAACTATATTTATTTATATACTTGTAGAATTCTTAGTGCAAAGGCGCAATAAATGACATATATCATCAGATAACGAAAATATATTTTATGAGAGTCCTTAAACAGTATGCAATATCCTTTGTTGACATGTTCTCGGTGACAGTAACCTTTCTTTCTCATTCAGCTGGTTGCAGCGTTGAACACCTAAATCTTAGGTTTAACCAGAATATGATTTGTCAAAAGAAACCTCTCCTGAAAAATTCTTTCCTGCCACAATGATCCTGTAGCTAGTATGTCTCCACAAATGCTCTTCAAATGTTGAGTGTCCTAGCAGTCAACTGATGACTGAATAGAGCCTATCCCCTTTTTGAGTCCTAGTGGTGTTTGGGGGTTAAGTGTTCGGCTGCTACCATGGGTGGATGGTTCGAACCTGTCAGCTGTTCCATGGGAAAAGATGAGAGCGTCTGCTTCTATACAAATTTATAGGATAGGTGTCCAAACTTATTGTGCCCTTTTTAGAAAAAGAAAAGAGAATAAAAACCCTTTCTCAGTGCCTATGATAGTTAGGTTTTATGTCAACTTGGTCTGACCAGGTGTCTCCATGGTTTGACAGTAAGCCCTCCCACATAAGGTGCAGGTCTCAGCCTAATGCTGTCTCATTAGGGGTGTGGCCTCTTTTGATATCCATAAAAGAGGTGTTGGAGAGAACTGGCTCCTTTTCCTTCCTTCTTTCCTGCTGGCGTGGATCCTGCAGCTGGTCAGTGATATTGCCTGCTGATGATAGGAGCTGCCCGTGGCCTGGAATAACATCTGATGTCCTCATCCATCTTGCCTCCACCAGCCTCTGACCTCACCGCTTCCTGGCTTCCAGCCTCAGACAGCCACTCGACAGGAAAAGACTCCAATGTAGTGTCTGACCACCAAACTGGACCTAGCCACGTCCAAGTGACTCTGTGAGACATTCTCCTTGGAATAACACCACTGATTTTGTTTCTCTAGAAAACCCAGCCTAAAATATTCAGCCTAATACAATGACCCTCTTGGCAGTTAAAAGCTTTTGTACTATAGCCCATAATCCAGGATGATGATACAGCCGTTGAGTTGCCTCAGTGAGCCCATGTGCGTTTCTGAGACTATAACTGTTTTCGGGAGTAGAAAGTCCAGTCTGTCTCCTGAGAAGCTGCTGCTGGTGGTTTCCTACTGACAACCATGTGGATCGCAGCCCAGGCATGACCACTCCACCCCCAGAGCTCCCATTGTGACGGTCACAATGTCCGGAGCCCTTGATGCCCTGCAGATGAAGGAGGAGGATGCCCTCAATTTCCTTGCAGCAGGAACCCATTTAGGTGAACCCAACCTTGACTTCCAGATGAAAGAGGACACCTACAAAAGGAAACGTGACGGCATGTCCACCATAAACATGAGGAGGACCTGGGAGAAGCTTCTGTTGAGGACTCGGGTCGTTGCTGCCCTTGAAAGCCCAGTAGATGTCATGGTCAGAGCCTCCTGTGTGGACGTTTGTTGCTGCTGTTGGAGCTAGTTCAAGGGCTGGGCGTTTCCCTCCAGGAACCTTCACACACCAGATCCTGGCAGCCTTCTGGGTCCACAACATCTGGCGGTTACTGATCCCAGGGCTGGCCACCAGCCTCTCACAGAGGCCTCGAACGCTGACTTGGGGTCACACAATGCTGCCTGTGCTATGTGGACATAGGCATCCCATGTAGCAACCAGGAAACTCACTCAGTGGGTCTGAAATGGTGGATGTTGGCCCCGGAATCTCTGCACATGCGAGGCACCAATTCCTAGGACACCCTGGGGAGGTCATCGCTGACCTCTCCTTCTACAGAGACCGAGAAGAATTTGAAAAGGACGTGCAGGCTGCTACTGACAAGGATGTGACCCAGGCAGAATTTCAGGGAGAAGGGACTGCTCCCACTCCCAAGGCCCCAGACCAGTATTAGGATGTGCAGGCTCCCAGCGTCTCTGCAGCAGTTCCCCACCGAAGACTGGAGCCATTAAAGACTGGCCCGGCACCCTTGCTCAGGCCGCGGACTGGTAAAAACAACCACCGAGCGGTCTCAGCTGCTCCTACACCGTCTTTTAGGACCCGAAATAAGGTTGACAGAAGAGAAACACCCGTTTCTAAACCCAAACAGAAAAGGAATGAAACTACAGAAGCGACTGCTCTCTCTGCCAGTCTTCGCGGAGCTCAGTGCTTTCCTCCGGCAGACACGCGCCTCGGTGGCACGGGAAAAGATTGCTGCTTGCGTTGTCTTCTTCATTCCCTCGATCCTTATTAATTCACGAAGGCAGGAATGGCAGAAAAGCCGCAGAGTTCTTGAAAAACAAACACACCTTTACTAAGACAGCTTCTCAAGTCAGTGCAAGCATGGGGAAAGCTTGAGAATCGGTGAGAGAAAGAGCCTTCGATAAACCCGAGACACTGGGGGAAACGTGCTAACAGCTGCCAGGTTGGTTGAGAGGCAGAAGCGAAGAGGTTCCATTGAACTTCAAGCCTCTGTAGAGCCTGGAAAGCGTTTGTTCGGCTCATTTCTCCACAAAGGACTTGCTGTGCAGCAGCAGGCCGCAGCACGTCCACACCATGCGCTGCACCGCCACGCCAGCCCGGGGGAAGGCCCTGATTCCCGCGGACTGTTCCGGAGCGCCGCCGTCACACGGGGTGACAGCTGAGCACGGGGCGGGAGGAGGGAGCACGGCCTTCAATTCTCTTACATCTCTTCTGAACACGCCCTGGAAGGTTTGAGCTGTTAGTAATGAGCTGGATTCAAAACCAGAAAGCAGCAGTAGGGCAGCCACGCCCACGTGGAGGAGCGATGGCTGCCCCCCGAGGGGAGCGACAGCTGGTTCCACGTCACGCGTGATGTTTACATTGCTCCTCAATGGACACGCGATTTAAGGAAATCCTCATAACAAGCTAATGTGTAATATGAAAGGATTAGCTTGGTCCCTGATAGTGGTTTTAATGGTCTGTGGTCATATTTCCTAATTCCCTGCTATCTATCCACTTAAATATATGTCTTATATCCTTATAGGGGAGGGGGGGTTTTCTGTAATCCTCAACCCTCATGGTGCTGTATATTCTTATTTATCATGAAATATAAAATATAGATTATTGTTCATCGTAGCTGGGAGTATTGATCGCTAGAGCAACAGCTTGAACTAGTGCATCATCCAAGGTCAAAATGCACTTATGACATTGAGTAAGCTATATAGCAATGCTCTATTATATTTCAGAGAGACAACAAAATCAACAGTGATCGCTTAATACAAGATTGGAAATCTTAAGCCTATTTACTACTAGTGAATAATTTTCCTCTTCATTTTCTAGAATGTTAGCTTGTCAGCCTGACTATAGGTGAGTTAAGTGGATATTAGATAAAATAATAGGTGAGTTAGTGGGTTTTAGGTAAAATCGTATAATAGTAGCAGCAATAATAGTAATACTAATGGAATGTTTGCTACTGATCAAGCATTATACTGAGCACTTTAGAAATGACATCTCATTATCCCCATTTACTAATGACAAAGTGGAGATTCCGAAAAGTTAGTTACTTGCTGAAGCAATACTGTTAGTAACTAATAGACAGATATTAAAATCAAGTTCCATCTTACTTCAAACCCCAATGCTCTTAACCACTATGCCATACTGCTTTCATTCACAGTCCTGGTAAACCATGCCTGTATCAATGGAGATAGGCCACTTTCTAGGGTCCCAGAGTCCACTTCTCAGCCTCTTCCAATCACAGTGTGGATAGTGGAAAGAAGAAGAAAAGCAGGTGAATGAAAAACAACCTGCCATTCATAGTGAGGTTCTTCATTATGAGTGGCTATCTTAGGCTTGAAGCCATTGTTCAATCTAGGAGAAACAACTTCATGCCTTTACTCCAACTACTCTCAGAAGAACTTAATCATCTGCCAAATATTCTACTACTGCTCCTATCATTTAAAAATATTAAAGATAGCTGGTACAACATTTAAGCTCTTGGCTGCTAACCAAAACTGGCAGTTCAAACCCACCCAACAGCTCTGGGATGGGGACAAGATTGTACAATAAGTTTGCAAAAAGATTACAAACTAAGAAACTCTACAGGGTAGTTCGACTGTGTCACTTGGGGTTACTATGAATGAAAATCATTTCAATGACACCAAACATCAATAACAAATACTACTATCATTATACTACCGTTCTGGTAGTATTGTCATTGCCTACTATTATATTAGCATTGACTGAGACCATGACAGTCCTTAACAGGGGTCTGTGATGTAGTCGTAAAGTGCTTTGTCACTAACTGAAAAGTTGGCTCCTTACACTCACCAATTGCTACCCAAGAAAAAAGACCGGTGATCAGTTTCTGTAAAGATTACAATCTAATAAAAAGCCTGATGGAGCAGTTCCACTGCCCTACAAGGTTGCTATGGGTCAGAATTAGTTCAACACCACAGAACAGCAATGTAACTTTATTGTAGGTATATAAAAACTAAACCGAACTCACTGCCATCAAGTGGATTCCGACTCACATGACCCTATTGGACAGAAGTGGGCCTTCGGGTTCCCAAGGTTGTAAAAGTTTCCAGGAGCAGAAAACCTCATCTTCCCCTTGCAGAGCAGCTGGTGGATTTGAGCGGCTGACCTTGTGGTTAGCAGTGCAATGTGTACCCAGGGCTCCTCTTTTGTAAGAATATGGGTAAAACAAAAATTTTCATTAAAATATTTAAAACAGTTACATAACTTGAACTTGTTTTAAAGTTCAAGAATAATTAGAAATTGGAATTCTTGGTAATGTATTAGTGTAAAGGGGAGAATTTTTTAAAGTGAATATACCAAGATTTATTTGCACGGAGAGACTTATGGAACTGATTTCTAAGATTTGTTTCTCTTATCTATTCTTAATGTCAACTCTTACAGGCGCGTGACTTTCTCCTTGGCCCACTTGCCTTCTGCTTTGTGTCCCCCTCTGCCCACCGATCCCTTATGTCACAGTACATGCTAGGACAAAAATTATGCTTGCTTTGATAAATAGATAATCTCAGTAAGATTTTAAGGAGCATATAAATCTGACATTTCTCTGTGTTACATTCTAAAAATTTAGGTTTTCTCTAAATACATTACATATTTTATTGTGTATAATTTAGGAAATAGAAAGGAATAAAAATATGCTCATTTTTAAAATCCTGGTGATAGCCAGTACTTCTATTTTCTTCACTTTCTTTAAATATTTCTTCTGTGTACAAATTAATTCTTTCATTTCACAAAGTTCATTTAGTACATACTATGAGTTGGTATTGATTCAATGGCAGT
>NW_022103898.1:54320209-54321945 GCF_000313985.2 Echinops telfairi
CGGGGGGGGTGGGGTGGGGGTGTTGTTGTTGTTTTTTTTGCATGTACCAGATAATATTCTCCAAGTAGGGTTATAACAGTAAAGAAAACAGATACAAGTTTACATTCAAAATGGATCAGATAGAATGTTCACTCAAAAATGGACAAATTATATGATATGTTGTTATTGTTGTTGCTATGTGTGATTAAGTTGGTTCTGAATCATACTGACCCTATGTACAATAGAAAAACACCATCAAGTCCTGGTGCCACATTCACCATTATTCTCATGTTTGAACCCATTGTTGCAGCCATTGTGTCAATCCATCTTGTTAAGGGCCTTCCCATTGTTTGCTGCCTCTCCATTATACTAAACATGAAGTCCTTCTGCAGGGACTGTTCTCTCCTGATAACATGGCCAAAGTCTCCAAGGTGAAACAAAGTCTTGCCATTCCTGTTTCTAAGGAGCATTCTGGTTGTACTTTATCCAGTTCAGATGTGTGTGTTCTTTGTCTTTCGTCAGTCCATGGTACATGCTTTTAATAGTCAATATTCCTCACAAGTATCAGAGTTCAAATGCATGGATTTTTTTGGTCCGTCTTCCTTAGTCAATGTCCAATGCATATGAGTCAACTGAAAATGTCAAGGCTTGCTTTAGGTACACCTTAGTCCTCTAAGTAACATCTTTGTCTTCAACACATTTTAAAGAGCTCCTGTGGCTGGCTGGTGGTGCAGTTCTTATCAATTGGGCTGTGATCCACATGGTGGCCAGTTTGAGACCACCAACAGCTCCGAGGGAGGAAAAACTGGGCTTTTTAAACAATTACAGTCTCTGAAAGCCACAAGGGGTCACTATGAGTCAGCAATGACTCCATGGTAGTAAGTTTGATCTTCCGCATATCTTCACACCAAGCCCTAAGGATGACGCCCCTGCACTGAGCAAAGGCACAGAGAGGACTGTAGGGCCGACGACAGCTCTTGAGACATGATGGCCCCTTCCTGGAGCATACATGGACAATACTGGGGACACACTGTGGGGAGTGTGTCCAGTCTGAAACCCCCACAGCGGGGCGAACCAAGAAAGGAACATAACAGATCAGCAGTGGGAGCAAAGCCAAACCACAAAGCCTCTGAGGAGCCCCAAAATAGACTTCAGGCTAGGAGGGGCAGTTTCTGCCCTCTCCCCCTCCCCCCGGACCAGTGGGGAGATAGTTATAAAGGTCAGTGGGTAGACCTGGAATTATCTATGCTAGGGAATTAAAATCAGCAATGAGGACGTAGAAATCCTGGGGGTGTTGGAGCCACAGAGGAATTACTAAGAGGCAGAAGAACAGCGAGCATGATGGTGGGAAAGGAGGAAGGTAAAAGGAAACAGAGGAAAGATCTAGGAAGCAAAGCTATGGATAGAGGTATAAACATAGGTGTGCACTTATGTAAATATATTAATTCATAAAAATAGGAGTAATGGCCTATGTACATATATTTATATGGCAATACAATGAGGAAATGGATGGACTTTGGACCTCTACTCAAGCCCTGCCTCAACACAAGAACACTTTGATCTAACAACCTGACATTCTGTGATGCTGACCCTCCTGGCACGATTGCTGAAGACAAAATGTGTACCCAAGCAAATGTGGTGAAGAAAGTTGATGGTGCTTGGCTATCAAAAGATATAGCATCTGGGGTCTTAAAGGCTTGGAGTTAAACAAGCGGCCATCTAGCTGAGAAGCAACAAAATCCACATGGAAGAAGCAC
>NW_022103898.1:54322045-54328183 GCF_000313985.2 Echinops telfairi
GGCCATCTAGCTGAGAAGCAACAAAATCCACATGGAAGAAGCACGCCAGCCTGTGTGATCATGAGGTGTCCACAGGATTGGGTAGCAGACATAAGAGGACCACGAACAAACAAACATATTGTTGAGAATGAGGTGGTCAGAGCAGAGACCCCAAACCCATCTGTAGACAATGCGACATCCCCTCACAGAAGGGTCACATGGAAGCAATGAGTCAACCATGGTGAAGTATAGCACCAATGAAACACACAATATTCTTCTGATTCCTTGAGGCTTCCTAAATCCCCACTCGCATAACCCCAACTCTGCCTTTCACTGAAGACTAGGTCAGAGCATGTACACATGTACAGATAAGAGCTCAGGACACACAGAATCCAGGTGAGATAAACCTCTCAGGAACAAAAATGGGAATAGAGATACCAGTAGGGTAGGGGAAAGGTGGGGAGAGGAGAGGGGAAGAAACCATGGGGGAAGGGAGCGGTTGATGTAAGATAAGAAAATAATATTTTATAATTTATCAAGGGGCCATGAGGGTGGGAAGTGGGGAGGGAGAGTAAAAAGAGGAGCTAATACTAAGGGCTCCTTAGTATTCTCTAAACACATGTAAATGTTTAGAGAATAATGATGGCAAGATATGCACAAATATGCTTGATACAATTGATGTATGGATTGTTTTAAGAGCCCCCGATAAAATGATTTTTTTTTAAAAGAAGAAATATTGTGCAGCAGATTTACCTAATTCAATGTATCATTTGTTTGCTTGGCTGCTATTTCCATGAAGTTTGATTGTAGATCCTAACAAAATGACATCCTTGACAACTATAACCTTCTCTCCAGTTGTGAGCAGTTTGGTTTACCTTGAGCTGTAATCCATATTGAAGGCTGCAATCTTTACTCTTCACCAGCAAGTTATTCAATACCTCCTCACTTTCAGCAGGAAAGGTTGTGTCATCTGCATATTGCAGGGTGTTAATAAACCATCCTTCAATTTTGATGCTACATTCTCCTTCATATAATCCATCTTCTCTGATTATTTGCTCAGCCTAAAGTTTGAATGGTTTTGTGGTGCGAGGATACAACTCTGATGCACACCTTTCCTGATTTTAAACCACACAGGATTCTTTTGTTCTGCTTGAACAACTGCCTGTACAGGTTCCTCATGCGCACAATGAAGTGTTCTGGAATTACTGTACTTCTCACGGCTATCCATAGTTTGTTACGGTCCACACAATTAAATTTCTTTGCAAAATTAATGAAACCCAGTAAACAGATTTCTGATATTCTCTGCTTTCAGTCAAGGTCCATCTGATGTCAGCAATGACATCACTTGTCCCATGTCCTCTGGGGAATCCTGCCTGAGCCTCTGGCAGTTCCCTGTCCATGTTCGGCTGCAACCATTGTTTGGTGATCTTGAGCAAAATTTCACTTGCATGTGATATAAATGATGTGGTTCTATAATCGAAACATTTTGTTGGGTCGCCTTTCATTGGAATGGGTACAAATATCAATCTCTTCCAGTCAGTAGCTGCCTTTCAAATGTCCTGGCATAGACTAGGAAGTGCCAGGAAGACGAGGGAGTGATATTCAATTGATATTCCATCAATTCCTAGAGCCTTGTTTTAGGCTAATGCTTCCAGTGCAGCTGGGATTTCTTCCTTCAGTACCATAAATTCTTACTCATGCTATTTATAAATGGTGAAACGTCCACTAGTTCTTTTTGGTACAGTGACTCTGTGTGTTTTCCATATTCTTTTGAGGCTTCCTATATCTCAATATTTTGTCAATCAATTGTTTCAGTGTTGCAAGTCAAGGCTTGAATTTTTTCTTGAGTTCTTTCAGTTTCAGATATGCTGAGCGTGTTCTTCCTTTTTAGTTTTCTATGTCTTTTAGTCTTCTAGCTCCATGTCTACATTTCATTATAATATTTAATTTTATCTTCTTTAGCTTCCATTTGTAATTTTCTGTTCACCTCTTTGACTTCATCATGTCTTCCATTTGCTTCAGTTACTCAACAATCAGAAGCAAGTTTCAGAGTCTCTTCTGACACCCACTTCCGTCTCTTCTTTCTTTCCTATCTTTTCAATGATCTTTTGCTTCCTTCGTTGATGATGTTCTTGGTGCCATCCCACAGTTCATTAGGTCTGTCATTAGGGTTTAATGCAGCAAATATGTTCTTGAGGTGTTCTCAAAATTCTGGTGCAATACACTCAAGGTCATATTTTGGCTCTTGAAGACTTGTTTTCATTTTCTTCAGTTTCAACCTGAACTTACAGGTGAGCAATTGGTGACCTGTTCTACAGTTAGCCCCTGGCCTGGTTTTAGCTGCAGACATTGAGCTTCTCGTTCGTCTCTTCCTACAGATGTTCTCATTTTGATTTTTGTGTATTCCACCTGAAGAAGTCCATGTGTAGAGTCATCATTTGTGTTGTTGAAAAAAAGTATTTGCAGTGAAGAAGTCTTCGCTCTTGCAAAATTCTATCATGTGATCCCCGTTTCATTTCTATCACCAAGATCATATTTCCAACTATTCTTCTTCCTCATTGTTTCCAACTTTTCCCTTCCTATAGTCAATAATTATCAACACATCTTAATTGCATGTTTGATCAATTTCAGAAAGAAAATGTTGGTAGAGTTCTTCATTTTCTACATCATTAGCTTTAGTGATTGGTGAATAAATTTGAATAGTGGTTGGATTGGATAATTGATGACAATTGATTGGATTTCTTTGTAAGCAGATAGACATTATCCTTTCATAGATAGCATTGTTCTTCAAGAAAAATCTTGAAATTCCTTTTTGACTATGAATGCATTGCCATTTCTCTTTATTGGTGTCATTTCTCCTCATAGTAAACCATATGATTTTCTGATTCAAAATGGCCCTTACCAGTCTATTTAATCTCACTAATGTCTCGGATATCAATCTTTATGTGTTCCATTTCACTTCTACCACTTCAAAATTTCCTAGATTCATACTTTGTACATTCCAAGTTACAATCACTAGCATATTTTGCAACTTTTTCTCCTTACCTTGAGTCATGTCCCATCAGCGAATGAAGATCCTGCAGGCTCCATTCCCACAGGCTTACCCAACTCACATTACCATGGTGATTCCACTCTGAGAAGTCAGTTCTTCCGCAGTCACATTTTGAGCACCCTCCAGTCCAAGGGGCCCCTCCTCCAGCACTGCCTCAATAATGTTCTGCTTCCATTCAGTGGGTCTTCAGCATCTGACAATGTTTCCAAGCTGTGCATAAAGTTTTCAGCGGCTTCTTCCTCCAAAGTGGGGAAACAAGTCCTTCACTGTTCTTAGAAATCAGCTGGAAGCTCTGCTGAAATCTGTTCACTTTGAGTGACCTTGCTGGTATTTGAAATACTAGTGACATAGCTTCCAGCATCACAGCAACACACAAGCTACCAGTAGAACAGTATGACGAAAGTTACTGCCTCTGAAACCCACAGTGGCAGTTCTACCCTGTCTGATGGGGTTGCTGTGAGTTGGAATTGACTAGATGGCAGTGAGTTTGAAGAGTGAATTTTGAGCCTGTGTACTTTCCACCAAATAACTTCCCTTACAAATGGGGTGTATTTCCTCTTTTCCTGATGAGTTTAGGTAAGAGAAAATGCTGATAGGATTATATGAATCAGTTATGAGTTGGTGTTGTGATTATAAAACTTGGAACTCAAATACAGGGATTGATCATCCCTGGTCATCCAGTTTGGTATAAAATAAACCATTTCATAAGCTGGAAATGGAGATCTCAATGTCATAAAAAAAGAAGAGCCAGGAGCAGAGTGTATCCTTTGAATCATGAGATCCTTGTTCATTGAGCCTCCTTAATCCAGGGACAGAAAGCTGTGGTATGGTATCAGAGAAGTAGCAGAGTGCAACCGAGCAGCGGCAGCAGCAAAACCAAGTGCCAGGGCACAAGGCAGAAGGATGGGCTTCCACATCCACGGAGTAAGTAAAGCTGAGTCCTTTCATGCAGGAAACTGGTTTTCTAAGTGAGGCACCTCCATGCACGTAGGGAGCTAAATTTGTTAATCCATGGAGCAAGAGCTGAGTACCTTGGGCTGAGGTTTATGGTTGAGTGGTGCCACCCTTTGAGCATTTATTGACAGCTCGCCTGAGCTATGAAGTACTACCTGCTTAGGGTACAGTTCCAGAGGCCAAAGACCAGAGAGAGACATGATTATAGGCATGGCTGGGAAGAAACTCTCCTGACTAGAAAAACTGCGTGCTTGCATTTCCGATCCTGAGTTGTAACCTGTTCACTTCCCTAATAAACCCATAACTGTGAGTACTGGCTCTGAGTCTGTGGTACCAGAGCAATGAATTAACAAGCCCAGCACAGATGAAGAGAGTGCCACGGGAGGGAGAGTTGCTGTCAGAATTGGTAAAGGTGGAAGGTGGAGGCATAGCTGGCCCCTGCCTCGTAGCACTCAGGTGTAGGCTGATGTTGATGAATTTAATTATCCTCCTCCTCTCTCCTAAGTCAGATCCTGTGCCTGTGCCATATTACACCACTGCAAATATGCGGTCTTTTTATTTTATTTTTTCTGAAGGAAGAATATGTTCCTTGACTAGGGTCAAGTTCTGATTCCAGAAAGTCTATTGTTTTTCAAAGATTTTGCCTGAGGTTTTCAGGGATAAGGGTAAAGTTTCTTACTTTTACTTTATCTACCTGCACCACTTTTGAAAAGGCAGGTACACTAGAGAACATTGAAAAACACACCACTGTTGGTACCTGACTAGCTTTTTAGTCTACTTCCTGACTGAAAAATATTAAGAGGTCTCATATAGTCTCAAGCCCTTTCAGTCCAGGGGAAGGTACTTTGCCAGTACAATTTTCTTAAACATGTTGTGAATTTTCTTGTATTTGGTTCTAACCAAGACCATTTGCCAAAACTCACATGTACAATTCTTTTTGAGACATACTTCTCTTACTAGACTCAGCGATAAGTACTGTAGGCACACCAGCTTCTGAGAAGAAGACTTAATGCAGTGTAACAGCAATCGATCATTTCTCACTCACAGGCTTAAAGTTGGTTGGGGCAGTTGTGTTTCATTGTATTGCAACCGCAGTGACTCTGCTTCACAGGACGGGGATGGTGGCATTGTTGTGCTCTATGAGTCTTTGATTCTGCTCATGACACCAATAGGTTGTTGAAGTCATGTTTTTCTTGTAGCATAAGAAAAAGTACAAGTGAGCAGATTTCCCCCTGAAAACATTTTTCAAGCCTTTCTTTATTTAGTATCTGCTAACCTGGTGGCTTATTGTTTACGCATTATGCAATCCAAAGGTCTGCAGTTTGAAATCACCAGTAGCTCCACAGAAGAAAGATGAGACTTCCTACTCCCCTAAGAGGTTTACAGTCTCAGAAATTCACATGAGCAGTTCTACCCTGTCTCATGAGGTCACTGTGAGTCAGTATTGACTCGATGACAGTGAGAGAGAGAGAGAGAGAACTTCCCTCTGATCAAATATGTGTATAGTATCATGGCCATGCCTTAAATATACTCTTTCTTTAAAGATGGGGAAGTAAGAATATAGTTTTTAACAATAAACTCACCTTTCACCTGTGCTGTCCAAATTTTTACTGGAAGTGAATGAAAGCATGGAAGCAACACAAGATACAAAATCTCTTTGACCCAGAAGTCACACATTGCAGTGATGTTGAATCCATTGATTCCACTTCACCAAAGCCAATGTCACCCACGTAGTTGTAAAGGGGCTGGGAAATGTAGCCCCTGGATGGGCAGTTGCTTTCAAAAAGCATATCTATATTATAAAATGGGAGTTCAATTCCTTGGAACTTAGCTATCCATTTCTGACACAATGAGGGAATGTAGTTCACAACATAGTCTATGTGGAAGAAGACACACAACAATACATAGAGTATAATATTGCTTCTAGATCAATACATAAGCTGGATATAGAAGAACATGTAGAGCTATATGGGAAAAAGCATGTAATTGTATGTTGACAGTGAATATTGCTGCACATTAATGTTATAAGTAATTTTTCATACTTACATCTGAAGTATTGTTTTTTAATGAGAAAAGAATTAAGTAATTCTTAAGAGGGCAAGAAAATTACATTTGTGTACCATATGACAATTACTCCTTTTTCAAAGAATCTA
>NW_022103898.1:54328283-54333315 GCF_000313985.2 Echinops telfairi
TAAGTAATTCTTAAGAGGGCAAGAAAATTACATTTGTGTACCATATGACAATTACTCCTTTTTCAAAGAATCTATATTGAGACATTAGAATTCTTTTTTTTAAAACTTTCCTTCTAAAATGTATAAGTTTGGATGAAACATCCATCTTTAATTTTTGTCAAATTATCAAAAATGACAATGCTTTGATTTTTGTTGGTCTGCAACTGAGCTTTAACATTCTTTTGAGAATTCTCAGGAAACCATACATGCTCTGCACATATTGGTAGTACAAGGCATCCCTCCCAGCACACAGGCAGAAGAGAGATAATAGGCTTTTCCCCTGTAATTTTAGAACTATTTCAGGTGGCCTTTGTGCCAAGCTCTACATCAACAGATTTGTCCTCAAGAGACAGAACTACTCAAAGGTCATGGAAATTAATGTTCTAATCTTTCACCTGTAGGCCCCTACTCAGAATAGACTCATATTGACAAATAGTCCCTGTCATTTTATGTCGATAATTTTTACCTGAAGGAGAAGGATGTGTAACATTACCCAAACAATAAATGTAAGTGGCTTCACATGAGAAAAGCTTGTAACTTATAGCTCAAGAATTTCTTAGCAATAGTGAAACTAGAAGTTCCTATCAATAGAAGTCTAAAAAGGTCATGAGCTTTAGGTTTCAGTGTGGGTTTTATTTTCCTAGAACTAGTTTTTTATTTGTCTCTCACTCTTAGCAATAATTTCTTATGAAAAGAGACCATTTTTCAAAGTGTTAGAAAGTGAAGGTGGAATTTCTAAAAAAAAAAAATTAAACTCATAGGAGTTCGTTACTAGCAGAAGGTAAACATCAAATCAGGGAAATAATGAATATGAAAATTACGTAGAAACTACCACAATTATATTATCAGTATGGTTACATTTCAAATAATATAAAAGCAGGAAATCTAGGATCTCCTTCATGGCGTTCCCAGTCTCCCTCTGAATTATTAAATTCCTGAAAGTTAACAAAGTACAAAAGAGGACCTGTTCCTCCATATGTAGGAAATCACTTATGTCTACAACAGTATAGTGACTTCTAATGTGGCTTTCAGCAAAAAAGACTGACTAAATTAGAATACTGATTATATCATTTTCAAGATTGGGTAGCTTACTATCCTTGGTTCAATTGCTTATCTAATAAGATAAATAATAAGGACTGAAAAATTAATTCATGAAAAGATCTTAGAAAGGTACATGGTACACAGTCAGTGCACAATGGTGCTTCTAGCTCACTCAGGTGTTATTTTTGAAAATGTCTCCCGCAAGTCCCTCATACAAGGGCCACATGGAAGAGATGATAAATCCAGGGTTTGGTATAGCACTGATAAAACACATAACTATCCTCTAGTTCTTTAATATTTCCTCTCCTTACTATTATGATCTTTGTTTTACCTCATTAATCTTGTTAGATCTGCATATGTTCATTTGTATAACTAAGATCATTCCATGCATGAAAGCCAAGACAGAGAACACTTTCAGAAGCAGTAACAGGAGTAATGATTCCTTGAGGCTCCTGGAAGAGAGGGGGGATAAGTGGAGAAGGGGTAGCTGATAGCAAGGATGACTGTATAACCCCACTTGAGGGGAGTGAATAACAGAATTTTAGGTGAATGGATATATTATATGGGGTAACATATGGCAAAAAAACCCACAACAATAATAGTAATATATTATAAGAATAATAAGGATTCCTGGAGGCAGAGTGGGAGAGGGAGGGATAAAGGGAACTCCCTTATAGAGTTCAAGAAGATAATATCAACGATTGTTATCAAAGAGTTCAAGAAGAAAAAATGTCTGGAAACGTTTGTGGTAGCAATTGTACAATTATGCTTGATCTAGTCAAATTATGAAATGTTATAACATCTGTAAGAGCTCCCAATAAAGTGATTAAAATTTTTTTAAGTCTGAAAGTTTTTCTTGCTCACTTTAGATGATATAGCACTGCCTATTCCCATTCATTGAACAAGGAAGACCGAAGAAGAATCAACGTGTTTGAATTGTGGCGCTGGTGAAAAACACTGAAAGCGCTACAGACTGCTGAAAGGACAAACAAGTCTGTCTTGCAAGAAGTCCAGCCAGAGCGCTCCATAAAGACAAGGTGGTCAAGCTTCATCTCACATACATTGGACGTGTTGTCAGGAGAGCTCAACCCCTGCAGAAGGACATCATGCTTGTGAACGTAGCGGGGCAGTGAAAACGAGGAAGGCCCTCAGTGAGATGGAGTGACACAGTGGCCGCAGCGATGGGCTCAAGGAACAATTGTGAGGATGGTGCAGGCCGGGCAGTGCATCCTGTTGTGCACAGGGCAGCTATCGATTGGAACCAACTCCATGACAGCATTCCCATTTAGGCAACCCCAATTCTCCAGCAGAACCAGTCTATTTCTTCAGAGTTAAACCTTGACAAAAGTGCTCTTCACTCTGTTTCTCAAGATCGCAGCTCTGATTAATCAGCTCTTTGGTGACCACTGGCAGTAATCTCACAGGACAAAGGCCATCATTCAGTGCTTACTTAGGAAGAGAACAGATGGTTACACAATCACAGACCCACACCACTGTCCCTTTCCTGTCTTGTGGGTGATCTACGCAGAGGGCTCAGACTCCTTATTTCATATCTGTAAGGAATGTAGGCAAGTTATGCATAGGAAAAACATGCATATTAATTTGGGAATGTAGAATGAATAGTACAATTCATTCAACAAGTTTTATAGCTATTAAAAAATTGGCTCTTTTCTCCATAAGTATTATTTGAAAAGAAAGAGTGAAGCCCCATAATCGTACACTGAAGACATGCTTTTTTCTGCCCACAACCTCATCCATATAAATGGCTTTGCCTGAGCTCTTCCAGATCCAGAAAGGGCTGGTCAACCATTTCTAGGCATCAGCCATTTCAAGTTCCATCTCCATTGCCCTACAAAAAATTTCCAACATTCAAATAAAAATAAGCAATGCATGAAGAAGCAAGAGACAAACAGCGCATTGTCTAAAGACAAAGCAATCAACAGAACCAGATTCATATGTGACCTAGATATTTGAACTGTAAAAAATTTAAGATATAATTGACACATAAAAGGTTCTAGTGAAAAAATTGAATAACATGCATAAGTAACTGGGGAATTTTAGCAGAAAGTTAAAAACAAAACAAAATGTAAATTCTAGACATGAAAAATGTAACAGGACTGGGGTTTTAAAGGCTTAAAGGTAAATAAGTGGCCATCTAGTTCAGAAGCAACTGAGGCCACATGGAAGCACACCAGCCTGTGTGATCATGAGGTGTTGAACAGATCAGGTGTCAGGCATCAAAGACCAAAAAAATCAAATCATTATGAATGTGGGGGAGTGCGGAGTGGGGACTCAAGACCCATCTGTAGCCAACTGGACATTCCCTTATAGAAGGGTCGTGGGGAGTTGACAAGCCAGTCTGGGTGCAGTGTAGTATTGATGAAACATACAACTTTCCTTCCTAAATGCTTCTTCCCCCTGCCCACTATCATGATCCCAATTCTACCTTACAAATCCGGCTAGACCAGAGCATGTACACTGGTACAGATAGGAAGTGGAAACACAGGGAATCCAGGACAGATGATCCCTTCAGGACCAGTGGTGAGAGTGGTGATACCGGGAGGGTGGACGGAGGGTGGGGTCGAAAGGGGGAACTGATTACAAGGATCTACAGATAACCTCCTCTCTGGGGGATAGGCAACAGAAAAGTGAGTAAAGGGAAATGTCAGACAGTGTAAGATATGACTAAATAATAATAATTTATAAATTATCAAGGGTTCATGAGGGAAGAGGTAGCAGGGAAGGAGGGGGGGAAAGAGGAGCTGATACCAAAGCTCAAGCAGAAAGCAAATGTTTTGACAATGATAATGGCAACAAATGTGCTTGACACAGTGGATGGATGGATGGATTGTGATAAGAAGTGTAAAAGCCTGCAGTAAAATGATTTTGTTTTAAAAGAATAACATCCAAGGGGTATACACTCCTTTAAACAATCAACTGTGCCAAATAAAAAGGACAGCATTTGCTTATGGACAAAACTCTTAAAAGCAAGGAGGAACAGGAAAGAAGGAAGAATAATGATGGTAAAACGCAGGGAGGGCGGAAGTGGGAAGAGTGCTGGTACATCTTGGGGACTGCAATCTATGTATGAAATGCTGAATGGAAAACCAATTTACTCTGTAAAGTTGTAAATCATTAAAAAAGTTTTTTAAAAAAGAAAAATGTAACAGGAATAAAGAGTGGTTCTCGTGGACTCGGCAGTAGCTCAGGTCAATGAACAGTAGCTAAACAGAAACAAGAAGAAAAAGGCAAAGAATCCAATGTTTGTGATAGGCTATCAAATGCTCTCACCTTTAAGGAGAGTCAAAGAAACTTGCAGAAGTGATGATTGGAAATGTCCCCCAAAATAATGAAAGGTATCCAAGACGCAGGATAAATATTCAAAGATACACATTTGAACCCATTATACTCAAAATGCTAAAAATCTAAGAAAACTTGAAGTACATTGTACTTGATAGATGTCAAGGAACAAAAGACGGATGGACACATTAGCTGGCAAGGACTGTCAGGATGGTGCAGGACAGGCAGTGTTTCCATTTGCTGTGCGTCGGGTTGCTGGCCGTATAGTGGTTGTTCAGGTTGGCAGTTTGAAACTACCACCTGCTCCGACAGGGTTTGCTCCTCCTTCTGATAAAAAGTTACAGTCTCAGAAACTGAAAGGCAGGTCTACTCTGCCCTGTAAGGTCGCCATGTGTCAGAACGGACTTGATGGCTGTGAATTCGGTTTGTTTTGTTTGGTTTTGGATTTTTGAACGGTAGCTAGGAGTTGAAAATCACTGGATAATATTTAACAACAACCAGTTAGAAAAAACAAGGACTAACATTCTCAGTTCAGGATGCAGATTCATAACTAGAAATAACCAAGTTAATGGAAAGAACTACCAGGACTAGTGTTATTATAATCAGTGTCAGGATTGGATAAGAAAGTTGAAAAAAAATGCGAATAGCCGTG
>NW_022103898.1:54333644-54341909 GCF_000313985.2 Echinops telfairi
AATGTTCTAAATTGGTTGTGATGATAATTGCACAACTCTTCTTGATATGATTGAACTATTGAATTGTATGATATATGGATTATGTCCGAATAAAACTTTTTTTAATAAAGAAGTAATCGGATCTGTGATCTGTGATAGCTAAATACTAAATACTTAAGGAAAGAGTTATAACTAGTCTCTGTAGGTATCATCCAGATATATACATGAGTAAACAAAGATGGTTGGGACTATGGTATATTGTCTGTTAACACTTCCTGTAAAATCTGCACCTAGAACTCATTTTTTTAAAAATCTGTCATCAAATGAAAGTTCGAAATTATAGCAACCTGTTGTTTGAAACAATCGCCATGAATTCAAGACTCACTTGTCAACACTTCCATGTCTGTCCTGCATGTATTTTGAACATCTCTCTATTAATTCCAGGGTCTCTGAAAGATTAGAAATACCATACTATCATCTGATTCCCGTTTATCTAACGGTTTAGAGATGCTCTTTTTACTAAATGCATGGAACAGTCTATCATAAATTTTAAAGTTATAAAAAATAAACCCAGGCAGTGGGATCCATCTAAAAGCATGTATTTTTGATGGAAAAACAAATAAATCAGAGGGAAATCCCTTATGAATGATTGGTTACATGTTAAGCTGCTAAATATAAGGTTGGCAGTTTGAATCCCCCAGTTGCTGAATGGAGGAAAGATGAGGCTTTCTGCTCCCATAAAGATTGACAGCCTCAGAAACACAAGGAGCAGTTTTAGTCTGTCCTACAGGGTTGCTGTGAGTCAAAAGTGACGTGAATACAGTGGGCTTTGTTTGGCTGATCACTATACACTAACTGTACTCTGTAGAAACGTGTTCATACCCAGAAAATTCTTGATTTGTAATTGTTCTACAGAAAAACTCTAATTTTAGATTTAAGCAAGAAGCTGCAGTGTGTGTGCGTGTGCGTGTGCGTGTGCGTGTGCGTGTGTGTGTGTGTGTGTGTGTGTGTTTAAAGTACTAGTTCCTCTGTTCCTCTTAGTGAAGGACAACTTGTCATCCTTCTTTTTCTCACCATGATGAATGATGGAATTTTGGCAGAGTCCTGAACAAGACTCCTTCTAGGAAAGTGCTGTCTAAAAGGGCCTCAGCTCTTTGGCAGGGACACCTAGGATAGCAACCTGTGAGAGTAACTTTCAAATTACCCTTTTGCCCCTATATACAAAAATAGTCATCCTAATTATGTAACATTTGTAAGATAGAAATAAAATAAATATAAAAATAAATTCACTATTTAGTATGAATAATTAATATTTCATTACAATCACTGCTGCTCTCTAATTTTTTCCCTTTCCTGTACACATGTAAAAATGTAAAACTCCTTTAAAATGACACTTGTGAAGATAATGGGTAGGCAAGGGAATTTGCTCAGAAAAAGAAAAAAATGGCATGACATAGAATACTTGTATTTTGTCTCTTTCTGTTTCATAATTTTTGTTTCCTTTTTTTATTTTAAAATTTTCTTATCAGTTTTCCTCTGATTACATTTTGATGCCAGAGAAATATTAAAATAATACCCTAAGTTTACTTGGCCAAGATGTGGTATAATAATATCTTTATAGTCTCATAAATTTAACAAAAGATGACTGGTTTTCATTCATAACACTATGAAGAACTTGTGAGGAGAGAAAGTAAATTAGAGGTAGTTGCAAAGATATCTTACATTGTAAGTTTCATGTAATGAAATGAGAAGAAATTAATAAAGTTCATTTTACCTTGGAAATAATACTCAGAGCTTAATCCTTTATTCTACAAAGCTCAAAATGGTTATGAATGACATATTGATGCACAAAATCTAATTTTTAAAAATGCTATCTATATTAGCTTCACCTATTTTCATAATTTTAGGCTATTCATATTTTGTGTTGATTTTACTAATATATAATTTATTAATATATAAAAAGTCATTATCTTTTGAATTCCCTTTTCCATAAACTTTTTGAAGCCCCCACATATAATAAAAAAAAATTTTCCTTTAAAAAATAATAAATTTCCTTAAAGCAATACCGACTTTGCTTTTTTGTATCCATGAGCACAACATGTATGTACGTCTGAGACACAGAGGAACTAAGGAAGGTAAAGTGAAAAGACGTTGGTCTCCTTTACCCAAAGGGTTCTTTTCTTTTCTGTCTCTTTGTCTGGCTGTTTGTTCCACAGCAACTGAATTTATAGTTTATACTTTCTCTGGTAGCAGCAGAACCTGCAGCTTTTTGAATGATCACACTAATCCCCCAGAGCCATTGTTCGCAATGATTTTTTTATTCCAATGCTGTCACTGCAGGGAGTTTTCTTTTCAAGAACACAGAACTTTTGACAGTCCATATGGTCTCAACGAATTACCCAGGTGTTGAACACCACCCAACCTGTATTTTTGGCAGCCTACAAAGGTGCGTCAGTCTGCTTTTGTCGTTCTTCCGAATGCTCTTTAAGATGGTTTATCAGGGAGAAAGTTTGAAGTGGTTATTGGACACAAGTTTTAAACGCCTGTATCATCAGCACAAACGTTCTCTTAAGAATTCACTTCTGAGAGGAGAAAACAAGTCGTTCACTTAATGATATATGTGGAAGACTACTGTGAGAATATGTATTTGAAATGGTACTCTTTGTACTTTCAGATTTTAGAAACATGTTTTCTTTCTTGCATCTACTGTAAAAGTATCATACAAAATGTGCTTCACCTACTTTCATAAACGTGGATAAATTTAGAAAAACCATAAAATGGACCTGATTGTCAATCTTGCTTTACACAGGATCACAAAATAATTTTACAGTAGCTGCATATATTTGTTGGGTAACTGAATTGAAATAATGACTAATCAGCTAATGATATAGATATATTTTATTAACATTGGCTAGATAAAAAGAATATAATTTAACAATTAAATTAGGTTATATATCTTTTCTTTTTCTCTCAATTTACTTAACATTTGCTTCATGAATATATTATTCATAAAACTCTAGGAAGCAAGCTTTTTAATACCCTCATTTATAGAGCAATAACTAGAACCCAGGTCTGTAGAAAATTTTAAATCCATGCAATTTAAGTAATTTACTATTTTTTGCCCAATTATGCTGTATATTTTGGCATTTTTGAAAATGGCTAATCAGAAAATTAATCTCTCTCCATGCTTGGGATTCACTATTCTGTGTATCCATTTCTGCAGGAGAACGAATTCTACCTCATTATCAATACCTAAAAGGCTCTCAGACCCTGGACAGCAGAAGCCCAGACGCAGTGTGCTAACCTCCACACACACCCCATCGCCACCCAGGAGACCGGGCTGAGGAATCGAAAAAGGAGAAAGCGTTTTAGAATTCATTACCAGCCTTGGGAGCATCCACTACCTAGTTTACAGCGATATTAGCAGCAGAATCAGTAATTCAAAACAAGTCTAATGGTGGCATAAGCGGTAGTAAGTTAGTTCTATGGATAAGTTAGTTGTGTCTGGCTACATTGTTTTGACCCTGGGTTTGTTCCTGGTTCTCCACACTTTACATTAATGCTATGAGTTACTTGATGTCCAGGAAACAAAACTCTTGCAACTTTTGTGAACTAGAATTGGTCTCTATATCTTATGTATTTATAGGTTCCTGGGGCTAGAGGCTAATTATCTAATGACCACATTATTTCTACCTTATAATTATTATTAACAGTGCATCATTTCTCTAGCTCTTCTACTTTTATCAGTGATTATTTGTAGCAATACCTATTGTCCCCTAAAATCCATTTTTCCATTGTATTCCCTTTGGTTGCAGAACCTCTGATTTTAGCTGGGCACCTATATCCACTTGACTAAGATCCATACTTCTCAAACTTTGTTATTGCTAGATTGGTTGATGAATCAATTCTCACCTATGAAGTGTGAAGGCAAATACTATGTGTGATCTCTATGTCACCAGACTGAAGGTAAGAATCATTCTCTCCATGTCACCACCTCCTCTTACTGTAGGATAGAAGACGAGCATGGTGACGGGAGATGGAGAACATGTGTTAGACATAGAAATGACACGTTAAGACAGACTAGTGATGCGCACTGTGTAAAGGAAGCTGGGTCCTGATCCAAGTGCAACCACCGTGTCAGCCATAGTCTGCTTACTCTTGGACCACTAATTGTGAAAGAAATGTACTTTTCCTTCGTTTAGGACATTGTCATTTTGGTCTTTTTTGCAAAGATGAATCTGCTTTCTAACTAAAGTGGCCTTTAACATTTCCAACTGTGTTACATAACTCCTTGCCAACCATGTCCCTTCCTAGTTTCACTTGAACTTTTCTCAGGAAGGAAAAAAAGCAGCGCTTCTGGTGCATCCCACATTAGACGTTTCAAAATGCAGTCAGTTTGCCAGCCAATTGGAATAGCAACAGAAGTGAGAAGACACGAGAGGGGCCTTACTAGGGTGCTTCATTTCTGCCATTGTGACTCGGTCACAAAGGCAGAAATGGAATCCTTAGATCTATATGACAAGTCAGAGGAGATTCTACTGACCAAGAAGTGGTCCGGTTTCCATGCTACTGAAAAGTGGTATGGAGTCTTTCAGGAGTTCTTAAATAATATGGTCTTGCTGGTTTTTATCTTCAAGCTATGCTACATTACCCAAATAGAAGAACATGTAAAAGAAACCAGCTGTGTTGTGGTTTATGATACGCCCTTTTGTATTGACAAAATTGTAGTTGAATTTATTTTTTATTAATCATACTGAACCAGTGTTCTAAAAGTCAGCCTCTCTTTGTCCAATTAAACATAAGCTCTATTTCATAAATTAAAGTCAACAGAGTCAAATGCAATTCAGTTAAGAAAATCCTCCTTTCTTTTCTCCGCTCACAGTTGATCGTTCCCACGTGCATTAGATAAAAGGGTAGGGCAGTAAGTGGCCTTGCTAAACAGTTTGGTATGCAGAGAAACCATACGACACTGGGGCTAGGGGACTGCAATCAGATGCACGTCAGAATGAACCCTGCTGACTGCAGTGAATTATTGTGCAAGTTATAGCCTTGATTTGACCCAAAGTCTTAAAAGGGGTGGTTTTTGGTGTCTAAGTCTCTGTTTTCTTTGAGACCAGAGTGAAACCCTGGAATATTTCCCCATCTGTAGCTCATGTTTCATAAGGAGGGGAGAAAAATAAAAAGAAATTCATCCTCAGCTTTGTTGCAAGAATATAAAAGCTTACTGTTTCCATGAAGTAAGATTGTCATTAGTAACTATTGGGCTAATATTAGTATTGCTGTTATTTTCATTTTATCCAGCCAAATGCTAGAGAAATTTAGGTACAGTTGGTATTGTAAACAATAAGAGGATGTACACATATTACATATCACAAGGTCATCTTCTTGAATTCACTGCCTTCCATGTGTATCAGAAACTCAGGAGATTTGATAACTCTGTGCCCCTGTTCTGATAATTGACAGGACAAGTATTGCTTAACAGCATGAAGATGACCAGCTAAGAGCTCAGCTACTAGAGATGATTGCTTTAAAGTCCTTATAATATCAGCTTAACGCCGCCTAAGAAATGAGCAAAGCGATTAATCACAGGTCTTTGAACATGGGTAAGCAACTGTCAGACAAATGGATCATGTTTCACAAAGAACTTGTCCTCTTTGGATGCTGAGGCTTCTGCCACCACATACATTCCACGATGGCTATAAGTTCCATTACCACTAAGTACCCATGGAGCTGGAAGCCAAGAAAAGGAATGAAGCCCTGTTTCAAAAAAAAAAAGCAGCCAATTGATTCAGTTCAGTTTCAGCAACTATTTACAGAGTATTTTATACGCCACACTTATGGTAAATATTGATGATATAGCAATGAATAAGACACAATGCCTAAAGTCTATGTGTTGACAGTCTAGTAGTGATCACAGACGCTGAAACAAATCATTCTGATGTGCAGCAAGCATATTGATTAGGACATAGACGATATGCTAAAATGCTTGAGTTTAAATTCCAACTCCACTACAAACTAGACTAGACTAGACTTTTCAGTGACTTAATACCCTCATCGACAAAATGGGGACATTATATTTGGCTCAGAGGATTCTCGTGATGATTAAATAAGAGAGTTGGGATTATATAAGCTAAAATGATCTCTTAGAAGCTGCAAAGAACTCTTTGGAAGCACAAACATGAGAAAATGTGCCATACCTAAATGTCATGGGCATAGTTCCTGCCGAGAGTTGCCAGACAGAGACGAGTGTGGCAGAGGGGGGTGGGGGGAAGGGCATGAGGAAGACCAGCATGCTTTGGTGTTGCCAAAATGTCAGTTAAAAGTAACTTCCAAAAACATTCAATCTAACCATTTGTTGTCTTGTACATTGAAATCTGTGTTAAAACATGGCATTCATCTGCGTATTCAGGTATCAGATTGCTCAGGCCCCATCCCACCAAAAAATAACCCAAGACCATGAAGTTGGTTGCTTTTCATAGTGATGCTACATAGGATTTCAGACAAATGTTTACAGGAGCAGACACCCTCATCTATATCCTGCAGAGCAGGTGATGTTATTGAACTACCAACCTTCTGATTAGCAGTCCAAAGGATACCTGACAGCATTACTCGGGGTCCTCCAGAGGCCCCATAGGAAATGAAAATTCAATGCAACCTTTTAGAAATCGTGATCTGACTTGCTGTCATAAAAGATCTCATTTCCTCTCTAAGGGAGATGGGTTGGAATAGAGGAGGTGTAGAAACAGAGCTAACCCATTCAGAAAATTACTATAAAAGTTCAGGGAGAAAAAAGGGACTTGACTACAGGTAGATACTATACAACTAGAAGAATAAAATGGACTAAAATTTACGTTAAATGGAAACTTCTCAAGATCAGGTATTTAACTGGCAGTACTGGGTAAGGGAGAAGGAAATGAAAACTGAGTCCCAGGTTTCATAATCAAGAAACTGAGGGTAAAACCTATTTACTTAATTGCCAGTGGGGGTGGGGAACTGGAGGAAAAAGAAATACCATAGAAGAGCATAAATCCAGATTTGGAAGTAGTCTAATTTAAGATGGCTATAGAAGCTGTAACAGATCTTTTTTGTGTGCCAACATGACTCTCATACTCGTATTGGACTTGATCTGGACTGGGCTGGCAGGATTTCCTGATATATAACCACTTCTTGATACAAAGCTCTCTCTTACACATACATGAGTGTCACTGGATTTGTTTCTCTAGTCAACCTGGCCTGACACCAGAGCATTCAGTAAGACAAACTGACAGAGAAGCCAACAAAAAAGCTAAAGATCCTCAATGAGATGGTTTGGCACAATGGCTGCAACAATGGGTTCAAACATAACTGTGATTGTGAAGATGCTGCAGGTTCAAGGCGGTACTCCAGTCTGTTGCACACAGGATTGCTATGAGTTGGAGCAATAGAGTAGCCCTGAGAATTTTGCATTGAGCAAAATTCCAGCCATTCTGATCCACCAGTCACTCCGTGGGAGAAAAATGTGGCAATCTGCTTTCATACAGATTACAGCACTGAAAATCCTGTGGGGAGGGTCTTCCCTGAGCTCTGTGGTAAGGATCTATGAATAAGGATCAGTTCTTCAGCAATGGAAATAGGACATTCCAATAGAAATGCTGAGTGAATATTTGGACATTTAAGTGACGGTCTCATGAGAGAAGCCTGGAATAGAATATTGAACAAACACTTGATTTGCAGTCATGGTTACAAAATGATATTGCCCAGGCAGAGAAGAGGATGGTTCTCAGATGTAACCATAAGGAACTTCAGCAATAAAAGCTTGATTAGGATTGCTGTTGTTAGGTGCCCTCAAATCAGTTCCTACTCAGAGCATTCTTATATGGACAAGAGAATGAAACAACTCCAGGTCCTGCTCCATCTTCACAATTGTTATGTTTGAGTCTACTGTAACCACTACGTCAATCCATCTCAAGGGAGATCTTCCTCTTTTTTGCCGCCCTTACATGTTACCAAGCATGGTGTACATATTCCAGGGACTAGTTGTTCCTGATAACCTGTCCAAAGTATATGAGACAAAGTCTCGCCATCCTTGCTTCTAAGGAGCATACTGGCTATACTTTTTCCAAGACATATCAGTTTATCTTTTGGCAGTTCATGGTATTTTCAGCATTGTTTGCCAGCACTATAATCCAAAGGCAGCCATTCTTCTTTGATCTTCCTTATTCAGTGTCCAATTTCACATGTATATGAGGTGATTAAAAATACCATTGCTTGGCTCAGGTGTACCGTTGTCCTCAAAGTGATGTCCTC
>NW_022103898.1:54344491-54346377 GCF_000313985.2 Echinops telfairi
TCATCACAAAAATAATATGTAATTATATATTGTGAAATATTTATTATTAATGACAAATAAATGAAATTTTGTCTTGAAGTATGGTGTCGCATGGGTAACAGTCTTCACACCAGGTACTCGTATGTGGGTGTATCTGGAGACGATAGAGGAGCGGTATCTCTGTTCCTAAGACCACCAGAAATATGTGTTTTCCGATGGTCTTAGGCGACCCCTGTGAAAAGCTCATTTGACCCCCCAAAGGAGTCGCCAGCCGCAGGCTGAGAACCGCTGTCCTGCAGGGTTGCTGGGTGTCAGAATGGGGTAGATGGCAGTGAGTTTGTGTGTGGGTTTGTTGAATTGCTGTTCTCTGGTAGAAAGTAAAAAAGTCACTGTAGTAGCTTGTGTAATACAAAAATTGAAATTTTAGTTTCTTTTAAAAAGAAAGTGGCCAAGGAAAACATGTCCATTAAAAAAAAGTGGATGACGGTGTTCTGGTAGCTGCCATCCGGTCAGTGCCACTCCAGGCAGCCCGAGGCGCAGCAGAGGAAGCACATCCCGGGGCGCGCTGAAGAAGAAAGGGGAATATTGTCCATTGGTGCCTTCAGGTCTTTAATAGCCTTGACAAGAGCCAACTAATGAAGTACTGTGGGTGGAAATCAGACTGCACTGAGATGAGAATCTCAAGTCAATGAGAAACGAAGAAATGTGGATGATGATAAAGTGGGGGTGGGGTGGGGAATGCTGGGACCGCAGCGGGAAGGTATTAGAGGTCTCAGGGAGATTTAGGTAGATAAGTGGAACTGTCTGAGGTATGTGGGTAGATGACAAAAATCCACATCCTATACACAGATTTATCAACTTTCAAAATATTGCTCAGCTATTCTTTTGGGGAACTTTCTGTGATATTCTCAATTAGTTAAGTGATTTACCCATAGAGAAATATCTGTCCAATCATTTACTTGTCCTTTCACGCAACAAAATGGGTCCACTTAAGAGTGTGCTGATTCGGTTAGTTGCTATCAAGTCAGACTCGTGGCTACCACGTAAGTGCAAAGTAAAAGTGCGCCACGACTGTGTCCAAGACGGTGGCCTTTTATAAAGACATTGCTCGTCTGGTCCGCTGAGGCACCTCTAGTGTGTTCAAACCACTAAATTTTCAGCTCATCGTCCAGCGTTTAACACCACCACTTAAGGGCAGAGGTCACCTATGCAGTATAGTAGCTTTCATGCGCGATGCATTTCTCAAACAATAACACCTAGCCCAGAAGTAAATCAGCTCCATTTATTAGTTAAATACAAATACTGTATTTCCTATTTTCGAAAAGTGTGCCCAGTAAAAAAAGCTATCAATTGGTTAAATTGTCTACATAAGGAGAATCCCAACCTAGGCTTGAACTAATTGAATGCATCAAACAGAACAGTGAAGGCTTTACAGGTAAAAATCTTTCCTTCTCTACCTTTCCCAAGAGCACTGTATTTTATACATTTTTGTATCCTCTACTGAGTTCAGCAAAGATACTGAAATTAAACTAGGGGTTTCAATAAATAATTATCGATTGATCCTACTTTTGGCACAATGAAATTTTGTATACATGAACGAAAAAAAAATCTCCACTAACTACTGTGGTGAAACAACAAATCTATCTTGGCTGTTAGCTTAACAGATTGTGTCCCCAACCAATGTGACAAAGATGGTTCACACAAAACAGCAGGTAAGCGAATCCTGGTGAATATGACCATCCATTTGCCACATAAAACTGATACATTGATCTCCCTGCAATATGCAATCTTTAGCTGAAGGGTGAGTAAGTTGCCAAGTTTACGTGCTAATAGTTTAAATTTGTTGGTGCTAGAAAATAAAGTCAATCTGCTCTCAGGAACATCTCTGAGTGCAGAACAGTTGCACA
>NW_022103898.1:54347135-54349007 GCF_000313985.2 Echinops telfairi
AGATGCTTCAACCAACTCCTTTTATCTAGCAACCCCCTATTATCAAGATCATGGGCAGACTCTCTCTTTCTAGCCTTTGCACAAAAGCACCTCATACTCAGCTCACACTCGGAATCCTCCACGGTTTGCTCCGAGCATAGGCAGAAGCAGCAGGGCAGGCAAGGAAGTAGGTGCATGGCATGTGAGATACAACTGACCCATAATGTAGCACCAAGACATATCTTCCACCCATAACACTCAGATTACCAGATCTTCTCATACTGGTGATGTAATGTGATACTTGTGTTGATTTCGTTGTTTGTTTCTTCCCTACTTCCTTATGTCTAGAGTTGAAGGATCTCTCTGAAACATTTGGGGAGAACAGAAAGCATACACATTTTTAACAGAACCCACTCAACTCCTACAAAGATTGGCAAACACAAGCATCCTTCTGGAAGTAAAGAAAAACTGAAAAAATCGTGAGACTTAAAATTTTTTGAAATATAAATGAAGGGAAGCACTTAGAAAACTTACATTCACTCACTCAATGAGTATTTTTAAGTACTTATACTAAATCACTAAATTAAAACGCATAATAGAGGTAGTTTAAAAATGAAGGCAAACAAATTAGTAAATAAGATAAATTTGAGAAAATAACCCAGAATGCTCACAAAAGGTCTAAAAAATTAAACTGTGAGAGAAAAGAAGAGAGAAGGAGAGACATGGAGATGCAGTGGGAAGAGACAGAGATCCCGTGCTTCAATCTTGGATGAATAGAAACCTTAGAAAGAACCCAACAGGCAAAGCAATAGTAGAGGAAAGTTTTTCTAATGGAGAAAAAAATCTGACTTTTTGTTGAAATTGACAATTTATAATATGTATATAAAAACCCAAAGGACTTTGGAAAACCCAAACACTATTGAAAGAGAAAACGTGTTGGGGAATTAAACGACCCGAATTCAAGACTTCTATAAAGCTAGCGTGATATTAGAACAAGTACTGCATTGGTACAGATCCCTATGCCCTAACCCAGCGTCTCTGCATTCCAGTCAATTCCAACTCTTAACAACCATTTGCAGGGTTTCTGAGGCTGTGCAGCTTTTCCGGAGCATACAGCTTCATGGTTTCTCTGTGGAGCAGCTCAGTCTGACGCGCAGACCTTCCTGTTAGCAGTCCTACTCTGACCCAACAGCACCATGGACCAGCCCTAAATTTATCAGCTAAGCCTACAAATCCTCCAGGGATTAAAAGGAGAGAGAAGGAGAATATCTTCACAAGCTGGGTGAAGCATATATTTCTTATGATGCATTAACCATAAAAGAAAAAATTTTAAATTAATCTTTATCAAAATTTGAAACTTCTGATGATAAAAATACCCAACAAAGAAAAGAAATAAGCAAGCCATAGACTCAGAGAAAAGATTCAAAATATATCTAACAAAATATGTGCATCCAGGATATATGATAAATATTGATTACTCCCATAAGAATCATAAAAACATGTCCCACCCCCAGCCAGTCCCGGGGCTTTGGGGCTCTGCTCAAGGGGAGTCCCTCTGGGACATGGGGTACAGTGAACGGTGTGACCCTTTGCCGGGCATGCCAACACAGTAGGGGATGCTGGGCCCTCTAGGGTTTCCGTATGGGCTCCAATACATTTCTTTCCTTCCCGTTTGCTTAAAAAGAAAAACGAATAATAAAAACAATCCAATAAGACGGGCACAAGATTTAAGTAGACAATTCATGAATAAGATCCATGAATGGATTCAATTTAACACCAGTAGGCCTTTTAGAAACCACCGCCATCTACTGCTTTCAGGGCACAGTGGACGTGCGGGCTTCCTGAGGCTTGGCGCAGACCCCCTAATGTCCGCAGACCATGTTTGCTGAGGGC
>NW_022103898.1:54349377-54355611 GCF_000313985.2 Echinops telfairi
TCCTCATTTTTCCCCTCTCTCCCCTCTCCCCCCTCCCTCATGAACCCTTGATAACTTATAAATTATTATTTGGTCATATCTTGCCCTGTCCGACATCTCCCCTCACCCACTCTTCTGTTGTTGCCCTCATCTATTTCTTATGGAAGTGCAAAATGGAACAACTGCTTTGGAAAATAGTTTGGTACCTTTTTACGGTCTTAGAAATATACCTGTCCAGTTACCTGAGTATTAATGAAAGAGAAATGAAACATATAGTCACAAAAAGACTTACACAAGAAAGTTCATGGCAGTTTGATTCATAATAGGTCAAAACTGGAGGCAACCAAGATGGCTACCAGCAGATTTTATTTCACTGTTTATAAACTATGCAAGGGTTAAAATAATATCAAGAGGACGGAACAAATGAAGAAAGACCTAATTCTGAAAATTCAGAAAGTGCTTCCTGCTCTAAATAAATTAAATTTTCCATAGGACCAGATATACTGTGAAATTTCAATGATAAGAATTTTAAAAGTCAGATGGACCAAATGAAATGAAAATCAAGTTTCATACAGTTTTCTTTCAATATTACTAAATTATAGAAAATGATTTAGAATGATCTTGACCGCAATTAAGAATAACATATAAGAATATCTTTACCTTTCTCTGTTTTAAAGGCAATGGTACCAGAATTCAGTACCGAGTAAAGTTATCATTCAAGTGTAACAGCAGCATGAAAGACAATCTCAGATAAAATCTCCGAAAATATTTTAGTCACTCAAGTACTTAAAAAATAAAATCTACTTCAAGCCTATAAAAAACAATGGAAATAAAGTATTATTAAGTATGAGAAAATTGTTATAAGAATCAATTGGCTGCAACATTCAAACTAACTAGTCTACAGCATTGGGCTGCGATCTGCATGGTGGTGAGTTAAAAAACATCAGCAGCTCTGCTGGACAAAGACTGGGTTTTCTATTCCAGGAAACAGCTACTCGCGCGGAAACCCCCAGCAGGGTCCCTGTAAGTCAGCAGCGACTAGGTAGCAGTGAGTCTGGTTTGGGGTGAGTCCACAGTGGTATATCTAAATAGCAGTCATTGTTGTCATTGTTTTAGATTTACACACAAAGCTGATCACCAGACCCTTTGTTTTTAAGAAAAGGGGATCATTTACAATGGAAAATTACAGAAAGCACGAGTCCAGATTTGCAACACCAATATTAACCAGCAAAATAGGGAAGGAAGAAATGAGAGGAGGAACCCCCTCATTTTCACATGGTCAAATAAAAAAACCCCTGCCATTATTTAACTTAGTAGCTTAATATACACTTAAAGACATTTTTATACAATTTTGAGGTAATCAACAGTTGAATTAAAAGTAATCTACAAATCTTATCATGCAAATCACAGGCCAGAGAATCAAAGATCATAGACAATATTGAAAGCAAGGCAGCCCATTCAACAAAAACAAATCAGAATAAAAAAATAAGCCAGCAGCACTGTGCTCATAGACATAGAGAAAACATAACAAAGATGACAATAAAGGTGAACGGTTTGCAGTCTTACTGAGAGTCTATAAAGGAATAAGCAGTTGGTAAAAATGGGAAATGTAAAAGAGGCAGCATTTATTGTGTAAGATGATCATAAAACCATAGTAATTTTATATTCAAAAATTCCACTCAATGTACAGTAGGCACTTCCATGAGAGAGTGCAGGCTTCCACAGTCCTGAGACAGACAACGACGCTCAGCCCTGTGACTCTGGGTCTCAAGTTCAATATATTCTTTCTTCCTCTTATTTATTCCAAGCACGCAAACGATCTCATTTCTATACCATCTTATTCACTCTGGGGTGTAAACTGTGGTACAGGGGAAAAGAATGAGAGTGAAGGAAATTAGAACCCAGGCCCTCTCGTTTCCTAGTTTACCCTAATATGCAGAGATTCTTCTGAGTCCAATTTCCTCTTCCATAAAATTGCAGTAATATTCCCCTACAAAAGGTGTTGTGAAGATGAGGTCAGTGGCATCCCAGCACGTGAGTATATCTCAAATACGAAGGTTAATGAGAAAATGTACACACTGCAAATGCTTTAAAAGATAGGCTTTCACTGGTACATTAGCTTTACAACGGGAGAGTTTTGACATGTACAAAAAAGATGCTAAACGATTTCACATAAATTCTGCTTTTTAATTTAGCAACTCAAAAAGGGATCAGTTCTTAAAGATGAGACCTCATTTTGTGAGTAAAGGAAGAAGAATAAGTTTATGACCTTCCTGTGGCACTTGATAACTAAGGAAATGCCAAGGTCCTAGAGACAAGAATGTCTGCCCCTGGTCAGTCGGTGGCTGTGGTGACTTGTTTGTTGCTGTGTCACGGTATTGCACATGCCAGCAAGGTCACCCAAAGTGAACAGGTTTCAGCGAAGCTTCCAGAGATATGAAACAAGGGCTATCACTGCTGATAGCAGAGGGACCTTGGCTAAAATCAGAGAATACCAGAAAGCTGTGTGTGTGTGTGTGTGTGTGTGTGTGTGTGTGTGTGTGTGTTTACTATGCGAGGCATTAGAGAGTGTGGACCATAACAAACGATGGATAGCTCTGAGGAGTCTGGGAACCGCAGAACATTAAATTGTGCTCAGGAGGAACTTGCACATGGATCAGAAGACACGGGCGAGAATAGAACAAGGGCATTCTGCATGGTTTAAAAATCAGGAAAGAAATGTGTCATGGTTGTATCCTCTCACCATATTATATGTGGAGCGAATAATCAGGGAAGCTGGATTATATGAAGTAAAATATGGCATCAGAATTAGAGGGAGGCTGATTAACAACCTGTGATATGCAGATGACACAACCTTGTTTGCTGAAAAGGAGTACTCGAAGCACTTCTGATGAAGGTCAAGGATTGCAGCCTTCGGTATGGATTGTTGTTGTTGTTAGTTACCATCGAGCCAGTGCTGACCTACACTGACCTTGTACACAACAGAATAAAACACTGCCTGATCCCGTGCCATCCTCACAAGCTGTTTTATGCCTGAGCCCATTGTTGCAGCCAATGTCAAGCCATCTCCCTGGGGTCCTTCCTCTCGTTACTGCCCCTCTACTTTACAAAACATGATGTCCTTGTCTAGGGATCAGTGTCTCCTGATATGTCCAATGTATGGATAACGAAGTCTCCCCATGCTTGCCTCAAAGGAGCACTCTGGCTGCATTTCTTCCACGATAGATCTGCTTGTACTTTTAAGAGTTCATGGGACTTTCAATATTCTTCTCCAGCACCACCATTCAAATGCATCCATTCTTCGGTCCTCTTTATTCAATGTGCAACTCTCACATGTATATGCGGGATCTGAAAATATCATGGTTTGGGTCAGGTGCACTTAGTCCTCAAAGTAGTATCCTTGCTTTTCCATACTCTAAAGAGGTCTTCTGCAGCAGTGTTAACCTAATGCAACATGTCTTTTGATCTCTTGACTACTGCTTCCATGAGCATTGGTCTTCTTTACATTGAGTTGTAATCCATCCTGAAGGCTACAATCCTTGATCTTCATCTGCAAGTGCTTCAAGTCCTCCTCACTTTCAGCAAGCAAGGTGGTGTCGTCTGCATATCACAGGGTTTTAATAAGCCCTCCTGCATCCCACATTCTTTTTCATGTAAGCCAGTTTCTCTGGTTATTTGCTCAGCATACAGGTGGAATAAGTATGATGAGAGAATGCAACTCTGTGCGCACATTCCCTGATGTGAAACCATGCAGAATTCCCTTTTCCTTTTGCACAAATGCTTCTTGGTCCATGTACTGTTTGAACGTGAGCAAAATGAAATGTTCTTGATTTCCTGTTCTTCTCAAGATTTTCCACAGTGTGTTCGGATCCACACAGTCAAATGCCTTGGGATTACAACTCAGTATAAACAAAATCAGATGCCTCACAATTGGACCAGGAGGCAACATTATGATAAATGGAAAACAGATTGAAGTTGCCAAGGATTTCATCTTGCTTGGATCCACAATCAGTGCTCATGGAACCAGCAGTCAAGAAATCAGATGATACATTGCATTGGGTAAATCTTCTGCATAAGACTTCCTAGAGTATTGAAAAGCATGGCTGTTACTTTGAGGACTAAGGTGCACCTGGCCCAAACCTGGTATTTTCAATTGTGTTATATGCATGTGCGAGTTGGACATTCTATAAGGATTACAGGAGAAAAATCAATGCATTTGAATTATAGTGCTGAATATTGAAGAATATTGAAAGTACTATGGACTGTCAAAAGGACAAACAAACCCGTCCTGGAAAAAGTACACCCAGAATGTTCCTTAGAGGTTAAGTATGGCTATTCTTCATCTCACAGACTTTGGACATGGTTTCAGGAGAGACCAGTCCCTGGAGCAGGACATCATGCTTGGTAAAGTAGCAGGGCTGCGAAAAAGAGGAAGACCTTTGACCACATGGATTGACACAGTGATTGCATCTATGGCGTCAAACCTAGTGCAATTGTTGACTGGACAGGGCTGAATGGTATTTCATTCTGCTGAACATAGGGTCGCTATGAGTCAGGATCAACTCAATGGCACCTAACAGCAAAAGCAACAGAAGAAAGAATTTAGCTTAAGTTCCTTGTAAATATGCGATTTTAAAAATCATGTTACCAGAAATTTGGCCTTTGAGGGTTGTCCAAAAAGCATAAGTATATTATACACACTTATATATATAAAAGTAAATATAAAACAGCCTCCCAAACTAAATTTCTGTGGATTAAATCTAACTGCTTCAAAGGGAAATAAAAGATTTGAAAATTTTCTTCACTATCTTCACTCTAAATTCCCGACAGATCTTTAGCAGGATGATGCAGCATGGAAGCAATCTAATAAGTGTGTTTCTTTAAAAATATATATTTTATTCATGCAGCTCAAAAGAATAGAGTTTATAGAAATATAGTGCAGTCAGGAATAAAGTGAATTGGACAAGAGCTCTTGAAAGAAGCTGCAATAATCGCTTCTCGGCCTTTTGACTAAGATCAAGTGTAGAAAGAAGCTACACTATTCCCACATTCATTGAACTTTAAGAAATTCTTCTACTTCGACTTAAACTCTTATGCTAACATTTAAAGTCAGGCAAAATCAATATATACAATCCTTCAACCGTGGTGATCTACCAGTAGAGGACACACATGGTGAACAGGTGTGGGTGGAAGAGTGGTACTATATCCAGGAAGATGTATAGATTTGACAGAATATTTGCATTGTGTGTTTACTTTTGCTTTAAATATGCGAATGCGGTAGAGCATACAGAGGAAAAAGTTATGAATACTTTAAAAATATATCCCAACCATAGTCTCGGACTATACCAAGGTGTATTGGCAGAGCATAGTTTACCAAAACAATATTCTATATCTATTTGGGTGAGTAGGGACCGGGGTCTTAAAAGCTCATGATCGAATGAAAGAGGAGTGATGAAAATTGAAAGATATGTGTAAACAATTAGTCCGGTGGACTAATGAGGCTCACATACATCAGTCTCTATAAGACTGAAACCAGAACGTGAATGCCCCCAGATATCACTAACAACTGTTCTCCAAAAGATCACATTAAATGGTCCTGGATAGACTAGGAGGAAAATGAAGACCCAAACTCAAAATCCTAAGAGACTGGGCTTACTATTCACACTTGGTGGGACACCCAAGCCTATGGCCCTTAGTCACCCTTCATATCTGGAACTGAATTCACTTCTGTGGTAGAACGATCAACCATTTAAGATCAGAAGGGCAGCATTTACCCAACAACAAGTTTCACAGTGTTAGGAAAGAAGGAGAATTGGAAACAGGTAACAGGGAGCAAACAGGAAAAGAGATGGCACATCGAGGGAATTGCATAGGAATGGTTGAATATAAAATTGACAATCTCCTCTGTAAACCTTTACCTAATTCACAAAACATTTTTTAAGAGGAAAGGCTATTGCTTCTATTTTTTAAAAGCATGAGATATTCTATAATCTAAAATATATATAATTTCATGTGTTCTTTTTTTGGTAATGTTTACCTTATCTTAAGTGAAGATTCACAAAAGATTTACAGAAAAATTAAAGTTAGACAGTATTTAGAAAAAGTGTCAAAATGCAACTATCCTGATTACTGAATGTAACTTAAATAAGGCTCCCTTAATACTAAACCTATAAATATATGCACATAGATCTATTTCCCCATCCTCATATATAAATATATTTGCATATGTACATGTCTTTATCGAGACCTCTATAA
>NW_022103898.1:54357036-54376187 GCF_000313985.2 Echinops telfairi
AGGGGCGGGGGAAGAAGACCTGATGCCAGGGGCTTAAGTGGAGAGCAAATGTTTTGAGAATGATGAGGGCAATGAATGTACAAATGTGCTTTACACAATTAATGTATGTATGTATGGTGATAAGAGTTGTATGAGCCCCTAATAAAACGATTTAAAATAATAATAATAAATAAGGCTCAAAGAGTCTGCATGGAACAATGTGTTGAAAGTCATTCATTTACAGTCCTTTCATCATAATCACAAATATCTTCATGTAGGTGTTTTTCACAATATTTGAGCTCATATCACTTCCAAAATTTTAAATCCAGTGAAAAGTTCTCAATCACCTGGTCTTAGTTTCTCCTCTACAAAGAAGAAATGATTCTGCCTGTGCTACTTGTCTGAACGGACTACTGGAGAGGATCTTGTGTAAACGAGTACACTGCTGGTCAGTATCCGAACCAGGCCTCCTGCAGTGCAGCTGATTCTGACTCTTAGACCAGAGACAGAGTAGATGAAAATCTTTAGGGAAGCATACCGCCGCCATGGCTGGCGGCTGTTCCGTCTGTAACACGCTGTGTAAACGTGTTTGTTAAATATGGCTATGATCCTCTCCCCTATATTCATGTCTCTCTGTGATGTGAATTTTCAATTCCTCCCATAAACAAGTGCGCGCTAGTTCTCCACCTGTAGACTCTGGGATGGCCTGACTTGATTTAAGTGCGGCCGTTTAATCAACTATGTGACCCAAGAGCTGAACAAATGGTTATTTTTTATGTGAATACAATTGAGATGGTTTTTAAAATAGAAATAGGTAACTGGTACTCATATTACAAATGGTAGAGAATTTTACGAGGTCAGGAAAAACATTATTTTCTTATTTTTCAGAAGGGAGTGCTGGTGGCATGGTGGTTAAATGTTGAGCTATGATCTGCAAGGTCCAGAGTTGGAAACCACCAGTCACACGGGAGAGAAAGCTGGACTGTGTGCTCCCAGAAGAGTTCCGGTCTCAGACACTCACAGGGCAGTTCTCCCCTCGGGGGGGCAGTGATGGCAAAACAAACCTCGTTTGGGTTTTCATCTTTGAGAAGAAGGTCTACTCAATAAACCTTGTTTATCTAAAATCCTTTCAAAATAAGACAACTTACTTTTATGGAGAACAATTTGTGTCTATTATGCAAAGCCTAAATGGTACAACTTTGTAGTCTATTCGCTTACACAGCACATGTCCATGTTTCTGAGGTAAATTAATGTATACAATGTTCCTCTCGTACAGCAAAAATTTCCAAACAAATTGTCCATTGCTGATTCATTCAACTCAGACATGCTCATGAAAAAATACACTCATTGTGTTGAAAAGTAGCATCCCTTCCACCCACATCACTAAATGTCACACAGAGCATCTTAAAATGAAAAAAATAAATCTTGTAAAGATCATCTTGTCCAGCTTCCCACTCGATTCAAGAACCTACTCTCCAAGCAACAGCCCTGACGACAGTCGTCTTATTTCCTTGAGAAACTCATGCCAGGCTTTCCCTCCGGGGCCCAGGCTTGGGTAGTCATTACATAATATTGGGAATGAGTGAGATAAAGCTATGCACTAAACCACTGATTTTGATGTGCTGAACCAAAAAGGACCTCTTTATCCAATCAAAGTAAAACAACAACAACGACGACAACAACAAAAATGCAAAAATAGAAGAAACTCACTGTTATCAAGGCATCCTCTTCCATGCCCCACTAGGCCTACGGCAATCAATTTTTCCTTGTCACCTATTAGCACTAGCTCTTCTACTGGGCTCATCAGAACAAATCTAAAACCCATATTCCCCAAGCAAACTAACTAGTTAGAATAACCCCGCAAATACGGTTTCTCTCTCTCCCCCAGCACTGTTCAAGAACTCCACACCTGTCAAGCTCTCTCGGCTGGTTCTAGGAATCTCTGAGAAGATCTCCAGTCTTGTTGACTACTATGTAGCATCTGTGATTTTTTCCCCTTTCATGCTGTAGTTGTCTGTAATTATGTTTCTTATCAGAATCCCCAAGCAGCAGCCTTATTTGGGGCCCCGGCAGAAGGTGACACCATTGCTGACATGCAGTCGTGGCACGCCTACTCCTGCACGTGGTCCCTGAAGTGGGTACCAAGCGAGCAGAGTCTGTTGTCTGGTTTGAGGTGGCTGCCCCGTGCCTCCAGCAAAGCTCCTGGACCATTTCCCCTCCTGTAGAAACTGCTGGCACCACAGAGGCTGATATCCCATGTTCTCTGTGACCCACAGAGACATTGACAGGACAACTCTTTTAGATTTTACTAATGCATTTTTTAAATTGTGGTTTCCCTCTCCAAAAAGTGAAGTATGAGTATGAATTTGTAAAGGTTGAATCAGAACAATTCATGAGGCAGAACCTGTGCTAATCCATTAAATTATAGATCTTAAAAGCCATCTTGTTAAGCATCCCAACTAACTAAAGAACCCCCAAACACTTATCCAATACCGTGTATTCTTGCCCTTAGTAAAGTGGCAATAATTCAAATATTTTCTCCTAAGATAAGCTGTTTCTACATACATAAACCTTTTTTGTGCGGTGGTGGTTGGTATACAGATAGACTTGATAAGGAGGCTTCAAAAAGTTCAGAGGAAACGAATCCATTATCCTTTCATTGCATTTCTCCTTGAACTTTTAAAAGCCCCTTTCCCCTTTCATACTCATAAAATATCAGAAATCCCTCGTCATCATAAAGACACATAAAGGATCTACCCCAACAGATAGAATACATAAGTCTTTGTGCTGTCTCTAGTGAAGAATAGGATGACCTTCACTTATGAGAAAGGCCAGTCTACATGGAAGAGTGATGGTGTCAAGGTGGAAGATATAAAGGAGAAAAAGAGGTAGTTCCTTAAGTCTGAAAGGCAATAGACAGCTTGAAACTAGATATGGCATCTATTTGGGGTGCGGCATGTGTCCAGACACGTCTTATGAAGAGTGAGGATTGCCAGGAACAAGACAGTGCTCTCGTGTCGCAACTGAGATGAAGTCAAAGGGTCCAAATCTAGACCCTATTTTAAAAATGGATATTCACCTAGTCAGGCTGAATATGTGTGCTAGACGCTTATAAGCAAGATGTAAGTGGCTGTATTGACAACACCCCAACATTATCTTTTGGTCCTGGAGAGCCTGCCCTCCAGAGCCACCACTAGACACCTCACAGGGGAAAAACTGGGGCGTCAGAGCTGCTACTCTACCAGTCAGGGGATGAGTAAGTTCAGGACTCTGGAGCCAGAATTGGCACAGTCCACGTCAAGGGCAGAAACTAATAGAAACCATGATTATACTCTTAGATATGGATACTGAAGCATGTCCTCCCTTGGTAAAGTCATCCAGGCCAGCCCAGACAATGCTGAACCTCTAAATCAAAACAGTTTATACGCAGTCTCATATCCCTTGTTCATATTTAATCCTTCTTCCATATGGTAGATTTTAAAATACTTAATAGCACCTACCAGGATCCCTCTGTCTTCTTTCCTCTGGGCAAAGTTTCCCTGGATCCTCAAATTAGAAAATAAGTATGCCTGAATGGAGCCATTTGAACAAAATTCCCAGCAGCCTTATTGAAGCAGGGAACCCCATCTGCAAGCACCAGTGTAAACACTCAATGGGAAATCTCTCTGATACTGTCTACAAGACAGCCATCAACACAGTGTGCCCTGCTAAACAAAGTCATCAGCATTCGTGTAGAGAGAATTATACATATTAAACAGCTGTACTCAAGTTAAAAAAAAGATTCTGTGTGCTTGTTTGGAGTAAACTGTCTGGCATTTCTCATAGTCACTTCATAGGCACTGGTTTCATTGTCCATGAAACTGTAAGCTCTTTGAGAGTAGAACCAACATTCATACCACTTCTCAATGGTCTGTACCTCATACATCTTTAATGCTATGTCTGTGGATTAAACATATGCTTGGTCTTCATTTCATCATCTTTAAAGCCAAAAGTATCTACACTGCACTGGAGTGCATGCTTTATACTGAGAAATGGGCATGCTCAATGGTGGAAGGCCAGGATGAAAGAGATTCACTTTATGCAGAACAAGCTGTTTCACACACTTCTGCCCAGCTCTAATGATTAATAGTGGCATGATAGACCTTACCGGGTAAACGTCAGTCATAGAAGCCCATTTTCCAATAAGATCACTGTGATCAATGGGGAGAATAATTGGTTTGAGAAACTTGAAATGGCCAAAGACAGGAGTAAATGAGGAAGGAACAGTCAGAATAAGTCCAAATGTAGTCATCTATCAAAAACTTTTCTTTAATTATGTGACCAAGTATAACTTTATTTGTTCTATAAATATTTATCAAATTTCTACTATGTGCCAAGATTATGCAGAAACCATGAATAAAACTCTATTAGCCAACCATTACTGCAGTAATTCTGCAGAGGAGAGAAGAAACATCTTAAAATCTCAGTCGTTTGCAAGCATATTACAATTCAGTTGAGGTTCAGCTGGGCTTGAACCCAGTTGACATTGGGTTCTGGTCTGCCCCAAGTACTGTCATTCTCTACTCAGAAGCTAGCTATCCTTAGCGTACTCCTCTGACAGAGGGCTTCAGAACGGCAAGAGGAGCTGATAGGGAAACACCATGTCTCTGCAGCCTCGTCTGGCGTTGGTCATAGGGACCTACAATCCACTGGCCAAAGTAAGGCGCGTGGCAAAGACAAACATCATGCTGTGGGGCAATAGAATCTGCCTCCTCTAGAGGGAGGACCACCTAAAAAGTCGCCAAACGGTGGATATGAATGGAACCCTGGCAGCGATAACTGACTGCGGAATCGAATCAAGCAATTCTGGAACCTCTCGTGTCCAATTAGAATTTTAGATAATGTCCTGATAGCTTAAATCAACTTCATTTTGATTTTTTTTGTTACATGAATAAGAATGCCTACTAAATAATACAGGAAAGTAACATGTTTAGACAAGAAGCCTCAAGAGTACCATTTAAAGAAGAGCTTTAATGTATCTCTGAGAGTGCCAGAGATGTGAGCCAACACAGCCGAATATACATGTTAGAAGCTTATAAGCAAGATGTGGGTAATGACATCTGCCTCTATATTGACTATAGAGGCAGATGTAACATAGATATACTTTCCTATGTCTCAATGGGATTTGACTATAGACATAAACTCCATCATCCACAAAGACTACAGAGCCTAATTAAAACTTGCAATATCCTGTTTCTATTGCTTACAAGCTTCTAACTCGTATATTTAACTGTTTCGACTTCATCTCTCTGAGACCATGGATATATATACATATATACGTATATATATGCAGTAAACCAGTCCTTCATAGTTCACTCTATTAAAAGTGGTATGCCTAAAACCACTGAGTATTTGATGAATTTTTCTGACCTTAAAAAATAGGCAAGACAGCAACTCCTCTCAGAGCCATGAAGCATATATTAAATACCTCCCGGTTGCTTTATAGGTCTTGGGTGCCGCCACCTAATTAAGTTCTAATCTCCCAGAAGACAAACACTGAAGTTATTTGGACCATATCCACCATAGCATCAAATAAAATACAAGGAACTAAACTTGCTTGTTGATTATGTTTGCTTGTTTGTTTACATTTTTATACTTCTTGCTTAAGGAAGAAGTTTTATTTTAACCCAAAGATTATAAACTGATACTCATGAACTGTGTGCTTTGATATTTCAAAATGTTTAAATTATGCCATTGTCAACATTTGAAAGTTTGTTGTATGCATATTAAAATCTAGATTTTTGGCTTCACTTGAAGATCTGATCGTATAAAGCCCATTTTATTACTTCACAACAATGAATTGGAGCTGCAAAGAGGGAGCTGCAAATGCGAGCCTCCAATATCCAGCTTCACCGTGTCCACATGGGCGCAACAGACTACATCCCTCTGTGACCAGGGCTTGCTTCCTCAAGGCCAATGACTTCAAGAAAGCGACCTGTTTTTAACATTTCGTGACCCTTCAAAGCCTGCCTTTCATGATAATACTATGTGAGAAGTATTATCAATTTATCAGATTGTTCTTCCCTTACAGTTCATCCTATGTCAATAGACAAAATTCAGGCTGTCCCTAGTTTTAACCAAAATGTACATTATGGTAAAAATAGAATACAAGGGGACACAAGAAGAAAAAAAAGAAAAAAATTTTCCAAAGCTATTGTATCTAAATTTGTTTTATGAAACAACCTTACCAGCTTCAAAGTACTCTCCATTAAACTTAATACATTTGGCAAATCTACAATTCCATTGTTGGAAACATTTTTCAAACTCATCTGTTTGAATAGCTGAGAGCACCTCCCTCATTTTTTCTTCAAGTCTTCTGCATCGTCAAATCACTCTCCATTCATGTCTGTCTGCATTTGCAGAAACAAAAAGAAGTTACACAGAGCAAAGTCAGGTGAGTAAGTGCATGGGATAAGAGAGGCATGATGTTTTGTGCCCAAAACTGGCACACTGAGATGGCCGTGTGAGCAGGTGCATTGTTGTGGTGGCAAAACGTATCTCCCATCTCCCCAAAATCAGGCCTTTCTTGTTGCATACTGGTACACAATCTTTTCAGAACCTCTAAATAGAAAGGTTGATTAACAATCTGACCTAGTGAAACAAACTCCAAATGCACTTTGAGTTGACATTTTCTTCTGTTCAGGAAGTTGACAGACACCGGAATGAGGTTTGTCATCAGTCAACATTTCACCTTTTTTGAAAGAAGAAAACCACTTATACACTTGAGTTTTCCCCATACAGCTGTCCTTGAAAGCTGGGTTCGACATCACATCTGCAGCATTTTTTCCAAACAGAAAACAACATTTTACAGCCCGTGCTGTTCTCTTAAATCAGCCATCACAAAAACGAGGTTTGAGCAAAACTGCTTTTACAAAAAAATTCACTGACCAAAGAGAACTTTCCCAGGCGACACCCTTGGGTGCACTAACTCAGAGTGAGTTGTAGATGCTCACCTAGTGGTAACAATGCATACTACAAAAGTTCCGCCCAGTGGAACTTTTTTCCTTTTGGTGGGGATGGGGGGTGGGAGGTGCGGTGGGTACCCGGGTACTTGCTGCTCATAATTAAGCTTGCTGTATTTGCTTCCACATGGTTTGATTAAGGATAGACCCACAGTGCTTCTTGTTTACCACGAGCCAGTGATTTCCATTAGGAAGAGGAAAACCTAACAAATGGAGCAATAGCCAAATGAAAGCTGCTGTCCAGATAAATTATGGAACTGGGAAAAATAGGAACACAGGCCTCTCTGTGTTTTAAAACTGAAAGAAAAGAGTGAAAGGTTTAAAAGGTACCTGTTTGGTGATCACTCAAAGCATCATTTTAATTATTTACTTAATAGATTACAGAATAATAGCATATACCTCCAGCTAGATATTGCACATTTTAATTACGATCTTAATGCTTTGTGGATGATGGAGTTTTGCTTAGAGTCCAATCCTGCTAGTGAGACCGGGGAAAGTATGTTTTTCAGCTACTGTGCCATCCTGCTGTTGTCTTCATTCTGTTGCCCTAACCAATAAACCTCCCTCATTTAATCCATCTTAAAGGCACACGAAGAGGTTAGGCATCCGGATGTCAGCTTATTTCCCTGCGTCATCTAAGATTTACTGAAGTCAAATGAAATCATGATCAATAGCTGTATTAAGCAACAGTTGTACATTTTGGTAAGGGTTCATAGAGTTACTGTCCTCCAAATTGCAGAACCACATAGCTGGAGTACTTATCTGCAAAGCTCTATATTCAAAGGTTTTGTATTGACACCTAGTAGATGATATTAATGTTTTGAGAAACAAGAGTTGATGTCTCCCTGCAGAGGAAATCAGAAGCAGACTCTCTCGAGAGCAATGAATTGGAGAGAGACCCTCTCTGTCACTCCAGCGGGCAAGAAGTGCAGTAAAGGAGGAATGGAAATCAGGTCTTCGGGCAGTCGTGGAAACACTGAGACTCTGCCGGTCGCCTTCAATCGGGATGAAAAATGAGATGACCGCGTCTCCATTTGTCTTCAACATTTCCTTTGTCTTCCTTGAACATAGAATATTTTGATGACTCCACAGACATAATGAACTATATTTTTAATCTTCACTCAATAATGTGCTTCAACAGGGTGTGAAATTAAAGACAGATCAGCAGCGATGTGTAGTAATAAAAAGAATGATCTTTTATTCATTCAGAAATGTTAAAGAAAACATTACTATGTTTTAAAGATTATTTTGACTTGGGAGTTTTTTTCAGCCATGTGGGAATATATTTAAAATAGTAGAGTGCATTAGAAATTGTCAATGTAATTATATCAAGCCACATCTTCCATGTATAGGGTGAGATATATCTCACTAAGGTGTTTTGAAGCTGCTCTATGTTCTGCATTATGTAAGCAGTGCAGGGCGTATATGATGTAATAGCACCATGCGTACACTACCATCAGAATGAGGTTTCAATATTTTGTATTCCACTTAAACTCTCCCAATAAAAGACATTAGAATGCCAATAAAGTTTGAGTCAGTAGAATAAGACAAATTACCACTGGTGGGTTAGTCTGAGTTGACTAGAGAAACAAATTCATACACACTCATATGTGTATAAAAATGAACTTTATATAAAGAGTAATTGTATATTAAAAAAACATCCCGGGCCAGTTCAGATCAAGTCCATAAGTGCGATATGAATCCGTATGTCCAATACCAGTCTATAAATTACTCCTCAGACTCATGCAACGCATGCAATGATGCCAAATGCAGGAAGATCACAGGCCAGTGGGTGAAAAGTCTTGTGGATCCATTAATGGTGGAAGGATCTCAGTGCTGGTGTGGGTCTCCACAAGGCTCCTCCAACTCCAGGGCTCTGACTCCATCTGCGTAGCTCCATGTGGCTTGTCCACAGCAATGTCTTGTGGGGAGACTGTGTGTCCTGCCACCTGGGAGGAATACAGGAGTTCCCAGAATCCTCAGGAGAAGGCCATGCCCACACAGACCTCATTGGCTATGACCTGATTGACAGGCTAGTCTCCTCACCTTCATTCAAGTTGACAGGAGATTATGTAACTGCCACAACTAGCAAATGCCTGCTTATGATTTGTTTCAGAAGTAGATTTAAAGCTTCAGATAGCTTAGTTGCCCGACATTTTCATATATTCCACTCATAATCATCTATTGTACTATGCTTTTGATCAGTTCCAAAGTTGTCTTTAAACTTTAAGAACAAATTTTAGTGTCATTATTATAAAACTTATTATTTTGGAAGATCTTAAGTATCTACTCTGAATATTAAAAAAATGTATGTACTGTAATATCCTAATGTCTTACTAGAATACATGCATGAAACCCATTATTATTATAACTCTGTTCATGAACAAAATGATATATGGTGTGTACAAATTAAATTCCTGCCCTGTGGATTTTTTATTCCGAAAATGCTAAATGTAAAATTGATTTATTTAATAATATTTTATATGGACAAAATTTTAAACTTCTTATAGTACATGTTCAAAATTAAGGTTACATAATTATAAAAAGATGGAGAGGTAATCCCATAATAGTTTAGTTCTCCTAGTAAATAGGAAGATCTGTGAAATATATATCTATGAAATATATAAATCTGGGCTTAACAAACTTCAGCTTTGTTTATAAAATAAAATACAAGAAACATTTAAATAAATTCAGATAATTGCTTTTATCCCTTCATATACTCATGTACTCTTCATTCAACAAACATTTATTGAAATTTGACTATATGTTAAGAACTGATAAAATTTTTTAAAAATATGAATTAAATAACATATTCCGTAACATAATATATTATATGTATGTATATAAAACATGAACACACATATACAGATAGGTGTGTTGGCTTTCTAGATATGATCTGTGAAACAAGATGCTATCTAATTTGGACATGGTGAAAACACCACATTAAAACCTTATGAGAATCCACTTAGAGTAGCCCTCAGCACCACTGCTGCCACTGCTGCTGGAGCTGCTGGCAGAGACTGGAGGAACAGGCAGCATCAGCTGAAAGGGGGGCAGCAAGAGGATAGCAGAGAGGAGTAGAACACGCTGGGCCCCACCAGCTATTCTGCCTGCCTGAGCAGAAGTAGCAGCCTGGACACCCACAGCCACAGTGGCCCACCAGCTCATCGCCCAAAGTCCAGAGAGCCTGCACCCAGAGCCATGCCCTCAGCATTACCTGTCCCCATCCCACCCGTGGTCCAGGGCTGCAAGAGTCTGCGTTTGATGGAGGCCTTTAAAACCATTAGGGGAAAATAATAAACAAAAGGAGAGCTGATTTCCCTTCAAAGGAAAAAAAAATCAATGATGTGACTACAGATGTATATGCAACCAGACATTGCCCATATGGATGTTAAACAATACCTACCTGTGTATTATATAATTCCTATATTCTTATGCCTCTCATATATAAAACACTACATAAAACATATATTATTCAAAATTAGCCAGCTGGAGAAGTAAGGACAATAGTGTCTGGCTTAGCACTTCACCTACCTAAGGGACAAAGCTTTGGAGCTGCCACCTCCCTGGGGGAACGCTGTCACACGTGCCTTTCTGGGTGAGATTAAGAAAGCCAGAGCAGCTGGGACCCACTTTCAACTCTAAAGCCAGCATGAAAGGCTTTACATGAATAACTAAGTCTAGGTTCGGAGAAGGTAGTAGAGCCTAAGCAGGAGATGTATTAGGTCACAAAACAAGCAGATTTCACTTCTTGTTCTGTAAGCCTATAAAAATGAAAAACAAGGAACTGCAGCCTATTGATCAGTCTTCTTACTATCACAATCTTCTGATTAAAAAGAGAATTAAAGGTCATATGAGAACTGGTTGAACTGAAAGACTGGGATTTATGTTAAAACTCTTTTACTCTCTAAAATTTAAACAAGATTTGGTAAATTCCATTCTTAAAATGTAATAGATCAACAGCTTTTTTATAAGGTGAGATAGTATTTACCGTTTTGTACTTCTTTGTTATCTCTTATTGGGAGTGCCTCTTCCATGGGTAAATGATATCTTTTCTTTTTAAGATGATTACAATGGCAACTTGCAATAGGCTCTTAGATGACAAAGTATATTGGCTTGTTATTTAAATTTAAATTTCAGCCAAGTGAGATAGTTTAGAGTAAAGTCAAGTTAAATTGCCCATAAGAAGACAGACCTGTTTTATTTTCTATCTCTCTTTAAGGAATATTAGATGAGTAGAGTGACAATTGTTAAGTTTCTGGATCTGGAAATATAACACCTATGACATTACATTTTAATGTTTATGAAGTATCAAATTTCTAAAACAAATATAAAAACCTATCGCAAGCTGTTTACCATTGCTTAGCAGATGTTTATAGAATTAGCAATATATAAAGGCAAGTAGTATATTGCTTAAGAGTTGACAGACAGACATGTTGACTCACTCTCCTCCTGCTGATTCTAGTCAAATACAGCACATGATTGACTATGGCGCCAAGTATCACTTGGTTAAAATTCTATAAAGCAGATAATATTTCAATGTCACAACTTTATGAAAGCCATTTGTAAATTCCACATGTTCATTTACATTGGAAAATCCCTATTCCAATGCTGTTGTTTCATGGTTGTTGTCAATTGGCCTTGAGTCAATTCCTACTCAGGATGACCCCATGTTATTCCATGGAGTTCTTTAATGATGCTGTTGCTGTGTGGTGTCATCTAGTCAGCTCTGACTCATAGAGACCCTGTATACAACAGAAAGTGATCATTGCCTGTCCTGTGCCATTGTGTTAGACCATAATTATTCATATGCAAGTTCAAGTTGATGCTGAAGAAAATTAAGTCCACAAGAACCAAAATACAAGCTTGAGTATATCCTACCTGAATTTAGAGACTATCTTAAGAATAGATATGATGTGCTGAACACTAGTGATAAAAATCCTGAGGAGCTATGGATGACATCAAAAACATCATATATTATTAAGGGAAAAGATCATTAAAAAGACAATAAGGAAAGAAAAGATAGAAGTGTGTATCAGAAGAGACTCTGAAAATTGCTCTTGCAGGGTAGATAACACAAATGGAATAAATAAGTAAAAGAGCTGCATAGAAGTTTCCAAAGGCAGCTCAAGAAGACAAAGTAAAGTATTATAATGAAAAGTGAAAATCCTGTAATTATAAAGTCAAAAGGAAAAAACACACTCATCATATCTCAAGCTGAAACAACTGAAGAATAAATAGTGGCAATATCGAAGGATTCTATAGACAAATGAAATGGTGCAGGACATATCAAAAGAGGATAGAAGGAATACCCAGTCTCTGTACCAAAAAAAATTGGTCAACATTAAATCACTTCAAGAAGTAGCAAATGGTAGAGAAAGAATGATACTGATGAAAGAAAATCAGGAAGTACTAATGGCATCAGCCAATAACAAGGGCCCAGGATTTGATGGAATACCAATTGAAATGTTTCGACAAGCCAATATAGTACTGGAAGCACTCACTAATCTATGCCAAGAAATTCGGAAGATATATAACTGGCCAACCAACTGAAAGAGATCTGTATTTGTATCCATCCCAATGCAGAAGTTATTGAGCAATAACATTAACATCGCATGCAAGTAAAAATTGCTGAAGGTAATTAAAAAATGACCACATCAGTACATTAATAGTGAGTTTCCAGAAATTCAAGCCAGATTCAGAAGAGAACTTGGAATAAGGGTTATCATTGCTGGCGGGAGAGGGATCTGAGCTGAAGCTGAGATTACTAGAAGGAAGTTTACTTGTGTTTTATTGACTGTGCAAAGGTAAGTGACTGAACTTTGATGGTAGCAACATATAATTCTCAGATTCTCTAAGTTTTCTGTAACTAAGAGACCGAAGAAACTGTCATGAGATTGGAGGAAGTGGAATGATTAGTGTTGGATGTTCAAGAAAGATTATTCTATCCTCCTTCACAATGGGTTCCAAACATGTTGGAAACCAGATAAAAGAGGTTAACAGAGGGTAGAACTAAATTATCAAATGTCTTTATTACTCCTTGGTAAAGGTTACATTAGGAGAGCAGTATGCTCTCTAACACTTGTACCCATTCTCCAGATAAACCCTTACAGTTTGTCTTAGTGAAGACTGAATCAGCAAGAGCTCTCCTCCAAATCGCTGTGTGAAACATGAGCTATAACACACATATCTATGGAATATCCAGAGAGTTTGTGCGTAGTGATAGTATCCCCTAATTACCATGGCCCAATTAAGGATTGCCTGCCTCCTCTCACCAATCAGTCATCATTTTCCCTGTCATTGAGAGAAGCCAGTGAGAAATACAGAAAAATTTAGACCATTTTCCCTTAAATAATGCACCCAATACCAAGCAAGGTTTAAGACAAAAATCCCTCTGAAGGAAATCCGAGAAAGACAACTAAGTGTTCTCTCAGAAATTAATTTTGTGAAAATGTGTTATTCTATTACTCTGAAGTTCTTCTTAAAAATAAACTATTGATGTTCCAAAATACCTTCCCCCCCAAAATTAACAAACTATGCACTACTGCTTGGTCAGCTTCTGTCTTCCTCCATGAATGTATAGAAGTGCTGGTAAAAAATAAAAAGTAGTGCTCTTACAATTCCAGGTCATAAATCCATGACTTTATTCCAGATCAAATGTGTTTATACATGTGACAGTTAATGTTTTGTGTCAACTTGGCTGGGCCACGATTCTCAGTGGTTTGGCAGTTAACTCTGAGTAACTCCCCATGACTTTACTTAACACAATATAATCAAAGTCAATCAATTGTAAATCTCCATAATGGGACTAAGATTAGGGGGGAAAACAACACCCTTATTCAGGTCACAGCATTGATACAAATAAAAGGAGGTTTCCTGGGAGTATGGCCTCCTGCCAATATAAGGGTGCTGTGGGAAAAGTTGTTTTCCTTTTTTTTTTTCCTGGATCTGAGTCATTGACCTCTAGTTCTTTGGGTTTAAGCCAATGGCCTGCCTTATTGCCTGCCAATCCTGGCATTCATCAAAGGCATGCCACCTACCTGACAACATTGGATTCACCTTCCTCTGCAACCACCAGCTTGTGGTTTTCCTGTCCATATTGAGTTAATCAGCCCTTGAAGCTTCATGAGTCAGGAGAAACTTTTAGCTTGACATCTTGTTATAGGTGCAAATGACCCATAGGCTGGGGAGAAAGACAGGGCTTTCCACTTTCACATGCACAGTCTCAGAAATTCACAGGAGCAGCTCTACCCTGCCTTATAGGTTCACTTTGAGTTGGCATCGCCTTGATAACAGTGAGTTTGGTTTGGTTTATATAAACATCACATATTTTGCTTTTCCAGAGAACCTAGACTAAAACAATGCCAAATCTCTATGGTCAATGGATGGTTACAAGCAAGTTCTCTCAATAATACACTTACCTTAGTCTTTTTAGAACAACTTTTTTAAAAAAGAAAGAAAAGATTCCGTCAAAGCAGTGGCTTCCAAAAGGCTCTTGGCCTGGTTAAGTTCAAGGCAGATAAGTTATTTCAGAAGGTTATGATAATTAATTTTGGGGCTAATCCTGACAGATTTTCTGGAAGGACACAGAATAATCACAGGGGCTATTAGGAAGATGTTTTAAGAAAATAAAACACTCTCCTTTGGTGAGAAAAGGTGTGGTATAAATTTGTGCCTCTGATTTTTTTGTCATCATGATAATGCACCAGTATATTTTTTGGAAATAGCAAAGGCTGCCCTATGAGAATTTTGTTGGAAAACTCCTATGAGAATTTGGTTGGGAAGCCTTACCCCAACCACACTGCAATCCTGATCTTTCTCTTCAGACTTCTTTTTGTTCCAAAAATTAAAACAAACAAACAACCATGAAAAGGAAGATCATTTGAGTCCCAGGGGATGTCAAAACTGCCATTTTGAAATGCTATGAGCAAAGGATCCCAGAATTCTTCAGCAAAGGGTTAGAAAGATGTAAACAGCCCCTTCCAAAGTGAATGGACTTAGCTGAAGAATATATTGAGAAAAAATAGCTTGACACTTGGTATTTTGAATAAAAGTGTCTATTATTTTGTAGCAAGATCTTTTTCTTTACTTACCCTAGATAGCCAATGTCTACTAACTACCTGGCATTGATAAGGTTCTTTTATATTCTGTTCACTTTGTGCAAATACATTGAATCTTCATTCAGTGAATTTGTATTAAGCTTCTTCATATGCCAGGCACTGTATTTGGCATTAGATTCATTATTAATCTAGCACAATACTGTTCTCAAGGTCCTTGTACTCAATTGAGGGGAGTAGGCAATTAAAAGAGCCACTGTGATAAAACTTGATCAGATATCAGCTTGATCGCATGAGTAAACTTGAGGTGTTATAGGTGCAAATGGCCTTACTCAAGGGCTTACATAAAGACCTGACCAAACCAAGCCAAACTCACTGCTATTGAGTTGATGCCGACTCCCAGTGACTCTATATGGCAGGGTAGAGTTGCCTCTGTGAGTTTCTAAGACTGTAACTCTTTATGGGAGTAAAAAGCCTCATCTTTCTCCTGAGCAGACTGGTTTTGAACTGCTGACCTTGTAGTTAGCAGCTCAACATATAACCACCATAACACCAAAGCGCTCTACATAAAGACAGGTGCCAAGAAAGGCTTCCTAGTGAAGTAATACTATAATGAGGCTTTACAGATGTGTAGGAAATAGCTAGGCCATGTGGCTGAAGAAAGGACAAAAGAGAAGAAAAAGAGGAGTTGGTGAATTATGAGTTCTTTCTATGGCTGGAGCCAGAGGAGGTGAGAAAAAGTGTCAAGCGATAGGACTGCAGGATCATCAGCAGCTGGACCAAGCAGAGACCTGAGTGCTGCCTTGGGGACTCTGGACTTTATATGGAAGCATCAGGGAGCCACTAAAGAGCTTCAAGCAGAGAAAAAACTTGATCAGATTTGTGGTTTTAAAAAGTAAAACTCTCTCCACCTTCAATGTGGAGCTTCCAAGGTGGGGAGGAAGAAAATCAGGTTAAACACAATGTGAACATCATCCATTCAAATAGTTTGCTTTGAAAACTTGAAAGCTACCACTGAGCTGGATTTCTGCCCAAGTCTCACAGTGCATTGCTTTAAATGAGCTTAAGCCTTACTTATAAACCTCACTCACATGTTTCAATACTCAGGTGGTAAATTTAATCTCAAAGGTTACGTTGTATTACTTACTTCATGTATTCTGAAATGTGCGTTTTTTCACTGAGTCAGCATGGCCAAATTGCTTAGCTCAGGAAAACATGTCAATCCTTATGCCCCCAAAACTGCCATTAACACGCAGGGCATCAGATTCTTGTAGGTGATGTGAAATTAAATCATGACTCTCTGCAATGTATTCTAATCACTTACTCCATTAACTGTCTTCAAATGGTAATCAACTCAGCTCCAAATGAGCAGTTACATATTCGGCTTGCTCCATGAATTCTATGAATGCATTTACCATTACAAGTTATAATTATATTACTTTCAGAAGTCATTTACAACAATTGAACTAAGAAAAATTCTAAGATTCTTGTGACAGCACAATTAAACAATATGATCCGCAAGACTCCACTTCCTATTATAAAACTTAGTTATGATGTTGTATTTTCCAAGAAATTATCTTTCCAGAAGGAATACAGACATTGTTCAGATAAAAACTGTATAGCTTTAAATAAACAATGGCCTACTGAAAAGTTATCAGATGATACATTATATTGTGTTGTGCCAAATTAAATACACATCTAACCCACCCCTTTGAAAAAGTCAATTCTGACTCAGAGTGTCCCTGTACAGGGTTTCTGAGACTATACATTGTTACAGGAGCAGAAAAACTCATCTTTCTCCCATGGAGTTGCTGATAAGTTTGAACTAACCGTGAATTTAGCATTCCAACATTTATCTGACAAAACAATCAGCTCTTCTTACAGATTGCTTAAACACACACACACACAAAGAAAAGTCACCTTCATCATGTCAAGTCGAACGTGTAACAACCCTCTGGGAACAGCGTAGAACCCCTCAGAGCGACTGGTGGCTCAAATGGCTGACCTTGCGGTTAGCAGAACAATGTAGAACCACTGCACTACCAGGGGTTCTCTTAAAGATGTTGGGGATTTCTTGGAATAAGATAACTAGTATGTCTGGAGTACCTACTGTGTGTCAGATCCCATGGTAAAGAGTGTGCAATGTGTCTATGTAATCTATTTCATTCCAAACTTAGATAGCCGCAGCTCTTGTCCTCCGGTCAGATTTCTTAACTTCCAGGTAGTTGGCTCATTTATTAGAAGGAAAAAAAAGGGTGGGGGGCAGATACAGTGTTGTTTCAATGATCTATTGCTAGGTAAGCACCACTCAAAAGTGAAGATGCTTAAAATAACAACAACCGTCGACGACCCCTCATGATCCTGCGGACGGAGCTGTTAGTGCGGTTGCCCTGGTCCTGGCTGGAATAGTTGGAAGGTCTACAGTGGCCATCTTCTCACAGCAGACCATTGGTGTCAGCTTCCAGCTGGGACCCCAGTGAGAGATGATGGCAGCAGTCTTGGTCTGGCTCTACAGGCCTTTCGAAAAGATGGCGTGGCATTCCTCACGGCATAGCAATTCAGTTCCAAGAAGGAACAGGCTAAGAGTGGACGTTGCAAGAATACAAACCCAACATATAAGCATTTATTGTGGTAGACAGAAAAATTCCCTTAAAGAGGTTCACGCCTTGATCTATGAAATCTGTGCATATGTACTTTATATGGCAAAAGAAGTCTTGCAGGTATGGTTGAGGATTTTGAGATGGCGCCATTATCCTGGATTATATGGATGGCTTCAATGTAATCACAAGGATCTCCACAGTAGAAGAAAACAACTATCCGAGTCAAAGAGAGAAATGTGAAGATGCTATGCCTAGGCTTTAAAAATACACGTGCCCATGAGCCAGAAAGGCAGGCAGTCATTATATGGGGCTGTCTCCCCGATGCCTGCAGAGGGCCACAACAAAGGAGTTGGAGAGAAATCAGGCACACTAGTTAGACACCTATGGGAAAATCCAGAACTGAGCATGCTCAGACACAAGCTCCCTAGGCCCAGGCAAAAAGCAAACCTGGGCACACCCACCTTAGGACCCAGTAATATGACATCACTCAGGTGCATTCAAACTCAGCGAATAGGGTCGGCCAGTGCCCTCAAGCACGCAGACACGTGGCCCCTTCAGTCAGGAGTTATTGGAAGGCAGAGGGTGGGAATCTCTCCCACGAGCAGGTGCACACGTGCTGCTCGAGACCTGAGGCCCAAGCTCCCGTCAAGCCGCCCTCGGGGGCCCTGGGATTTCCTGCTTCTGCAAGCACGGTTTTGTGCTTCGCTTCCTCGATTCCTTCCACGTGGTTTTTGGCATTCAGTCCTGAACTCCTGCATGGTTTCCATACAGCCTTGTACGCTTTCTGGAAACAGCGTGTACTTTTTTGAGACTGTAATATTTGAAAGGAATCTTTTTCTCATAAAAGTCACTTGGATTACAAACGTGCTTCTACCGCATGAATTCTTTCAGCACTGCGAAGCAAGAACCAAGGTATCCCAATCCAGAAACCTAACACTACCAAGAAAAGACAAGGTAACCGATGCTCCTCGAGCGCCTACAGAAGAAATACAGCTCTGTTGCCTCCTTGAATCTAGCCCAGTGTGATTTCCGAGTTATAAAACTTAAAATTATTGTGTAATTTTAAGCCAGTACATCGGTAGAAGCTTGTTATAGTAAAACAAAGACCAGAATCATTTGTCAGCCCTCTGTTTGTATCACCTTTACGAATAGCCCATGACTAAAATCCAGTGAAAGTTAGACAATGAATAAGGAAGAGCACAGAATAATGGATACATTTGAGTTATGCATAGATGAAGAATAGACAACGTAACATAGACAGCCAGAAGAACAAACAAATCTGTCTTGGAAGAAGTACAACTGAGAATGCTCCTTAGAAGTGGACATGTTATCCATGGAATCAGTCCCTGAAAAAGGACATCATGCTTGGTATAGTACAGAGTCAGCAGAAAAGAGGATGGATTGATATAGTGGCTGCACAAACGGACTCAAATAACCATTGTGAGGGTTGTGTAGGACCAGGCAGTGCTTTCTTCTGTTGTGCATAAGGTACATCAAGGAGTCAAAACTGACCC
>NW_022103898.1:54376502-54377839 GCF_000313985.2 Echinops telfairi
ATATAACCTCCTCCCTGGGGGAAGGACAGCGGAGAAGTGGGTGAGGGAGACGTCAGATGGTGTAAGATATGATATAATAATAATAATTTATAAATTATCAAGGGTTTAGGGGGAGGAGGGAGCTGGGAGGGAGGGGAAAAATGAGCTGATACCAAGGGCTCAAGTAGAAAGCAGGTGTTTTGAGAATGATGATGGCAAATATGTACGAATGTGCTGGACACAAATGATGTATGTACGGATTGTGAAAAGAGTTGTATGAGTCCCTAATAAAATGATTTAAAAAAAAAAAAAAAGTCCTGCATCAGTAGGTTAAATGCAGGGGAAATGCTTAATTCAAACAGTCCACCACCAAAGTAATAATCCAACACAAGTATCATTTCTATCAAAATATCTCCTGTGTGTTAGCTTTCTGCAGCTAGAACAGCATATTTACTAACTTAAACCACACAAATTTATTATCTCTCCGTTTCTGTAGGAGCCCTAGTTACAAATGGGGCTGCTAACCACAAGATCAGCAATTTGAAACCACCACCTGCTCCTTAGGAGTAAAAAGGAGGCTTTCTATTCCCATAAAAAAGTTAGTTTTGGAAACCCCCGGGACAGTTCTACCTCATCCTATTGAGTCCCTAAGAGCCAGAATTGATGTAATGGCGGTGAGTTTGCTTCATTGGTTGTCTTTTGTTTTTCTCCATTTGATACTTTCTACATCAGTTTGTTGTGGGACTCACCAGGTAGCAATCAACGTGTCAGCTATGCTGTGCTCTTTGCTGTCTTCCTTACTCAGGGAGAATTCCATTATAAACTGATCCAGGTTGTCTGAATTCAATCCCTTGAAGTTGGAGGCCTGGGATTCTCATTTTCTTGCTGGCTGTCTGCCAAGGACCATTCTTAAGTCTGAAGGCTTCTCTCTAGTCCTCGCACTTGAACCTTTAGATCACAAAACCAGCAATACAACACCAATTCATTCTCACCCTTGGAATCTCTCTGCCTTTTCCTTCTGCTGCATTCCCTACTTGCAGCTAGAGCGAGTCCATTATCACCCCGTGTCAAGTCCTTAACCTCATTCACGTCTGCAAAGCCCCTTGGCCATGTAAATGAACGTGTATGTTCACAGGTTTCAGGGATTGGAGCAGAGATACCTTTGGAGGCCATTGTTCTGCCCATCACAGTTCTCCAAAACCTCATGCCAAGGAGAGGTTTGGGTTGCAGCACCAATCCACTCTGTTCCCTGTCTATCAATAAACCCTCCTAAGGGTGATTAGCACAAATAAACTCCACATAAACTCATTATCATTACCCTTCCCACCAGTTCCAATAGCATCCAAGAGACAATTTGT
>NW_022103898.1:54380679-54382064 GCF_000313985.2 Echinops telfairi
GACAGGAGGAAGGTGAAAGAAAATAGAGGAAAGAAATAGAAGGCAAAACTATTTCTAGAGGTATAGCTATAGATATGTATATATGTAAATATACTAATTTATAATGAAAGGGATAGAGTCCAATGTACATATATTTATATATTAAGTATTAAAATAGCAGATGGACTTTGGGCCTCTACTAAAGGTCTTCCTTAACACAAGAACATTTTGTTCTGATAACCTGCCACTCTTTGATACTCACCTTCACAACACAATCGCTGAAGACAAAATGGGTGCATAAGCAAATGTGGTAAAGAGAGCAAAGCAGATGGTGTCCAGTTATCAAAAGATACAGTGTCTGGGGTCTTAAAGGCTGGAAGTTAAACAAGTGACCATCTAGCAGGGAAGCAAAGAAGCCCACATGGAAGAAGCACATCAGCCTGTGTGAACATGAGGTGTTGACGGGATCAGGTATCAGATATCAACAGATCCAAAACAAACAACTATATCAATGTGAATGATGGGGTTCGAGTGGAGACCCAATGCCCATCTGTAGACAATTGGATATCCCCCCACGAAAGGTTTATAAGGAAGGGATGGAGTATAGTACTGATGAAGCACACATCATTCTTCTAGTTCCTGAATGCCCCCTCCCCCAACTACCATGACTCAGTTCTACCTCACAAATCTGGCTAGACCGGAGAACACACATTGGTACAGATAAGAACTCTAGACACATGTATTTCAGGACAGATAAACCCCTCATGATGGTAGGGGGGTGGTCAGAGTGGGGGAGGGGGAGAAAAGAGGAACCCATCACAAGGTTGGATATATAATACCACCACCACCACCACCACCACCACCCCGAAGGGGACGAATAACAGAAATGTGAGTCAAGGAAGACAATGGACAGTGTAAGATACTAAATTATAATAACAATATATAATTGATCAAGGATTCCCAGGGATGAGAGGGAAGGAGAGGGAGCAGGGAAAAGAGGAGCTTATACTAAGGGCTCAAGTAGAAAATGTTTTGGAAATGATGATGGCAATATAGGTACAAATATGCTTGATACAACTGATATATGGAATGTTATGAGAGCTGTAAGAGCCCCCAATAAAATGATTTGAAAACAAAACCTCAGCCATCACCAAAAAACCAAGGTAAGTGAACTGCTTTTACAGAAAAACTCACTGGGACAAGAGAGAACCTTCTCAGAGGACGGCACTGAGTGCACTCACTCAGAGTGAGCAGCTTGCCCTGCTGGAAAAATGTGTACTAAGAAAACTGCCCAGAGTAGCTTTTTTCTGCGTGTTGGTTGGTTGTTGGTTTTTTTTGGTATCCCCTCATACATAAAATTCTCGTGTATATATAAAATCTACACTAAATGTAGCTCCTGATTCATT
>NW_022103898.1:54383613-54384972 GCF_000313985.2 Echinops telfairi
GGCGGTGCCTTGGGCTGCTAACGGCAAGGTCTGCAGTTTACAGCCACCAGCCATCTATGGGAGAAAGAGGAAGCGTTCTGTTCCCATAGCGACCCCCCAGTCTCAAAGACCCACAGGGGCAGTTTCTACTCTGTCCTATAGGGTCACTACAAGTTGGAATCTACTTGGAGGCAGTGAGTTTGGGGACGGGACCAATGAGCTTCCCCCTCCCCTATCACCTCTACCTTCATGCATACCATCTCCGTTATGGCTTAGACAATGCCATCCTGCAGCAAGGAGGATGTCTCCTCTTGGTATCCTTTATAGCTCCTGCCATAGTCTCACAGGTAATAAGTGACCTCAATAAATGACTGATCGTCATGATAAGGATAACAACAAATACAAAAATTCTCCAATGATACCTACTAGAACAGTGAAAGCCCTAGACTTACCATGTTTTAGAATTCTGTAGGAAATCAGATTGGCAAGCAGAATAATCTTGAAAAATACACATCATCTATCTTATCTTATGATTCCCTCCTTCCCACCATAGCACAGGTAATGGAAGATTGACCAGCACACACGTCCTTTATTTGTGCTACCCAGGAACAAATGCAGACACTCCTGTTGGTTCCAAATAAGAAAGCTTATCTACCTAACATAAGGCCCCATATGGAGTTGGTTCTAATTGAGGTCTGCCTGGGTGAAGTCCAAGTCACCATGAAACTTTATGTCCAATTTAACCAAAAACCTAACTCAGCAGGTAATGGCCCTAGGTATTGCCACTGATGTTGGGTTGTGAAGACAGAGCTGAGCATGGGGACCCTAATCTGTGTCCAATAAGCAGAGAGACATGTGTGACCTCATGGGGATGGCACAGCTCCGTGCTTGCACCCTCTTCCAGATCCATAAAGCCTTGACTTGCTGCGAGAGCATACATATGTGTTTCGAAAAGCCTGACTGGACAATGGCTCGTTTGCTTTAAGAAAAGCAAAGAACAATCTCAACAATTTATAGGAGGTTTTATTTGACTACTGGGTCAGCAGTTTAATTTTGCATATGTTCCCATAAATGTAACCAGCAGTGTTTTATGAGAGGATTGTCTTGTAAACTAAATGTGCTGGCAGAGGAAAATCCATTTGCAGCACCCAAGACATTAGGAGAATCAGCAGGCCTGGGAAACACCTTGTAATGCTGCCCACCCCCCAGCCTCTTCGCTCACTACCACAAGGGTGGTATCCGTGCTCCAACACCCTCCTGTCATGTGGTAAGCTCTCCTGAAAACCAATTACCTCCTGGGCAAACTTCAATATCAAGAAGAAGAACAAGCTGAAAATAACAACAGCACTTATCTCAGTGCTATTTTGTTGAAGAAAAAAA
>NW_022103898.1:54385940-54395559 GCF_000313985.2 Echinops telfairi
TTGGCACAATAAACTAACTACCTCAAGCACCATCCGGGAATGTCTCAACTTCCTTAGGGAACGGACATGTGTTGACCAGTTATACCCATCTGAAGTTGCTGCTATGATGACGCAAGTTGGTGGTGTAATTAAATTGACTCAAGACAGACTCTTTTTGTGCACAGCCCTGGATCTTCGTGTTCCCTACCATGGTTAGCAATGCGTTATAATATGACTGTACAGCTGCGGCTGCAATTTGTGATTACAACTTATCTAAAAAGCCGTGGGCTGGGTATATTAACTCTTAACTCCTCTACCATATATCTGAAATACTGCAGGACACTCATTCTTATCCTTATTAAGGAGACTCAACTTAAGGTACAAAGTCAACAAAAATTATATGTGTTTGGTGGAGTGAAATTTCTTAATATGGCTCTTCTACCCTAGTATCTGTAACTGCCATCAGATGATTGGGTGGGACGATGCAAGAAGGGTGTGTATAGCAGTGTTATGAGCGGTGCGATCAATAATTACTTAAAGCTCTGACATTTTCAAATGCTCGGTTTATTCACTGCGAACACATATCAAACAATTTAATAATCCTATTGTTAACTCAAACTATAATATCATTTCAAACAAATATCAGGTATAGGGGCAACACACTACATTATCATTTCAGCATCCTGGTCCCAATCAGCATTGCCTTCATCGGTGTTCTCACCCAGGTAGAGTTGGAGAGAGCAGGAGTTGATGTCTCTTTGGTTCCTAGCTCTCTGAAAAGTCAGTGTCTCTACCCGGGTTTATATCGGCAATTCAGCTGGCTCCTTGATGTCCATCATTCTGGTCTTATTAGGGTTCTCCAGACTTTTGGGGGTGGCTCTTCGGACCATCTGTTGGTTCTTGGCAGTGGTCCAACATCTGAGCAGGTCCTAAATATCATACTTTCTTTTCCAAAATGAAGTTTCCTGTGTTTACATCTTGTAAGGTCATTCAACGTCTTTCAAGGTAGTTCTATAATGTTCTCATCATATAGTAATAGAGGGGATGGTTCCGGTCTTTTATACCACCCCTGGCTATAAGGATGAGCCATCTGTAGGAACAGCGAGAGAACCTTGGAAAAGCATTCAAGGTCTCTGTCTGAAGTGGGGGAGGTCACAGAGACAGATGCATCAGAGACTGGCACGGAGACTGAGTGGAACATCACAGACACTATGAGGTACCTTCTGCTCTTCTGGCCTGAGACTATGGAACCATAGGACAGAATGACAGGAGGAATGGCGTCCTGGCCCATGGACCTAAAGACCAAGGGATCATGTGACTGAGGGACTGAGGACCAGAGAGAGATGGCCACCACTTGACTGAGAGACTGAGTGAGAACTAGAGATGTTTGGCTGAGGAGACCAACAGGGTATCCTAACTGCTTGCTTATCCTGATTTGTGGTAACCTATTGACTTTCTTAATAAAACCACTTAATTTCCAGTATTGTCTGTGAGTTCTGTGTGGCCACTGCAATGTATAATTAAAGCCAACATAGAGGTCAGATCTTGCCCTCCACTGACATTGACATATTGCAACAGGTACCGCAAGAAATCTGACGCCCAACCTGAGACATCAAGAGGGGAGGAACAAGGTCCAGGACAAGCAATAAAAACACAGCTTCTCCCAGCCACCGAAAGATCTGATCCATATCATTAGCTCATTCATTCATTAAATATTTATTGACAAACTCCTCCATGCCAGTACTTTGATATGTGCTAGCTTAAGAAACAGTGCCTGCCCTCAAGATACTCACAATATTAAAGGAGACAGACGAGCAAAAAAAAAAATTGTTTCTATACAGTATATAAAAACCACTGTTGAAACGGGCATGAGGTTACCATGCACAGAGCAGGAATCGCCACCAGTCATAGGGTGTTAGGAACAGTTTCCAGGGGAAAAGTAGCACCCACAAAGAGTTCTAAGAAACCTGATCATTGATGGAAAAGAGGCAGTTAGGAATTTCCCAAACATAGAAACAGGCTGTGCAAACACCTGGAGGTGAGAAAGACATTGATGTTCCAAATCCCCAACCTCTTCAGTGTTAGAAATGATAGAGTGAGCACACTGACACTAATCACTTGCAAATGGAATACATCGTGAAGGTCCTGGTGAGAAATGTTAGTATTTCCTCTCGAAGGGTACTTGCTGTTCAACCCCAAACCCAACCCAACCCATGGCCATTGATTTGGTGACCCCCATGTGTTGCAGAGCAGAGCTACTCAATAGGATGTTCTTGGCTGGGATCTTATTGAAGGAGCATGCTGGTTTCATGCTCAGGTGCTAACTGAAATGCTGGTAATTTGAACCCAATAGCCTCTCAATAGGAAGAAGATGTGGCAGTTTGCTTCTGTAAAGATTGCAATCTTGGGAACCCTAGGCAGTTTTGCTCTGTCCTCTCCCATTACTATGAGTTGGAATTAACTCAATGGCTATGGGTTTGGTTTTTAATCGTGATGGAAGTGAATTGCTGGCCTTATCTTCTACAGCACAGCTGGGTAGGCTTGAATCACCAATCTTTAGTTGTTAAGCACAAACCATTCACACCATCCAGGGGAGTGGTTCTCAACCTTCCTAATGCCACGACCCTTTAATACAGTTCCTCATGTTGTGGTGACCCCCCCCTCCATAAGATTTTCATTGCTACTTCATAACTGCAATTTTGCTACTGTTATGAATCAGGCAACCACTGTGAAAGGGGACCCAAAGGGGTCGCAACCCACAGGCTGAGAACCGCTGATCTGGGGACTGCTATGTTCCTTGGACATAAAGCGTAGTGCCTCGGATGCTAGAACATTACATACCTGACCCATTTCAGTAGCTGAAACATTAAACATTTGAATGTGTGCCCCGACTGCTCCTCACTCAGTGCTAAAGAACAATTGTGGCATTTTCTTCCCTTGACTGTGATGCCAACTTTGAGTACTAAATATACCGATTTGAAATACCATTTTGAATAAGGAGGCAGAGAATTGACACAAAGAATGTAGTAGGTATGGGAGACTGCATTGGGAGCCCACTTGAGAATCTGGGTCATAATTTTAAAGTTAGATCAGACAGCATCTTTGTATTCTTTTTTTTCCAGTCAACATTTAACTGCATTGATAAAGGATGGAAGAGGAAGAAAGTTGGATTTGCTGAGCATAGAACTTACCTAGTAAAAAAAAAACCCAAAATACACAAAAAAGAGAAGTTGGCTAGGTATCTGATTGTGGATAGATGGAAAATATTTAAAATAGACCAATGAAAGTCTATTTGCCATCCTAGACACAGGAAATATGGAGGATTCACATAATCCATCTCAGAAAAGTGAATATTGAATCAGATTGCACTGAGCCTGCCCCTAAGAGTCGTATATGTGATGTCTGTGTGTGTGTGAACATTGGCACGTTATCTGTGAAAAAAAAATGCAGTCATGAAAAGTAACCGCAAGGGTGGTGAAGTTTTAGCTCGTGTACTTTAGACATGGTGTCAGGAGAAGCCAGTTCTTGGAGAAGAACATTATGCTTGGAAAAGTAAAGGGTCATTAAAAAAAGAAGCACCTCCCCAGGATGGATTCACATGGTGGTGTCAGCAAGAGTCATAGCAATTACTGTGAGGGTGACGCAGGGCTGAGCAGTGGTTTTGTTCTGTTGTACATAGATGGTCACTATGAGTCATCATTGACTGGAAGACGCCTAACTACAAGAAGTCCTTCAACCACTCTTTTCAACACAAAGGGCAGAAAGAAGGAAAGAGAAGAGGGATTTACATGATTTAATGATATCTTGTGAATTTACTGAAACATGGTGCTTATAGGATAGTTTGTCATTATTCACTTTTAATTTTATGGATTTGGGGCTAGGTCCAGAACAATCTAAATAAGGAGAAAAAAAATAGTAGTACAAGAAACTAAATCATGAAGGACAACATTCTCTCTGCTAAGTCCCTTCCATAGTCTAGTTTTTCCCAGAATTAATAGTTCCAGATCAAATAAAGTACACTACAAATATCACAAATCACATCCCAAAGGGGGTGTGGTAGATATATAATCGTTTGTCAATTTGAGGATTAAGAGTGAAGGGGTGGGGTTCAGCTTCTCAATCAGATCATAGCCAATGAGGCCACTGTGTGGGCATGGCCTTCTCCTGAGAATTCTGGGAAATCTGATACTTCCTCCTTGGAGGAGGGAGACCTTTCTCTCTCTGCCACTCCCTGGGAGGCATAGCAGCTGACAAGCCACATGGACCTACCCTGATGCAACCAGACTTCTGAAGCCGGAGAAGCCACGTAGAGACCCCTGCCAGCACTGAGATGCTTACAAAGACTTTCTACCCACTGGCCTGTGATCGTCTTGCCTTTGGCATCAATGTATGTGTTTCATGAATCTGAAGAGGACTTTATAGATTGATATCAGACACATGGGCTAAAATCGGACTTATGGACTTGATCTGGACTGGGCTGGGATGTTTTCTCAATGTTCAATTGCTCTTGTATATAAATCTCTTTCTTATGTGTGTCCATGGATTTGTTTCTCTAGTCTACCTAGACTAACACAGGGGGAAAAACAGATGATTAAAGGCCTCAATGCAGTCTTCCTATGATAGCATTTTCTAAGAAGTTACTTGGTGTGGATATTTAGGAGGCATTTCTCCTGTCAGATGAATGTTCCTCTGTCAGCCTAGAAAATAAAATCAGAGTGATGTCCCACACGATCAGCTAAAATTCATAGTTTCAAAAAAAAGTGTTTTCATCTGAGTACAAATAGATAGAATAATAGATAACAATTTAAGTTCATTTGGCGGGACTGTTTTTAGATAGTGTTATTGTCATGTTCTTCACATATCAATCAATTTAACTGTTCAATCGTATTGAGAAGAGTTGTGCAATCATCACCACAATAAATATCAGAACATGTTCTTCTCATTCTCATTGTTATTAGCTCCCCATTTCCCCACAATCTCCCGTGCCATGCTCCTAAGTAATTATTAATCCAGTTACTGTCTTTAAACTTATCCTGGATTTCATATACAGAAAACCGTACACAATACAAACACGAAGAAGACAACAATACGAAGTAGACAAAACAGAGAAAAACCTCAATAGAAAAGAAAGCACAAAATATTCAAAACTGAAACAACTTTAAAATGTCTCAAAAGAGAGCTAAAAAGATAAAATATTACATTTTAACCTAACTACATCTGCCAAAATTGCCTTTCCAATGCACTGTGTCTCATAGCCAGGCTACTCATATCCCTGGACTCTAGTCAGAGAGGGTTCACTGGGGAATTAATCCATGAGTACTCTGAAAAAATGAATTTTGGGCTTCCGTCTTGTCCATCACCTTCTGCAAAGCAAGCTCTCAGGATTAAAGCTCTGATACCACTCCCTCCTTCAGATTTTGATTTTATTATTTACAATTCTTGGATAACACAAAATGATGTAGACTTAAATGATGCCTCACTTAGGTGAATACTTATTTGTAGATAAGCTTTAAGACCTCAGATACTATTCTTTCTTATAGCTGGGCACCATCTGATTTCTTCACCACACTTTGCTATAGCACCTATACCTTCAGTGATCTCTTCAAAAAGGTGATTTATTGAGTAAGGCTATGTCATAAGAACTATTTGTTCTTAGATTGGGACTAAAAACAAGCACAAATCTAAAATTCATTCATATATTTATGGTTTAAATATGTCTCTGGTTCACTTTAGAGACATCATTATCATTTGATGATAGAGAGCGTTATCGATCATCCCCCCAGGATATAAAGTAATTCCATTGATAGTGTAATTAATTTAGCCAATGGTATAAAATTTAAAACATTGTTGAGCAAAGGAGGCTATACAAATACAGGACAACTTCAGATCGCATACATGAATTGTTGACGTGTACAGATTTAACTCTTAAGTGATGGGACACTATTTACATGAACTTTGGGGGTTGGTGATAGAGCACAACTTTCAATAACACTCAATCACATAGGCCCAAGCATGCCTACCAAGATAATGCATACCATAAGAAAGCAAGGAGAGCATTAAAACAGTAAATATATGGTAGTCCCAAGCCACCATTCGTCGGGCACCCTCAAAACAAGAGATGCAAACCACAGTCCAATGATCACCAATTCCATACCTTGGAATAGTCATCTGCTTCTTCTCATACCAGGGCTGTTCAGCCTTAAGTCCAAGGGAGTATGTCAGTTCTTTAAATCTGCTTCAGGTGAATTTGAGGTAAAGTTCAGCTTGTCTAGTGGATTTCCACATTGAATCCTTCTGGTGTAGCCTATTAAAGGTACTCTATGCCTTGAAAGGACAAAATCTCACCTTCATGAAGAGAGCTGAAGATGCAGGTGCTACAGCAAAGTGTGATGAAGAAAGCAGATGGTGCCTAGCTATCAGAAAGAATAGCATCTGGGGTCTTAAGACTTGTCCTCAAACAAGCAACCATCTAAGTGAGATGTCAACTAAGTCCACGTGGGAGAAGCACACCAGAGTGATCCAAGACATATAAATAATAAAACCCAAATCCGAAGGAGGGAATGGTATCAGAGCTTAAATTGTGAACATCCAATTCGCATAAGACTATGGATAACAATGGAAGCTCAAAATCCATTTGCAGGGTCCCTACATGAACTAAGCCTCTGGTGAATCCCCTCTGACCATAGTTGAGGGATGGAAATAACTTTGATATAAGACAGAGAATATAATAAACTTGAGTATGGCAGGTGTAATTAGGTTAAAATATAACACCTGATAATTTTATCTCCCTTTTGATTCATTTTAAATTTGTTCTAGTTTTTAATATATCTTGTTTTACTGCAGTTTCTTTTTCTCTGGTTTATTTTGTTATTGTTGTTGGTTTGTAGTTTTCATTTTCTTGTTTTTGTTTTGTATGTTTTCCAGCATTAGAAATCCAGGATAGGTAAATCTGTAGAGACAGTAACTGGATTGATGGCTTATTAGGGGAGCTAATAACATGTACAAGAAGGAAGAATATATTCTAGAATTGATTATAATGGTGATTATTCAACTCTTTTTTATATGGCTGAACTATGAAAGTGTATGATGTGTAGATTATATGTCACTAAAACATTTTTCTTTTTTTAGGACAGAGTGTGAAGTCCCTGTAGTCTTCACATAGCACATAGCTTGTGTCAAAAAGGGCTGAATATAAACTAGGTAAAAAAATGTCCAATTAGAATCATAGGATCAAGCATAATCTCCTTTGCGTTCTATATAAGTATTGTTAAGCAATTTTTCTTGATGGGTTTACCCACCAATAGAAGTATAATCACCTTCTCCAAGACAAACAGCTCCCATGCCCTCATCTTGACTTGAATTTCCAGTAAACACTTATCACTCTGGTAGGAGTGTCTGTTGACTTGGGATGACTTTAGCACACTATTGTATGGCAGCAACAGAACAGGCTTCTCCCTCTCCCCCCATCGTGAGACACTGACCCCAGATGAAATGACATATCCTCTGTCGAAGTAGTTTTTAAGACGTACATGCAGAGGAAGTGATAAATGGGTCATGGGCCCTAGGCAGGCTGGCTACCTGGTTGCTTGAGAGACTGGATTAGAACATTACACAACCTGAGAGAAGAAGCCTGCCTGCGTCTTGGTGTTTAGTCTTTATAGTATTGGGCACATACAATATTTGTCCTTTGTGATTGACTGACTAACTCTACTCAGCGTAGTGATCTTCAGATTCATCCATGTTACGAGGTGTTTCATGGTTTTATTGATTTATTTTAGGAAAGCATAATATTCTACTAGATATACGTACCAGAGTTTCTTTATCCATTCTTCTACTGGTGAACATCTGGGCTATTTACGGGCTCTTGCTATTGTGATCTGTGTTGCAATGAACATGGGAGAGCATACATCAGTTCATGTTCTGTCTCTTACTTCTTTGAAATATATGTCCAGAAAAAGTATTGCTGGGTCATATAATATTTCTATTTCCAGTTGTTTCAAGAAGCACCAAATCACTTTCCACAATGGTGATATATTCACACTGGTTTCTTTAAAGCATTACAAAAACCTCAGAGCTCTCTGTCACCCCATCTTTTTTGAGTTTTATGATTAAAAGGAAAAGATACAATTATTATGCAGTTTAACTATTTTAGAAATGCATGATACCAAAGGAAAATAACCCTGCAATCACCTAGAACTGCTATTCTTCTAACGTCCCTTGACTGTAGTCTCGAACCTGCTCAACCTAGCGACTCCTTCTTACCTCTCTTCCTCAAGACTGGCCCACCACTGTCCTTCTCTCTCAGCCCATCTGCAGTCACATTTCCGCTGTAATGGGGGTGGGGGGTGGGAAGCCCTTTGACCTCTCATATTCTCTAGCTCTACAATTTGTCTCTCTTTTCCTTCTCATTTAAACATCTCCAAAGTAAGGTGTGCTCATTTCTTAAATTACTATGATCTGGTTTTTTTCTCTTTTATGGGACTGAAATCACAAGATCGTATGTCCAAATATAATGAAGATTGTTGTAATCTTAGAATTCCACTATCCAACGTAACACTGCTAAATCCCTATTCCTTAAACTACTTACCCATCAGTTTCCATTTTCCTTCTGTCCTCGCTATTGACCTCTTTCAGTTTTCATCTTCCTCTGCTTACCCTTCACATGTTGGTTCTCTGTCTGTGATCCACTTTGCTTTTCAGTCTCCATGAGTGGTCTCATCTGAGTTGTCTAATCGTCTCTCATAGTTTTTGTAGTCACCTATTCAAAACTCACTGCCATTGAGTCAATTCTGACTCATAACCACCTATACATACGAATAACTCCCAAATCATATTTATACCCAACCCTGACTATATTTCTCAATTCTATACTTGCACATGCGCCTGTATGTTCCAAGAACACTTCAAATTCCACACTGTCCTGAGCATTTTACTATCTCCGTTCACTTTACCTAACAAAAAGAGCGCTCCTGTTGCATACCATGGATCAGCGATTGTCACCATCCCCTTATCCATATTGTGCTGTTTGCTTACTTATGCTTGACCTTCGGCTCTGTTAGCCTGGTGAATTCTTATTCAATCATTAATTTTAATACAAGAAAGCTAGCTTTCACTCTTTCTCAAAGGCAGAAAGACACCTATTTTTAGTAATAGAGGACTAGATTTTGCCTACCTTCCCACCGGGGTGGAGGAGAACCCCAAAGCCTGAACACATTTAATTTTCTATATGATTGGAGGCATCTCAGAGCCATCACAGCAGTGAGGGCTTAAGGGACAAAGAGAAGGAATGAACAGGAGTTCTTTCTTCCCCTACAGAAATTTTTGTATGCTCAAGTCCAGCTGAGTAGTTTATGTGTGAAGCATAGCTTCTAGAGAACCTTTGAGATTGAAAAGGGGAAAAAAACCAAGAAAGCAAGGAAGACATTGAGAGTCTTACAAAGAGAAGTGGCCATGACCAACACCTCAAGACATCAATCTACATCCCTCCAAATGACAACCTCATCTTAGGTAGCAGCATCAACCAAAAGTAAAAATGCCTAACAAAAACTAAATACTCAGTATCTTATGATGAAGGTATTAAACAAAGACTAAACACTCAGTATCTTATGATGAAGGTATTAAACAAAGACTAAATACTCAG
>NW_022103898.1:54395668-54399149 GCF_000313985.2 Echinops telfairi
TGAAGGTATTAAACAAAGACTAAACACTCAGTATCTTATGATGAAGGTATTAAACAAAGACTAAACACTCAGTATCTTATGATGAAGGTATTAAAAAAGCAAGACAATAGAAACAAACTCACAGAAGATATTGGCGTTGACTTCTCAGACATGGACTTTTAAATACCTGTAATTAATATATTCAAGATTCTATGTAATTTAATCTTCACTTTTTAAAAATATAATTAAGAGCATAACATGTAATAATAGTTACAAACATATTAATGATTGTTAAGGTTACTATGATATATATGGTTACTATGAATCAGAACTGACAACAGCATCTAACAACATATTATTATTAAATGAAGATTTTAACATAAAATCTTTAAATCCTTAAATGTACAATCTCTGAAAAAAACTTAATACATATGTCTAACAACAAATTAGACGTAGATGAAGAGACAATACAGGAAAGTATGTGAGAAATAAATGGAGCATAATGAAAAGACCTACTTAAATGCAATTGATTCACTAAAAGAATAAAAATAATCATACTAAAGAAATATGAAGAAATAATGGCCTGGGGTACATGACAAATATCGAACAGATGATATATAAAATAACATCAACCGCATCACAGTGGGACTTCCAAAAACAAGAAGAGAAATTTTTTAAACCCTAAAGGCAAGTTACTAAGAGAGTACTTTCAAAACAACAACAATATGGAAAGCTGATTCCTCCATGAAAAAAGTACTAATATAAAACAAAACAGACTCCAGGCAAGAATGATACTAGAGAAAAAAGGATACACAGAATATTGGATCCTAGGTCTTGGCTGAAAGTAAGCCCTAACAAATTATAATAAACAGAAATAATATAAAGTGTGTTCTGTCATCATAATGAAATTAAGAGAAAATTTTAAGACAAAAGATAATTAGAAAATCCATACAATATTGGAAATGAACCCGGAGCCCTGGTGGTGGAGTGATTATGCATTGGGCTCCAACCCTCAGGGTCCTTGTGGTTCGAAACTAACAGCAGCTCCTCAGGAGAAAAGACTGGGTTTTCTACTCCCATAAACAGTTACAGTATAGCGATGTAAAGAGTAAATCGTCTCCTATAGTGGTGGGGCTGTTCCCGCCCATTTACAGTCTCGGGAACCCTAAGAAGCAGTTCTATTCTGCCCTATAGAATTGCTATGAGTCAGATTCAACTGGATGACATTGTATTATTCATAATCTACGTGATTATCCATATATTCTAAAATTAAAAATTAATCTGGAAAAAAAAGCTATTAGAATTAAGTAAATTTGGTAACAAACATCCGTTGAGGAAGATGCACAGCCAGAGTGCTTAATGAAAGTGAGGATGCAGGACATTGCCTCACGTCCCTTGGCTATGCCTTCAGGGAGACCAGTTCTTGAAGAAGGGAAGATGCTTGGTAAAGCAGAAATTCAGTGAAAAAGTAGATTTTCAATGAGATCAATTGAGACAGTGGCTGCAACAATGGGTACAAACAGTAAGAATTCTAAAGATGGTGGAGGATGAGGCAGTGTTTTGTTCAGTTGTGCCTAGAGTTATTATGAGTTGTAACTGGCTCAATGGAACTATAATGGCTAGAGTTTATGTCAACTACCGTATATACTCGAGTATAAGCTAACCTGAATATCTGCAGAGGCACCTAATTTTGCCACAAAAACTACATAAAAATGTGCTGGAGAACTCGGCTTACACACGAGTGTATATACGGTATAGAGTCCTGAGTGAAAGTAGGGACAAGGCCAACCTATAATCATGCTGCAGCTTGATAACACCTCCTTGAGGGCGTGGTCTTTGGTAGAAGAAAAAGACCCAGAGCAGTGCTGAGTGTTCTTGCTTCTTCACCTTCTTCTAGAACTGGATCCTGTGTCTGGTTCATTGATCTCTTGTTCTTTCACTTGCCCATCCCAAGAGACTGCTGACCTCAGATTCATTTGGCCAACCTCAGATTCATTTACCTCTGCATTCACCAGCCTGTAGCCCTCCTGCTTTCTGTTCATCAGTTTTCAAGCTACATAAGTCAGGAGAAGCCTTTGGCTTACCCCTGACCTACAGACATAAACTGACCTGGACGGAGGTACTTCTACAATTGTGTACCACCAGTTGTTTCTCAGTTTGTCTTACTGTGGTGGCTTGTACGTTGCTTTGATGCTGGAAGCTATGTCACTGGTATGTCAAATGCCAGTAGAGTTACTGAAAGTGAATAGGCTTCAGCAGAACTTCCAAACTAAGAACAGACTCTGAAGAATGACTCCTCTTCCCATTTTTGAGAAAGGAGTTACTCAAAACCTTATGCTTAGGTTCAAAACATTGTCACGTACAGAATGCCTAATGAATCCAAGCAGAACATTGTCAGAGAAAATGCCGGAGGATGGGACCCACTGGCTGGAAAGCATTAGAAATGACACTGAGAAGGGAGTGTAGTCAACCATGGTGACATGAGACTGGTAAAGCCTGTGGGAGTAGGGACTTCGGGACCTTCATTTGCTGATGGGGTATGACTCAAGGTAAGAAGAAAAAGCTGCAAAAAAATTATAATAATGATTGGATCATGGAATGTGCAAATTATGAATCTTGGAACATTGGAAATGGAATATATAAAGATTAATATCCTAGGCATTAGTGAGTGGAAATATAGTGTTATTGGCCATTTTGAATCAAGAAATCATGATTTACTATGTCAGGAATAACACAATCAAGAGGAATGGCATGGTACTTATTGTCAAAAAGGACATTGCAAAATCAATCATGAAGTACAATGCTGTTTGTGATAGAATTATATCTATCTACCTTCAAGGAAATCCAATTAGTACAACTGTAATTCAAATGCATGCACCAACTACAAAAACTAGTGATGAAAAATTAAAGAATTCTATGAACACTTTCTATCAGAAATTGATCAAAGATGCAAGCTGGATGCAATAATTATTGGTGATTGGAATACAAAAGTTGAAATCAACAAGGAATAAACAGTAGCTGGAAATATGGATTTGGTGATAAAAATTAAGCTGGAGATTATATGATATAATTTTGCAATACCAATGACTTGTTCATAGCAAATCGCTTTTTTCAACAACCCAGAAGGTATATATACTCATGGACTTCTCCAGGTGAAAAACATGGAAATCAAATTGACTACATCTGTGGGAAGAGACCCTGGAGAGGCCAAATATCAGTAGCTAAAACCAGGAGTGGGGCTGACTATGGGGCAGACCATCAATTGCTCATGTGTAAGTTCAGGATAAAGCTGAAGAAAATTAAAACAAGTACATGAGAATCAAAATACAACCATGAGTCTATCACGAATTTCCAGAACATCTCAAAAATGGATTTGACACATTTTCACATTTGACACATGACAGAAGATCTGATGAGCTATGGGAGGGCATGAAGAACATCATTCATCTGATGGAAGCAAAAGGTCATTAAGACAGGAAAGAAATAAGAGATGAAAGTGGAT
>NW_022103898.1:54400191-54427037 GCF_000313985.2 Echinops telfairi
AAAACAATGTTCCAGGAATTGATGGAATACTAATTGAAATGTTTCAGCAAGCTGCAGTAATCCCAGATGCATTCACTCATGTATGCAAAGAAATTTGGAAGACAGCTATTTGGCCAACTGACTAGAAGAGGTCCATATTTGTACCATTCCAAAGAAAAGTGACCCAACAGAATGCTCAAACTACAGATAATATCACTGATATCACATACCAACAAAATTTTGCTGAAGATCCTCCAACATGGTTGCAGAACATTGACAGGGAGTGGTCAGAGGCTTGGGCTGGATTCAGAAGAGAAAGTATAACAAGGGATATCATTGCTGATGTCAGATGGATCTTGGCTGAAAACAAAGAATACCACAAAGATGTTTACTTGTGTTCTTTTGACTATGCAAATGTATTTGTGTGGATCAAAGCAAACTAAGGACGCCTTGAGATTAATAGGAAATCCAGAACATTTTATTGTACTTACGTGAAACTTGTGCATGGGTCAAATTGTGCATATGGAACAAAGGAATATACTACATGATGTAAGGCCAGGACAGTATACAAAAGGGTTGTATCATCTCTCAATACGTATTCAATCTGTATGCTGAGCAAATAATCAGAGAATCTGGCTTATAAGGAGAAGAATGTAGCTTCAAGATTTGGGGAAGGCTTATTAACGACCTGTCACATGCAGATGGCACAACCTTGCTTGCTGAAAATGAGGAGGACTTCAAGCACTTGATGAAGGTCAGAACTGAAGCCCTCATTATGAATTGTGACTCAATGTAAAGAAGACCAATACTCTCACAACTGAGATAATAGGTAGCATCATGATAAACAGAAATAAGATTGAAGTTGTCAAAGATTTCATCTGATCTGGATCCACACTCAAGATCAAAAGACGAGTTGCATTGGGGTAAATCTGCTGCACAAGACCATTTTAGAGTAATAAAAAGCAAGGGTCTTACTTTGAGGACTATGTTGCTACTGACCCAAGCCATGGTATTTTCAATTGCCTCATATGCATGTGAAAGTTGGACACTGAATAAAGAAAACTGAAGAAGAAATTATTCATTTGAATTGTGCTTGAAAAGAATATCAAAAGTACCATTGACTGCTAAAAGGACAAACTGATCTCTTTTAGAAGAAGTATGGATAGAGTACTCCTTAAAGGCAAGAAAGGCAAGGCTTTGTCTTACATACGTTGGACATGTTGTCAGGAGCAATTGATCCCTGGAGCAGGACATCGTGTTTAGTAAAGCAGAGGGACTGCAAAGAAGAGAAAGGCCCGGGAACAGTTGTGAGGATGGGACAAGACCAGGCAGTGTTTCACTCAATGGCATCTAATAACAACTGTGTAAGCCATTCTTCATCTAAGTCTCTTTCTATATGCATACACTTACACGCATCGTTGGTTTCTCTTCTCTAGAGAATCCAACTTAACGTAGGCACTACACAAAAACAATAGAGTTTGGCATCCAGGTTATGGCCACCAGTTACCTCCACCTGCAGTTGTATAGTACAGCAGCCATTTGCTCCCATATCATACCACCATCCTTCCTCATGCATAGGTATTACTACAAGGTCTGTGGGAAACTATAGTGGGTCTTCTTAGATATCAACCGTAGAGGGAATCAAGATCCCCATTCTGTATCCTATTTTCAACATTTATATTTTATTGATACATCCAAAGGCAATCTCCCTGCACAGGATTTTAAGCATAGTTGGGAACTCAGAGTTTAAAAGTCCCTTAATCTGCAATTCTGGTAAATGGAATTTTGCTTTCTTCCCTTTAGATATGAGTTTCCAATCAATATACTACCAAATATACAATCTCTGTATAAATGAAATTGCTCTTTCTTGTCTTGGAAGTGTTCTTCCAAGAACGATATTCTGCCTCTGCATCCCTGTCATGTGTTGCTAAAACATTTCCCTCAAGTCAAATGCTTGACTGACAATATAATTTCATGATTGCCTATCTTCCTAGGCATCTGGAATTCCAAATGAGTCTTGCTTTTCACACCATGTGTTGCACCTTAAAATTGCTTAACATCTTGGGTTAGACACCCATGTTTATATCAAATGCTTCCTGACTCAAAGACCCTAGGAGAAAGGGAATATCTCTCATATTCCCATAATTGCATGCTATGTTTATATGGCAAAAAGACTCTAAGCTGCCCTTGATTGTCTCTGTCTCCTGGTATTCATTTTCTTGTCTATTTCCCTCAGTTCAGGTGTGGGAAGAATCTGTGACTTTCTTATAACCAACAGAGTACAACAAAGGAAATATGATGTCATGCCCATGATTGCATAATATGAGATTGTATCTTTCATTTTTCTAGTAGACTCTCTATTTTCCTGGATTTGATGACGTAATCTGTCATATGTGAGTATGGGCACCCATGTAGCAAGGAACTAAGCTATGAGATGTGTCGATCTGTCATAGTTAGAGTATGTGGCAACTTGGCTGGGCCAGGATTCCCAGTGGTTTGGAAGTTAAGATGTAGACATCTCCCATGAAAAGATCTAACATAATGTAATCACATCTGTGATAGGATCTGCTATGGGCAGCTAATCAATTGAAAGATACTTTCCTTGAGGATATGGCATGCTTTCTATGTATGTGAATGCTCTGGAAAAGCTTGCTTGGTTTGGCTGGGTGTGGATACTGCATCTGACTCATCATCTGATGAGTTCCTTGGACTTGAGCCAGCAGCCTGCCATATAGCCTGATTATACTGCAAGTCATCTGCAACCTACCTACTGATTTTGAATGCATTTGCCTCTACAGCCAGAAGCCTACCATTTAATAGGCTGATCTTGGATTCATCATCCCCTACAACTCCATGAGTCATAAGAAGCCTCCAGCCTGAAATCTGACCCATAAACTTGAATGTTCTAGCCTCTAAAACTGTGTGAGCCATTTCCTTGAAACAAATCCCTCTGTGTATGTGAATATATAATCTTCATTGGTTTTGCTTCTATAGAGAACCCAGCCAAAGACACCCTTAGTCCAACAACCAGTAAAGAAATTAATCTTCCCAACCAATGCATAGCTTAGAGTACAATCCTTCTTCAGATAAGACCTCAACCCTCACTGACAAGTCAATTGCTGCTTTGTCAGAGACCCAGGAGCAGGAAGACCCATTTAAGACATGCCTAGATTCCTGCTTCAGAGAACTTTTGAGATAAAAAATGTTGCTTTGAGTCACTACATTTGTGGTAATATGCTACAGAGCAATAGATAATATATTTCCCAAAATCTGCCCTAACCTCAAAAGGCCAGTTAAGCTGAGTGCATCCCAGACCAGTTCCAAGTTGTCATAGTTTAAATATAATGATTCTGGCTATAAAGGTTTTTGAAGGAGAAAAGAGCCAGGTCCATGGAGATCAATGGACCATTAAAATCTGACATTTTTAAGGAGAGTTGGTGAAGAGTTCATGATTTCTACACATGCTGTTCTATGCCAAGTGGCAGAGATCATTTATTCCATTTCCTGTGGCAGACTGCATTTCCCAAAGATGGCCACGATATGAGGAGATAACAACAACAACAACAAAATGGAATTTTTTTTCAAAGCTATGTATTTAAAGTTTGTTGTTGTTGTTGTTTTTAAGCCTTATCACCTTCAAAGTACTCCCCCCCCTCTCCATTACACTTAATACATTTGTTAAATTTACGATTCCATTCTTGGAAACATTTTCACACTCATCTGTTTGGATGGCTGACAGCACCTTCCTTATTTTTTTCTTCACCTCTTCTCATCATCAAATGCCTGTTTGTTCATGTCCTTCTTCATTCAAGGAAACAAAAAGAAGTCACACAGAGCGAGGTCAGGTGAGTATGGTGTGTAGGGCAAGAGAGGCATGCTGTTTTTTCGCCAAAATCTGGCTCCCTGAGATGGCTGTGTGAGCAGGTGCATTGTCCTGGTGGCAAAACCAGCCCCTCGTCTACCACAAAGCAGGTCTTTTTTGTCACATACTCTTATGCAATCTTTTCGGAACCTCTGCAAGATTAAAAATCTGACCCGGTGAAATGAACTCCAAATGCTCTATTGCCCTCACATTAAAAAAAACGAGTGAGCATTGTCTTTGATTTCATTTGATGAGCTTTTGGGGGTGAGGGGTGGCAAGGTAATGATGGCATCTTCACTGGCTTGATTGATGATGGTTGTTTTGGGGGTCATAAGAATAACACCATGTCTCGTCACCAGTAATGACCTTGGAAAAAATGTCTGGGTTATTTCAGAGCTTTCATTTCAAAGCACAGTATGTTTCCACTTGACGCTCTTTTTCCTGGTCCGGTTTTAAGACCTGAGGCACAAATTTAGCATCAACCTTTCTCATTCCTGATTATTCTGTTAAAATTCACTGAACTGAGCTCCAAGATAGTTCATATAACTTCCCCATCTCTTCAATGGTCCGTCGTCGTCGGTCTTCAAGCACAAGTGCACAATGTTTGTCGACATTTTCATCTCTTCAGGGAATTGACTGATGTCCACAATGAGGTTTATCATCAATTGACAATTCACCTTTTTTAAAATGAGAAAACCAGGCATGCACTTGGGTTTTTACTATAGCGCTGTCCTTCTTAGCTGTGTTCAACATCAGAACAGTTTCTGGGGTATTTTTCATAAACAGGAAACAAAATTTCACAGTTGCAAGTTCTCTTAAATCGACCATCACAAAAAATGAAGTTCAAGCGAAACTGCTTTCAAAAAAAATTCACTGTGACCAGAGAGAACCTTCCCAGGGGCCATCACTAGGTGCACTAACTCAGCCTGAGTTATTTGGATGCTTGCCTAGTGGGAAAATGAGTACTACAAAAGCTCCACCAGCAGAGCTTTGTTCACATACCCCCTCGTTGTACCTTCCTACCTGCTCTCATGTGGTAAGACCTTGACACTCCGCCAATAAAGGCTGAGCGTAATTTCCCCCCCTCTGACTCTGGGTTGCATTTGTGACTTGCTTTTAAAGAAAACAACATGCAGAAATGGCACGGCATGATTTTGAGGTAAGGTCAGAAAAGATCCATGCAGCTTCTACCTGGGTCTCATGGAACTCTTCCTTTTCAGGGACTTCTTGCAGACAGCTCCCTGTCAGCACAGTTACCACACTGTGAGAAGCCTGAGACACTCACAAAGGCCATGTGTAGAATGCCCAGTTGACAGTCCCAGCTAAGCGCAGACATTAGGAAATTAAGCCCAAGTACAAGACTTAAGAGTCAAGAGGTTTCCAGTTTGATCCCCAGCCATGTGGAAGAGGAACAAGTCATCACTGCCATAAACCAAACTCATTGTCATCAAGTCAATGCAGACTCATAGCGACCCTATAGGACAGGAGAGAACAGTCCCTGTGAGTTTCCAAGACTGTACTCTTTATGGAAGTTCAAAGCCGTCTTATTCCCACAGAGCTGCTTGTAGTTTCTGCTGACCTTGCAGTTAGCAGCAAATCATAACCACTACATCATAACTTGTCTGAATTCTGAACCCACCAAATGACTGTGCATAATAAAATGGCAGTTGTGCCACCACTGCGATGGAAGTGTTTTGCTTTGTTTGTTTGTTTTGTTTTGAGGCAATAGAACCAGAACGTTTTTTGTCACTTAAAAAAACCAAAAAGTCAAGCTCACTGCCATTGAGTCAATTCCTACTCAAAGGGCCTTGTAGGACAGGGTAGAACAGTGGTTCTCAACCTTTCTAATGCCACGAACCTTTAATACAGTTCCTCATGTTGTGGTGACCCCCAACCATAGAATTATTCTCATTACTACTTCGCAACTGTAATTTTGCTCCAGCTATGAATTATAGTGCAAATATCTGATATGCAGGATGAATTTTCTTGGCTACTATGAACGTGACACAGTCACATAAGTAATAATAGTGATAACACATTAATAGCCATGATTATTTATCAGCTTATAGCCCCTAGCTGCTTTTACAGAACCTCTCTTCTTTGCAAGTTTTTTGCCCTATTGCCAGTTTTTTCTTGAGATTACTATTGAAGCTTTCTCTCAAATGAGTACAAAGAAGTTTTCTCAGCCTAACTGATGCCCAACATTCCTCCTCCACATTTCTCCAGCATCCTTTTGGGGTGTACAGTACTGAACCCCCCAGTGAATGTGAAGACCTCGAGGGTAGGAGCATAGCAAACTGCCCATGTCTGCTGTCCTTGGTGCTGATTTCGGTACCCAGGCTCTCTGAAAATCCACTGTCATCAAGTCAGTTGTGACTCTTGGTTCCTCCACGTGTTTCAAAGTAGAATTGAACTCCAAAAGATTTTCGGTGCTTCTGACCTTTTGGAGTGGAAGACCAGGCCTTCCTTCTGAGGTGCCTCTGGGTGAATTTAAACTCGCTCCCAGTGGTTAGTAGCCAAGTGCTTTACTACTTGTGCCACCCAGGGATTCTGTGCGAAGGATACTGAAACCTAAAAGCCCAAAGCCCTTGCCCTGCCTCCTCCTACTACTACTGATGACCTGAGACATCCAGGTCAGAGACTCAGACACTGCATTTTGTCACCGATGGCACTGAATGCTCCTATGAGGCTGGGGGCAGGGCTTGGCAGAAACTACACGTGTCAGATGTTCCAAAATTGTTCCATATTCCCTGGCCCACTCTTCCCACTCTTCCATCTTCTCTAAAACTCTTTTTTAATGGACAATAATGTGATACTGTTTACTGTCTTTAATATGTTACTCGTTTTTAAAATGAACATTGCTTTTTGACATTTTTATCATCAGCCTTCACTCTCCCAGACTGAGAGATAAATTCATGAGGTTTGTGCTGAAAAATAAATCTCAATAGCAGACAGCATGCTGTATTCAGAATTAGCTCTCCCCTCTAGTTACTAGCCGTACCTGTTACTTTCTCTTCCCTTGAGATAAGCTTTGTCTCAAGAATCTGCTCAGAAATTCTTCCAAACAGATACTGTTTGAAATTACCTTAATCTGTCTGGACTCTAAGATAAGCAAGACAAGCTTTTGTTGGGAAGGCGTACTACACCAAATTACATGAATGACCTAATTTTGTTGTGAGAAAAATTGTAAGTTATCAGTTCATCTTGAAAAATTAAGAATGAAGGAACTCAATTTTATTTAAAAGATCTCATTTTGTTATACTGGCTTATTGGATCTTTTGTTGTTAATATTCTAAAAAGTACAGTTGTTAAACAATGGGCTTTGGACAAGACCATCTGAATTTAAATCTAAGTTGCCCTAATTTCTAACTGTGATACCTTGTAAAAGATACTTAATTGCTCTGTGTTTTAGTCTTCCTAGCTATAAAATGAAAATATTGACAGTGCATACATCAATAGATGCATTGATAATGCAATTCTCAAGATGAATTCATATTAATAAAGATCATGGCATAGAACAGTTGGTATATAAAAAGCACTGTATAAAAGTCTGTGAATGTCCTTAAACAATTTCTTAGCTGCTGTAGTTTTACCAGTCATCATCTATCAAACACATTTCTCATTCCCCAACCATAGAGAAGAATTCATGAGATGTGAGTGTGTCCTAAGAATTTAATTTCTTTACTACATCTGTGTATCCTGAATTGGGGAAGAGGAATGCATAGATGTTTGTACTTATTTGTCATAGAAATTAAATTGTAGCACATTTGTAACAGTATGTTGTTTGGGAAATGATTTATAAGCAAATGTGTTTTATTGTCATTTAGACATCTTTCTGTGTAAATACAGCCATGTATTTTAGCCAGCAGTTGGCATAGATATGTGGTATTAAATTAGATTCGATGTATGTATCCAATCAATCCTATATTCTATTGATATAAGTATAAAATTTATACTCCTACTTTTATCAGAAGAATCAGCCATAGACTATCTATGTACTTATTTATACATTTCCCTTTTCCATTAGTACAAACAATCTGAGCACCTCAAATTAATGAAGTCGCAAAATTAAAAAGTGAAAATTTAAAACGTGTACTTGAATCATAGCAGTTCTAGTCGTAATAGCCCCAAATTGGAAACAGCCCAAATGCCCCTCAAAGAGTGAATGGGTAAACAAACCTCGGTACAGCCAGAGCAAGAATGTGTCTTCAATTAAAAGGGACCACTGAGTCACACAATATGGATGTATTTCAAGGAAATTGTGCTGATGGGGGTGGGCATGGGGGTGAAAAGAAGCCCATATCAAAAGAACAAAGAATTAATGTTAAGCTGAAAATTAAAAGGTTCTTGGAAGACAAAATAGGAACAAAAACATTAGACTTAATTTTCTTTAAAATGGATTATCAATCATAACTACAAATGCATGAGCAACAGAAACAAATTAGATAGCTAGAAATAATATCACTGAATAGTATATATAGAAATTGTTCACTGGAAACCAATTTTGCTGTGTAAATGTTCTCCAAGACACAGTAAGATATTAATAAAAAGATATTGCATACTTCTAGATTCCATTTATAAAGCATTCTTGAAATGATAAAATTATAAAGGAGAGCATATTAGTATATGCTAAGGGCTGGAGGGGGAAAGGGAGGTAGAAAGTAGAGGTGGCTGGAGAAAGGCAGTACAGGACAGAAAAGTCCTTGTGCTGGAAAACTGCATTTTGGTTGTGGTGGTGATCGTATCACTCTGCACACATGAAACTAAATACACACACAAACGAAGGGATGCAAAACCAGTAAAATAAATGCACAGCTCTATCTATATCCATAAATTTCCTTATGCTCACCTGGACCCTCTCCACAGACCAAGAGGCAGTCCTTAACCAGAACAAGGTGAGTCTGGATGGTTTAAAGTCAGGAAATGGGTACATCAGGCTGTATCCTGTGAGCACACTTACTCAATCTGCACGCTGAGCAGATTGCTCTGGAAGCTGGATTACCGAATGAAGAAGAGTGCAGTATCAGGATTGGAGAAACTCATTAACAACCTGCGATGTCAGATGACACAATCTTGCATGCTGAAAGAAAGGAGGACTTCAGGCACTTGCTGATGACCACCAAAGACAGCAGGCTTCAGTATAGAGTGCAACTCAAGGTAAAGAAAACAAAATTTCTTATAGACAACACCATGATAAATGGAGAAAAAAACAGTTTCAAGGATTTCATCTTGCTTTGGTCCAAAATTAATGCTCATGGAAGCAGTAGTCAAGAAACCAAATGGCATGTTGCATTGGGAAAGTCTGCTGCACAAGACAGGCTTCTTTAAAATATTGAAAAGTTGTATGTCTCATCATTGCTACACTGCACCCTGACTAGCTCGTCTCCTCCCATGACCCTTCTGTAAGGGGGTGTCCAGTTGCCCACAGATTGGCTTTGGGTCTCCACTCTGCACTCCCTCTCATTTATAATATGATTTTTTTTGTTCTTAGATGCCTGATACCTGATCCCTTCGACACCTCGTGATCACACAGGCCGGTGTACAACTTCCATGTGGGCTTTGTTGCTTCTCAACTAGACGGTCCCTTGTGTACCTTCAAGCCTTTAAGACTCCAGACTCTATATCTTTTGATAGCCGGCGCCATCAGTTTCACCACATTTGCTTATGCACATATTTGTCTTCAGTGATCGTGTTGGGAAGGTGTGCATCATGGAATGGCAACTTAATAGAACAAATTGAGTAAGTACTTGAGTAAGTACTTGGGTGGAGTCCAATGTCCATCTGCTGTTTTAATACTAAATCTATAAATATATGCACATAGATCTATTTATATATATGTTTATAAATATTTATATATTTTATATGTATATTTGTGTACATATGTATAAATATATTCAATGATGAAACATAAAGCTTTCCTCTAGTTCTTAAATGCTTACTCCCTGCCACTATTGTGATCCCAATTCTACCATACAAGTCTGGCTAGACCAGAGGATGTACACTGGTACAGATAGGAACTGGAAACACAGGGAATCCAGGACAGATGACCCTTCAGGACCAGTGGTGAGAGTGGCAATACTGGGAGGGTGGAGGGAAGGTGGGGTAGAAAGGGGGAAGCTATTACAAGGATCTACATATAACCCCATCCCTGGGGGACGGACAACAGAAAAGTGGGTGAAGGGAGACATTGGTCAGTGTAAGACATGAAAAAATAATAATTTATAAATTATCAAGGATTCAGGAAGGAGGGAAGAGTGGGGAGGGAGGGGGCAAAATGAGAAGCTGATGCCAGGGGCTTCAGTAGAAAGCAAATTTTTTGAGAATGATGAGGGCAACAAATGTACAAATGTGCTTGACACAATTGATATATGTATAGATTGTGATAAGAGTTGGACGAGCCCCCAGTAAAATGATTTTTAAAATATATTGAAAAACAAAGATATCGCTTTGAGGAGAAGGTGTGCCTGACTCAAGCCATGGTGTTTTCAATTGCCTGACATATGTGAAATTTAGCCACTACCAGAGAAGAATTGATGCATTTGGATTGTGGTGCTGGTGACAAATATTGAAAGTACTGTGGACTGCCACAGATCTGTCTTGGAGAAAGGACAGCCAGCGTGCTACTTAAAAGTGAGGATGGCAGGACATTATCTCAAATATTTGTACTTGTTACCAGGAGAGATCAAGTCCTGGGAAAAGACATTATGCTTGGTGGGCCGGTTAGATTGTATGTCAGCTTGATGGCACCTGTGCGGCGGTGGGGGTGGAGCGCAACCTCTCAGGCAGATGGTAGCCTGGCGATGCCTCCTTAGGGGTATCACCTTCTTTTAAGAGAGAAACTGGGATGTTTTTTCTCTGCCCCTTTACCTTTCTACTTGCTAAGACTGTCTGCCTCCGGGGGGTGGGGGCGCATGTGTGAGAGCTGTTGGCACCCTGCCATGTTTCCAACTGGCCTTGGAGCCATACCACTCTGCACCCCCTGGCCTGTGATCGTTCTGCACCCCACTTCACCTTTCTGTGTCATCAGCCTGCAGCTTCATGAGTCCAACGAGGCCTCTGACCGGCAATGAACCCATAGAGTTAAGTTGGACTGGGCTGGGATGCCTTCTTGAAATAAAGCTTTCTACTACATATCTGACTGTCACTGATTTTGTTTCTTTAAACAATCCAACCTAACACTCTTGGCAATGTACAAGGTCAGCAAAAAAAGAGGAAGACCAAGATTGGGTGGACGGATACAGTATAGCTGTAACAATGGGCTCAAACACATCAAAATTATGAGGCTATCGGACAAGATAATGTTTTATTCTGCTGAATATAAGGTCTCTGTGCATTGGAATTAACTCAATGGCACCTAACAAAAACATATTCACATCTAGGTCTACGTCTGTGTCTGTCTATGTATACAGAGAGAAATGAAGAGGCGGTTTGAACCTATCTACCTGGGAGAAAAGACCTGGTGATCTGTACCCACTCAGATTACAGCCTAAGAAGCCCTGTGGGGCAGTTCTACTCTGTCAGGTAGAGTCACTATAGTCAGAATCTGTTAGCATAGTCAGAACATAAATATATATATATATATATATATATATATATATACACACAAGGGGTTACCCCCCCCCAAAAAAAAAAAGACTGGGAAAAAGCTCTGCTGGGTGGAACTTTTGTAGTACACATTTTTTTCCCACTAGGCCAGCAACTTGCTCTGTTAGTGCATCCAGTGGCATCACCTGGGAAGGTTCTCTCTGGTCATAGAGAGCTTTTCACTAAAAGCAATGTCACTCCAACTTCATTTTTTGTGATGGCCAATTTAAGAGAATGGCTCTCTTAAATGATTCCTGCTCAGGGAAAAGTGCCACAGAAAATGTTGTGATGTTGAACACAGCTTACAAGGACAGCATTATGGGAAAAACTCAAGTGTATGTGTGGTTTCAAAAAAGATTAAATGTTGATTGATGACAAATCTGATTCTGGATATCCGTAAACTTTCCAAAAAGGATGAAAATGTCAAAAAAAAATTCATGCACTTGCTTTGATCATGCAAAAAGGACTAAGTCCTGAGACATGCAATGATGCTGAATTCACACATTTATTCATCAAAGGAATAACACATTTTATAATCAGTATATATTCTCACTAAAATGTGGCATATATAGACCCACAGCAGGCAATACATCATAGGTGGCTTACCTTGCCATTGGGGAGCTCAGAGTGGTGTGGGCTTCTCTCTGAAGAAGCTCTGAAGCTCTTCTGCCACCAGTAGGCTATTTATACATTGAGGTAAGCAACTTTGCTTAGTCACACATTACATCAATGCCTCTACCCGGCAGTTTTGATAAGTTCTATCAGTGGGCATTTGAAGTTTGTTTACTTGTAAAAATACCCTGATTCTGCATTCCTAACCTGGTATTTCTTTTTCACTGCACGTGCTCATGTTCAAAACAAAGTTTAAAACAAAAATGTTTAAAAGTTTAAAACAAAATGGAGTTTGTCTTACACATGTCAGCACTTGTGCTCAAAGACCAACGCCAGACCACTGAAGAGATGGGGAAGTTATCTGGACTATCTTGGAACTCCATTCAATGAATTTTAATTGAAGATTTTAATTTAATTGGAAATGAGAAGGGTCACTATGAAATGTGTGCTTCAGGTTCTGACTGACCAGGAAAAAGATCGTCAAGTGAGAACATGCATGCTTTGAAAGAACAGCTCCGAAGTGACTCAGACTTTTTCCAAGGTCATTACCGGTGATGAGACATGCCACTATTCTTATGACCCCGAAAGGAAACATCAATCAAGCCAGCGGAAGATGTCACCATCACCTTGCCCCCCAAAAAGCTCGTCAAGTGAAATCAAAGGTCAAGATGATGATCATTTGTTTGCTTTTTATATGAGATGGATAGTGCATTTTGAGTTTGATCCACCAGGTCAAACAGTTAATCAAGCTTTCTATGAAGAGTTTCTGAAAAGATGCATAACAGTATGTGACAAAAAAGAGCTGATTTGTGGCAGATATGGGACTGGTTTTGCCACCACAACAATGCACCTGCTCACACAGCCATCTCAGTGTGCCAGTTTGGGGCCAAATATATCATGCCTTTCTTGCCCCATGCACCTGACTCATCTGACCTAGCTCTGTGTGACTTCTTTTTGTTTCTGAGAATGACGAAGGACATGAAAGGACAGCAATTATTTAATGTTGAAGAGGTGAAGATAAAAAAAAAAAACAGGGAAGGTGCTGTCAACCATCCAAACAGATGAGTTTGAAAAATCTTTCCAAGAACGGAATCGCATAAATAAATAATAGAATCATAGATTTGTCAAATGTATTAAGTGTTATGGAGAGTACTTTGAAGGTAATCAGCTTGTTTTGTTTTTAAAAATTAAATAACATAGCTTTGAAAAAATTTCTGGTTTTTGGGGGTACTCCCTGGTATGTACATCGTTGGTTATTAATAAGACTTTCTGATTAAAAATTGATGACACTTGAATGGCTAATAAACGCATGAGGAAATGTTCCTGTTCACTAGCCATCTGGGAAATTCAGATCAAAACAACCGTGAGATCGTATTTAAAACCCGTAACTGTAGCCCAATTTTTAAAACCTGAGAGCAAGTGCTGGCTAGGGCGTGGTAAGATTGGAACTTTTATTCACAGCTAGTGGGCTTGAAAGTGCAGCGACTGTGGAAAGCGATATGGTGGCTCTGAAAACAGATGGCAAATGAAATATCATATGACCCTGTATTACCATTACTGGGTATAAACCCCAAAGAAATAAGACACCGATCAGGAACAGATGCATTCTCCCCGTGTTCATTGCTGCACAGCTCATCATAGCAAGAAGTTGGAAATAGCATAAATTCCTATCAGTACAAGTTTGGATTTTAAAATTCTGATATATGCACACAATGGAGTACTACACGTTCCTAAAAAACAGCAACGACACCATGACACACCCCAAGACGTGGAGGAATCTGAAAGCTATTATGCTGAGTGAAGGTAGTCAATCACTAAAGGACAAACACTGTATGAGTCCACTGCAGCAAGATGGGCACAAGTTCAGGGTTGTAGAGCGTTCAGTCTGCTGGCCAGACGGCCTGGTAAAGAGCTTGACTGGAGCCAACAAACCATGTAACATCCTCTCTGGGTAAATATTTGGAAGGTCACTTGGCTGGAGAGCACCTCACATCAGCGGGGATCAAATGGTCCAGGGAGAGGAAGGGTGTGTTGTCTACTGAGTGGCTGCCATGAAAGCTAGGATGCAGTCCCCCTGGACAAGTAAACAGCCCTCTCAGAGGGATGAGGGATACTGATGGGGGAAAAAAGTCAGGAGAGGGGAAAGGGAGAAAACACAACTGGGGGACACAAGTGCATGACAGTTAGTTTAAAAAAAAAAAAAGAGGGAGAACTGACCTCCAGTTAGGGGGAAGAATGACTGAAAATGCTCTTGGGGACACTAGGGTGGTTGTGTCCCTGGTGACATACACCAAATGGGCCACATTGACCCAAGCTTCTAGGTGCATCCTGGGAAACCAGGCTGGAACTGTGGAATGCTGGGTCATTGAATCCTGGATCTTCAGGGCACACAGCATGCTCCAGAGGCTGCATCAGTGAGATCCAAGGTGGAAACTCCACTGGGTAAACTGGACTCTCAGACACACTTATAACCTGAGGACTTACGCCCAAAACTACATGGTGTCTGAGGAAGTGGAAGACAGATGTACCAAGACTGTTGAACCAATGGTAGGCAGAAAAACATGGTCTTGCTACAACAATGCCCTATATGCTGTATAAATATATGTAGTATTCCAGCAAACCTGCGGCTGACATTCTCAGTGATTATTATTATAAATTTTCCCTGAAAATTAACCCCCATTGCTTGTGTAAATAGAGTTCAGCCATGAAAGGATTGATTCTGTACAAATGAAAAATTCAGGTACTGTGATATGGAGTTCAGCTACAATGGCCCAATATCTCTCTCTCAGCAGGGCTTTGAAAAGTTCCTGGGGTTAATCAAAGACAATGTTAATGGGAGACAGGATGATCTATAAGACTCTCTGTCAGAAATGAACAAGGAGGTTTTGAAAGGGAGCCAAAGGCAGATTAAAAAGCAGACAAACAAACAAAACATAGATCCAAGAATGGGTTGGGCCAAGAATGGGTTGGGAGCTCGCACTAAATCCTAGCTCCAATTTAAGAACAATTAATTTTTACATCATGGCCCTGCTCGATACTAGTCCTCAGGAAGGGAACACAGAAGATATGGGTGCTGTAGCAAAATGTGGTGAAGAAATTAGGTGGTGCCCGGCTATCAGATAAAATAGCATCTGGGTTCTTAAAGGCTTGTCTCCAAACAAGCAGCCATCTAAGTGAGATGTCAAGTAAGTTCACATGGAAGAAGCACACCATCATCAGTCAGTGAAGGATTATAAATCATAGATCTGAAATTGAAAGAAGGAATAATAGAAGAACCTAAATTGTGAGAATCCAGTTTGCAGAAGGCTATGGATGACAGTGGGAGCTTAAGATACATTCGTGGTCGCTCACAGGAAATAAGCCTCCGGTGATCTCCCTCTGTCCATAGTCAGAGGGATGGGAGGAAAGTGATTACTAAGAAGAGCGCACTGGAGAGGTGACCAGGAGACGGAAGGAATAAACCTGACGTGAATGATTAAAACTTTGTCAGTTGGTTGCCTCCCCCTCCACCGCCCTGAAGCAGGTTGGACCTGATCTGGTTTTCAACATTTTCAGTATTTTTTGTTTGTTCATATTGGGGTGTATCTCAGATGTGTTATGCCACTGGGGTCACCCTCTTGCATTTGTGTTATATGTTTTTCTGGTTTTCAGAATATGAAACCAGAATTGATGAACATATAGTGATTGCAAGTAGCATAAGGGATCTGGGTGGCTGTGGCACAGGGGGATGGGGGAGTAAAGGGAGCTGGTGTCAAGTCGTCCAGGAAAGAAAAGAATGCTCGGAAACTGATTATGGTAACATTTGTACAATACTGCTTGATGGGTTGAACTATGGAATGCTATGTGTAGTAACTCCCAATAAAAATAAAGAAATCTTCCAACAATTCTGATGCTGCATTCTTCTTCATATACTCCAGCTTCTCTGATTATTTGCTCTGCATACAGATTTATTAAGTATGGTGAGAGGATACAACCCTGATAAACACTTTTCCTGGTTTAAACCATGTCATAGTCCCTTAGTCTGTTTGCACAAGAGCCTCTTGATCCATATGTAGGTTCCACGTGAGCACAACTAAGTGTTCTGCAATTCCTGTTCTTCTCAAGGCTATTCATAGTTTGTTATGATCCAGGCAGTCAAATGTCTTTGCATAGTTAATAAAATACAAATAAACATATTTCTGCTATTCTTTTTGCAGCCAAAATCCAACTGACATCAGCAATGATATCCCTTGTTTCATGTCTTCTTCTAAATCCAGCCTGAATTTCTGGCAGCTCCCTGTGAATATATTGTTACAACCATAATTGGATAATCTTCAGCAAAAGTTTACTTGAATGTGATATTAATTATATTGTTGTATAATTTGCACATTCTATTAGGCTGCCTTTCTTTGGAATGGGTAAAAATACGGATCTCTTCCAGTCACTTGGTCAGGTAGCTGTCTTCCAAATTTCTTGTCTGTCATATTGTGGTGGCTTGTGGGTTGCTGTGATGTTAAAGGTGACATCACTGGAATTTTCAAAGATCTGCAGGATCACCCAAAGGGACTAGGCTTCAGCAGAGCTGCCAGGTTAAGAACAAACTCTGAAGAAGAACAAACTGTCCACTTCAGAAGAATTACCCACTGAAAACCTTATTGCAGAACACTGCCATATTCTAAGCACGTTTTGGTTGCTGTTGTTAGGTGCCATCCAGTCAGCACTGACCCTCAGCGACCCTGTGCACAGCAGAATGAGGCACTGCACGGTCCTGCACCATCCTCAAATTTGCTCCTGTGCCTGAGCCCATTGAGGCAGCCACTGTGTCAATCCATCTCCTTGAAGGCCTTCCTCTTTTTCACTGCCCTTCCACTTTACCAAACTTGACGTCTTTCTCCAGGGACTTCTCATCCTGACAATATGTCCAAAGTAAGTAAGAGGAAGTTTTGCCACCCTTCCTCCTAAGGCCTACTCTTAGAAGTACTTACAGTACCTACCTCTTCCAATGCAGACCAGCTTGTCGTTTGAGCAGTCCATGGTACATAGTGAGACAAATTTGCATCTATTTCCTTGATACTCATTCTCTACTTATAAAAGAACAGTTCACATGCCATTTTTAAATCGTATTTCCCCCTTCCTAACATTGTGCAAAATGGAGTGAAGTTGTGCTATGGGGTAAGTGTCTGGCGGCCATCCACAATGTCAATGGTTTAAATACAATAGCTGCTCAACAGGAGAAAGAGGATGCTATCTGCTCTCCGAAAAATGTACAGCCCCTTGCACCCTCCATAGGGTCACTATGATTTGCAATTGGCTTTGGGATGAGTTTGGGTTTGGGTTTTTATCATAGCGCAACTGGTGATTGGTGTTCCTCATTTTTTGTTTTTACCAAAGTGTAGGTCATTTCATACATTTGACAAGGATATTAAATGTACATTTCTCTCAAAATGCAGAGATTATGGAAATAATCTCTGACTTCAAAGAACTGAGCCCCGTGAGGCGAGAGGACAAGCAAGGAGACCTCTGGTTTTCTAACGGGGTGGCGAGGGCTAGGAAAGAGCATTACCAAAGTGAATCCACAAACCGTGTCAGTCAACCAAGGGTGGAGAGAGGTTGAGACGGTAAACCAGCTGTAAGTGACAGCATTGCTCCAGCTGATTCTCAAAGGACAGGAAGGAGGTGGCCCAGAAAACTGCCGTGGGAAAGAGGTCAAGAACATATAGCAACTGGTAATGGCCATTGTCGGGGCTGCACATTATTCGATGTAAATGAAATAGCCCCTGATATCCTCCCTGTTAGGTTCCAGGACCATTTCATGGAAATTATGGGGCTTTATTTACAGGGCCAGTATGTTAGCAATCTTGCCAAGATTCATGTAAAAATATGATAAACATTATCATCTCTTTTTACAATTAAGTGTCTGACAGAAACACTGCTTAACCTATTAAAAAATGAATGATGTTTGATGTCAAGTTGATTCCAACCCATGCAACCTCCTGTGTTTCCTAATAAAACTGGACTCCATAGAGTGTCCCCTAGTTGTGATTTTTCTAAAATAGATCCTCAAGCCTTACTTTGAAGGCTTCTTTGGGTAGATTCATATTGTCAACCTTTCAACTAGTAGTCCAGCGCGTAACCATTTGTACCAAATCAGGGACTCTACATACCCTCAGTGACACCACCTTGCTTGCTGAAAGAAAGGAGGTCTTGAAGCACTTGTTGATGAAGATCAAGGATGGCATCCTTCAGTATGGATAATGACTCAATGTAAAGAAAACCCAAATCTTCACAACTGGTCCAATAGGGACCATCATGATAAATGGAGAAGAGGTTGAAGTTGTCAAGGATTTTGTCTTGCTTGGATCCACAATCAGTAGTCATGGAAGCAACAGTCAAGAGATAAAAGACATGTAAAATTAGCTAAATCTGCTGCATAAGACCTCTTTAGAACATTGAAAAGCACAGAAGTTACTTTGAAGACTCAAGTCAGCATATTTTCAATGGCCTCATATGCATATGAAAGTTGGATATTGAATAAAGAAGACTGAACTAGAATTGATGCATTTGAATTGTGGCTCTGGACAACATTGCAAGTACCATGGACTGCTAACAAGACAAAGCCATTTATCTTGTAAGAAGTACAGCCACAGTGCTCCTTAGAGGCAAGCCTGGTGAGACTTCATCTTACATACATTAGACATGTCTGGAGAGTCCAGCTCCTGGAAAGGAACGTTGTGGTGGTTACGTAATTTCATGTCAACTTAAAGATATATAAAAGTGTAAGGATGGAGTTTAGCCTGTCATAGTCAGGCCAAATCCTGATGGCCTCACTTGGAGGTGTGATGGAGATACATAGGTCTCTGGAGGCCAGCCTGTCTCTCTCCCTTCACCTGCTTGCTTGAGAGCCACCGGGAGAGCTGCTGGAGTTTTGCCATGTTTCTAGCAATATTGGACCCACACAACTTTGCACCCATTGGTCTGTGATATTCCTGCACTCTGCACCATTGCATGTGGTTGTGTGAGTCTGAATAGGGACTTAGGTACTATTATCGGACTTATGGATTTGAGTTGGACTAGCCTGGGATGTTTACTTGAGCTATAATTACTTCTTGATATAAAGCCCTGTCTTATACATCTATAAGTGTCACTGGATTTGTTTCTCTAGTCACCCAGCCTAACACACACAGCATGCTTGATAAAGTGGAGGGGCAGTGAAAAGGAGGAAGGTCCTCAAGGAGCTAGAATGGCACAGTGGCTGCAACAAGGGGTTCAAGCACAGGGACAACTGTGGGGATGGTGCAGGACCAGGAAGCATTTAGTTTTGTTGACCATGAAGTTGCTATGGGTCAGAACTGACTCGATGGCTTCTAACAACAATGAGAACATTTTAATGCATAGCTCATATTTTTATTCTTCTCCAAAATTCTACATGATAGATCTTATCAAATGTCTGGCTGAAAGTTAAACACACACTGTACCCACTGAGTTATTCTGATTAGCAGAATCGACTGTCAAAAAGAGTTGTGGGGGAGAGAGCATGAGATTATCAACATTAATTGGTTTGATAAAGCATACCGTGATGGTTAAAAACTGTGTCAACTTGGCTGGACCATGATTCTCTGACTTGGCAGTTATAATGCAATCATTCTTCATGATGAGATCTAATAATGTAATCACCTCCATAAAATCTGTTATCAGCAATGAATCAATTGAAGCTTCTTCATGATATGGCCTGTGTTGAATATATATGAATGTTCTGGCAAAAATCACATTGCTCACATTGGACCTTGCATTTAAGACTCATCATCTGATCTCCAGCTCTTGGGACTGAAGCCTGTGACCTGTCTTGTTGCCTGTTAATCTTGAGATTGGTTAGCCTTTCCAGCCTATCAGACAGCAGCCTACCATCTTACCTGCTGATCTTGGATTTGTCAGTCTCTGTAGCCTGTGACCCATCAGCCGGCTGTCTGACTTGCCCATCTTGGGTTTGTCAGCCCCTGCATTTTCCTGAGATAGGAGAAGCCTCTGGTCTGACATTTTCCACATGGACCGGGATTTACCAGCCTCTATGTGTCGGGTTGCTAACCACAAGTTCAGTAATTCAAATCCACCAGTGAATCTTCAAGAGAAAGATGAATCTTTCTGCTCCCATAAAGATTTACAGCCTCGAAACTCAAAGGGGCAGGTCTGCTCTGTTCTTTAAGGTCAACATGAGTTGTGATTTATTTGATATCAGTAAGGCTGTTTTGTTTGGGTTTGGTTTGTTTTAACAACCAAGTGAGCCATTTTCTTGGCAACAATGAGCTCAAACATAAAAAAGTTTGTGTACATAGCTCAGGAGCAATAGTCTTTCCTTATGTTGTATATAGAGTCATTAGGAGTTGATAGTGGCTGTACAACTCCTAACAATATCAATAACATAGATAAGTCCATAAATATTCCACCTTCAGTCCCAAGGTTCCAGTTCAGACACACACAGGTTTTTCATTGTTTGTTGTGAGATGTCATTGAGCCCGTTCCAACCCATGGGACAATAGAACCAAACACTGCCTAGTCTATGCCTTCCTGACAGGTGTTGCCATGCCGGAGCCAATTGTTTCAGCCACTGTGTCAATCCATCTCATTGAGGGCCTCCCTCTTTTCAGTTACCCTTCCACTTTACCAAGCACGATGTCTTTCTCCAGGAACTAACCTCTCCTGACAATATGTGCAAAGCATGTAAGGGGAAGTCTCGCCATGCTTGCCTCTAAGGAGCACTCTGGTCATACTTCTTCCAAAATAGATTGGTATGTCCTGTTAGCAGTTCATGGGACTCTCAACATTCTTCTCCAGCATCACAATTCTCCACTGGTCTTCTTTATTCAATATCCAACTTTCATACGAGGCAACTGAAAATATCCTGGCTTGGGTCAAGCACACCTTGGTTCTAAGTAACTTCCTTGCTTTTCAGTACTCTGAAGATGTCGTTTGCAGCAGATTTAACTAACGCAACACGTCTTTTGATCTCTTGACTGTTGTTTCCATGAGCATTGGCCTGTGAATCCAAGCAAGACAGAATCCTTGCCAACGTCAAGCATTGTTTTTTAGATGTGTTTAAAGGAGTCTCTGTCATTAGTGGATGCCTACAGATAAATTAGAAAAGCTCTCGATACACTTGTCTTGTTGTAACTAGGGCACTTTCCACAAAAAAATTATTCTGCTGTGGGAACAAATGATTACCAGGTCAGAGCTAATGTTGAATTTTTAACAAGTCTCAAGTGAATGTCTTCCCAAATCATTGAAGTTTTGCAACAAATTCATGTAACTATTGTCCCACACAAAAGAACAGTCTTTAGATGGATTGTGCATTTTAAGAAAGTCAGGAAGACTTCAAAAATAAACCAAGAGAGGGAAGACAGTCAACTTTGGTGAAAAAAGAAACTGACTAAAGTCCAGCAACTGGTGGAAGAAGATCATGATATTACCATCGATACACCAGCTACTGAAGTTAGAATCTCACATGGGTCGGCAATTTCATTTTTTAAGTAAATATCTTGGCCTCAGCAAGGTTTCAGCTTCACGAGTGCCAAAAATGTAACACAAAGAGCTATATCATAGAGCTGATATTTTTCACCAGTTTTTAAAGTAAGACTGGAGCTAAAGAAGATGATTTTGGGGGGTGAGTTGTAAAGGAGGACACGTTTTGGTCACCTCTCAAGTTGAGGCATGCTCCCCTGGGGATGTAGACCCTCTGACTATGCCCTGCCCAAAGGAAGCTAATGGGAGCAGGGTTGTATCAGGGCATCCCTCAACCAAGACGACTGTGCCAACTCAGGTAGCCTCACCTCCTGGCTGAGGTTCCACCTTTCTGCAGTGTTGTGGCTTTACTTACTCACCACCTTCAATGCTCTAGCTTGAATTTCTGTCCCCTGGAACTCAACCTGATAGACCCCGGCCTCAATGAGCTGCTGCTGCAGCACTGTGGCTAGCCCCAACTCCTGCATGAGAAGGACACTGCTTGGCATGGCTCCAAGATCCACCCGGACATCCATTCCCCTTTCTTCAGCCATCCGGAGCTCACCATGACCTCGGAAACGTCCCTAGAGCATGTGTTTATGCTCCTTGCATATTCTTGAAATGGATTTACTACTAGCCAGTGATTAATTTTAGCCTGCGTTTTTAATTTGGCCAGTTTAAGTTGCACTCTGAACTCTCAACTTACCACTGGATACAGGGCATCAAGAAAATGTTCATGTCGTCATGAACCTGTCTCCCTCAGTAGCCATTTATCAGAATTCCATCTTTCTCTATCCAAGATATTGCCCTCTGTGAGCATTTTCACTGAGACCGATTCTATCAGAGGTGGTTCTAGTTCTCAGTGATTTGCTGAGCAAAAATGATTGATTCTCAGCGTCAAGACCTTGTTTACTTGCAATATTAGCTTTTTACTCTTTCCCAGAGTTCCCGAAGCTCTTCTCTAATAACCCATGCTGTTGCCCTGACTCCAAAGGAACATGCTTGTGGAAGGGGGTAGACTTTAAATATTACTCGATTCCAATACTATTAATAGTAATTATTTTCTTTAAGGAAAGTGGAGTCTGGTTCCCATGAGGATTTCTTTGGTCAATTCATCCCTATTCCTGGGTCTTAAACCTAAAATTTCTATATTGCATTATTTCACATTAGGTACAGATTGATGACAGGTTTTTCTTTAAAGTTACTGTTTCCTTTATAAATCAGTAATATGCATCCTTTAATATTCACTTTTTCCTAAAATGCTTTTTCCAAGTGAAAAAAAAATGGATCCATGATCTGATTTTTTTTTTAAGTTTCTAGTTACCTTTTTAGAGCCCTGGTAGCACAATGGTTACGTATTGGGCTGCAAACTGCAAGGTGGGCAGTTCGAAACCACCAGCCACTATGTGAGAGAAAGACGAGGCTTTCTACTCCTGTCAACAGTTACCGGCTTAAAATCCCCCTGGAGCCTGTCTACCCTGCCCTAGATGGTCACTCTGAGTCCCAGTTGATTCGATGGCAGCGACTTTTGCTTTTAATTATCTTTTTAAGCTTTTGCACCAATCCCTCAAAATATATTATGTTAAATAAGAATATAATTACTATGAATAGCTCCTAGTTATAGACCAATCAATGCCAAGAAATGCATAGACCTTTCCAGACTGTCTCAGGACAGTAAAGTGAAATAAAAGTTAGAACTCCCAAGCTTCCACATCTCATTAATGGCACCTGAGTCAACCAGTCACTGAAATCAGTTATGTGGGCATCATTCTGGACCCCAGTTTCTCTTACATCACTGCACCAAGCGGCTCAACATCCGAACCATTGTGAGGTTGGCACAGGAGGGGCAGTGTTTCCTTCTGCTGTGCTACTGTGCTGCTGTCACTATGGGTCAGAACTAACTGGACGGCACCTGACCACCACAAGCTTTCACAGTACAACCTAAGATCTTCACCTTTGTCTCTATTGACACCATTATCTCTTTTTCTTTCTTTTTCTTAACAAAGCCACCAACCCTGTCAGCTAGGCAATCCATTCAGTCTCTTTAGTCTCCCTGCTGCTCTTGATCTCCTCCAATCCATTCTCTTCAGGCTTATGTGACTCCTTTGGCTAAAACGCTTCAGTGGCTCCTAGCGTTATTACTATACAATCCCCTTGACGTAAGACGTAACTGAGGTTGTAGAGCCCCGACATTGATCTGACTTCTCAAACCTCTTCCCAACTCACGCCCGCTCTCCCACCTTCCTTAACACGACCACTTCCTCAGCCTTCCCTGGAATCCTCACGCATGCCATCCTTTTTCTCACCAGAGCCTTTGTGCGGTTTCCCGGGCTCAGCACTGTCTCCCTCATTGCTGCCCTTGGATCTTGGCCAGCTCCTCAAGGTGACCTTCCTAACCTTTCTATCTAAAGTGGATTTACCACCAACTCCCTAAGAGTTCCCTGTGATGTCCTTTCAAAATCCTTTCACCATCTGAAATCGTATTTTTTTTATCTGTGTTTTCTGCTTTCTCCCTCATTATGTGCCTTATTAGAATAAGGCAAAGGTTGTTTTGATATTTCAGATTGGATCACTCTATAACACTACCTAACATATTATAGGCCTTCATCAAAAATTTAAAATATCAACAATAGGATAACTGGAGAAATTAATATTCAAAATAAAATATTGGTTCAAAGTAAGAATCATTCACTAGTTCAGCCAGAAGAGAAATATAGTGTCCTGTTTTCATCTTGCACTTGGTCCACTGACCACACTCTTGCTCAAGGAGTATAAAGTAATATTTTACTTATACATAGAGGAGAACTATAGAAACTAAGGATTTTCAGAGTTCAAGATCTTAATCCCAGAGCTGCTGCTTTCCATGACTAACATGAACCATCCACCATCATTACTATAGACACAACTTGAATGTGACTATGAACTCTTAATCAGTAATCATTCACAGCTTTATTCAAAACTGGAAAAGACCTAGAGAATAGTTGCTGCTTCAATTAATTTCCATTGATGCATACCATCAATATGATAGCTTAGCTTGCCGTTAACTTTAAAATAGTGAATGTGCTAAGGAGGCATTGATAGGAGCTGCGTGTATCGTACTATGATAAGTATGTGTTCCCTTGATTCAATATATTGTGTTTCATTTGTACTTAGTAGCCCTTAAAGTATTTCTTATTGTTTGCATTCTAGAGCTCCAAAAAAACACACCAAAAACATTTTATAAGTTTTCCCAAGAATGCCAATGGTTGAATGCTCAACTGGTATGATCTTCCACAGATTTCACCCAAATATATCTCTCTCCTCTTGGTGGGCCTACAGCCCTCTGTACCTTCAGGAGCTAATCAACCACGTATTCCTTAATGTAGAGTTTCTTACATACTTATCTACTAGATAGTGAGGCTAGAACGGGGTTGCTCATAAAAAGGAGTTTGTGCCTACCAGTTTCTAACATGGGAGATATTTATTTAGTATAAGCAGTTTTGTATAAGCACCCTTCTACAAATTTAGTATAAGCTTTCATATATATTTAGTATAGCACTCTTCAAACTACCTCAGAAGAGATCCCAACAAAGGTTCTTATGTCGGAGTCTGTTTTTGTAGCTGCTGTGTCGGTTCATTTTGCAAAGGAACTTCCTTTTATTTGCTGCCCCTCGACTTTACCAAGCATGATGTCCTCCTGCAGGGACTGGACTCTCTTTATAATCTGTCCACAGTCTTGAGACAAAGTCTCGCCAGGCTTGCCTCTAAGGGGCATTCTTCCAAGACAGATCTGTTGGTCCTTCTGACAGTCCATGACACTTTCAATATTCATTGCCAACACCATAGTCGGAATACATCAATTTTTTTTTCAATCTTGCTTATTCGATGTTCATTTTTCTCATGTTGATGAGGCATTTGAAAATAGCATGGCTTGGATCAGGCACGCCTTAGTCCTCAAACTAATATCCTTGATTTTTTATACTTTAAAAAGGTTTTATGCAGCAGATTTAGCAAATACACTGTGCCCTATCATCTCTTGACTGCAGCTTTGATGAGCATGATTGTGCGTCCAAGCAAGATAAAATCCTTGACAACTTCAACCTTTTCTCCATTTATCATGATGTTACTTGTTGGTCCAGTTGTGAGGATTTGGGTTTTCTTTACATTGAATTGCAATCCATACTGAAGGCTGCAATCCTTGATCTTCATCACCGCGTGCTTCAAGTCATCTGCATATCACAAGTTGCTATTAAACCTTTATATAATCCAGATTCCCCGATTATTTGTTCAACATACAGATTGAATAAGTATGGTGAGAAGATCCATCGTGACACACACCTTTCCTACTTTTAAACCATACAGTATTCCTTTGTCCTATTTGAACAACTGCCCTTTGGTCCTCCTGAGCACACTGAAGTGTCCTAGAATTCCCATGATTCTCCAAGATCTCCACAGTTTATTATGATCCACACAGTCAAATGCCTTTGCATACTCAATGAAACACAAATAGACATATTTCTTATATTCTCTACTTGACACCAAGATCCATCTGATATCAGCAATAATAGCCCTTATTCCAATCCCTCTTCACAACTTGGCCTAAACCTCTGGCAATTCCCTATCAATGTACTGCTGCAACTGTTGTTGGATGACCTTCTGCAAAATTTTACTGGCATGTGATATCAATGATATTGTTCTATAATTTGAACATTCTGTTGGGTCACCTTTCTTTGGAATGAGTACAAATATGGATCTCTTCCATTCAGTTGACCAGATAGCTCTCTTCCAAACTTCTTTGTTATATGAGTGAGTGCTTACAGTGCTTCATGGGCTAGTTGAAACATTTCAATTGGTATTCCCATGTTTGTAGAGCCTTGTTTCAGCAACATTAGTTCTTGATAATATGTTACATGTGAAATGCTTGAATGTCAACTAGTTCTTTGTGGTACAATGACTGTGTATTCTTTCCATAGTTTGGATGCTTCCTGCATCATTCAATGTTTTGTCTATAGACTATTTCTATAGTGCAATTGAGGCTTGATTTTTCTTCCTGGGTTCTTTTATTTTAAGATATGCTGAGTGTGTTCTTCCTCTGTGGTTTTCTAACACTAGGTTTTTGGATGTTTTATTATAATATTTTACTTTGTCTTCTTGAGCTACTCATGAAATTTTCTATTCTGCTCTTTGACTTCATCATTTCTTCCATTTAGCTATGATTAAAAGCAAGTTTCTGAGTCTCTTCTGACACCCAGTTTCTTTTTTTTTAAATCATTTTATTAGAGGCTTATACAACTCTTATCACAATCCATACATACATCAATTGTGTAAAGCGCATTTGTACATTCATTGCCCTCATCAT
>NW_022103898.1:54428148-54435882 GCF_000313985.2 Echinops telfairi
CATAGATCTATTTCCCCATCCTCATGTACATATATTTGCATATGTACACTGACACCCACTTTCATCTCTCTTTTCTTTTCTGTCTTTTTAATGACCTTTTGCTTTATTCAAGGATGATAGTCTTGATGCCATCCCACAGCTCATCAGGTCTTCTGTCTAGTGTTTGATTTATCAAATCTGGTCTTGAAATGGTCTCGAAGTTCAGTTGGAATAGACTCAAGGTTGTATTGGAGCTCTCATGGACATGGTTTCATTTTCTTCACCTTCAACCTGAACTTACATATGAGCAAATGATGGTCTGTCCCACAGTGTGCCCCAGGCCTGGTTTTAGCTGCTGCTATTGAGCTTCTCCATCTTCTCTGTCACAGATATAGCTGACTTGATTTCTGTGTATTCCATCTGGAGAAGTGCACAGGTATTGTCATTGTGTTGCTGAATAAAAGGTATTTGCAAAAAAGCCATTGGTTTTTGCAAAATTCTATCATCCATTCTCCAGCTTCATTTCTATCACTAAAATCACATTTTTTACTACTCTTCTTCATCTTTGTTTCCACCATTTGGATTCCAATTGACAATGATTATCAATGCATCGTGATTGCATGTTTGATCAATTTCAGACTATTGATGCTCATAGAATTCTTTAATGTCTTCATACTAGCTTCAATAATTGGTGCATAAATTTGAATAATAATTGTGTTGATTGAATTTCATCATATGAGGACAGACATCATCCTATCGCAGATAGCATTGTAATTCAAGATAAATCTTGAAATGTCCTTTTGGATGACGAATGCAAACCCATCCCTCTTGATTGTGTCATTCCTGTAATAGGAAATCATAGGACTTTCCATTCAAAATGATCAATACCATTTCAGCTCATTAATTCTGAGGATATGGACCTTAATGTGTTCCATTTCCTTTTTAACAACCTCCAATTTTTCTATATTCATACTCTGTAGAGCCCATGTTCCAATTACTAATTGACGTTTACAGTGGTTTCTTCTCATTGTGCGTTGGGCCCCGTCAGCAAATGAAGGTCCCAGAGACTTCACTCTTGCAGGCTTGATTCCCTCCAAGTCACTCACGTCAACTCTCTTTTGAGAAGGCAGCTCTTCCGCCGCCATCTTTTGAGTGCCTTCCAATCTGAGGGGCACAGCCACTTTCTGCTTCCATTCATGAGGTTCTCAGCAACGGACAATGTTCCACACTATCCACAGGGTTTTCAGTGGCAAATTCCTTGTAAGAGGACAGCCTAGTCCTTCTTCAAAGTCTGTTCTTAGTCTAAAAGTTCTACTGAACCCTGTTCACAGTAGGTGACACTGCGGGTATTTGAAATATCAGTGACGTCGCTTCCAGCATCACAGCAACACGTAAGCCATCGCAGTATGACAGACTAATAGGCACGTCATTACATAGGCATGATGAATTTACACAGTCAATAAAAACTTGATGCAGAAAACCAACCAAAACCTGGGGTGGGGGTGGGTGGGATGTGATGTAGGGCCACTTGGGAGTCTAAACCAAACTCTTCTGGCAAGACACAAACAAAACCTTCAGAAGTGAATTCATTAGGGAGCCAAAACTGCACACAATGTAGAATTCCCTGCACTTGCAATTGCAAGTAGCCATAGCATGCTAGTAGAGCAAGGATCCAGGAAGCAGACATTTTTAATCATAGCAGTATCCATCAAAGAGGAGTTCTCTTGAGCACTAAAGAGGTAATATTTGGCACAGTAAGTAGAGCAACAATCATTCAATTCCAGGTTTCTAAAATAAATTTATTAAACCTATTGTTGAACCAATGTAGGGACATCAGTACCTATTCCTCCCTTTCATTTCAAGAAAATTTTGCTCCCTATTTCTCCTTCATTCATATTCCTAATAGTAAAAATAATATATTAATTTGCTACCAGTAATAATAGATAGAAGTAGCCCTGCTGGAACTGTAGGGGAAGCATTGTACTGCTAACCACAAAGGTAGTGGTTCAAACTCACAAGTGACTCCAAGAAAGAAAGTTGAGGCTATATGTTCCACTAAATATTTATAACCTTGGGAACCCTACATAGAGTCACTATAAGTCAGAATCAACTTGAAGCAGTTGGCTTTATAATATGTATAGCATGTATTGCTAGGCATTATGTTATATTTTAAAAATTGGTCACGTGATTTCTCACAATAACCAACTTTGTAATTAAGAATGAGAGTATACATGGGTATCTTTAATACGCACATGCAATAATCACCATCAGCTACTCCTCATTCTTTGATAAGTCTCTTTTGAAAAACACCTACTTAAACTCATCTTGAGCAGCCCAATTCTGTCAGATAAAACTCTCAAGAAAAAGAAAGCAGAAAATATTAAAAATATCCTTTTTGTTAATAGGATATGTCAAAAATTGGGTGAGAGTTTGGGGTTCAAAAAACCAAACTCACTGCTACCTAACCAATCGTGAATCACAGCGACCCTACAGTACTGGACAGACCTGCCCCTGGACAGACCTGCCTCGTGGTAACAGGGTCCCTTGACCTCTGCAGTTGTAGGCCATGAAGCCCACCTGCCTATGGGTCTTCCTCTGCTGCTCCTCTGCTCAGTATCATGGTCCTGGCCCTGCATCCTCCACTGCCTCCGCCACTTCAGGCGGGGATCTCACACACACTCTGCTGGTGGTGGGATTCCTCTAGTCCTGCTTTTGAGAGGGCTCACTCACACCTTATAGAATGGTCAAACTGACCAACCCTCCAGTGAGAATCTTCTATGCCTTCTATGCCTTATGACTCACCCAGTCACTTGGGGAACCTTACAAAGACTATGGATAGCAGAACCATATCAAGGCATTTCACTTCATCACCCTTGGATATAAAATGTTACAATTTAACAAAATATGAAGAAATCCAAGATTCTATTGTCTTCCTATCTTCTTTAACAAACTAAAGAAAAAGTGGGGGGTGGCATGCAATAATTGAACACATTTGAAGGAATGGATACCACACAATGTTTGTCTCTGACCCCGTGTCTCATTCCTTTCACTGAGTAGAGGTGGCCATATAGCACGTCTAGCAGCAGTCGCACGAGGTCCCCTGGCAACGAATGATATGACTTGTGAGATTGACGTACTCTTAGCTCAGAACAGCTCAGCTGGTGTACTGAGAATATTAAACACAGAATGTTTTAACGCTCTGAAATTAAAAACAAGGGAAGTATAGGGAAAGAAAAATAAGAATGAGAGATTACAACGAGCAAATGAAATCAAGCCTTCATTAGAAAGTAATTAACACCAAGCCCATGAATAATTCTGTAGCTTTCCCAGGATGCTAATGATAGAAATGGGTTGTTATTAGTTTTTTCATGAACCAAACCCGCAGTATGTAACTATCACTTCTGCCTTTCACTTTCTTGAAAGCACTCAAATGCCCTTTGACCATCTACAATTGTCAAAAACCAACCTACACGTCATTCTACTAGGATTACCTGAGATAGTCTGGTAAATTATATAATCTAGATAGTCCATGGCTTGGTCTCTCTTTTGTTTGTGCTTCACCCTGACCTTTGGAAGGCTAAATGTTTACTTTAAATAACCTGAACAGGACAGAACTGGGATGCCAGAATTTGCCTTTCTGATACAGCTTGCACTAGTCAAACATAGAATTGTGGAAAACTGGAAATTTAAAAATGTATATATTTGGCTGTTACTGAACAGAGGTAACTAAAAATCACTAGCCAAAGTTAAAGATCTCGACCCCTTCTCTTTCATAGCTGGCCTATTGGCCTCTGAAAGAATTCTGCTGGTACTGTGATTGAGCACGCAGCTGCTGATGAAAAGATCAATGATTCAGCTGCTCCACAGGGGAAAGATGTGGCAGCCTGTTCCACATTGCTTACAACCTTGGGCACTATAGAAGAGGGCAGTTCTCTTCTGTTCTATAGGATGGCAGTGAGTTGGGGTTGACTCAGTGGTGACGGGTTTAGTTTGGGGATTGTTGATCACTTGTTCAGACATTTTCAAAAAGTGAGAATAAGGAGAGTGGGGTGGTAATATAATTAAAAGTATTCTGACTTAACCTTTAAAAAGCATGAGTAGAAAAAGAGTTTAAGCAGCAAAGATGTGCTCGTATTTCCTGTTTCTTGTGTCATTCCTCTGTCCTGGGCACTGTTGGACTCTTTATAATACTATGTCTAATCTGCTGAATAATTCTTCAAGATAGCTATCCTATCTGCAATTTAATTAATACAGTCTCCCTGCACCCCCAACCAGCCACAGAAGCAGTGTGATTGGTGCGAATACCAACTTTCCTGAACTGATATGCATGACCTTGCAGGGCCTGTGAGGAGGTATGCCCTGATGACAGCAGCACCTTTTCTTAGCTGAGCCTGATCACTGGTATGAGTCTGCAAGTTGTTGGCAAATGTGAGTAGCGCAGTGCTCCGCAGGAGAAAGACAAGAAGGATTTAGGAACCCAAACAATATGTAGAAGAGGGAAGGGAAAGAGCCTGAAGCAGGTGCTGAAAGCAGGAGTCCAGGGAGCAGACAGTCAAAGTGATAGAGATCCTGACACACACACACACACACACACACACACACACACACACACACAGCACCCTGTAAAATGTTGCTCAGTACAGGCCTTACAAGGAGCCCTGGTGGCAAAATGGTTAAGCACTCATCTTTGAACCCAAAGGCAGGCTAAACCTGGTGATCAGTTCCTACAAAGACACAGTCTAAGAACCCTGCTCGGTCTCTGTGAGTTCAGACAAACTTGGATGACACAAAACAGCAGGTAACCTTAAATCCAAACCTCTGGCACCTTTGTACGTTAACCGACCTACTCTTGCCCTTACCTCATTGCACTCTCCTTCAGGGTTGAGGAGTCTCTGGGGCCAAGGTAGACAATATGCCCATAGACCATGCGCCATACCCCAGACCATATTCTGAGTACTTGAGATGAAGAATTCCTTCTCATTTGCATCTTCCCCAGGACCACTGATGTGCACACCACTCAGACAAATAGAAGGCCAAAAGAAGGATTGGAGGTACCAGTATGTACACAGAACTTGGACTGGCCAGCTGCATTAGTGAAAGAACTCCTACATGTGCATGGTGAAGTGATATTGGGATGTCTTGGCATGCCTCCTGGAGTCTTTGTAGGAAAATAAGGTGTAGCACACCCTAACTCAAGAATTGGTCAGTTTTGTCAGTCTGATGAGTATAAAATGAGCCATTTTAGAATTGAGAATAGGAACTCCCATGATAATCAAAAAAGAGCCACCCCTGAAAGAAACACACCAGCCTGTGTAATCATGAGGTGTCGATGGGGTTAGGTATGAGGCATCAGATGACCCCAAATAAACAATCATGTCAATGTGAACGAGGGGAGTTGGAGTGGAGACCCAAAGCCCATCTGTAGACAATTGGGCATCCCCTCACAGAAGGGTCACGAGGAAGGGATGAGCCAGTCAGGGTGCAGTATAGCACTGATGAAACACACAACTTTCCTCTAGTTGTTTAATGCTTCCTTCCCTCATTCTGATGACCCCCGTTCTACCTTACAGATCCGGCTAGACCAGAGCACGCACTTTGGTACAGAGCTCTCTACACATGGAAACCAGGACAGATAAAACCCTCAGGAACTGTATGAGAGTATCAATACCATGAGGATAGGGGGAAGGTAGGGAGAGAAGGGGGTGAAAGGGAGAACCAATCACAAGATCAACATATAATATCCTTCCATGGGGATGAGCAACAGAAATGTGGGTGAAGGGAGACAGTGGATGGTGTAAGATGTGACAATAATAAGAATTTATAATTTATCAAGGGTTCACGAAGGTGGCAGGGTGGGGGAGAGAAGGAAAAAAGAGTAGCTGATAGCAAGGTCTCAATTAGAAAGAAAATGTTTTGAAAAGGCTGATGGCAACATATGTACAAATGTACTTGATGCAATTGATGTATGGATTGTTATAAGAGCTATAAGAGCCCCCAATAAAATGATTTTTGGAGGGGGGCGTGGAAAGGGAGAGAGAAAGGGCCACCATCAGACTGTGTGCAAGAACCCTGTGTGAATTCTTAATAGGAGCAGAGGCACCAGAGGCTGCGGCACCAAGATCATGAGACAGGTTTCCCCGTCCATGGAAGGAGTAACCCTGAGTTTCTTCAGGCAGGAAGCTGAAATGGGGTACCCTGTGGGTATCTATCATTGTCCATGGAGCTCTTGAACACTTTCCCGAGAAGAGTACAGATCAAAGGGCTATTTGTTCAGAGCCATGAGGCACGGCTGCGAAGAAGTCCTGCTACAGATAAAGGGTCCTGTCCTTAATATTTTGACCCATGGTCTTCTGACTCCCTTCGTAAACTCTCGTCGTCATAATGGAGTCTGCGCTCTGTGTGCCCATCACAGTGGATTATCAAACCCAGTAGAGCGGTAGAAGTTCATAAGCGAGATAGTTTGTGTCAGCATAGAACAAGGAAGGTTGGGGAGGAGCGGGTGTGACCTCGTCCTCATAAAAGTCATCCACCTAGATGTGGAGTTGGAGTCTCCTCCTCCCTAGGTACCTTGAAGAGGTCAGATGTGGTCTCCTTGCCGTTTTCTCAACAGCTTTAGTCTGTATTCCTAATCAATTGGCTTGCTGGTCTTGTATGTATTTTGGATGGTGTAATTGCCCAGATTGTACCCTTTTATCATTGACATCTTAAAAACTCATAATCAAATTTGAGACTTATATTTAGCCTCGCTCTTCCTCACTATGTTTGCTTTTCATCCTTATTTTTTCTTTCTTCTTTTGTCTCTGCGACCAGAAGAGATCACAAGCAGAATTCCTACAGGATGGGGACAGGGGAAGAAAATGGGAAAAGAGAGTGGAAAGGAATCAGAAAGCCATATCCTGAGAGAAAGGTGCCATGGAGGTCAAGGGCAGAAAGTTGATAGTGGGCCAAATGCTTCTGATGAATTAACTACAACAAAGTATAAAAAGGGACCATTGGGATGAAATATTAAGAGGTGATGGCGAGGGCAATTCCAGTGACTTGGAGTTGGAGAGAGTTTCCTCAGTGCTAAAGAAGGAAGGAAGGAAGGAAGGAAGGAAGGAAAGATAACTTGTATTTTATCAGTTGGCACTGGATGCAAAAGGATGCAGAGTGAGAATAGGAGAAACAAAGACGCCGCTGGAGTCTTGACTTATGGTCAGAAGTGAATTTTTGTTTATCTTTTATGGAGAAGATGTATGGGCATGTTAGGACTTCAGAGAACTAAATAAAGAGGATAGCATGAAAGGGCAGAGAAGAGTGACGCAGTGGATCAGGTTGGGGTGACCAAAGGTGACTAACAAGGACCTAATTGCCTCATGGGCATGCAGAAGCTGGACCGTGAACAAGGAAGACTGAAGAAGAATCCATGGAATATACCATGGACAGCTCAAAGGACAAATGGCTCTATCTTGGAAGAAATGTGGCCTAGTGCTCCTGAGAGGCAAGGATGGCGAGACTTTGTCTTATACACTCTGGATGGAACTGACTCCATGGCATCTAACAACAAATAAAGACCTCAGTACAGATTTTAAAGGTATTGTCTCTAAGACCCACAAGTATTGAAAGGTACTGTCTCTTAGACCCACAAGTATTGAAAGGTATTGTCTCTTAGACCCACAAGTATTGAAAGGTACTGTCTCTTAGACCCACAAGTATTGAAAGGTATTATCTCTTAGACCCACAACTATTGAAAGGTACTGTCTCTTAGACCCACAA
>NW_022103898.1:54435982-54450324 GCF_000313985.2 Echinops telfairi
CCACAAGTATTGAAAGGTATTGTCTCTTAGACCCACAAGTATTGAAAGGTATTGTCTCTTAGACCCACAAGTATTGAAAGGTATTGTCTCTTAGATCCACAAGCTGTACAATATTAGGAATGTGGGGAAATCGAGAAGCTTTTAGTCTAAAGTGTTGAATTTATCATCCATGTAGAGCAGCGGTTCTCGACCTGTGGGTCACAACCCCTGTGAGGGTTGAGCGACCCTTTCACAGGGTTTTCCCGATTCATAACAGTAGCAAAATTACAGTTAGGAAGTAGCAATGAAAATAATGTTATGGTTGGGGGTCACCACCACATGATGAACTGTATGAAAGGGTCGCAGCATGAGGAAGGTTGAGAACCACTAATGTGGAGAGTAACCAGGAGTGTGACATGACTTGGAAGACATTGTCCAAATGACAACATCCTTAATAAATGAGAAAGAATGGTTTAGAGTGAATGACGACAGAAGTAGGTTAGATGGTGGTCTGGAACAGAGGGTAGGATTTAAAAGCAAAGGAGGTTTTGCTTAAAGGGGAAAGGAGAATGTTTTACTAGAGTAATGGCAACATTGGAGAGTGCCAATACGACTTCAAAGATTATGGGCTGTGTAGGATGGGAAGCAATGCAGTAAGCAATCTCCAGGGGAAACCTCTGCTTAGGAAGCACCGTGGAGGTGGGTGTGTAATTGCCCACTACAGTTCTAACTGTTTGGAGAACAATCAGAAATTAGTTTAGAGAAGAGCTCAGAGCCACTCATCCCTATCAGTTCCCACTTCTCTGAGAAAATGGAGGTAATGAAAATACATACAAACATGCAGACAACTAGGGTGTGAAGCTCTGGGAATCATGTCTAAACCATTGAAGAAACAAAAACTTCCTCAAACACATAAACCATAAAAACCACCACAAACATGTGTACTCTGATATGACTCAGGCTGTGAAACGTGTTTCTTTGGAAGAGGATGGGGTAATGGAAGGGGTAGAGAGAGGGATGAATGCGACACGACACAACCCGTGAGTATCTGATCTCTGCAGGAAAAAGCAATGCTTCTCAGACAGGCATTCATAAACCAACAGTTCTAATTAGAGACACGGGGCGCCCAATTCATTCCCTGTAGAACTCATAGGGATAGATTGCGTGGAAAGTTTTCATATCATCCTGAAGTGGAAAAAAAAGCCAAGATTGAATTTGTTTGTATCCTTTCATAAATCAAAGAGTACCAAATATATTTAAATGTTTTGCTGATCGTTTTTATTTTTTGAATTTCTTTCATGTTGTGTAGCTAAAGAAAATGCCTATTAGCAGCGACAGTCACTTTGCTGGTCTAATAATTCTCAGAGAGCATTCTTTAAGTGAAGTGCAGAATCTATTAATATTGCATCTGGGATCCAAACTTGTGGGTATTTATGAAGAAAAAAGATCTGAAGTCATCAGATTTCTTCTGTAAAGATCGTTTGTCTTGGATGTCATCACATTTACGTTTATAGAGTTTTAACTCAGAGTGTTGAATTCTGCCCAATCTGGCTAGCAGTCAGATTGACATAATAAATCTTAACATCTCTAAGTTAAAAAGTCAGTGGCTATTTTATGTCTCAATCATATTTTGGGGGGATAAAACCCATTCCCTGTATAATTTTACATTTCAAAGCTATCTTCCTCATGTTGAGTCATGTCTATATAATGCAATATTAAGCACTGCCCTTTTAAATAAAAATTAGTTACATTTATGTAATATTCTAAATATATTTTTCTACAAAATTATTGTGTTAGTCTGGATAGACTAGAAAAACAAATTCATAGACACTCATATGTATATATGAAAGAGGTTTATATACACGAGCAATTGAACATTGAGAAAACATCCCAGCCCATTCCAGATCAAGTCCATACCCAATATTAGCCTATATGTCCAATACCAATCTATAAAGTCCTCTTCAGACTCATGAAATACATGCAATGATGCCAAATGCAGGAGGATCACAGACCAGTGGGTTGGAAGTCTTCTGGATCCAGAGGCATTGTAAACATCTCAGTGCTGGCGGGGGTCTCTACATGGCTTCTCCGGCTCCAGAGGTCTGCTTGCATCAGCATAGGTCCATGGGGCTTCTCCAGCTCCCAGGGCAGAGTGCCATGTGTCTTGTCAGTAGAGCATCTCTTAGGGAGTGAGCAGAGAGAGAGGTATCTCCCACCTCCAAGGAGGAAAATTCAGTAGTTTCCAGAATTCTCAGGAGAAGGCCATGCCCACACAGAGGCCTCATTGATTATATCTTCATTGATCAGCCAGACTCCACCCTTTCACTCATAATCCCCTCAAACTGACACCAGATTATGTAACTACCACAACTATAAAGGAAAGTTGCAATCATTATTTCCTTCTACCCAAAAGACAAATATGTTTTGGGAAAATTACCGCCAGAGTGCTTCTTAGAGGTAAGGATGGTGAAACTTCCTCTTCGTACTTTGAGCAGATTATTAGGAGAGACTGGTCCCTGGATAAGGACATCGTGTTTGGTAGAGAGGCAGCAACAGAGAGGAAGGCCCTTCCTGAGATGGATTGATACAGTGGCTGCAACAATGGGCTCACGCCTGGGAACAATTGTGAGGACGGCTCATGACCAGGCAGCGTTTCATTTTGTTTTACATTGGGTCCCTATGGGTCAGCACTGACTTGACAGCATCTAACTCCAACAAATGTGCACTGTAAAAGTAATTACGATGTCTGGCAACCAACTCACATTGTTTGTATAAATAGCATCCAGTCACATAGGATTTATTCTGTACAAGTGAATAATTCAAGTATTGCATTATATAGTTAGCCTACACTGACCCACTATCCCGCTCTAAACAATGTTTTAAAATTTAGTATCAGGAACTAATCAATGATACTATTAACAAAAGACCCTTATGCTCCAGGGAAATGAATGATAAGATTCTCTACCATAAATTAACAGGGAAGTCTCTAAGAGAAGCCAGAGGCAGATAAAAAATCCTCAATCCGGGAATGGATTTGGGCTTGAGCTAAGTCCTAGTTCCAATTTAAGAACAATTAGTTCTTACAACATGGCCCAGCTTGATACCCGACCTCATGAAGGAAACCCAGAAGATAGGGGTGCTATAGCAAAGTGTAGTGAAGAAATTAGATGGTGGCCAGCTATCAAATAGAATAGTGTCTGGGGTATTAACAATTTGTTTCCAAACAAGCAGCCATCTAAGTGAGATGTCAACTAAGTTCACATGGAAGAAGCACACCAACATTTGTGATCCACGGATTGTAATGTATATAATCCAAAACTGAAGAAGGGAAGAGTATCAGAGCTTAAATTGTGAGATTCTGGTTTGCAGAAGGCTGTGGCTGACAGAGGAAGCCTAAGATACATTTGCAAGATCTACATAGGGAATAAGTCTCCAGTGATTTCCCTCTAACCATAATTGAGGGACAGAAATAAACTGGTTACCAAACAGGGAGTATTGGAGGGATGACTATAGGAGATCAAAATGATAAACCTGACTTGACCAGTTAAAACCTTGACATTTCATTTGGGCCTATATTCAAGTACTCCCTTAATGCAAGAACACTTTGTTCTAATAACTTGGCATTCTGTGATGCTCCCTTTCCCAACATGATCGCCAAAGACAAAATAGGTGCATAAGCAAATGTGGTGAAGAAAGCTGATGGTGCCTGGCTATCAAAAGATATAGCGTCCAGGGTCTTAAAGACTTGAAAACAAACAAGCGGCCATCTAGCTGAGAAGCAACAAACCCCACACGGAAGAAGCACACCACCCTGTGAGATCATGAATTGTTGATGGGATCAGGTATCAGGCATCAGAAGACCCAGAGCAATCATATCAATGTGAACAAGGTGGTGGGGAGACCCAAAGCCCATCTGTGGACAATTGGACATCCCCTCACAAAAGGGTCACAAAGAAGGGATGAGGCAGTCAGGGCGCAGTATAGCACCAATGAAACATACAGCATTCCTCTAGTTCTTTAATGCTTCCTTCCCCACCCCACCCCGCACTATCATGACCCCAATTCTACCTTACAAATCTGCCTAGGACCACAGCATGTACACTGGTACAGATAAGAGCTGGAAACATAGGGAATCCAGGACAGATAAACCCCAGGAACAATAATGGGAGTAGCGATACCATCCATGAGGGTAGGGGAAAGGTGGGAGAGAAAGGAGGAACTGATCAACATATAACCACCCTCCCGACCCACCCCCACCAGGGAGATGAACAACAGAAACCTGGGTGAAGGGACACAACGGTAAGTGTAAGATATGAAAATAATAGTAGTTTATAAATTATCAAGGATTCAAGAGGGAGGGAGGATGGAGGAAGGAGGGAAAAGATAAGGAGCTGATACCAAGGGCTCAAGTAAAAAGAAAATGTTTTGAAAAGGATGATGGCAACATATATACAAATGTGCTTGACATATGGATGTATGGATTGTGATAAGAGCTGTAAGAGCCGCCAATAAATTGGTTTGATAAATAAATAAATAAATAAAACCTTGTCATTTGATCTCCCCTCTGATACACTTTAAGCCTGATCTGATTTTCAATACTGTATTTTCCTTTTTTTCATATTGGGGTTTATCTCTGATGTATTTTGTCATTGTGGGTAGCCGCCTTGAATCTTGGTTATGTGTGCTTCTGTTTTTTGGTATATGAAACCCAAGAATGATGAACCTACAGAGACAGCATGTAGAATAAAGGTTCCTGGGGGGTGCAGTGGGGGAAAAGGGGGGAGTAAAGTGGAGCTGATAGCAAGGAGTTCAATAGCAAGAAAATGTTTTACAACTGATTGTAGTACCAATTGTACAATAGTATTTGGCGTGGTTGAACCGTGGAATAGTATGATATCTGTCGAGCTCACAATAAAATGGTCTTGAGGGGAAAAATAATTCTGATGTAGTTGTTGTTGTTAATGTAGCCTTCCTTTCAACAAATTACTCACTTCTAACAATTGGGAAGGAACATTAGTGGTGTAGTAGATTACATGTTGGGCTGCTCACCACAAGATCAGCAATTCTAAATCACCAGCTACTCCGCATGGGAAAGACGAGACCTTCTAGTCCCCCCGAAAAGAGTCTCAAGAACCCACAGGGGCAGGTCTACCCTGTCCTATAAGGTTGCTCTGAATCAGAATCGATTCAATGGCAGTGAGTTTTGCTTGTTTTAACTTAATCAGGAATAGTCTAACTGTTCTAATAATGCCATTTTATACATTAGACTTACCAAAGTTATGTTTTCCCCATCCTTATTATATCACTTAAAAAAGTACAAGCATCTACTGAATACGCAGCTCAAAGTAGAAGTAATCATTCAGAACTGGCTGGCTAAAAGTAAGTATTCATGGTGATTAAAAAGTCAACTCTATTGTGCTCATTGATATTTCCTGCTTCTAAACTCAGCTTTTCAAAATAAACCTCTAACCCATATACATGGCACAATGTGCAGAATAAATTAAACATGAAAATGTTTATTGTATTTTAAAAAATGGTGTTCATGATCCACCATCTCTCACCTGCTTAACTACTGTCTCATACTACCAACCCCCGACCCATTACTCTATCTCAATTTCCTTGTTGATTGTCAATGAAACCTGACAATGCCGTCTTTCATGGCTTGCCGTACTGGTTGTTATTCTGTGCCATGGAGTTCATTCCAAAGCCTACACACTACATGAGGAACTCCTGCCCAGTCCTGAACCCTTCCCACAGCCGTTGCTACGGTTGAGCTTTGGCAGCTACTGTGTCAACCCAGCTCATAGAGGATCTTCCTTGTGTTCCTAATGCTCCACTGTTCCAAACATGATGCCCTTGTCCAGAGACTAGTCCCCTTGGTGATATGTCCACAATGCGTGAAATGAAGTCTTGCTCTCCTAGCTCTGATGATTCTGGCTGTAATTCTTCCAAGACAGATTTGTTCATTCTTCAGGCTGTCCATGGTCTACTCTGTATTCTTTGCCACCACCATAATTCAAAGCTATCAATTCTTCTTTAGTCTTGCTTATTTACTATCCAGCCTTCACGTGCATGTGAGGCAATTAAAAAGATCATGAACTGGGTCAGGCACACCTTGGTTCCCAAAATCACATCTTTGCCTTGTAACACTTTAAAGAGGGCAGTTGCAGCACATTTGCCCAAATGCAACTTTTTTGAAGGCTGCTTCCATGGGTGAGTGTTGTAAGTCCTCTTCAGTCTCAGCAAGCAGAGTTGTGTCATCTATATATTACTGGCTATTAGTGAATTGTCCTTCTATCCTATATGCTGCTTCTTTCTTCATGTCGTCCAGGTTCTTGGATTACTTGCTCAGGTTATAGATGGAATAAGTATGATGAAAAGTGATAACCCTGGTGTACACCTTTCCAGACTTTAAACCACATAATGCCCCTTTGTTCTGTTCAAACAGCTTCCTGTGGGTCTATGCACAGGTTCTGTATGAGCACAATGAAATGTTCTGAAATTCCCATTCTCCTCAATGCTATCTATAGTTTGGTATGGTACACACAGTAAAATGATTTTGCATGGTTTTAAGCATAAGCAAATAGTTTTCTGGTATTCTCTGCTTTCAGCCACAACCCATCTATCATCAGCAATGATATCCCTCATACCACATCCAAAGCCATGCATTAATCTTTAGAAGAAAATGTTCTCAAATTGATTATGATGATGATTCTACAACTCTTCTTGATATGATTGAATTATTGCATTGTATGATATTTGTATTGTATCCAAATAAAACTCTTTATAAAAAATAAATAATAAAAGATAAAACAACTGAAAAGAAATACTTCTTTCTCCAATGATTTTCTCATATGTGAAATCCTAGTATTAATAATAGCTAACACTTTCCTAGTGCTTACAACATACCAATTCTAAGTGATTTACATGTATAGCCCTTTCTGGAACTCTGTTATAATAGATCACTTTATTCCCACTCTATAGACAAGTAATTAAAAATACGGAGGGCTTAATATCTGGCCCAAGGTATCAAGTGAAAAAGCTCTTGTTTGAGCCTTGGTGGCAGCATTCCCCCAGACTCTGGGGACGGCACCACAGCACTCCGCTATGTTCATTTTCTACCTGTGCCTTGTCCTGCACTCTGCTCTGTGCAATTAGTCATCCTCAGATGGGTAACATTTTGACATTGGCTGGAGAACAGGCTTCTCATTGATCTTTTCATACAATCAATCTTAGAGATAAGTTCTAACATCATCTTATTAAGTTCAAAAATATACTTGTCTTTGAATTGAATGGTCTTATATTTACAGATTTGTAGAAAACTGGTATCTTTACAACATTGACTTATCTCATTCAGCCACATTCTATGATTCTTTGTATATTTGCATATTCTTTTATGCATTTCAAAAAATAGTTTTCTTCATATGAAGTTCACACGTTTCTTGCTAAACGTATCCAGGTGCATTATATTTTTATTTCCTTGTTTTCCATCATACTTCACATCTTCAATTAGAAGTCCTTGACTTATGTATCTTGTTTTCCACAACTTACTGAGTTCTCAAATTATTTCTTAATAGGTTTTCAGTTGATTCAATTAGATTTTTAGACATTTAATTATAGATTATGAAGAAAAATAATTGTATCTTTTTCTTTTCAATATTTGTACTTTTTGTTAAATTGCTTTGATATTTTTTATTAAAACCTCCAGCACAATATTAAATACGAAGGTAAAAAACTAGCTGTCCCCCAGGACCCACTCTGCTCTTCACTCATAGAAAATCCTACGTTTTAAATGAGCACATGACTTCCCAGAGTAAAGAGTATATATTTTTAGCATTCCTTGTAGCATAGTTTGACCATATGACCAAGTTCTGGCCAATGTCAGCAAAAGTATCATATGGTAACTTCCACAAGCATCGTTAACAAATAGCAGAAGCCATGTTGATCTCTTTTCTTTGTCTATGGTCCTTTTTTCCATCATTCCACTTAAATAGAGATATGTTTGGGACTCTAATGGGTATCTTGAACTTGAGAATGATGACCATTGTCTAATAATGCTAGAATGACCTGGGCCCTAAAGAGGTTACAGAGTAGAGTGACCTAATCCCCCTTGAATGCCTTCCATCGTTGACTTGAATAAGAGAGAGAAATAAACTGGTTCCTCAATGAGAATCAGAACTAATTCTAGTACACACAATTGTGATCACATTGGTCACCGTTTCTCTCGACTTTAATGGAAATACTACTGGTGCTTCAACATTTATTGAGATATTGACCTCTCATTGCCATTGAGTTGATTTTGACTCATCGCTCCCCTATAAGACAGAGTAGAGTGGACCCTGTGGATTTCTGACACCGAAAGTCTTTATGGAAGCAGAAAACCTTGTCTTCCTCCGATGGAGTTAACTGGTGGCTTGAACTGCTGAGCTTGTAGTTAGCAGCCCAGTACATAACCCACTACACCACCAGGGCTCCGTGATATTTACCATAGGCTTCTTATGAATTCTTTTGTTCGACTTTCATGAAAATTTCCTTCTAGCTGCAATTTAGTCAAATGTTTTAACCAGGAATGACTATCACCTTTACCAATCAACGTTTACCTTGGTCAGATTATTCAGTAGAACATTCTGCACTAACAGAAATGTTTATTTTTTTTAATCATTTTATTAGGGGCTCATACAACTCTTATCACAATCCATACACACATCAATTGTGCAAAGCTCATTTGTACATTCATTGCCCTCATCATTCTCAAAACATTTTCTCTCCACTTAAATCCCCGGCAGAAATGTTTATATCTGCACGGAGATTGCAGTCACTTGCCATAAGCGGCTAGTAAGAACTTGAAATGTGACTAGTAGAAATAAAGAACTAATTCTTTTTAATAACTTAATGTCAATTAATTAAAGTTGGAATGTGAATAGCCACATGTGACTAGTTTCTGCAATATTGGACAGGGCACACTCGGTTAGCATATGGTAGTTGTTAATAAGTCTTCCTCCCACCCTGATGCCATGTTCCTCTGCACGTAGCTCAGTGTCTCAGGTGATTTGCTCAGCATGCAGATTGAGTAAGTATGGTGAAAAGATGCAACCTCGATGCACACCTTTCCTGATTTTAAACCAGGTGGTACTGCCTGTTCTGTTTAAACAACTGCCTCTCAGCCTATATACAAGTTGCAAGTGAGGAAAAATAAGTGTTCTGGAATTTCCATTCTTCTCAATGTTATCCACAGTTTGTTATGATCCACACAGTCAATTGCTTTTGCACAATCAATAAAATACAAGTAATATTTTTCTGATATGCTCTGCTTCAGTCAAGATTCATCTGATATCAGCAATGACATCCATCATACCACGCCTTCTAGAAATCCAGCTTGAATTTCTAGCAGCTCTCTCTCAATGTACAGCTGCCACTATCTTTGAGTGATCCTAAAACCATATACTTGAGGTGTGGAGAAATCTCCCAAAGGAAATAATAATATTTATAATATTTTTTAAAAGAGAAAGATACATGAAGAGACACAAGTGTTGCTGGGCAAATAGGCACAGAATTTTTTTGTGAACAGGAAACACATTTTAGGCAACTTTTTTTTAGGCCTATTTTTTAATTGTCCCTATTATCACTGGTGGATGGCAGTGAATTCTTTATTTATTTATTTATTTGGTCAGTTCAAGCTTTCCTAAGTCTGCTGGAGTGAATTTTAGCAATTTATATTTTTCAAGAAAATCATTTATTTTCAAATCGATTGGCAAAAGTTGAACAGCCTTTCCCCCTAATGTCCATCAGAGTGAAAGCCAGGCATAGCAACATGCTGAGAGCAGTTTTGTAAAAGCAATTCTCTAGGGGGCTTGAAATAAAAACATTCCCAGCTGCAGCTCTCCGTTGGTTTAGCTTAATTCAGGCATAAACTTGAGTGTGTGTAGAGAATGGTTGGACTACATATCTATAAGTATTTTTCACTATTGCGCTTTTGATAGAGCCTGGGCAGTGGAGTTCTCACAAGAACTTCCAATACAAATTATTACTACCATGCTCAATTTCATACATTTCATTGGTCAGTTAAAATTCATTGGTCAGTTCATACATTTCATTGGTCAGTTAAAATTCAGACATTTCATTGGTCAGAGAGAGTTGACATTTTTTTCTGAAAGTCAAAGACACCAAAATAGGACACATGGCTGAAAAGAATTCCTCCCTACGACGCGCAAAGGCAAGGGCAACACGTTTCAGTATCCACAACTAAGGACCAGGTCTTTGTCAGAACAACGAAACAAAACCCAAGGCAGTAATGAGCAGAGTGCCCTGGGAGCTGGCTGGGGCTGTGGAGTTGCCACGAGAGGATGTGAGGTGCGACAAATGGGAAAGAAGAATGTCACACAGGTCTCACGGAGAAAGTGGCCGTTGAGGTGGCATGGTCAGAGCAGAGGGATTTTAATGGTCAGAAGGTAAGCCGAGGAGCATGGCTTGTGGAACATCCTGTTCTTTAAGGCCTAGGGAATAGGCTGGAGTGATAAAACAAATGTTGGATGAAAAGATGCCCCAAGCTATTGCCATAGATTAAAATCATGCCCAGCACACTGGGCCCATGCTTCTTTAAGTTGTTAATAGGTGGTTTCCAAAGGACAAAGAACTGTATGGTTAGTTGGCTGAAGATGGCCCAAATGGTAGTTTATCCCATCAAAAGTAGCCCATCTTCTTGAATCCAGCCTAGCGCTGTGACTTGCTTTGACGGAGAGAATGTGGCAGAAGTAATACTGAATCCGTTCTAAATAAAACCCTTAAGAAAACTGATGGCTCTTAGCTTCTCCCTCTGAAAATCCAGCTGTGTGATGTAAGGCGGTCAAGGCCAACATTGAATGATGACTTACATATGTAATCGCTTATCGAAGTCTAAAGCTAATATTTTAAACCTACTCCAAACAATGAGAACTTTAGAACTTAAGCCTACTCCCATCCCGCCCAGCATATGTGAGCCACAGTCGTTGCTATTGTCCAGAGAAGTTCGGTCTTTGTTTTCACCTCAAATATTGTTATAGGCATGTCTGTGTCCCTAAAGGCAATTTAATAATAACCACTGGTGATTTTAGGTTATAATGTACAAACCAGTAGAAGAAAAAATCTTAATTTTATGTAAAATAGCCCATTTTAAAATTGACCGTTAATAAAAAATAGAAAAAGAAAAAAAATTATCAGGCAAATATCATTTAACTCTTTGTTAACAACCAAAAAATATTGACTGCCACTGGGTTGATTCCGACTCATGATAAAATCCCAGTGTGGAAAAATTCATCTTGGGAACCAGCAGTTCAAAATCTCTATGGTAAGCTAACACTGCCAGTAAGCGCTACTATGGTTGCTCAGACAAATCTACACGCAGATACACAGACACCTTATTTATCTTGAACATACAAATGAATTTTGAACTACATCTTTTCAAATACCCCAATTCCTTCCCCAATGCTTTTTTTTCTAGTGACTTAGCAGGCCAGTGCACGCTACCTGTGCTTTTTCCAAGACAGATTTGACAGTGTTCTTCGCCAGCACCACAGTTCAAATGCATGGATTCTTCTGCAGTCTTCCTGGCTCACTGTCCAACTGTCACATGCAGATGACGCGAGGCAGGTGCACTTTGGGCCTCAAAATAGCAGAGTTAACTATCCACACATGTTCTATGCCCTTCCATGGTGCAGGGCTCTTACCCAAGGTGTCCTCTAAGACGGCACTACATTTCCCATCCTCTCTAGCATGCAGACATGCCCGTGCAACTATCTTAACAATGATGAGAATGGCAGAAGTGCTTTTTCTTGCCTCTGGCATAGAATTTTTTTTATGGCATAGAATTTTTAGAATCAGTTATATCCTCTCCACTCTCTTTTTCCTTTTCTACTGATTGAAGCAGAAGAAGATAAGTTACTTATATCTTTTAACCATGTTAACCATAGTTTCTAGTAACCATATTAATAATAGTAAAAAGATACAAAAGTGAAATTCATTTTAATAATACAGTTTATTGAACCCAATATTTCTGAAAAAATCATTTCAACATGTAATCAATATAAAACATTAATCAAATATTTCATTTTTTTCTCCAAAATCTAGTATTTATTTTATAATTAATATCGGTTGCTATTGATTCCATTTCAATGCATGGGAAGCCTGTGTATTACAAGGTAGAACTGTACTCCATTAGATTGGCATGGCTATGACCTTTTGGAACAAGATTGCCAGACATTTCTTCTGAGGTGCTACAACCATTCAGTTAATAACCCAACACTTAACTGTTGTGCCACCCAGAGACATTTATAACGCATGCCAATTCCAGTTAGGCAATTTGCAAGTGCTCAATAGCAAGATGTGGCCCCATACTGGACAGTCCATCTCTGGACTCTGGTAGACCCATGAGAGGAGAGGTGGAGAGCTACATGTCAACCAGGGACACCCTTTGCACTGTTACATGAGAGAAAAATCAATTTCTTGCACATGACGTTTCTGAGATTTTGAGGGCTGTTTATTACAGAGGGAGAAGCAAGACTTTCTACTCTCATAAACAGTGGTAGTCCCGAAAACTCACAGGAGCATCTACCCCGTCCTATAGAGTTGCTCTGAGTTGACACCATGGTAGGGAGTACTCATTACAGAAGCTGATCTTGAAGCCAGCCCTAAAACTTGGGCCATTAGCTTCGCAATCAGGTAGCAGGGAGCATACACTAAACACTGAAAATCTGGACAACAGAGATGCTAGGTAGCTAGAATAGAGCAAGCAAAGAGGGAAACTGGGGTGATCAGGACAGATTGGTAAAGAGAGGCCCAATCCTTAAGATCTTGAAGGGTTTTTAGAAGACCTTAGCTTTTTATTTTAAATAGGTGAGGAGTCATTGGTGTGTGTCTTAGTTTGCTAGGACTGCCATGGCAAAATACCCACAGATATAGATTGTCTCCTAGCTCTGGGGCTGCTGGTGATCTAGGCCTTGCTAGGTTTTCGCTGTATCTTTGATGGAGCTCTAGGGAGCCCTGGTGGTGTACTGGTTACAAGTTGGACTGCCATCTGAAAGGTCAGCAGTTATAAACCACCAGTCACTGGAGAGAAAGACAGGGCTTTCTACTCCCGTAAACAGTCCCCAAAACTCACGGGGCAGTTCTACCCTGTCCTCTAGGATCGCTATGAGTTGAAACTGACACAGTGACAGTGAGGGGGGTTTGTTGTTGTTTTTTTTTGGGGGGGTGGGGTGCATTGTCTCATGGCATCTGTTGCCTCTGTTGTGGTTTTCCAAAAACACCACCTAACAAAAAAGGTGTTTAGGACCCAGCTGGCTCAATTAACATAACCAAAGGAATCAACTATTTCCAAAACCAAACATGCTGCTATCAAGTTGATTCCATGGGTTTCTGAGCTGTAAATATTACAGCATCTGATTGCCACAGCTTTCCTGAAAGGGCAGCTGGCTGGTGGTGGGTTGCACTCACAGACTTTTTGTTAACCAACAAGCACTTAGCCGGTGAGCCACTAGGACTTCCCACGATTTCCAAATGGGAACATATTGGGGAACACAATTCAATCCATAACACAGATGACAGCATGTGACAAGGAGCCCTGGTGGCCCTGTTGGTGGGTCAAACCAGCAGTTGCTCTTTGGGAAAAAATGGGGCAAACTGCTCCCATAAAAATGTCCAGCAACGGAAACTCTACACCAGGAGGCTGGGAATCAGAAACAACCCAATGGCAGAGTCGTTTTGTTGCAATTTGGGCACAAATCACAAAGGAACACGAAGCAGGAAAATCGGCTTTGAGACTCAGCATAATCTAGGAATAGATGGAGGTGGCTGTGGTGGTGGTGCACTGTCAGCAGTATTCCCATTCTGGACATATCAGAGTCTTTAAGGTACTGCCCAAAGTTCCTTGACTGAAATTTGGCCATCCAGGCTATTTCTACTTGTGGCCAGCTAAGTCAGAGAACTTTACAGACACCAAGCATAGAAACTGGCTCCCAGCAGCTCATAAATTGCTCGGTATCCTCTGTGGATGAAGAGTTCTGCCAATGTGAAACAGTATTGTTGTTTCATTATAACTCTTAAATCATTATTGTGCAAAAGGTTAATAAAACTTATTGGAGAGATTATAAGTGCTTCTTCAGTTATCGATCCCCAAATGTTTGTCCCTGAAATTTAATGCTATTAAAATATATTCATCTTCAGTTCTTCAGTGCCATCTTTAATAGTAGTCATTTGATTGTCATCGGACTGCGAAACAAGACTACTCTGGGTTCTCTCAAACGGCCCACTGTGGAGTTCAAACCCTTTCTAAGGGGGATTATTGAGCGACCCTTTTCACAGTTCTAGGATTCAGCAGAGCTTGTCTCTGG
>NW_022103898.1:54451424-54452957 GCF_000313985.2 Echinops telfairi
ACAGAGAGACACTGTTTTCTATAGTTTAGGTTTAACACTATTTCCAACCCCAGGTATGGTCCCAGGAAAGACATCTTAAAGTTTCACATGAGTGATGGTAACTAAATAATTACTATTTCTCAGGAATCGTTTGCATTTTAACAAGGACATTTTGAAGAAAATACCTAAACCTTTGTACAGTAACATTACCTCCTCATTGTTTAGAGAAAGCCTGGGTTAGTACCTCACTTTCTCCAAAGTAAAAGGTAGTTTGGGCTAGAAAAAGTCAGTATTTTAAAAATATTTTTTAGTCTCTGACCTGCTAGCTCTAAGCTCTTCTTTCTGCCGCACAATGAAAAGATTTTCATTTGGCTCTATCAAGTTTTGTAATGAAAAAATGATATTAAGATAATGCCAATTATTAGGTATAAAAAAGATACAACGAACATAAACAAAATTCAGTGCTATCAAGTTGATTCTGCCTCTTGGTGACCCTATATGACACAGTAGAACTGCCCCTTTAGGGTTCAAAGATTGTAAATCTTTACAGAAGCAGAAAGTCTCATCTGTCCCCTGTGGATCCACTGGTGCTTGCAAACTGCTGTCCTTACAATTAGCAGCCCAACATGAAAGTCACCACACCATTAGGACTCCTATTAAAAAAATTGTTTTTTTAAATCAAGAGAGGATCTGTCATTTAATACTAAGCATAACAAAATAGAAGTCACAAAAGCCCATCTCTGGCCTGATACTCTTTTAACATTCTCATTGTTAAATTGTTATCATCAAAATGATTTCACCCATATTCTTACATTTCCACACAAAGTGAGACAACACCAGCCAACAGTTTCAAGGGAATGTCCTATGTGACCCATAAGTATTTAACATGTCAGAACTGCACGTTCTTTCATTTTCCAAACTAACCCTGCCACTTGATAAAAACAAAACTGAGGCCCTGATAGGCAACTATCTTTTGTTTCATGCCATTCAGCAAGTTTCAGGCCAAATGTGGTCTAGAACCTGCATCTCTTTACTGTCAATGTGAATTCCTTCTTTCTGGATAATGGCCTGGAAATTAAAGAGCAATTTATATACAGTCCCTATTTTCTCCAGAACCCGAGTTTTCAGCCAGTGGTCAGTCCCCATATTTTTATTCTCTCCAGCAATGTGTTCCTTCCAACAACCATGCCCCAGTCATGAAGTAAATGAGGCACCACATGCACACCCTCCATTCTCAGACTAGTCCCAAAAGTACCCGAGATAGCTCAAAATTTATACAACTTATTATGATGAAGAATGTCTGTTTCAGCACAACCTTCTTCCCATCCATTCCTGCCCTCAGCATAAACACAAAAATATGCACACACATGCATAGTCAGATGCACAGGACACCGTCATTAAATAAACTGACTTTCCTCCCCACTGCTAAGGATTACACCGAGTCTGTAAAAGATAAAGAATGGCGTTCCTGTTTCCCAGGGGACAGTCACAGCTAGGGCACCTCCCTTTGAGTAGCTGGACATCTGGATATGATTTGATATGGGAACCAAGCTG
>NW_022103898.1:54454690-54456216 GCF_000313985.2 Echinops telfairi
TAATATTACCATTGCTCTGAACAAACAATGAAATTACAAATTTCTGAGGCTACTTATTAGATGAGTTTTCTTTGATATGAATGAAGGCTACAGTCTAATTAAAATTGAAAAAAAAGAAAACAAAAGCCAAAGTTTTGTGTATTTATTTTTTAACTGCTATGACAAAAAAAAAGTTCTGCAGCATGAAGCTCCCCGACTTCAATGCCATAACTCTTGGTTTGGGAGATCAGAATAACAAATAAATTCTCATAACCTGGATATTGATCTAGGCGCCCCCCCCCCCATTGCCCATGTTTTAATACTCAGACCCTGTGAATAATAAAAAAATTATCTTGGCAGATGTAAGTAAGGATCTTGAGCTGAGATGACCCCAGTTGGATGATCAGAGATACGCAGGGAAGACTGATAGTGGCCACGTCACTACAGAAGCAAAGGCTGAATCGGTGTGGCCATAAGGCACAGCCACAGAAAAGATTTCCTGGGGCATGCATCCCTGCCAAACACCGTGGTTTTAGACTTACAGTCTCCAAAACAGGGAGAGAATATGCTTCCGTTACTCTAAGCCACCCAGATTGTGATAATTTGTACAACACCCACAGGAAATTAATACAATTGGGGAAACTATTTCCTAATCTAAACTGCCTGATCAAATTTTTAATAAATTACAACTCAATTTTTTGTCTTTCTCTCTTCTTATGCTTCTAGCTAGAAAATACTTTTTGGTTCAAAATGCTATTTCTAAATGGCACGAGATCAATAAATGCTGATTACATGCATTGTTTTGAATGATGTGAACTGAGTTTGAATACTTACTAACACCTGCGCTTTCCAGCAGTGTGATTTGAAGGCAAGTTCTTTGATTTTTTTAAGATCTTGATTTTTCTTATCTATAACAGAGATAGTAATGGTAACCTCAGTAGTACCTCAATGATGTGAAGACAAATTGAGATAATGTCTATACATGTTAGCAGAGAACCTGGTATATGAGAAACATTAGAAAATAAGAGGTATCAAACAATGCTAGTTCTAGTATTAAAATGATCATGAAATTACTGTTGCTTTTCTTTACATGTAATAATTCGCATGCTTTTTTGTCTCTTAAATGTATGACCAAAAGAGATTTTTTTTCCAGGCTGTATTTGCCAGTGATCTAAACCAAGTACAAAGAGAAGGACTTGACAGCACATTCTGACTTCCACAGGCAAGGCCTATGTTGCTGTGGTGTGCGCTCCAGCAGATTCCAATGCAGATGGACGCAGCATGAGAGTAGCACTGCCCCGTGCTCTATCGAAGCAGACATTCAGATCATCTCCATCGCATCTTGGACCAGAGGTTGGAACTGCCCACCTTTTCATGACACTTAACCATTGCAACGCCAATGCTCCTTGCAGTGTGTGTGTACAATTGGGGGCAGGAAGGGGGTGTAGTGAAGAGCAGAGCATTGGGGACAGAAAGGACTCCTGCTGCTAGTTGCTGCCTCTCTCCTTAATAGGAACCCAGGTGTATGTGTGTGGTGGTGGTGGGCG
>NW_022103898.1:54457894-54461096 GCF_000313985.2 Echinops telfairi
AGCGCCTCCCTAGCGAAGCGGGAGTAAGTAGCGAGCTGTCCCAGCGCTGGTGCCGAGGCGGGAATTGGTGGAGGAAAGGGGTCCTGTCGCCCTGGCTGCCAGCCCGCCACCCTCCCGGACCAGGTGGCGTGGCATCTGCCGCCGGATTTGATGCACGACTGCTGTCCCGACTCCAGCAATTTTTCTGCCGGAACGCCCGGGCCCGTCCTTGCGTTTGGGGGGTTTCCTTGGAAGAGTTGATCTTTGGGGTCGGCTGGAAAGCCTGGGAAGGGACTGTGCCAAGGGATGGTTGGGGTTGGTCTAGCGATCAGGTTTCCTTCCCTCCAGATTCAAGCCACCCTCAAAGCTAAATTCCTCTCAGCTCTTTGCGCCAAAATTAACTGACCTTGCAGACCCTATGCTTTCTGACACATTTGCCCCAAACCCGCTTGAACTGGTCATTTTATTTTGCCCTGTTAGTTTTCCTAAAGAATTCCCAGTTTTGTCGGAGTTTCTTTCCCAAGCTTTCAGTAATAACTACAGCACACTTTTCGTGTTTGTGTGCGCCTGTGAGTTTAAGAGGTGGGGGGTGGGGTGTCTCTACAACTGGAAATTCCTAGAGGGAGTTTAGGGAGGGGAAGTTCATGTTCATTAACAAATATTAAATAGACTGTTTCATCGAAGGAGAAAATAACTAATTGTAAAGTCTCTTTTTACTTCAAGATGGATGTAAACTGTTTAACACTGAAAGACCTGATCAGCCCCAGGCAGCCCAGGCTAGATTTTGCCATCGAAGATGGGGGAAACGCACAAAAGGTAAGTGTGCACTTAAATACCTTAAGCTCTACCCTACTTAGATTGGGTTTGTCTAATCCAATTAAATTTTCCAACTGGCTCCTTGTATTGATGTTACAAACATTGTTAATGGTAGAAATCTACTTTTTAAAAAGAGGGATCAAACCCTTATTGTTGCAATTCCCTTCATTCATTGTGCTTTGGACAGAGGCCAGGTTAGAAGTGACTTTGGAAACCAACTAATAACGGATCCAAGATGGGCCCACATCTGATAAGTCTTTCTTAGGGATGAACTTTAACTACTTACTGCTGACGAACATTTCAGGAAGGCTACGCCTCAGTTGTTGCCAGGTAGATGGGTGCCTGTTGCTATAAATACTGGATGTTTGAAGTGCTGTAAAATGTCTCCATGCCAATAGATGGGTTCCTACAGGCAGTTCCCGTCACCCACAGACATGACCCGTGCCTACCTAATATCTTTATGACTTTTTATCAAGTGCCTTTAACAAGAACACTTCTACAGCTAGCTTTAATCGGTGCTGTGCTAGTTACACTTTCACAGTTTTTACATGAGCAAAGAAAACCCACAAAAGACAGGAAGATGTTGGGAGAAGTGGTTCCTTTTTAAAAAACTGAGCAGGGATTCTTTCCGCTTTCCCAGAGAAAACAAGGGGTGATAGCAGCGTGATTCTGCACACATACTAGGAGGACGTTCCGTCTCCTCCCGCTGCAGTGAACAGGGGAGAATCCCTAGGGCCAGTGCTTTCCTTCTTGCTATTAGCCGTGTGCCCTCAAACAACTGTATTCCGTCTCCCCACAAACATTTATGTTTTAGGCAATAAGGAAGCAGAAATTTCATGAGATGCCTACCCTCTCTAAACCTGTGTGTTTTTTGTTTCTTTTTCTGAAACAGCCCCCAGTGGGTTTTTGTAAAGCACCCAGCAACAAAGATGAATGTACTATAGGCTCTACCCTCAGTTACCTGACAGACTGTAAGGGGAGCCCAAATGTCAAATTAACCAGCTTCACTATGATTTTGTAAGTAAAAGGAACTCTAGCATTGCCGGGGGTTACATGTGGGACTGTTAACCACAAGGTTGGCAGTTCAAACTCACCACCTGTTCCTTGAGAGAAAGATGAGACCATCTGCCCCTATACAGATTTCCAGCCTTGGACGTCCGACCCAGGTGCTTTACTTCTGTAAGATCACAGCCTTGCAAACCCTGTGGAGCAATTCTCCTTTGCTCACATGGAATCACCATGTGATTCAAAATCAACGGCAACTAACAACTGCAACTTGAATTATTGCACCAGCTTGTGGGGTGTTAAAGAAGGCTCTTAGGCTGTTTATACTGTCTACTTAGGATGACAGAATTGGAAAATAGGTGGTTAGGGATAAAGAGGTGACCCCCAGAGATTGAGCTTGTTGGGGGCCTTTATGAAAGAGGTGGTAATTAAGCCCTGGCTTGGGATAATGGTGCTAAGACTTAGACAAGTAGAGTGGGAAAGTAGGATCTGCATGCATATTTGGAGGTGGCCATGTTTTTTGATGGTCAGTGATCTCCTTTGGGGTGGTTGAAACAGGATGGAGTCCAGTTGGCACCCATGTAATTTATAGGTAAATTTTTATAGGAGGTAGCTGGTGGCTTGACTTTGGAATTCCAAAAGATTCCAGCGGATAAAAACTTGAGAACTATCCATATAAAGACTTGAAAGCCAGGTGTGTGAGAGTGGGTGAATCATCCAGGACAGAGCGGATGGAGGGCTGAGTGTGGACTCTGGTTTGTAAGAGTGGAAACAGAAGAACCAATGAGGGGACCTGAGAAGGAAGGAATGGTTAGAGAAACAGGAAGAACCAGAAAAGAAAGAGTAGGATCTTGGAAGCTACTGGCTGAGACCTTTAAGGAACAAAGAAAGTCAGCATTGTAACCCCTCTCGTGGGACCAAGTAAGACATCCAGATATTGCAACCGAGAAGTGGCCTCAGTGAGAGTATTGAGTCAGCACCAGACTTTCTAGAAAATGCACTTGGAAAGCAAGTTTTCAGTTAACAGATAGGAAACATGTGCTGAGATGGGGTCTTTTTGATAAGCCTTTCATAGGATAGGATATCAGTAGTCAAATCTAGGCCAATGGCATTCACTAGGAAGATGATATGAGCCAAGTTTAGGACAGGTTTGAAGAATCGCAAGTGTAGTAGTTGAGCAAATGTGGGACTTGTATGAGTTGGAACTGGAAAAGAGATTGGCAAAAAAGCAAGGGCCTTAAAGGTGACTGAATACATTATTTGCAATAACAAGCCCCAAGCTGTCTGACTTAGGAACAGGCCTCGAACTCATGTCTTAACTATCAAACTCTTTCTTGGGTGAAATGCTGCCATTTTTTTTTATCATTACAGCAATGATTTTAGTAATAATGAACATCTTTAT
>NW_022103898.1:54462270-54489586 GCF_000313985.2 Echinops telfairi
CACCAAAAGCGGGACGTCTGGTCACCTTAGCCTAGACAGAATGAGAAATTTCATCAAATATCAGAATGATAATAAAGTTGACGGAGACAAGGTCACTGAATTCCTGTTTCGCTTCCGTTTTCCACTGCCTTATAAGTGGTGAGGATAGACAGATGGAGCAGGGCGTGGCTAGGTTGCAGCTGATTGTCTGCCCAGCGGAGGCCTCAGAAAAGAATTTGCTTGGCTTTTATTCCACTGCTGGAGAGGTGAAATACAATCACTGCCTTCTACCACAAAGCCCACATTCCCTCCTCCGTAGGCTGTAGTGAAAATACCATAGCAAAATGCCCTTGCTGGGTGCCATCTAGTCAATTCTGACTCATGGCGGACCTGTGTGACAGACTAGGACTGACCCTATGGGGTTCATATTGTCATCTTTCTGGGAACAGATCATTAGGGCTCCTCCTGAGCAGCAGTTCAGTGGCCTTTCAGGTATCAGCCAAGCTCTCAGTCATTGCACCTCCAGGACTCCTTATCAAAATGTAGGAAGAAATGATCAGCTCTAAATTACTCCTTTAGTAAGGAATAATTAGGAGCCCATCTTTCCTGTTGAGTCCAAATACCATTAAAATAACAAAACTCACTTCCATTGAGTCAATACTGACTCATAGCAACCTTCCTGTGGATGTCTGAGACTGTTACTGTGTATGGGAATAGAAACCCAGTCTTTCTCCTTTGGAGCTGCTCGTGGTTTCAAATAGCATAGAGGATGGTAAATCTCAGTCCAACTCAGCAAAGCTCTTCTGCCCTGCAGATACCTCCTGGGAAAACCAAATAATCAAGGTTCAATGGGCGCTCTGGTGGTACAGTGGTTAAGCACTTGGCTGCTGACCAAAAGGTCAGTGGTTCACCCTCTCGGCTGCTCCATAGAAGGATGTAGCAGTTATACAGCCTTGGGTTGTATAATTCTATGGGTCAGTTCTACTCTGTCCTGTATGGTCACTGAGTTGGAATTGACTTGATGGTAACATGTTTTTTGGGCGGGTGTGTTAGAGTTCTCTATAGAAGCAAAATCAGTGGTGCTTGTATGTGTTCCATATAGAAAAACGTTATATCACAACATGGCTCACAGTTGTAGAAATAAGTAAGTCCAGTCCAGTTCAAATCTGGCATCTCCTTAACTCATGGAAGCTGATGAATAGAAAGCAGGATGACGAAGCAGAGAGAGTAGAGGAGAACAGGCTGGTGGATGCAGAGTCCAGAGTTGGCTGAATGAATCCACCAGTGGTAGTTCACTGACGACTTCTGCAATCAGCAGATGACATAACGGAAGATAGGACAACCAGATGCAAGCTCTAGCAGGAGAAGGGCCAAAGAGGATCCGACTCTGCTCGGTCCTTCTCTCTCATACAGAAAGGCTTATGGCACCAAGGAGGTGCCATCAGACTGCAGCCCAATTGAAAGGTTGGGCTCCACCCTTACCCTTACTCAGGAATGCCTTGTGGCATAATCCCTACCCATCATATGGGGTGTCGGTCAGGCACCTGGAAAGGGCAGGGCACTGTGCCAGATGCTGTGAGAGACAGACAGGGAACTTGCTCTTGGACTCGCAGGTGCAAGCAGACTCACTCATGATAACATACAGCCAGGACTTTGTGTATCGATGTGGTGTGCTATATTATATTAGCACTTAGCACCAGAGTGAATAATAATAACGAATGAGGAAGGGAAGAAAAGGTAATAGTTTAAGTTTTGTTGAATACTCAGTATGCCAAAAAGTGTTCTTATAACCCTGTGGGTTGGTATTTTTATTAACTTCATTTTTAGTCAGGAGGGGGATGGGCAGGGAAGACTGGCTCACACTGCTTAATAAGTAGCACAGGCAGGTGTCAATCCCACAGCTGTCTCTCCAGCCTGCATCCATGCATAACCACTTCTCCATACTGCCTCCCTGTAGGTGATTCCCCATGGGGTCAACAAGGCTCAAAGGTGTTTTGTGTTGGAGCAATAAAAATGGTAACTTCCCATTTTTCACCCAGGACAAGTTCGTTTAGATACAGATGTTGAGAAACATCGATTTTTCCAATGTTTCTGACATACCTACTCAGCACCTACCAACTATTTTGTTAGTCGACATTTGCATTTATGACGACTTGGAAATAATTCTCAAGCAGCACCTCTGATGGCCCAGGCCCTCTGGTGCTGTGGCTGAGCTCGACACCATCAAAGGACTACCCCAAAGTATATACCAGAAGTCCGGATGACCATAGAGGCACCTGAGGAACAGAGCCAACCAGCCATGGGTCACCTTCTCCTTCATGATTATATGACAATGTATTGACTGGGATTGAATTCTACTCAGGAAAAGGGAAAATTACTGGCCTGTAAAAACCGTACGAATGGCAGCCAAACATTGACACAATGGCACTCAAAATACAACTGGGGGAAGCTGCCTCCTCAAAGGAGGTCAACTTCTGATGTGTGTGAGTTGCAGTCACCTCAGCCCTTCTGGCCTGTTTCCTCATGTGACATAATGCTGCACTCCAGGTCTGTGCTTGTGATCCCATTTGGGAGGGTACCTTCTATATGAATGGACAGAAGTAGAGTGGGATTAAACCAGACTTTAGCAGAAGTGAGGAGCCTTCGCAGCATAATAGTCATGGGCTGCTAACCACAGGGTCAGCAGTTCGAAACCACCAGCCACTCCACAGCGGGAAAGGTGGAGCTTCCTATTGCTGTGAAGAGTTTCCATTTGGAAACTCACAGAGCAGTTCGACCCTTTGCTTCCTTGAGGGCATCTTTAAGATTATGCGGGTGTTTAAAAGTGTGACTAAAGACATCATCCTTTGCTTTCTTTGGATGGGGTGTATATGTTGTTACCACCGTCCAGTTCTTACACACCTGACCTGGCAAGCCAGTCTTCTTATTTTCTGCCTGAGCTTTGGTAGAAGCAACAAGACCTGCTGTGGCTTTTGGACATTTTGGCTGCTAACTGCAAGGTCAGCCGTTCAAAACAAATAGCCACTCCATAAGAGAAAGACAAGGCTTTCTACTCCTGTGAAGAATTGTAGTCTAGGAAACCCACAGGGACAGTTCTACCGTTTCCTATAGGGTCGCTATGAGTCAGAATCAACTCATTAGCAGTAAGTTTAGAGTTTTGGCCTCTGGACCTTGCATTTGGCTCATCTCTGCCTGACCTATAGATTTCGGACAGAACACCACTCACCACCACGTGAGACATTTCTTTAAAGTTTCATGAGTTTCTATGGACATTGCCGTAAATCACATTATCCGGGGCCATGACAGGATATATGCCAGGGAGAAGTGGAAGGGGATGCAGCAGAATAGCATCTTAGGAGAGTTAGACATTTGGAACAGCTTTAATCTCCAGTTTCATGGAACTAGTCTGGTGTTAGTTTTTTGTTTTTTAAGAAATTCTTACCACATTGTGGATGACATTGAGCTTGAGGCCTTTATTTGCTGATGTGGCACAACTCAAAATAAGAAACAGCTCAAACATCCATTAATAATTAAACATGGAGTGCACAAAATATGAATCTAGGAAACTTGGGAGTTATCAAAATATCAGTGTTAATACATAAAGATCAATATACTAAACATTAGTGAGCTGAAATGGACTGATATTGACCACTTTGAATCAGACAAACATCTACAATGCTGGGAATGACAGATAGAAGAAGAAAGTTGTCACATTCCTCATCAAAAGAACATTCCAAGGTCTATCCTGAAGTACCGTTTGTTAATGACGGAATAATATTCAGGCACCTACAAGGAAGGCCAACTGATGTAGCTATTATTCACATTTAAGCACCAATCACTAAAGCAGCGGTTCTCACTCAACCTGTGGGTCGAACGACCCTTTCACAGGGGTCGCCCAATTCATAACTAGCAAAATTACAGTTATGATGTAGCAACAAAAATAATTTTATGGTTGGGGTCACCACTATTAAAGGGTCAGGACATTAGGAAGGTTGAGACGCATTGCTTTAATACAGTTCCTCCTGTTGTGGTGACCCCTGTGAAAGGGTCGTTCAACCCCCAAAGGGATTGCGACCCACAGGTTGAAAACCGCTGTGTTGAAGTGTTGTGGCATTAGGAAGGTTGAGGACCACTGCACTAAAGCCAAAGATGAAGGAATTGCTTTTTGTCAACTTCTTCAGTCTGGAATTAATCAAATATACAATGAGGATGCATTGATAATTACCGGTGATCAGAATGCACACGTTGGAAATAAGGATTACTAGCTGGGAAATCGGGCCCTGGTGATAGAAATGAAGCTGGAGATTGCATGATAGTTTTGCAAGATTGATGACTTAATCTTTTCACGTACTTTTTTTCAACAACATAAATGGTGACTATACATGTGGACCTGACCGGATGGACTGCACTGGGATCAAAGTAACTACACCTGTAAAGATGATAAGGAAGCTCAATATCCCCAGTTATAACCAGGTCAGGGCAGGCCATGGAACAGGCCCCCAGTTGCGCAAGCCAAGTGAAAGCTTGAGGGAGTTCCACCTGAATTTAGAGACCGTCTCAATAGGTTTAACACATTGAACATTCATGACCTCGGACCCGACAAGGTGTGAGGTGGCATCCAGGACATCATATGCCAAAAAAGCAAATGGACGTGGAAAAGGCAAAGAAGACAATCCCGAAATGGATGTCAGGAGAGCCCCTTGAATATAAAGTAACTAAAAGTAAAAGGGAGACATTATGAAGTAAGAGCTAAGGGATATCAAAGGATGGCTCCAGAAGACAAAGAATACAAAGACCTGGAGCTAGAAAATCAAAAAGGAAGAATATGCCTGACATTCTCAAGCAGGCGGAAGTGAAGAAAAACAGTCAAGCCTCGAATAATATTACAGGTTTATATGGGCAAGATATTTAACCACAGAGGACACATCAAAAGAAAATAGAAGGAATATACATTTACCATACCGAAAAGAATTGGTCAGTGTTCAACCATTTTAAGAGATGGTATATGATCGAGAACTGATGGTACTGAAGGAAGTCGTCTAAGCAGCACTGAAGGCATTAGTGAAAAATCAGGCTCCAAGCATGGACTGAATACTAACTGAAATGTTTCAACAAGCTTCTGGAGCCCTGGAAATACCTACTCATCTTAGCCAAGAAATTTGGCAGACAACTGTTTGGCCAACTGACTAGGCAGAGCTCCACAATTGCACCCATTCCAAAGAAAGGTGACCCAACAGATGCAGAAATTGTCAAACAATAACATATTATCATAATCAAGTAAGATTTTGTTGAAGATAATTCAACAGACTGGAGCAGTAGCACATTGACAGGGAGTTGCCAGAAATTCAAACTGGATTCAGAAGAGGATGTGTAACAAATATGGTTGCTAACATCAGATGGATCCTGACAAAGCAGAGAACACCATTAAGATGTGTTTTAATGACTCAGCAAAGGCATTCAAATGTGTGCATCATAAATTATGGACAACTTTGAGTGGGAATTTGAGATCACTTAAGTATGAGCACTCGGAACCTATCCATGGGTCCAGAGGCAGTCTTTCGAACAGAACAAGGGGATGCTGCCTGGTTTAGAGTCAGATAGGTATGTGAGGATTGTTATCTTTATACCAGAATTACTCAATCGGTGTGCTGAGCAAATTGAGATCTTGGGATATGAAGAAGAATGTTACATCAGGATTGTAGGAAAGCTTAATAACAGCCTTCTATATGCAGATGATATAACCTTTATTGCTGATATCAAAGGAAAAACATTTACTGAGGAGTATCAAAGACTACAACCCTCAGTATGGATTAACACCTCAACACAAACAACAATAACCAAAAAAACTCCACTGAGTTGATTCTGACTCAGCACCCCTTTGGGACAGAGAAGCACTGGCCCTTTGGATTTTCAAGACAATAAACCTTTACAGCAGTAGTAGGCCTCGTCCTTCTCCTCGGGGTTGGTTGGGGGGTTGAAATGTAGACCTTGCTCAACTTGTAATCCACTGTGCCACCAGGGCTTGACCTCAGTCTAAAGAAAACAAATATTCCCACAAATGGACCAGTAAACAGTAACATGTTAAACAAAAGGAACAGAGAAGTTGTCGACGATTGTATTTTATTTGGATCCATAATAATCCATTGACGCAGCAGTCAAGAAAATCAAATGATATGTTTTTGCATTGAGCATGTCTGCTATAAAAGATCTTTTGAAAGTGCTAAACAGCAAAGATGTCACTTTGAGGACTAAGGTGCGCCTGGCCGAAGTCATGGTATTTTCAGGGGCCTCATCTGCATGCGAAAGCTGTACAGTGAGTCAGGAAGGCTGGAAAGAGTTGGTGCCTTTGAATTACGGTGTTAGCGAAGAGTGTGTAACAGACCATGAAATAGCAGCAGAACGGACAGATCTGCCTTGGAGGACGTACAGCCAGAGAGTGCTCCTTCGAAGCAGCAATGGTGAGACTTGGTCTCAGATGTGTTAGACAGGTCAGCAAAAAGGGGGGGCCTTCAATGAGACCACCTGACAGTCAGTACAATGCGCTCAGGTCTAGCAATGACTGAGGAAGGAGGCACAGGACTGAGCAGCATTTCCTTCTATTGTACTGAGTTAGAACTTCTAGTGTATGAGTTAGAACTGACTCAACCAAACCTAACAATAAGAGCAGGGTGTTTTCATTCATTGAATGGTGCAACTTATTTTAGGAGAAAGGAATTTGTTTTCATCACTTAGTAGTTCCACATGTGTGTTCTGTATAGTTAGACCTTTTTCATAAAGGCCCACCACTCTTCTTTTTATTAAGTAAGACATGCTATTCAAAGTGTTAGCTGGGGGTGGGTGGGCAGATGTGAGTCATTAGCTATTGTTAGCTGAAGTCAAGACTGCCCCGAACTCCCAGAAACCCCAGGCACAAAAGAACAGAATGCTGCCCAGGCCTGTACCATCCCCCATGATGGCCTATGGATTAGGCCATTGTAGTCCGTAGTGTTTTTATTGACTGAGTTTTAGAAGCAGATTCTCAGTTTCTAATCCATCTTAGTCTAGAAACTGCTGAAACGTATTCTACATAGCGGCACATAAGCCTCCACTGATAGATGGTGGTGACTGCACCAGAGATGTATTAGGCAGGACTTGAACCCAAGTCTCCTGAATGGAAGGTGAGAATTCTACCACTAAGCTCTACCAGCCTGCAAAACTAAAGAACAGATTGAGATTTAAATGCATAGAAACTTGCTTCATAATTTGCTATAGCCATTGTAACATCCAAGTCTGTGATCCCTCATCTCATCTTGTAAGCAGGGTGTGTGGACTGACTTGACTGTTGTCAAGCTCACCGGGTAAGTTACAAGTGGCAGGAGCTGCATACTAGTCCTCCACTGGGGCTACATATGAGTACGTGGAAAGAAAACATTTGATTATACTGCCTGAATAATGAGGATGACAATAATAAATACCAAATAATAATAACAGAACACTGCTTCAGGAAAATAATAGCTCTCTGAAATGTGGCATTTCTTTAGATGCTCGTTCATTAATTAGTCCTGTAACTAGTTGCAATATTAGCACTGATGAGCATTGGACTACAAAAGCATTTGTTCTTACCTGGTTAGCTCAAACTTGTAAATAGGTTTTAAAAGAATACTGGCCCTTAGAAACAATAAAGGACTGGCCCACCTCTGCGCTCATCACTCAGAAGTATAACAAACCAACTCATGAGTCAGCGGTGACCTCACAGACCCCTCCGACTGCTTGTCCTCAAGCTGAATTCGACTCAGTGAATCTGTAGGACAGAGTAGAACTGCCCCTTTGGGTTTTCAAGGCTATAGCTCTTTGGGAGCAGAAAGCCTCATCTTTCTCCCAAGGAGCGGCTGATGTGTTCAAACTACTGACCTTGCGCTTAGCAGTCTGGTGCATAACCCACTATGCCACCAGGATTCCTTTATCTTATAAGGTATCTGGACAAATTTGTTCAAGAGGTGTTATGGATTGAGTTGCAGTCCTAACTACAACCCTGTGTGGAAATAGTGGGTTCCTCTTGTTGTGGTCATGAAGCCACAGTAGATTGGAGGGTGTTCTAAAGCTACTCCCTTCTAAGTGATGTTTGATAAACACAGGGAAGACACCACAGACGCAGCAACACCGAAGGTCACCAATAGTCCCCGGAAACCAAGAGGCCCACAGAAGGAATAGCAGGGGCAAGAGAACTGTGAGGAAATGGTGGCCTGTTCTTGAAAAAGAGTCTTTTATGACAGCCAGCTCTACCTCGGGAACTGAGACCAAAGGAGTAGTGCATTGAGCCGCTCTTACGAAATTCTCACACGTGTTCTGGATCTTGTGGTTCCTAGTCTGATACTTTTTAGCGTCAGAATCCTGTCTGCTTCATCTTGACTTAGTAAAATGGTGGACACCTGCTGATACCTGCCTTTTCCCATTCTTATTAATAACAAAAAAAAATTTTTAACAGGAAAATATCTTCATCGATCGGTTGAGGATGGCTCCAAAGACTCCAATAAAAAATGAACCAATTGATTTATCAAAGCAAAAACTCTTTACTCCAGAAAGAAATCCCATTACTCCCATTAAGCTTGTCGACCGGCAGCCGATAGAGCCATGGACACCTACAGCAAACCTGAAGATGCTCATTAGTGCAGCCAGCCCTGACATACGGGACCGAGAGAAGAAGAAGGAACTATTCAGACCCATAGAAAACAAGGATGCTGCATTGACAGTCTCTCTACAGGTAAGCAAGTTGTGCTGCTAAGGACTTGTCCTGAATTGTTAGAAATTGACTTATTTTTTAAAATCATGGAATTCTCACAATAAATAATTTTTTAGTTACTGTTGACCTGAATGCAATTGTGAGCTAAATAGCATTTTTTTCCTCATCTTTTTTGTAGCTGAAATTGAATAAACATAGATTCCATGTAGAAGTTTTCATAATTAATACTTTCGTCTCTTCTGTTACTTCCTTGACCAGTACATATTTTCAAACTACAGCTTATCTGGCCAGTGGGTTAGAGCCGCTGGCTTTGGGATTAGCTGCCCTGTGCTTCATCCACAGTGCCACCAGTACTCCATTTTTAATGTACTAATAGATGGTGATCTTGATTTAATTAAGAGGTTTGGGTTTTATTTTATAATGCTCTGAATTTTCACTTTGCTCCAATTTTAAGAGTAGTGAAATCCAAATAATTTTGACCTTATTCTTGTATATTTTTAGCTTTTTTTGATTTGGCACTTATTAAATTAAAGGCATCTGTAAATTACCTGTCTTGTGGTGGAGCCAGGGGCATTGAAAAAGCATCGTATATATACTGTTTAAAAGTCAGCTTTCAGTCTCCCATCAACTTGTTAACACACAAAGATATTTACTCATCGATTGGAGTTTTACTTCTTTGACAGTTTTCTTTTTCATGGAATGAGAGAGAGAGAGTGTGTGTGTGTGTGTGTGTGTAGGTGTAGGTTGGACTGTAAACATTTCCAAAATGAAGACATTCTATCTGTGAATAACTGAAATTATTATAGCAAAAGTAATTTGCTGAATTCTTTATTGCCAGGCTAGAGATTCCTTCCCATAACTAAATGCAAATCATCTATTTTGAGAGTGCTTTCATGCCTAAAGCCAGGAAAACTCAACTTCTTTTAAATCCAGGCTGTCCTTTTGCGTCCTCTTCCACTGTATAGTTGATGTGTAAGGACTTAGTTTCACAGGTCTTGGTTTAAATCACTGGCTGAGTGGCCGGGGAAAAATGACTATACCTCAGTTTTTCATCTGTGAAATGGGATCTTAATTGCCTGATGGCATTAAGATTTAAGGATGAAATGCCATTAAGTAGTGTTCCATTGTCTTGTCAAAAAGTAGCAATGTTAAAAATCACCCAATGAGCATTGTTAGTGACCCCTTTTCAAACTCACCCAGTGCAGGTGACTGTCTTCTGACTCAGTTACCCGGCACAACGGGGTAGAACTGCCCCTGTAGGTTTCCTAGACTGAAACTCCTGGGGAATAGAAAACCTTGTCTTTGTACCTTGGGAGACGCTTGAGGTTTTGAACCACTGACCTGTGGTTAATAACGTGTAACCCAGGACACCATCAGAGCCGCTGTCTTTTTCAGAAGGTAATGCTATTGCTCTATTGCTCAGTAGGACTAGTTGATTAATTTGGCTCTAAAGCAATTTGATTTGGGGTATCTACCCAAGCTTTGTAAGGAATTTTCAAACAATCAGCTACTTATAAGTGTAACTACCTTAAATAAATAAAGTGCCCTAAACTTTGAGTAGCCCTGAAAAATACAATTTTTTAACATTTTTAAGTTGGTTCTTTATTTCTACCGAGTATTTGATAATAAATACTTGTCATACATGTAAAATAATATTTTTATTATTCATGAGTAAACATCCCAACCACCAGGGCAGTACTGTTTAAAAGTATACCTCTTTTCCCACAGAAACATCTTGAGTTTATGTGTATCATTCCCTTGCTGTTTTTAAAAATCGCTCTGTCTTCATGTGTGTGCTTGCATGTTGCTTAGGTTTCTGTTCGAGGTGTGAAGCTTGTAAGTTTGGGATGATGCAGCATGTAGTCTTCTGGGAGTTGCTTCTTTCCCTCCTTAAGGTTCGGCCATGTTTTCACATGCAGAAGTAGTCCTCTGTTTCTCTGCTATATGATTCTCCATTACATGAAGGAGTACAATTTATCGATCTGTTCTCTTGTGTCTAGTTGGAGACTTCTATGAACTGTGCTAACCCCTGGTGGTATAGTAATTATGTGCTGGGTACGATCCTCAAGGTTGGTAGTTCGAAACCTACAGCCACTCCAAAAGAAAAAGACAGGGCTTTCCACTCCCGTGAAGAGTCTCAGAAACCGAGAGAGGCAGTTCTGCCCCGCCCCGTAGGGTTGCTAGAAGTCTGCATGCACTCCAGGGCAGTGGGTGTGGTTGTATTGGTTTATGTACTGTGCTGCTGTGATGCTCCTGTATCTGTCTCGTGTGTGTATATGTGTGTGTGTGTGTGTGTGTGTGTGTGCAGGTTTCTCTAGGGTAGCAGTGCTCAACATGTGAACTGCAGATGATCAACAAGAACAAAATTGTTTTCATATTAATACTCAGACTTGCTTTTTGAACACACCCACGCACATACACAGGAATTTCCTATGGATGGCACATTGTATTACACAGGTGGAATGCCAAAACAAACGTGAGTGTCCAGTTTTCTTTTATTAAGCGAAACACTACAGAGATTTGAGTATATATGTAAAATAGTGCCACTTTTTTCACTAAATATTTTTGTTTAGAAAATGTAGTTGGTTTTTTTTCATTAATGTTTATTTAAGCTTGATTATGAATTAGGTGAAGATTTACAGAGCAGATCATCAATTTGGCATTCCACAACTCATACACCTTCTGCCTGAACATACGCATTGCAGTCCCCCTTCAGTGTACCATCACTAAGCCCACTTCCTTCCTATGTTTCCTGCTTCCTGTCCTAACTTTGCCCTTGGGGGACTGGTGCCCTTTTGCTTTTGAATAGTTGATTGCTATCTTCAAAGATAATCAGATGTCTTACTAAAGTGTCTCTTAATTTCTTAAGTGGTAAATACGGATAGATAAGATCCACACTGAAAGAAAGAAAGAAGGAAGGAAGGAAGCTAGCTAGCTTTTTGGAGTTTCCTATAATTTCTAAGACTATAGAGGGGTCCCCTCTGTAGTCTAAGGACGGCTCTGTGAGGACAAATACTTGGTGGTGGGATTGCTGGGTCCGTTGTACATGCAAGAATTCCAGATTATACATTGCTTTTCATCAGCAATGTATAATCCACTTTATCTCTGACGCTTGAAATTGTCATATCTGCGCATCTAGTGAGTAAGCTGTAGAAAAGTGTAGTATCTTTCTGAGGTATTCATTTGTATCCTTTGATTACTCATAAATTTAAGCATCTTTTCTCATTTTATAGACTACCATGTTTCCTGCCCTGTGGAAAACCTGTTCATGATATTTGCAGATTTTTAGCGTGATGTTCTCTTTCTGATTGATTTGTAGGAATTTATTATATATTCTTAATACTAAAACTTAATCATGTGTTACATGTATATTCTTTCAATTTAGTACTTGTCTTTATGTTATCTAATATATATTGGTAAATGAAAGTTCTTGATTTTAACATAGTCAAGGTTATTAACTCTTCTAAAGTTGGTGTTTTTTATATCATTTTAAGATTCTAAAAAATAAAAAAAGATCCTCTTCCCTAGTCCAATGTTAGAAAAATATTCTCCTATATTTTCCTCATTTAAAATTTGCTTTATAATTCAGTTCTTTATATCATGTGAGTCAATGATACAATTAAAAAATTTTAATATGGATGATCAGTTGTCCTAATACCATTTATTCAGTAGTTTTACTCTTCTTCCCAATTGGTCCTGATTCTTCTGCCATCTACCAAAGTTTCATGTATATGAGTGGGTACTCCCCTCCCCACAAAAGAAAAAAACAAACAGAAAAAGCACTGCTGGGCGGAGCTTTCACAGTAGAATTTTTCCAGTAGATGAGCATCAAGCACCTTGCTCTGAGTTAGTGCACCCAGTGACCACCGCCTGGGAAGGTTCTCTCTGGTCACAGTGAATTTTTTGAAGCAATTTCGCTCAAACCTCGGTTTTTTGTGGTGGCTGATTTAAGAGAACAGCAGTATGTGGCTGTGAAATTTTGTTTCCTGCTTAAGAAAAATGCCACAGAAACTTGTGTTGAAAACCGCTTGAAAGGACTATGCTACGGGGAAACCACAAGTGTAAGAATGATTTTCTCATTTCAAAAAAGGTGAAATGTCGATTGATAGCCAAACTCGTCTGGACGGTGATCCTTCTCATTCCCAAATCTTCCATCACAATTCACTGAACCAGCTCCAAGATAGTCCCCATCTTTCCAACGATCACCATGAAATCTGTGCCGTGGCTTCTGCTTGACCAGGAAAAAGAGTATCGAGGGAAACAAGCTGTTTGAAAGAACAGCTCCTATGCGACCCAGACTTTTTTTTTTTTTTTGCAAGGCCATTACTGGTGACAAGACTTGGTGCTATTCTTAGGACCCGAAAGCAAACATCAATCAAGCCAGTGGAAGACACCATCGTCACCTTGCCCAAAAAAACCTCATCAAGTGAAACCAAAGATCAAGATGATGCGCATTTGTTTTATTGATATGAGGGGGATAGTACATTTGGAGTTCACTCCACCAGGTCAGGTTGTTAATCCAGCATTCTATTTAGATGTTCTGAAAAGGTTGCATAACAGTGTGACAAAAAAGACCCGATTTGTGGCAGAAGGGGGACTGGTTTTGCCACCACCACAGGGCACCTGCCCACGCAGCCATCTCAGAGCACCCGTTTTTTGGTAAAAAACAGCATGCCTTTCTTGCTCCATGCACCTGACCTTGCTCTGTTTGACTTCTGTTTGTTTCTGAGAATGAAGAGAGACACGAAAGGGCAGTGATTTGACGACATAGAAGAGGTAAAGAAAAAAAACAAGGGAGGTGCTTTCACCCACCAAACAGATGAGTTTGAAAATATTTTCAAAAATGGAATCACAGATTTGACAAATGTATTAAGTGTAATGGAGATACAATTTGAAGGTGATAAGGTTATTTTGTAAAAAAAAATTAAATGTTGTGCATAGCTTTGGGGAAAAAAGTTTATGGTTTTGGGGATGTATATAGGTCTGTTTCTAGACTCTTCCTTTAGTCAGGTTGTGTCTATACCAGTGCTATATTGTCAGAAACCAGGATGACACGATAAGCCATAAAGCAACACACACTGTTTTCTTTAAGCGTCTTGGCCGTTTTATCTATTTCATGGGCTGTTCATTGGCACTGCATTGAGTCTGTTAGGTTAATTTAGGATTATTTAACATCTTTAAGGTACTAAAATTTCCCATCCATGAAGATTTCTCCAGGATTTAGATCAATACCTTAGTATTTTATGCAAATAGACTTTGGGGGTTGGATTCCTAAGAACCATATATTTTTGTTGCTATTGTTATTGATAGCTGGAATTTATTCTGTTTCATATGTTGGTTTTTGTACTCAGCTGCCTTGCTAAATTCTCTTCTCATAATTTGAGTTTCCTTTGAGTGTTTTGTAAACCACCTTACTTTCTACAGAATGAACATTTTCTTTATTACTTCCTGACTTGTGTTCCCACCCCTCTTTTTCTTGTCTTTATGCACTGGCTAGCAACTCCGATGTGGCGTAGAAGAGGTGGCTTGTCACTTAACATCCTTATTGAGTGCTCTCAAGACTTACACATTAAGACAGGCGTTTGCTGTTGAATTTTTAAATTAAGAACAATCTCCTGTTTGATAACAACAAAATTTATCATTTCATTTTTAAGGGATTTTTGGAAATAATAGATAACACATTTATTAAGTACTTTTTCTGGATCTGTTGAATCTGTCATTTTTCTCCTTGAATAATGTTCATTAAAAAGACTTGCTTTGGGGGGACTTAAATTGAGTCCTTTGACATGTAGGTTGATGAGACTAGGGCACTGGTCTAGTGTACTTAGCATAAGGAAGCGTAAGATTTAAGTGTCCCTGTTCAGTTTCATCCACCCTCGGATAATTATAAAAATAAACTACAGACATTTGGTGGAAATTTGTCTCGCACACGTTCATGTCAATAAACCGGCCCAGGGTCTGTGCAGAGACAGGGGAGGCCTAAGGCTCTGGGGCTCTGACCAGCTCTAGTGGATGCTCATTGTACAGACCAAACCACCACACTGTTAAGGGTTAGCAGCCTGCCAGTGGCCGGATTTTTGTTTTCTAGGCCTCAAACCTGTAGACTCAGCCTCAAGTTGCAACTCACTGCCATGAGTCGATGCTGACTCTTACGACGGTAACAGTAAGCCCTGTCTTTACCGACCTTGCCAATTGCAGTCCAACTTGTAACCACAACCCCGGCAAGGCTCCTTTTCAAATTACAAAGGAGAAAGCATTTAGTCCGAAGCTTTGGCAAAACATTATGGAAATCAGATTGGAAACTATTATCTTACCCAGAATCAAGGGAGGATGAGTCTTATGTCCTGTCCCCACCCCCCACCTCACTCCCACTGCAACTGGCTAATCCTCTCAAGGACTATGTCTCTGTTAGGACATTCACTGTTAACATCTCCCCTCTTCCTTCTGTCTGCCCTCTGTAGCTTGATGTTGTTGGGGACAGTGCGGTGGATGAATATGAAAAGCAAAGGCCAAGCAGAAAGCAGAAAAGTTTAGGACTCCTGTGCCAGAAGTTTCTAGCGCGCTACCCGAGTTACCCCCTGTCAACTGAGAAAACTACTCTCTCCCTAGATGAAGTTGCTGGCAGCCTTGGTATGTATCACCAGCTTTCCTGGAGGCCCATTGCCAGGGACAGTGGGAATCGGATTTCCTTGGGGAGGCTGGTGGCCTCTGGTAGCGCCCCCTCTTTTTTTAAGCAAGGGTGAAGTTGGAGGAGCAGGTAGAGTTTCCGCTACCAAGTTTCTCTTCATTATGCACAGAACTCCAGGTATCCATACAGGTTGTCAGAGCTGAAAAGTTAACCTTTCTCATGTATGAACTACAGGCCATAGCACTGACCTTGCAGAGACAGCCAGATTGGGAGACCGTGTCGGTACAGTGCATAGCACAGTGCCTCGCCTCAGAAATTCATTATCTGTGTGGAACAGTTTCTACTCCGCTCCTAGCTGCTGAATCCCCTCCCCCTTGATATCCTCTATAGCTAGGAGGAAAAACTAAGATACTCAGTGTGAAGAGCTAATTTGGAGCTTTCTAAGAACAATACTAGTAAAACTAGGGAGAGTGAGCTCGCTGGACAGAGGCAGAGTTGTAGAGCCAAGAAGAACAGGAACCTGAAACTGGTCTTCTAGCGGGTATTGTCATTATGTGCCATAGAGTTGATGCTGACTCATAATGACCCAAGACAGTAGAACAGCGTCACAGGGTTTGCAAGACTGAAAATCTTTGCTGGAGCAGATTGTCAGGGTTTGCCTACAGAGACCCCGAGGTGGTAGGTTCCAACCACCAATCTTTCCACTAAGTAGTTGTGCACATAACCACTGCGCTACCGGGGCTCCTTTCCAACGGATGAGCATACACAGTAGATCATGCAGTGTCTCTTCAGTGGAGTTCATGAAGCCAACTTCTTCCAAATACCCAACTTTCATCAACAGGCCTTACACTGAAGTCCATGCAGAAGGCAAACTGAAGGTGGAAGGCTATCTTTTACAGGCACCAGGGAGGGCAGAGAAGTGGAATCCTATCCTGCTGTGGGCTGCAGGAGGCGCTAAGATCAACTGCTAGGGCTCCAACGGCTGACCGCCAACCAGAGAGCTTTATTTACCACAGCTTCCCTCTGAAATGCACATGCCGTCGTTTCTTGTGGCCGGGTAACCTCCCGGAAGCTCTTTCAGAGGTGGCCCTCTTGGAATTGACTCTGAATTCACTGCCCCACGTCCCAGGTTACAAGGTAGAGGATCATATTTTAACCAAGGATGTGTGGAGAGCACAAAGATTGCTTTGTTCCCTGGATTCTGGTGCCAGGGTTGTTGGAGGTGGATAGTGGCGGTGCGAAGTAAAGCACTGAGGATGACTTTAGCAAAGGGGAAAGGATCAAGCCTCAGAGACTGCTAATGGACAGAGAGAGGTTCTTGATAAGTCCCGCAGAGCCTAAGGGAGGCATGGTAACAGCTGGCAAATCCTTGATGGCATAACGAATGCCATGACTAGGATTAATAGGATTACCTTGGTACAAAAGAAAGCGGTGGCGGGATACCACAGAAAATCTAACTAACAGAGTTAAATCCCCCACGTAACCCGTGGGTCTGGAGACCTGCAAAGTGGGACTTCCCACTGCACCAGCCAACAGACCCTTAAACTCAGTTCTGATGGCAAAGGCAAGTGAGTGAGCAGGCAAGCAAGCGGCTGCCACACGTGCCTTTGCCACACCTCCTTGGAAACATTCACTGGGCACCTTCCTGTCCCAGTGGTCAGAATCCATCGTTAATTTCCTTCTCAGATTGTGCAGCCACTAGATGGAGGTTTCACAGGCTCTGTCGGATACAGAACAGCGACATAGGCACATGGCTCACCCCGGGCAGCTCGGTTGTATTCACATGATTAATGGGAAGGTTGATAGAATACACTCTAGAGAAGATGGGTTCGTATATGAAGGCAGACAGGAGCCAGGTGGTTCTGGACCAGGGAGGCTGACTGCTCCTGCCGGCACCTTCTGGAGGCATCTGGCGGTGCAGCCTGCACTTCTGAGGGAGAAGTGCTTTAGGGCTCTGAGCCAAAATGTCCCAGTTGACTGTGAAATGCCCTTTCATGTATGTGAGAGAGCTTCGTCAGGCTCCCCAGTTTTCATTGTCATTTCATCTGTTTCTCTTCTTTGAAGGGCCAGAAGCTGCCTTCCCTGAGTCTGTCCTGATTATATTACAGCTCCTGGCAAGTGAGCTGAAAGAAAGACATCTTTGTAGCTGGTTTGGGTTTCTGGGAGATGCCTGGAGGCTTTTGTTATGGATACTTAAAGAAGAGCAAAGGGGACCAGTGGCTTCCAAAGCCTAAGAGCCTGTTGTCCAACCAGATGAGTCACAGATGAGAGATTATTAAAAATCTCTTTTCTACTGTGACCTCTTAGGCTAGCAGGGACCACAGGTGTCTCCAATGCCAAGCAAAAAAAAAATATCATATTTAGTTTTCATCCTTTTCTGAGATACATACAAGAGGCACAAAGAAAGAGCAAATAACTTGTCCGGGACCACCAGCAGGTGGGCTCCACATTGAACCACAATAACAAAGTACATTTGATGTCAGCTCCTAATCCGAGTGGGGGAAATGACTAAGAATTTGACCAGCTTTGCATCCAGTGTCTGGGCTGCCTGGCAGCATGTGGTGAGTGGGGGCATAGAGTGTTGTTAGCAACTGTGAGGAGACGTAACGGAGACGCTGTGGGGCTCCAGCCCTGCTTATGCCTTCTTCCAGCCACCTGAGCGGGGTGCCCAAGTTCCCGAGGCCTGACAGTTCAAAGTAGGAAACAACATATTCACCACCTTTGTTTTCCCCCTTACAGACTAAGGTAGTGTTAGCAAGGTAGTGCAGTCGTGCCATTCAAACTCCAAACTCAAACCCACTACCATGGAACCTATTCTAACTCACAAGGTTTCAGAGACGACATCTTTTTTTTTCTTGATTTCAGATCATTTTATTGGGGACTCTTTAAACTCTTGTTACAGTCCATACATCTCTTGCATCAGGCAAATTTGTACATATGTTGACTTCATTCCTTTCTAGACATTTACTTTCTATTGAGCCCTTGGTATTAGCTCCTCTTTTTTTGCCCCCTCCCGCCCCCCCCCTCACCATAACCCCTTGATAGATTATAAATGGTTATTATTTTCATATCTCACATTGAGTGCTGTCTCAGTGACTGCATCTTTTGGTCTGCAAAAAGCCTCAACTTTCTCCCTTGGAGCCCACTGGTGGGTTTGTATAGTTTGCACAGTGAGGGATACATCGGGCATCCATTAGGAACACAACTGCATGTGTTACAGAGTGCCATCAATGTTGATCTAAAACGCTGATGTGGTTTGCCTAACAGATCGAAAGAAACACTGCTACACTGTTTTGTGAGGTGAAATGTTCATCCATCTCTAGATGAATGTCCTCCTAGATCTTACTGCATTTTGGATCCAGAGAAGAAAGAAAGATCATTTCTATGGCTTGCACCTTTACAGATTGAACTGGTTGAGGGGTCCACGCTTGCTGGGCATTGTCTGGGCATCGTACAAAGTAGTTACCAGGAATTTACGCACAGAAAAATGTTCATCTGCCTGTCTTTTTGCTTCTGCTTTTCAAACAGGCGTTGAAAGGAGACGCATATATGACATCGTAAATGTGCTGGAGTCGCTGCAACTTGTCACCCGGGTGGCCAAGAATCAGTATGGTTGGCACGGACTGCACAGCCTGCCCAAAACCCTGAGGCACCTCCAGAGACTAGGAGAGAAGCAGAAGTATGAAGAGCAGATGGCATACCTCCAACAGAAAGAGCTAGACCTGATGGATTATAAATTTGGAGAACGGAAAAAAGAGCTCTATCCAGATTCCCAGGAACCACAGTTGCTGGATTTCTCTGAACCTGACTATTCCTCTTGTGAGTTATAACCACATGCATCTGGCAAAGAGTACTAGTCTCCTCTGAAGGGAATGGAGGGAAGTACCAGATTGACAGCCCTGGTGGGAGGGAGGTGGTCTCTTAATCTCTCTCTCCTGGAGAAAGGGACAGATGGCTCCCCAACTAGGCAGCCCAGTCAACCTCATTTCAAGCCTGTCTAGTGGCAGCTCACTTGAGATTGGGTGTGCATGGACCTCTGGATCACTCAGAGGACTCCTGGCTTAGGGTGACAACCCCATGCTGTTTTCTCTCTATGAGCTTTTAACTAAAATTTACTTTGAAAGAAATACTCTTTCAAATGATTCCATGTTTCAGAATTTTTATTTTCAAGACAGGGACTTTAGAAAAGAACCTCTTACCCCAAGGCTGTTGACTCAGAGAGCATCCTGGCTTTCATGTGATGCAGAGGTTGTTAGGGACTGAACGCCGCATCAGCCTCCTTCCTCCTGCTTAGACCATAGACTGTCTTCGTCCTTGACCTCCTCCCTCTTGCTAAGGTGATGAAGTGCAAGTATCACATTTCACTTGCAAATATTAGAAATGGAAAGAACGGTGGGCCTGGTTTTCATTAGATTCTCTGCCTCATGCCTTTTAGTTCCACCCCATGAGCCAGGACTTACCCTAATAAGCAGAGGAGACAGCCATCTGTCGGGGAGGATTTGCCTGCCGTCCACATCTAAACAGCGTCTACTATTTACTTAGGGTGCACTGCACCATCTCTTTGGAATGGAATTGGAGGAGGTGGACACCTACTACCTGTAGCTGTTGTGGCTGCTGAGAAGTCAGTTAGAATCCTTGCCTTTAAGGAAAGGGTTGATGTTCTGAACACAATCTTGGTCCCTGACTTATCCTTTTATTCTTCTGCATTTGTATTTTCAAAAAAAACACAAGTCATTTTTTAAGAAGAATGCATTGTGGATTCTGTTATGTGACGTATGAATATAAAGCTTCAACAGAGGTTTAAAATATGCATTTCAGAACTTATGCCTACTGCAGAGTAATGTTATGAGCCACAAGAAAATCAGTTTTCCTTCTGTATGAGCCAACTATTGTCATGTGTGTCCAAATAGGCTTTGCTCTCTAACAAGGATATTCTTTCCATCGGGTGGTTTCAAAGCTAGCCGGCTTCAGCACACTGTAAGTACAGTCATCGTGGTGGTAAATGGTTTTGATGCTTTTGTTCTCTCTCCTTTGTAGCATCCGCAAATAGCAGAAAAGATAAATCTTTGAGGATTATGAGCCAGAAATTTGTTATGCTGTTCCTTGTATCCAAAACCAAGATCGTTACTCTTGATGTGGCTGCCAAAATACTGATAGAAGAGAGCCAAGATACTCTGGATCATAGTAAATTTAAAAGTAAGAGGCTTTACCTTGGTCCATTTATCAGCCCCCAAAGGGTGGATTTCCTATGTTGGCCTTGTCTACTTGAGTTCGATGTTTGGCTGTGGGGAATTGCACTTCTTCCTGTGTTTCTGAAGAGTTGATGTGGTCAGTTACCTGAAGTCCCAACAGGAAGAAACATTGCCCAGTCCGGCGGCATCCTCAGTCAGCAGCGCATTGGCTGTTGTTCCCCGTCCATCCCACCAGCGTTCTTGTGGCCCCGACCTCACCAGCCATGACTAATCCTAGCGCCCACCCCTACCCCAAGTGATTGCTCTAAACTCAGACAATGTTGTGCTGTGATTCATAAGGTTGCCATATGCTGGGTTTGGGGAAATAGGTCACTAGCCTTTCACCCCAGTCTTTATTAGTGTAAAAGCTCCACTAAGACCTGTGCACCATGGGAAACCTTGAAATGCCGTCTGACAGGTGGTGAGAAAGCGAAGTGAATCATGCTAGAATTCCCATTCAAGTTCATCAGCTGCTTTGTCCCAGGCAATTACAGGGGGCAGACAGAACTGAGAACGTAATCACCACAATCCAAGAACGAATATCTGAGTTTTCTTTCCCTGCTCCACCACTCTCGGGCCCCCTCACCCCTTCCACCCTCTCCTGGAGGGTGGAGATGAGTTTTCTACAGGTAAGAACAGGGCAGGGTAGGGAGACAAACAGCCGTGGGCCCTGGACAAAGTGTTTTCAAATGCCGCCCACGCCAGTGCATCTGCCTTTACCGTCAGCACAAGGCTGAGTCAGACGTCCCTGGAAGCCAGGAGCTGACCACTGTCTAGCTTGTGCTTTTTCCAGCTGCAATTGCAGCCACCCTATGGGAGGGCGAGCTAGATGAAACTAGCCCCTGTGGGAACTGAGAGGAAAGGGGTGAGGGTGTCTGAACCGACGGCCAGAGTGTGCCTTTGCTTGACCCTAGCCCTGAAGCTGAGGAAGTTTCCTACCTGCAAACTGGTTTCTTGAGCAGAAAATACTTCACAGCAGGCATCCCCCATCTTTTCTGGGTCTAGCACAGGCACTTTCAAAGCCTCTTTAGGCTCAGAATGCTCCCCTTCCCTGTGTCCACCCCTGTGGATGCGTTACTCAAATGCTAGGGTTTCTGACAAGAAGCTGCCTGTCTTAGGCAGTTATTCCTCCTGACCTTAAGTCCTGGCCACCGTGTGTGCCCAGGACTGCAGCAGCTGCAAGAAGCTCTGGGGACCCCCTGTCATTCCGCAGGCCCGCTGATGCCGTGACCTCCTGCTGCGAGGGCCAGCTTCTGCCATGCCACATAGCAGAATTACATTCACTGAGACTCTAATTACAGCCCATTTCCCTCTCTTGATATTTTTGCAACTCCCACATGCCCTGCCTGTCACCAGGTACTTACTGTAAGAGGCGTGAAGCCGTGGAAATGGAAGGACACACTGACCTTCCATTCATATCTGTCTTCACATACACCAGGTACTTAATCCCAGTGGTTTGATGACGAAGCCTCTTCATCTCTCCTTATTGCTTTCTGCTTGGTGTTGTATATGGTAGCTTATGGCATCGACGAAAATGGAATGGTGTCAGGAAGGGCACGACCCTAATTGTGTTTTATATCTTCAAGCAAAAGTGCGGCGCCTCTACGACATAGCCAACGTTCTGACCAGCCTGGCTCTGATAAAGAAAGTGCATGTCACCGAAGAGCGAGGCCGTAAACCTGCCTTCAAGTGGATCGGGCCTGTGGACTTCGGCACCAATGGTAAGGCAGCCTGCGTGTCCTCAGGCCCTCCTTATTCAGGATACCAAGTTTCGTTGTCAAGTTGTACTTCATAGTGCATAGCGAGCATGATTCTCTCTCCTTCCCTCTTCATGTTGTTACTGTGAGTGGTCATTAAATTGGCCCCCAGCTTCTGGTAGCCCATGCATAGTGGATGGCGTCAGCACACCGGGATCCACAGTGTTCTCACTGGTCCGTTTCTCACAAGTAGATTACGAGACCTGTCCTTTTAGTCCGTCTGCGTCTGGAAGCTCCACAGGAGCCAGTCCAGCGTCACTGCAGGACGTAAGCCTTTGCTGACTGACAGCTGGTAGCTGTTCATCAAGTGCACTGGCTGGGCCTCCTGCATGAGAGGCACAAAGTCTTCCATGAAACCACCGCGGCTTCTCCTTTCCCATACACAGGAAATGGAAACGGGGAAGGCCATGGATAAACACCAGGCTGCACATGGGCTCAAGCACGGGAACAAGTATGAGGACAGCGCAGGGCGGGGCAGTGTTTCCTTCTGTTGTGCATCTGGCCACCGTGGGTCAGAACTGCCTCACTGGTACCTAGCAACAACAGCACACGGCATAAAGACTCGCTGCCGTCAAGTCAGTTCTGGCTCCTGGCAACCCTACAGGACAGTAGAATGGCCCCGCAGGGCTTGAAAAGCTGTGACTTTATGAGAGTAGATGCTGCTCCTGCAGAGGAGTTGATGGGCTCAAGCCCTGACTGGTCAGCCAGCAGCTGAGGGCTTAACCACCGCACCACCGGGCGCCTCCAGGGCCATGGACAAGTCAATGCCGATGAGACTAGTACCTCCACTCCCCAGAACAATAAGCACTGACCTACTGGTCCGCTCATGCCGAGGCCAGCAAGCCAGGGAGGTCCTGAAAAGATCGCCCTTGGGAGTTTCTGTAACTACTGAGGTACAGCTTTTAGAAGTTTTTATTTTGTTCCCAAGCTTTTTGAAACTAGTTGTTTCTGTATTAGTGGAATAAAATCTGTTTCTTCTTTTAAATTGTAGAAATTATAGCAATTAATATCATAAAATTAATAGGGTGAATTGCTTCTGAATATTATATGGGAGTAATGAATACCTTTCCTTTTTTAGTAATTGAAAGGGCACAGGCGTCACAATTTCCCTAAACTGGCATCAGGACGTGTTACTACCTTCTACTTCCATCACAGGCACTCCAGCGATCAGGGCCCAGGTCTTGTCACATCATCAGCTGCCGCTTCCCGTGGAGCGGGGCCACAGGACCCGTTATTCCTAAATTGCCCTGCCCATTTTGCTGCGAGTGGTCTAAATTGTGCCACTCCACCCACAGACATAACTCTCCGTCCCCTTCGTCTGACATCATCCACCTCCGATCTCGATGAAACCGCTTACAGCGTCCGTGTAAATAAGTCAGCCCGGCAGGTGCTCAGGGATTGTGGACCGGTTGCTATGCTGCACGCTGTGACTGAGCTCCTGCCGACAGGAGGTCGCCAGCTGTGCGCTTCCTGGTCTCTCTCTGCCTTCCTTCTCCTGGGCTTTCCCCCTGGCAAGCTTCCTTCTTGGCTTCTGCTCCACAGCCAGGACTTCCACTCAGCCTTCAAGACCTGCCTCAGAGGTCAGTTCTTCCCGGCTGCTTCCCGAGTACCGGAAGAAGGCTCACCTGAGCGCCTGCCGTGGAGTGGTCCACTTGGTGCCCGTGACGGCGTGGTGTTCCTCTTTGGGGCTGGAAGCCGTCTTTTCTTGGCTCGTGTTTGATTACCGAGCTCAACACTTACAATACCATTATAGTTGGTTAATGAGCTTCTATGGAAGGTGGGAAACTAACACACTTGAAAATTAAAGAACAAGTGTATTTATTCTCTTAGGTGGGGTAGCACTATAGGGTGGCTGTGAGAGTTCAGGGGAGGGGAAATGTAGGTTTGAGTTCTGATGGGTTTTGGAGGGATGGAAAGCCTTTGAACTGAAAGAACGGCATAAAATTTGATGTGTTGGGTAGACCAGCCACCCTGATGGAAGTGGAGGGGCTAGGATTGGAAATATTGAGAAACGGGGCCCTGTTTTGGAAGCCCTCAAGACCTGAGGCTAGAGATTTTGACTGAATGTAATTGGTGGAAGAGAATACTCAGGTGGTGGTACCACTGAAGGAAGTCGGTTAGCAGGGGGACTTTGAGGCCAAGAGCGCTTGTGGTTGCATGACCGGTGGGACTGCAATTGTTGAAGGAAAGGAAAACTGGAGATAAGCTCATGTGAAGCAGGCCACCTGCCTCTGAAAGGCCTGCCTGGGCCAGCTGACCCCGAGACTATTGGAGAAGGGCGACAGGAGTCTGGCTGGATTCTGAACAAGCTCCTAGTAGGGTTCTTAGGCACACTAAAGTCTAACCTCTCGATCTGTTTATGAAGAATAGATTTAAATAGAGTCACCATGTTCGGTGTTCATTATTCCTTTCTTGTGAGCCCCAAGTTGCCACTTGGCGTTGTTTTCTTCCGTGTGGTGAGCTTCCTTGAACACTATTGCCAGTGCAGGTCTGCCGGTGATGAGTTCTTCCAACTTTGTGTCTCTGAAAGTAAGTGTCTTTTTTTCCCACTTTTGTTTTTGAAAGTTTTCTTCTCAGCGTTAAGGATTCCAGGTTGACTTGTGTTTTTGTTTCTCGAGACTTTAGAGAAGTTGTTCCACTCTCTTAACATTGTTTCCAACAAGTCTGTTGTAATTCTGTTCTGTTGTCTTGTCTTTGTTTTTTGTTTTTTCAAGGTTTTCTCTTTCTGGCTAGTTTTCAGCATATCAATGATGTTTCTTGGTACAATTGTTGTGTTGTGTGCTTGTGTTTGCTGAGCTTCTTAGGCGGTGGATGTGATGTTTCATCCATTTGGGGCCATCGTTCCTCTTTTTTTTTTTTTTTCCTGTCCCCTCCTCCTGTTCTTCGGGAACTCCAGCAGCACGCATGCCTGGCGGCTGGAGATCGTTCCACTGTGCGCTGATGCGGAGTTCATTTCTATCAACCTCTGTGAGTCCTTTGGGAGGGTGGCTATTGCTGTGTCTTCGAGCTTACTTTTTATTTTTCTGAAGTTAGTACTTTACTATTATTAGCACTTATATTAACATTAGTATTTACTGTGGCTATGTGTCACTTAATCGTCACAATATATTCTGTGAAGTAGAATAGCATGCCATTTGGACGTGGTGTGAACACCATATTATACAGAGAAAACCCGCAGTTCAAACTCCTAAAAGCCTATTGAAAACCTAAGGGGACCACTGGACAAAGCCCACGAGATGTCTCCACTGGGTACAAGAGCTGGATTTTCTAGGGATGTGATTGAACTGGGGGGGAGCAGCCAGGTTGGGGCTCTAACAACATGCGGGCACAGGTTTTGGAGAGGTGGCCACAGGAACCACGTGTGTGGGTACTGGGAGTATGGTTGGTGGTGGCAGCCCCAGCTCCCCACCCTGTTGGTGTGACCGCTTCCTGCTCCTGGAGCTGCCGCCACCGCTGCTCTCATTTGGGAGTCCACAAGCACCCTAGGCCTGGCTGGTGCCACCAGTGCCCACGGCACAAGCAGAGGACACACAGCATTGCCCTGTGCTAGGAGTGAACGGGGGAGGGGGGGCTGGTGACGGAAGCCAGAAAGGAAGAAGCCCTACTGCTCCTTCCCTCTGGGAGTGTGGGCTCTGCTTTTATGCTTCTTTCTTTACCGTATGCCAGAGATAAAGAATGGCTCACTCTTAGAGGCTGGATGGTTCTGTGCTCCTAAAGATGTCCCTGAGCTTTGCTCTAGGAAGCAGTGTGGTATTCCTTGGAAGCAGTGATCTCTTCAGGTTTTGCTTTTAAATGGCAGCAGGCAGGACCCTAGGAGCTTTTTCTCCAAGGTCCATTGTCCCCAGTAGTCGGGCAGTGCTTTTTTCAGTCCTCTAAGCAATGCCTTCCGAATGTTGAGGTTTTCTGGCTCTTGGAGATGGCACTGCTCCTTCCAGCCCTGTGTGCAGTGAGGACATTACAGTGTCTCATCTTTGGAGGGATTTTTCCCTGCTCTCCGCCTCCTTGCATGTGTCAACGCCAGCGAGCACTCAGAGGGACCCTGGCGGCTAGATCTTGCTCCCTGCCCAGCTCTCTCCTCGGCAGCATTCAGCCCCGCAGACTCGCACACTCACCGCTCCACCGCCTCCGTGTAGGAAGACCTCTGGCGTTGCCAGGTCCGGACCCCCCAGCCCCAAACCTGGAATCATTCTGATGGTTCCTCACTCAGGTCTCTCAGTGCCGGATAGCTAATGTCTTGAGAGTTGTTGCTTTATATATTGTGCCCAACTTTCTGCTTGTTTCGGGGAAAGGATAAATATGAGCCTTCTTACTCTCTGGACCCATTTTCTTCTTTTTAAAGCTGTAATTTTTTTATTTTCTAAAAGTAACATTAGGCTTTTGTTACAAAGAAAGCAAAATTTTAAAAGTTATTTCAAGTGTGTGTTGAAGAAAAATGTACATCTAAGTGAGCCTTTTGGTTTTTAAATCAATCTTTAATTTCAAACATGCATGCTTTGCACTTACTCTGCTCCTGTGACCACATGCAGCCTCAGAAGCCTATAGGGCGTTCTGCTCTGTCTTGTGGGTCACGCTGGGTCAGAATTGACTCGATGGCGGTGAGTTTGGTCTGGAGTCTTGATTGAGCTTATTAAACAGATAAAACAGCACACACGGACACACACAGCAACACCAGTCTGGGCACCAGGTTTAGCTGCCTGGCTCTGTAGGGCCTGACTTCACACAGACGCCTTTCACCATATAAAATATGCCTCCATGGCCCAACCATCTATTATCCGCACTGTTCCGTAGCATGTCAGCCCGTGGGGCTTCAGCTGACCTTATTGCTTTGGCCACTTGGTCCCTGAGCCCCTACTGCATAACAGAGAAATAAAGTACTAAAGGATCCAGAGCTGCTATATCCACTGTCACAGCGCTGTGGCCTAAGAGGCTGATCTCTGTCACTTTTGAAAATGATTCTCAAAATACGCATGCAAGCTGAGCACGGTTGGGTTTTCCTGTGATA
>NW_022103898.1:54490285-54511034 GCF_000313985.2 Echinops telfairi
TTGCTTGTCAACAAGAATGTGTAGCAGAGAGGGAGATCCCAGCATCCTCATGAAAAGGCCATCCCCACAAAGAGGGATCAGACCATGACCTGATCGACAGGCTAGATTCCACCCCTTCATTCTTGTTTATCATGTTGACATGAAATTGTGTAACTACCACAAGTCATTTGCTAATTTAAATTTTTTTCAGTGCATCATTTTAAAGTAGGGTTTGAGACAAGACTCATAGAATTCATTAGGTTTGGGTTTATAGAGTGACGCCATTACAGGTACAAGCTCATAAAGTCATATCTCAGAAAGGCTATAATTATTCTGAATTATAGCTTTGTAACAACACTACCAATCCTCTCGTTTATTTAGATGAGCAACTAGTGGATGTTTCTGCATCTGTCTTACCAGAATTGGAGAGAAAACCATATGGCCAGATTCAAGTTTGTGCAAAGCAGAGGCTGGCTCGACACAGTTCCTTTAACACAGTTCAGGCTTCTGACAGGATCAAGAGAAAAGTCAACTCAGAGCCCAGCAGCCCTTACAGAGAACAAGGTATGCTTCCTGACTAATCCATGGCATTGAGGTGACTAGTTCTGCCCGTGTGCTGACATGTTTAAATGGGCTGACCCCTGAGGCCTTATCTCTAGTTTCCGGACTCTGCTCTCCACTTGCCTACAGTGATAAGATTATTGGGGCAGAGGAAATGCTGCGTTCTCAGAGTATTGTGAACGTGACTCCATGCCAGAAATGACTGCTGGTCAGCCTGACAGATCAGTCAGTCCACCATACTTGGTTGGCATGTAAGAGTTTCAGAAAGTTGTCAGACTGACAGAGCAACATTTGTTTTGCTTTCTTTGCTTGTAAGTGTGCGCGTCCATACACTTGCTAATTTTTTGATGAGACCCGAATTCACCCTCAAGAGCTTACTCTTTAAAATCTGTGTCTTGGAACCAAAAGCAGAGCAGGATTACCGGTTGTCTTAGACTCCTACGCTGTGGATTCACTCTGCTGTCTATCGTAGGAATATATACGTTTCTAGCTATATTTATTCAACCTCCATTTCCCCTTCAGGATTAGGGGGCTGTTCCTTAGAAATCGGAAGTCTGGCAGCTATCTACAGGCAGCAAGTTGAAGAAAAATGTCAGTAAGTAGTTTTTTAAAACTCAAGAGTATTTTTATTTCCTAGTGTTAACTTGGACTAGATGGAATTGTTACCCTGCAAAACAGAATGTTTAGCAGTCTTGCTAATACGTTAGTCTTCCATTTGTGTTTGGTTTTTTGCAAGTTTCCCCTTTGTGCCCAACACTGATAGGTAGCCTTAGGTACACACAAAATGAAAAATTGATGTCCTAATATATGGCGGCTTTTAGGGGTGGAAACCCCCCAAAAAGCAATGCACTGATAACATGACACTGAGAAATGATGTGAGCTGGTCCCGTGAATTCCTTCATCATTGTCATCATGCCTCATTTGGTTTACTAAGTATCAGGCACCCTTCGAAACATTGTGTGTATATCAGCTCATTGTGGTGCAGTGAAGTCTTTCATCTAGTCCGTCTAGCCGTAGGCTTCCATGTGTGATGCTTACAAACGCTAGTCTCTAAGCCTGTGGTTGCAGTTCGGTTTCTGCGTGAGTTATCCACTGAGACAAGATGAAGCTACAGCATGACACAGATGATAATCACCTTTCTAATGAGTGTGCCTCCAGTCACACTTCCATGGATGTGGTGGTCTGCCTCTAAGATACAGATAGACATCCCCAGCCTGTCTGAGCCAGGGAGCTCCGTGAAATCTGCCCACCAGGACTGAGCCTGTTGGTATTTGCAGTTCCCATGGCTCATAGCTTCCAGTATTGTAGGGACACAAAGCCACCACAGTTCCACAGACTGGCAGATGAGTGGTGGGGACAACCAATGATAGTATCTAAGTGCCCCATAAGGGATAAGTGCACCATAAACAACCAGCCAGTATTTGCTTTAACCTGAGATTCCCCCAAATCCCTTCCCACTGGAGCCCTAAAAAGCCATCCAGGTGGCACCTGGCCACACACCTCTGGGGTTAACTCCTGCGTGCTCAGAGAGTGCATTTTAAGATTAGCCTGAACAACATCATCTCCCTCTGGTTTGTTAGGGTTCTCTTTAGAAAAGCAAAGATCAGGGAGTTGGTAGAATGTGGGAACTTGGTGGTACTCGTTTATTTTTCCTTCTTATTACAGGGGCAAAGCCTTTGCCAGTAAGACGGTGGTCTCGCCATCAAACAACCTGGACCCTGCTCCTCCTTTCCCTGTCCTTCCTGTTGACTCTGAATATTCTGCTAGTTCCTTAGCAAAGCAAGCATGTTCCGTCCCTCAAACGGATACACAGGCATTCTCTACACAGAATGGTCACAGTGGACAAATGGGTGTCCCCCCCACTCCCGCAGCCTCTGACGTGGAGAACCTGAAGCCAGCTGTGCTTGCTGGTCAGCCCTTGGTGTACGTGCCCTCCACGTCACTATTCATGCTGTACGGGAGCCTTCCAGAGGGTGTGCCCCCCGGCTCCGGCTCAGAGAGGGCGAGCAGAAGCACTGACGGCTCGGCTGCATCAGAGCTATCGTCTGTACCCTCAGCTCAGAAGCGTGTCAGGGAGAAGAAGCCTCAAGAGGAGGAAGACCCAGGCATTAAACGACGCAGTCTGGAGTACGAGGATGGCCCGCTTTCCCTTGTCATGCCCAAGGTGAGGGAGTGCTGGCGGGTGTGTCTGGTGACCTCCCATTGATCCAGAAGCATCTTCCTAAGGAAGACACACAGGTCCAGTAAGCTACCAAGTCTGCAGTGTGGGAATGTGCCCCTGTCACTTGTACAGTTAAGCACCCGACTGGTTTTCCCAAAACTCGGTTCCATAATCATTCTGTAAGAAAAGTCAATGACTCTTTTAAGCACCACCCTTTGGGTAAAGAAGGGAAAGTATGAGGGGGAGGGACTTCCCAATAATTCCATTACACAGAGGCAATGGCTAGTATTAGCCTGTTTGCATATCTCGACAGCTTTTTCTTTGTTTTAATATGCAATCTGAGATCCACTGCTGTCAAGTCAGCTCCGACTCAGAACAACCCTCTAAACACAGTGGAGCTGCCTACGTGGTCATTCTTACTTACAGAAGTGCATCTCAGGTCTTTCTCCTGTAGAGAGAGCCACAAGGTAGATGGTTCAAACTCACCAGTCGCTCCGAGAGAGAAAAAAAGCTATCTGCTCACATAAAAATGTACAACTCCAGGAACCCTATAGGGTCGCAAGGAGTTGGAAACTGCTCCGTGGTGGTGGACTTGGCTTAGTTTTCTCCAGTAGAGTGGCTAGTGGTTTTGAACCACCAACCTTCTAGAAGGCAGCCGAGCGCTGCTTTAACCATTGTGTCACCTGTAAGGCCCCTGAAAGACTGGCACCAGCATCCTTTATGAGTTACCAGTCTACAAATGCATTTATAGTCTCCCTACTTATATAAGACATCTACAGGAGGCGCATGGCTATAGACCAGGGTCTTTCAATGGTGACCGGAGGTGGCAGGGGAAGGAAAAGAAGGGCAGATGTCATTGCTCAAAGGGTGGTGGGGAAATGTGGGAAGGGATAACAATGGTGGTTGTCCAACATGATGAGCATCATTAATGTCACTGAATTAGACACAAAAATTGTTGGAAAAAATACATGTATGTAGATTCACAGTGTTTTTAAAGTGTGTTTCACCATCTAAACAGCATAGCCAGTTTTCCACTGTTAAAATCTCCATCATACTTAGGAACCTCAAGCCTTCAGATATTTGTTTTCAGGTCCTGCCTATAAATATTAGTAAAACCAGACACATAAATCAGTGTGGCACATGGCTGTGTTCTAACTTTGTGTTGACGCTCTAGCTGTTTTGAGAAAGCTGTGACAGATGTACTGCCTGAGTCTCCACTTACTGTCCTGGTTCTGGTTTGGTTGTGCCTGTAGAAAACCTCCGAGCTCACAGACTGTGCCTGTCCCAAGACCAGCGGTAACATAGGATCTGTGCCCCTGGAAGACATCCACGTGAATGGCCAACAGTCTGCTTCAAGGGAGGCTTCAGAAAAGGTTGTAGCAAACTGCCTCATCGTTTCTCCTGAGTGGTGCGATCCTTCCAGAAACACAGAGCTCAAAAAGCCTTCGAGAGAGCGTCAAGGCACCAAAGAGCCCCCGTTGCTCCAGTATCTTTATGTCCCGTCTCCAGCTGGTAAGGGGCATCATCTAGTCCCGGGGTCTACTGGGGTAGTGGGATCATAAATTAGATTTTCACATTTCCATCTGTCACCAGACCCAACCAGGTCATTTATGTGTGGCTACTAGTGGCCTCTGGGTCATTTTTCTCATGGTCCCCTGGTTTTCTACATCTGTGAAATATAAGGGAAGACTGCTCCTACTGTCACCAAAAACCAAACTTCCTGTCATCGCTGACTCCTACCAACACTGTGGGTTTCCCAGACTGTCACTGTGACCGAAGTAGAAAGCCCTCTCTTTCTCCCAGCGAGCTACTGGTGGTTTCAAACTGCCAACCATGGGGATCGTAGCCCAACGTTTATGGAACATAATTGGGCGGATGGGGTGTTTTGGTTTTTGGTGGGTTGTTTGGTTTGGTTTAATGTGCTTTTGTTATCTATGGTAAAACCAAATATAAAAGATGACACTTATTTGACCACTCAGCAGAATCTGACATGGATTCATTAGAAAGACATGAAATTATTGGCCATGTCTACAGGCAGCGTTCTGACCTCTTGAGAATCAAGTTCTGAGTACATCATTGGGTTTAAGCACCAGCTGTGGAGTAAGGGGGGTTTGAGGTTTAAAATCACCTACTCCTATTATCCACACCAATTTAGCTCAAGCTATTCATCCATTCTCATTGGCAAAATTGAGTATAATAGCAACTGCTCCACAGGGTTGCTTTAAAATTAAATTAGTGAATAAGACAATAAATATGTCTAAAGCATTTAGACTCTGCCTTGAACTTAGTAAGTACTCAATACATGTTAGCTGTTTTGAATCACAGCCAAACTATACTAGACACCTATTTGGCAAGGTGCACCAAGCATACGGGATGCTGCTCTCGACGCCAACATACATAGTGATTTTCTCCATTTTCTCCTTGACTGAAGCATCTTTGCCAGACCAGGTTACATACTTATGAGTCGCTTATCTAGGTAATACGCTTTTTCCCTTTATCAACTATTTTTGCCTATTTACTCTAAGTGTGATATACCCAGTGTTAGAGATACACTGGTAAACAAAAAGCAGGCTCACCCTTGTTGAATGACAGTCCAACACAAGGATTTTTCATTTCTTCTGTGCTGTGCACCTCTAGGCAGTCTGGCGAACCCTGTCAATTCTTCCTCCGAATGTTAACAAATGCAGAGAATTATATACCTAGGTGTACAGAGGAATTGAAATGCGGTGATAAGGTCATTTTTAAAGTACTTAGAATAGGAAAACAACCTGGCAGAACTGCTAAATACTGTCATTTCAAGAGCATAATGACCTTAAGCAGTATCTTAAGAAGCTGGCGGGACCTATCATTAATATAAAGATCCCGTGTTTTCTACTTGTGAGAAAGCCAGGTACTATTAACACTGCTGCGGTTTCTAGCCTGCGGTCCTCATTGGAGGAAGACAAAGTTTCCGTGAGTAAAAATAAAGGTACCCATGTCTGCCACTGTCTTCACTGCCCTCAGTTTCAGCTGGGGAACGCCCACAGAGCCTTGGCAGTGTGAAACATACTTACCTATACAACAGTGCTTATTACACTTATTCACAAAAGGGCAGCAAACGAGTGGATAAATACAATGTGCAGGCAGACAGGCATAAAAACTGACTGCCATCAAATCGGTGCTGACTTACAGCGACCCTAAAGGATAGGGTAGAACTGGCCCTATGAGTTTCCAAGACTAACTCTTCACGGCATAAAAAGCCCCATCTTTCTCCCACGGAGCAGCTGGTAGTCTAGAACTGTTGACCTTGCAGTTGGCAGCCCAACGCCTAGCCACTGTGCCACCAGGGCTCCGTTTTTTTTAAGGCCATAGAAATTTCAATGCATGTTACCACGTGGACAAAACTCCAGAACATTATGCTGAGTGAAATAAATCAGACACCAGAGAACAGATACTGTGTGGTCCTACTTCTATGAAATACCGGGACCAGGCAGACACACAGAAACTGGAGTTTTCCCGTTATTGCCAAGGACAGGTAGGAGGGGAAGGTGGTAAAGTGGCTCTTCGGGGGGTGATGAAGACATTGGAAATGTGAGGATTGCACAGAACGGTGGAACACAACGTTACTGAATTGTATCCGTAAAAATGGGTGGCGCGGCAAATGCTTTGTTATATACGAAGGGACTTCCGACCGTTCACGGTAATTGAAATGAAAGGATATGGAATTTGCCCCTCATATATTTCACTAGAGTAAACATTTTGTTTGGAAGCAGCCTTCCCAGCAGACACAGACACTGACCAAATGTTTGCTGTGTTATGACCACGTGCTCTGAAAAGGTGAGGGGCGAAGGCGCGTACCAGGAGGAGCTTTCCTGGTGTAGGGAGGGATGTGGTCGTGAACCGTTTCACCGAGTGTTTTCATGTTGTGATTTTCATCTCATTTTGCTTCTGTTTCAGGATTAAATGGTTTCAATGTGCTCTTACCGGGCAGTCAGACCCCTCATACCGTGGGGCCGTCTTCAAACCAGCTGCCGCCCCTCAACCTTCCTTGCATGGTCTTACCATCGCCAGCCCTAGGCCCCTTTCCAGTCCTTTATTCTCCCACCATACCTGGGCCAGGTTCTTCAGCTCCTGGCACGCTTCCCAACCCAGGGCATGTGAATTTTGGCTTGCCTGGCTTTGGATCAACAGCCCATCTTCTCATCGGCCCTGCAACCATGCTTAATCCGAAGTCATCAATACTGCCCTCCACAGATCCTCCCCTTCAGGGCCAGCTCTCACTGAACCACAGCCCAGAGGCACCCCAGTCCTGCTCAGCTGCCCAGCCGGAGTCACCGGTGTACATGGGGCATCTCGCCTCAGCAGTGAAGTCACAGCAGGTGAGCCCTCAACGTGCATTTCCGTTTGGTACAAGGTGTGACGCCACTGCCCTGTGATGGGTGCACCTGTGTTTGAGGAGGTCAGCCTGTTCCATTATAGACCCCCCTGTTGCCTGCTTATCTGGCGAAGCATTGAGACATAGGCAGACATGCTGCCCTTTCATTGTCGTTCCTCACAATTTGCAGGAGAAAGATGAGGCGATCCTCCCATAAAGATTTACTGCCTTGGAAACCTGTGGGTCGTGACCTCTTTGGGGGGGTCAAGCAACCCTTTCACAGGGGTCGCCTGATTCATAACAGTAGCAAAATTACAGTGATGAAGTAGCAACGAAAATAATTTTATGGCTGGGGGTCATCACAACATGAGGAACTGTATTAAAGGGTCGCGGCATTAGGAAGGTTTAGAACCACTGACATATAGGATCTCTAAAAGTCTAAATCCAACTTTTTTTCTTTTTTTAAAATTTAGGTATGGCTCAGGTGAATTTTTAATGGATGCTAAGTATTCAGAAGTTTCCCTATGCTTCCATTTCATTATATCAGACCACCATAAATTTTAATCACACAATAAAACCAAGGAAAATAAGTCTTCAAACTCAAATAAGTTCAAATCAGTAATTTCTTTTAAAAATATGGTGTTTAATATGAAGTAATGAACATCTATAATTACATAAGACATAAAGATGTATATATAATCAGTATAAATGTATTAGTATTAAAAGTTCACCCCAAAAATGTTCATGGAAAAATGGAATGAAATGACAATGGAATTTTTCCACAAACTTTAAAGCTTTTTTGCATTTGCTCCCCCAAACTCCATTTATGATTCCATCGATAAATAGTTGTTGAATTCCTGTTAGGAATTAGGCATTTTGCATAATAATTATTTTCTCAAAGAGAATAAAGAATTAAATGGTAGCCAAAAATATTTGAAACAAGTAATTCAGAAGCCAGGAGTTTGCTGAACAAAGAAATAAATATGTTAGTTTTTAAACAAGATGATGATAACAACATTTACTTTTCTTAACCCTACTTATCTGCCAAGCACTGATTCAGGCAATAAGAGTCTGACAGGAAGCAGAAGATCTCTGCCCTTTCAGGGTACATTAATGAGAGCATAAATACCAAATAAAGAAACAGAGGGAATGGAAACATTATTTGCTTGGCATGCTCTAAAATGCTTTGCAAATACCATCTCGCTTAACTTTTAAAATGCTGCGAAATTGGTTCATTTACCAGCTCCATTTAAAGTTGAAGAAATTGAAGATCAGATAGGTAGCAGCTGGGCCTATAATCTCTATGCTAAGCTGCCTTTCTGCACACAAAATAAGTTCGTTTCCAAGTGTGCTAAGCGTGTAGGAAGAAAGCGGAATGCGTGTGAGCCATGAATTACACCCCTGGCTGTGGAGGCCACTTTGACTCTCGGGGCCCTATGGGACAAAGGGGGACTGGCTGCCTCCTAGGGCTCCGCAGGCTGCCAGGTCTTTTCTCTTGCTGGAAAAGGAAAGAGGTGAGAGGACCCACATAAGCATTGGGATGGCACAAGTCAAGAAAAAGCCCTTTTTCCAGTTGAGAACAACTGGCTCTGCTTCTGGTGGGCCTGATTTTCTGACACGATTACTCTCTCTGTTAGTCACCAGCCCCCATGACTCCCAAGAGCATGCAGCACACACATCGTGAGATATTCTTCAAGACACCCGGCAGCCTCGGAGACCCTGTTACTAAGAGAAGAGAAAGAACTCCGTCTCGGAATACCAGCTCAGCCCAGAGAAGACTGGAGATTCCCAGCGGGGGCGCTGACTAACCTGACACGACCAGGTGGGACGGGACTGGACCACCTCGAACGTTGTCGCTGTGTTGCAAGTGTTACTCTAAGGGTGACCAGAAACCACCCTCAGACCATCGGTCATCAGCATGCTCCTCCTTCCTCTCTTTTTCATTCACTGGTTCTGTTCATGCCTCATCATCACGAATCATCTATTTTCCTGAGAGTAATTGTACTTAATCGCGCATCTAATTCTAAGTAGTTTGAGTTCGGACTCTGCCTGGAGTCCCAGTGAAAGGCTTGACTGTCGTGTGGCTTGGGTTCCAGAAGCAGCTGACTGCTCCGCGTAGATCTGAACAGGCTGCTGGAGCTTGTGGTTTTACTAAGGGTGGGGGTGGCAGGGGGCTGTCTAGCACTTAACGAGGCTCAGCATTCTTGACACTTGCCCTGAGTAAATCTGTGGTGGAAAGGAAGAAAAAGCAACTTCCTTGCTGCAGTTTGAAGCCGCAACTGCTTCCTTAGACTTCAGCAGGGAGGCCAGCTGCAGTTGTGAGTCCTCTGGTATTTATTTGTCTTTCCTGAAATGGGATTTAGTGCAAAAAAAAAGTTTACACCTACAGCAAAACAGAATTCTTTTCAGGGTATGACGACTTGAATGTTTATACTTAAGATTGTTTCCTGAAGTTTTCCCTGCACTTACTCTACATCCTAATAATAATGTGGATAAATATATATATATATGTGGCCAAATGTCAAGACCAAAATCACTGTGAAGAAGGACACGCTTTGCTGTGGATGAACTGTGCTCACCTCTCTGGACTGGAGAACTGGGATAAACTCACGCAGCCCGGGTGCTGCTGCTGGGCTCGCCGTGAACCGGGAGCTTTGATTCTTCACGGTGAACACGCTCCGGTGGTCACAGTTTCCTTCACTACGTACCCCTGCATGATGATGATGATGATGATGATGTAATTTTTAATTTAAATGTTAACTTTAGAGTAGGCAGGTATGGATACCTTCTAACAATTACTGTTCATAAGCTAAATCAGGATGGTATACAATACGTGGGGAATCAGGATCTGGGTGGAACTTTTGGTAGGATTCTGAAGAAGAGTAGCAGGATGGAATTGACGCAGGACAATGTGCCATTCTTTGGTTGCTCATTCTCTTTCCCTCACCTCTGGAAGGGTGAGAGGGGAAATCACGGTCTGGTCAGTATCCAGTTCTCACACCGGAGTCCTATGGAACTTCTGAAAAGCAAGGATAATGAGTACAGCGGTTTGGTGTCCTAGCACAAATACCATTCCAGAAGCTAGGATGCAGTGTCTGTGTTAGAGCACATGACTAGCATTGCAGGAAGTAGCCAAGGTAGCTTCTTCTATTTCCTACCTTTATTGATATTTACCTCATACTGTCATCTCAGAGTAAGTGACTTGCTTTCTTTGTTCTTCCCATCCTTCTATCCTTTTTCTCTCCCTCCCTGCTTTCTTCCTTTAAAAATTTCTATCCTAGATTTGGAATCGTGGTGTAGGGTTTTATTTTCTTTTGGAACCCAAAATCTTAAGAATACGATCATATATACTCGTGTATAAGCCAAGTTTTTTCAGCACATTTTTTATGCTCTTTGTGATAAAATTAGGTGCCTTGGCTGATATTCGGGTCGGCTTATACTCAAGTATATACAGTAAGTTAAGAGACTCCGGGAGTCTGAGGAAAGTAGCTTTATTTTAACTGCAGGATACTAGCCTTATTACCCCAACAAGTTTTTTTAAAACATTAGGGAGGTAGCCACTTATATAAAAATTTTACCAACACTACATTGTCAATTATTAGAGGATGGTCTCTCCTCACCCATCTCCTTTTTTCCATTTTCTCTGGAGTTAGGTAAAAATATGTTTTTTATTATCAGTAATTGCATAGTTAAGGTTAGCCTAACATACCAATAAGTCCCTCCATAAAACAAAGAAAAATATGCCTGTTCTCAGGTAGATTAGACTACACAATAGGAGCATAAAAATCTGCACAAGGCACATGCATTTTAAATACATCCTCCAGCAAACATTTTCACTGAGGGCTTTATTTTGTATGAGAACACAACTGATTTTCCTTCTCCCCGCTACTCCTGGGTGCTTCCCACATAAGTTTTTAATTATTTGCATTTACTTGAAAAAAAAACAACTCTGTTCGTGATATAGCCACATTTACCTCAGAGATTCATGGTTCTTGAGGAGTATTAAGAAAAAATCCCATATGTGAGAATATTTTGACTTTTGTGACCAAATAGCCAATAGCTAGCAAAAGGAGACGAAAGAAGAAATTATACTTTGGTATTCAGTACCTACTTATTAATGTGGCTTTGTGAAATGTAAATAATAGCGACAACGCAGCTGTTAACTTTCAGAAAATGAATCTAACTTGTGGAGCAACTGACAGTAGCGAAGCTGCTGGACTAGATGTGGGTGTGCTGGTAGAGAAGACGCAGTGGCACTCTGACGCTATCATTGTGGAACTGAGCAAAGAAATGGTTGACGACCTCGCTAAGGAAATGCAGCTTTTGATTCACCACTGAGGAAGGTGTGTGTGCCCTACACGGTCTAGGGTTTGTGAAACCCTTAACAGGTACAAGAGTTGGGGGTATAATTTTATACTTGAATCTACCTACCAAGTTTACATTTCTCAATTCCTTTTTGGACGGTGCTATTTCTGTATTTAAATAATTAACTTTTGTTTTTCGATGTAAAGCTGCTTTCTGCTTATCCATTGCACTGCTAATTTTATGTAGGTATTAATATTGCTGCTTACTGCTTTTGTTTTCCTAGTTCGCTCTGCTGCCTTTCCCTAATGGCTATATTATGTATTGCTCTCTTCTTTACTACATGTAAATTGATTTATTTTTTCTTGTAGAAAAAGATTAAGCTTTAAAAAATAGCAATAAAAGTTTATTTCCTTAGAAACGTTGTCTTCCTGGGCTTTTTGTGTGTGTCCTTTGTAGTAAAACCATTAACAGTTGAAGCGTAGCCAACCAGCTTCTCATGAACATGTCAGATCTTTCCGTTGGTTTCCAAAACTGAGTTCTAAAACTTCAACTCCCTGCCAACCAGTAAATTCTGACTCCTCGTGACCCTATAGAACAGGGTAGAACTACCCCCTGATAGTTTCAAACTACTGACCTTGAGGTTAGCAGCCCACTGCATCACCACTACACTACCAGGGCTCCTTAAGACTAGTTTACTGCTTTAGAATTATATGGTCACTTAGAGGGTAGAGAATGATGTGATTAAGTTAATTTCCACTGAGTGAGAATATTGAGCTTCCAACTGATCCTGATGCTTACCTAATCACAAGTTACTGCACAGCACTTCCCAGACTTGTGATGTCTGTAAAGTTTGCTGATTCTAAGGCTAGCAAATGCCCCGTTACCTCAAAACCAAATCCCACTATGAGTCTTCGCTTTTAAATTAACCACACAGAATTAATCTGATTTCTCCTAGCTCAAATCTACCGCCAGAGAATCCAATGTTGTAGGAATACTCCCCCCTGGTATTTGTCACGTGCTAGCAAAAAGGACAGCTTTGTATCACGCCTAGTATTGGTGACTCTGGTAGACAGCTGCCTTCGAGCCACCTTCAACTTCAACCTTGTGGACAACAGATGGAAGCATGCGCACCCCTATATCCGCCCCGTGACCACTGGTAAGAAGGTCTGCTCAAATTCACAACATTCACCCCTCCACTGTGCCAACTGCTGACGCACCCACCCCACCCCAGGCCAGAGTTAGAATCAAATACAAATGCAGTTTCAAACTATGTGACCAGCAAGCCAGCCTTCACCTGCCCCCATGCCTCATCTTTGTGACTCCAGGTCGGTGAAGGTGAGGAATAACGTAACTCAGAAATGATTCTCACAAAGGCCACATCCCATTTCCGTTCCCTCAATGGCCTTTCAGGTGAAAGCGTTCAACATGTAACTGGTTTTGTGAAAACCTAATTCTTCAGAGAAGTTGACACCGTTGGAAGCCATCATTTACTCTAACTCAGCATCTAATATTCTATTAGCGTTGTAAGCTTCAGTTATCTGGGATGTACACTTCCCTAGCTGTTGATGATGGTACTTCATATTTCAAAAATAAATTTGCATATATATTAACTTGTAGTAGTGAAGCGGTTTCACTAATTCAGTGTTCTTTTGACTAGAAACGCTTGTGTTATCGGCCCAGCAAGGAACAGCCGTCAAATACTTTTACACAGGCCTCAGCACCACCATTTCTTCTGCTTCAAGTGTCCTCCTTGTGCTTCTCTTTCTCTACCCGGTAATTTCCCATGTATCAATCCGCCGAAACCAATTCAAATGTTCATCTCTCAGGAAGGGACCTATGTTTTCCTCAACACACAGATCTTCCCAGACAGGAATTGGTTTGGGGTTTTCTCATCTAGGGCCGAGCACTGTGTCTAATGATGTCATGAAATGAAGTACAGAGAGGCTCACTTGCTAACCTGACTCACTTCTGTATCTTTCCATTGCCTAAGTCTGCTGTTCCCGCGTTCCTTTACCCACCCAGAGCCGCTGCATTCAAAATGTTGGCGGGCTGCTGCCCTCGCCCTTAATAAATGCTGGTGGGAAGTCCCCAAGCTGTTCACCCCCCTCGTCAGCATGTGCAGTTGTGACCTGATGTGACAAGTCACCCCACTACTCACGGTTTATTGCTTGGGAAACAAGTTGGATAGCGCTCGGGGCCAAGAGATTTTGAACGCCCGGCTGCAGTCAAGTTTTTCAGTTGATCCTTTTCGATGTAGCCCTGATTCCTCCTGAGATCCAGACATAACATTTGGGGGCTTGTCCTGGGTAAGGCCCACCAGCAACCTCCCCGTGGGCTCCCAGTGTTGGGCACCTACAAGGGGAGGCACCCCTGGGCCCCACCGCAGCACCCAACGCACAGACCCTGTGCTCTTTGGTCAAAAGCTCTCCCCATTGCAACCCTTGCTGTTTGGTGAGTGAGGGTGCTTTCTCCCTCTACTTGGCTTTGGGTGACGTTTATTCCTGGGAGGGAAGGTTTGGACTCGGTGTGAGAGAATGTGAGTGTGTGAATGAGGGTAACCTGCTGTCGACCTCTGTAACCGGTGTGTGCGGCGATGAAGTCTGACTGGGTCCCAACTACATTCTGCGGCGGCCTGGTATAGCCCAACAGTGATTCCCTGTCCTTGGAAAGTGGACCGGGCTGGGTTTATACAGCGACACCTGAGTCAAAGTGCACCCAAGTACCCATGAAGGTCACGAACGGGCAACTGCTTGACTGGTCTCCTTCTGGAGGCTTCCCCTCTGCCACACGCCACTTGGGAGGAACTACAGGAGCCTGTCATCAAGACGATTTGAGAATTTTCTTCTCATTCCTGTGACCTTCTGTGGTACCCTCATGTGCCTTTCTCCACTTCAGATTTATACAATTTGGAGGCCCAGAATCCCCCTTTTTCAGAGAAACTGCAGGCACTCATTCCCTTTTAGAATCTGCTCTGCACTCACTGCCCCACCTGGGACAATTGTCAACAGCTTTTATTAACTCCATGGGAGAAAAAAGGGAAAGAATGAAGGAAGAGGCCTGGAAAGCATTGAGGGGGAGTGGAGAAGACAAGGAAGACCAAGATAGAATAGAAAGAATTTTCCCTCCCACAAAGCCTGATTGGGATCCCAACACAATGGCAGGGTTCTAAGCCCTGGAAGCCTTTCACCAGGCTCTAATTATGGGATTAGAGGGGGTTTCTCAGAAACTTATGATTTGTGGATTTGGGCAACAAGTGAGTCATTCATTTTTGGTGTTACCTGATTGCCCGTACCCCTTCTTGGGATGAGACTTGTTGCATAATTTGGGGGCCACCATCTCCCTCCATCCTGTAGAGCAGTGGTTCTCAACCTTCCTAATGCCGTGACCCTTTAATACAGTTCCTCATATTGTGGTGACCCCCCCAACCATAAAATTATTTTCATTATTCATCGCTGTAATTTTGCTACTGTTATGAATCGGGTGACCCCTGTGAAATGGTACTTCAACCCCCAAAGATGTCGCAAGCCACAGGTTGAGAACGGCTGCTGTACAGCAAATAAGGGGGGAACACTGCTCTCCAATTGGTTATAAATGTTCCCCTGACCAGAGAATATGTGCTTCATGAAACAGTAACTCCCACCACAAGCCCACTATTGGACTCTTTGATCACTGAATTCCCAGGGGTTCAGGCTGAACTGAATCCTCCTGGTTTGGCAATTCACCAGCCCCCAGTGGTAGTAAGCCTGCTCACTATAGCAACTCCTATCTGGTTAAAACAATATCCCATGAGTCAAGCAGCCCAGCAAGGGATTACACCTTACATTCAACAGTTGCTGGAAGTGCGCATCCCTACTTCCTGAAAATTGGTCTGGAATACCCCGTTTTTGCAAGTCCCAGTGCTGTCCACAATCTAAGTGAGGTGAATAAGAGGGTGACCGTTCATCCCATTGTCCCAAATCCCTACATCCTACTCGGCTTTCTGCCCCCTGAACATCAAATGTATACCAGTTTAGACTTGCAGGATGTTTTTTCCTATATTCCATTGGCACCTGTGAGTTAGGGCATGTTTGCCTTTGAATGGATTCCATCATCAAGAGAAGTAATCCAGTTGTACCTGCCTCTCCCAGAGTTTTAAAAACTCCCCCACCCTTTCTGGAGAAGTTCTCCAGGAAGATCTAAAATACTTCAAAATGATCCACTCTAACTGCACGTTGCTACAGTATGTAGATGACCTACCACTGGTTGCCCCAGTCACAAGCCATGTCTCAAAGCCACGAAGGACCTGCTAGGACAGCTCCAAGAATTGGGGTATCATGTTTCTAAGAAGGCCCTGGTATGCTCAACCCATGTCACTTACCTGGGTTACATATTGGAAAGAGGAAAAAGGACATTGTCACAAGTCCAAAAGTGAGCTATTTTAGACATATCCATACCAAAGACCAAAAGGTAGGTCCGGGAATTCCTGGGGACAGCCAGATATTATTACCTGTAGAGCCCCAATTTTGCTGAAATAGCTAGACCTCTCTACGAGGTGGCTAAAGGAAATGATCTCCTCCAGTGGACAGATAAAGAACTGGAATCCTTCAATCAATTAAAGGAAAATCTTGTCTCTACACCTGTTTTGGCTCTGCCTGATATAAGCAGGCTCTTCCAGATATTTGTGCATGAAAACTGCAGTGTGGCAAAAGGGGTGCTGACCCAGGAGCGGGGACCTTGGAAGAGCCCAGTGGCGTATCTGTCCAAGAGATTGGATGTGGTAGTTTCAGGTTGGCCTACATGCCTGTAAGCCATAGAAGCCACAGCGGTTGTAGTCAGATAAGCTGACAAACTCACAGTGGGACAAGATCTGCTCCTCACTGCACCACATGCTGTCAGGGCCTTACTACAGGACACCAGGCATTGGTGGATACCAAATGCCTGCTTGGCACAGTACCAAAGCCCACTATTGGACCACCCCAGGATTAGTTTTTCAGTGGAAAAGAGCTTGAACCCTGTCACCTTGCTTCCAGACGATGATCATACAAGCCATTTCCTTCACCAGTGTGAAGATGTCCTGGAGTTGACCCAGGTCCTTCAGCCTGATTCACTGCATGAACCCATAGCCAATGCTGAGATAATACTCTTCACAGATGGCAGAAGCTTTAGCACCAATGGGACTTGCAGAGCAGGAGCTGCAGTCACCATGAGTCAGGAAGTCATTTGGAATCAGATCCTACCCACAGGGACTTCTGCTCAATGGGCCAAGCTGATTGCTTTGATTCAGATGCTAAGGTGGGCAGAAAGAAAAATGGTGAATATTTACACCGATAGCCGGTATGCCTTTGTGACCGTTCATGTACATGCCCAATTATATAAAGAAAGGGGACTGTTATAACAGCAAGTGGAAAACTATAAAGAATGGCCAGGAGATTTTGAAGTTAATTGGCTTCCTAAAAAGATGGCCATTATATACTGTCCCGGACATCAGAAGGGGAACAGCCTAGGGAGGTGGCCTTGGGTCCTGTTCTGCTGATATCTATCCTCCCTGAAATGACTTTTCTGACCCTCAAATTACCTGATCATCCAATTTATACAGAAGAAGAAGAAGAAGACTGCCAAGGGAGCAACCAAAAACCCCTCTGGATGGTGGGCACTGCCCTTGGACGGACCCTATTACAGAATATCCACTCCGTGAAACACCTGGGAGAAATAACAATGAAAACCTTACTGCCAACTCGGTTGGCCATTCCTAACTTAACCAGCTTGTCACAACGCATGCTTGTTTCCAGATGCTGAGCCTATGCCTAGGTGAATGCCAAAAGAGGAAGAGTCTTTTTAGGAATCAGAGAATGGGGATTGACCCCAGGAAAAAGGTGAGGAGTTGATTTCACTGAGGTAAGTTATCCAGCATAGGGAAATAAGTACTTGTTGGTTTTTGTAGATACTTTCTCAGGATGGACTGAGGCATTTGAGACCCAGTGGGAAACAGCCCTAGTGGTGGCTGAAAAATTACTGTATGAAATTATCCCCAGGCATGGGTTGCCATTAGCCACTGGATAAAATAACGGTCCTAGTTTGATGCCTCAGATTTCCCCAGTCCTGGCCCGGCCCTAGCAATTAAATGGGAGCTACATTGTGCATGCAAGCCCGAGAGCTTTGGCCAGGTCAAGAGAACGAATAGGACTTTAAACACAACTTTAAAAAATCTTGTAATAGAAACGGGATATTTGGCCTGATTCGTTTCCACTGGCCCTCTTGCAATAAAGGTGTACCCATTACCAGGAGGGATTCACCCCTTTTGAAATAATGTTTGGGAGACTCCCGCCCCTCCTACTCCATGTACGGGAATCAAAAGTTAGCAGAAATCAAGTATCACTCACTAATAAAATACATGCCGTCTCTTCAACAGGTACAACAGGACAGCGACACATGTGTATGTGAACACTGTGTGCCTCCCTCCTTATCCTGTTTCCATAATTTCTGTTCAGGAGATCACATTTACATCAAGAAACACTGGGCAAAAGAAGGGCTCAACCTTGACTGGCATGGGCCTTTGACTGTTGTCCTAACTACCCCTACAGCCCGCAAAGTAGCTGGAAACCTACTCGGATCCATCACTCCAGAGTGAAAGCCACACCACAAGAATGAATGACAGCCCCACAAGAACATCCCCTCGAGCTGAAACTTCATGTCTCATCTTAATGATTTTGCTATAACTGCATAGTACACAGTGGATTTGGGGGAGCAGAACATCTAATGTAGTGATACTTGAACAATAAGAAATAGTCTGCATGGAGTAGTAACTTACATGTATGCTCCCTGTTATATGGGCCAACTCTCTGAGATGTCCACATGGTGTGGAATGATGATCTGGAAACTACTATTGTTAAATAATTGCCAAAAGTGCAAGGCCTTGTGCCCTAATGGACTGGTGTGATGGACCTACCAAACCCAAGGAGGGTGGTGGGGTGGTGGCTGAGGAAGCCAGGAATAAAGTTGCCAAGCAGGCAGTAGAAAGATTAAACAACATTAATATTGCCCCTGGATACCAATCCATAAGGCACAAGCTCCACACTGGAGTAATTAAAAGACCCTACCAGAAATTATTGGAAACCATAAAGCAAAATGTAAACCCCCATAACACCACCTGCTGGACATGTTTACCTCTTAGTAATATGGGGTATGTGGCTCTATAGCCTAACAACCTTGGCCAAGCCAGTACTGCTCAGAAGCTCCCCTGTGCTTTCAGATATAGGTCTCTCTCGAGAGTTCAATTTAGCATGCCGTTTAGGAATGAAAAATATCACTGAAGACCCCAAATTGCCTAGCAGATGGTGTGCTCATAAAACCAAGAAAACTACGTGTGTGTCCAGTGGCACCTTCTTTTTATGTGGAGGCATCACATATGAGTATTTACCAAGTAATGGGGCCTGTGTTTGCAGCATTGCTTTCTTAATCCCCACAGTTCATTTGTCCCAAGAACCCACGTCTGAGGCACCCCTTTGGTCCACAGGACAGCGAGGAAAGGGGGAAGTAGGGCTAGCCATAGCAACAGTAGGAGCTGGGGCTGGATTGGGAGGAGTGGGAACTTCGGTAGATTTCTATAAACGTTTATCAAAGGCACTAAATGAGGACATCAACCAGGTGGCCGATGCAATATTGGCACTCCAAGGGCAGTTTCATAACCTAGTGAGTGTGATGCTACAAACCACAGGGCACTAGATTTTCTCACTGTAGATAAAGGGGGAACCTCTCTGGCACTGGGACAGTAATGTTGTTATTATGTAAGTGCATCAAATATAGGAATTGGTGAAATAAAAGAGTTGAAAAAGAGGATTAAGGACACGGCTCAAGCCCTCAAAACTCCCAGTGGGGGAGTGTTTAATTCCATTTTATCTTGGCTCTTGCCCCTAGTAGGGCCATTATTGGCACCACCAATGGTTATTGGCACAATAGGCCCATGGGTTTTTCGAACCCTAGTAAAAACTATAGAAAGTACTTTAGTGAGAAAGATCGCAGTAAACATTTCAGCACTACAGCCTTATCGTTACCAAAGGTTAAGAACCTGGGATGACCCAGCGGAAGGAAGGGAAAATTATCTACTTGATTACACAAAAGAAGATGAGGGATTAAAGTACCCTAAGGCTCATTTGATAACCTGCTGACTCTCACTTCTGGATTTTTCCATTGCTTATACTTGCTATCTATCTCTGCATTAGTTTTCCTGTGCAGGGCCGCTAGATTCAAAATTTTGGCAGTCTGCTGCTCACACCCATAACAATACCAGCGGAACGTTCCCTAGCTGTTCATCTCCATAGTCAGTGTGTGCAGTTGTAATTGGATGCAGAAAGTCACCCCACCCACTTGTGGTTTGTTGCTTTATAAAATACAGTTTCCATAATCCTCAGGCCGAGAGATTTTTGAGTGCTAGCTGACTCTGACCAGGGGTTCCAATAAAGCTTTTCATTTCTTCCTTTTCAGCGTGGCTCTGATTTATCTCGAGATGCAGATATGCATCAGCGTGGCTCTGATTTATCTCGAGATGCAGAACAAATGGTCAACCAAACTGAAAATGAATACAGGATAGTGTATCTTTGATCCATCTAAGTAGCTGTGGCTTAATATGCAATGACAACATGAAAATGGTATAATAAACAGCAACTTCACGTCTAAATCAAGCATCTGGTGCATAGCCCTACCCCATCAAAATCAAGTGAATCATGTATTCATGCAACAATTGCTTTTTTCTGTGCAAACCAGAGTAGTTTTGGTGCAGGAGGCATTGTGTTCTCGCTCTCTGACATAAATATATGAGGGGGTACCCCCCAAACCTGGAATTTTTTTACTTGTTTTTTAAGCCGTGTATTTAAATTATTTTTACAAAACAACCTTATTACCTTCAAAGTACTCTCCATTCCATTTAATACATTTGTCAAATCTGCAATTCCATTCTTGGAAACGTTTTCAAACTCATCTGTTTGAATTGCTCACAGCACCTCCCTCATTTTTTTTGTTTGCCTCTTCTACATCATAAAATCTCTGTCTTTTCATGTCCCTCTGCATTTGTGGAAACAAAAAGAACTTCAGGAAGCAAGATCAGGTGAGTAAGGTGTGGGGGGAAGAGAAGCATGCTGCTTTTTGCCCAACTGGCACACTGAGATGGCTGCATGAGCAGGTGCACTGTCTTGATTGCAAAACCAATCCCCTGTCTGCCACAAATCAGCCCTTTTTTAGTCACATACTGTTATGCATTCTTTTCAGAACCTCTAAATAGAAAGCTTAATTAACAGTCTGACCTGCTGGAACAAACTCCAAATGCACTACAAGTCAACACTTTCATCCACTCAGGATATGGATGGACATCCAGAATGAGGTTTGTCATCAATGGACATTTCACCTTTTTTGAAATG
>NW_022103898.1:54511469-54513193 GCF_000313985.2 Echinops telfairi
CATCTGCATATGGCAGGTTGCTAATAAACTTTTCTCCAGTGCTCCATTCTTCTTCATGTAATCCAATTTTTTGGATATATATTGAAGGAGTATGATGAGAGGCTATAACCTGTCAAACACCTTTCCTGAATTTAAACCACGCAGTACAACTGGTGATCAAAAAGGCAAATGTTATTAAAAGTGTCTTATCTAAAAACCAATGTGTTTATTTCCTTGTTTAGCAAACTCCTGAGTTTCTGAATTACTTGTCTCAGATATTTTGGGCTACTGCTTAACTTGTTTTCTCTTTGGGGAAAAAATAATCATTCTATGCCTAATTTCTAACAGTAATTCAACAAATTCTTATCAGTGGGACTATACATGGGAGTTTGGGGAAGCAAATACAAGCATGCTTTAAAAACTTTGTGGAAAAACTTGGTCATCAGTTCATCCCATTTTTCCACAAACTTTCAGTACTAATAAATATATACTGATTATATATATATTTATATGTCTTATATAACATACATGTTCATTGCTTCATTTTGAACACTAGATTTTAAGAAAGCGCCAATGTAAACATTATTTCAGTTAGTTTGAAGACTTATTTTCCTTGATTTACTTTTATGATTAAAATTTAGGGTCGTCTGGTCTCATGAAATGGAACACTTAGGGGAACTTCTGAATATTCAGTATCCATCAAAAATCATGAGCCAAGCCTAAACTAAAACAAAACATTGGATTCAGACTCATGGAGACTGTATATATGAAGTATGATGAGACTTTACCTTACTGACTTTGCACATGTCAGGAGACACCAGTCCCTGCAGACGGACATCATGCTTGGTAAAGTGGAGGGACCGTGAAAAAGAGGAAGGTCCTTAAGGAGATGGATTGACAGAGTGGCTTCAACAATGAGCTCAAGCACAGGAACAATTCGGAGGATGGCACAGGAATTGGATGTATTTCAGTCTGCTGTGTAAATGGTTGCTATGGATTGGCACCTACAACAACAACAACAAAAACAAAGAAGCCTTGGAAGCTTTCTTATCCACTGAACGAGGAAGAAATAGAACAAAGGAGGCAGAGCAACTTGCCCTGGGTGACACAGCTACTAAACAAATTGTTAGCACAAGGTCCCCAATATCTCAGGTCAATTCATTTGCTGCTATGCAGTGTCACTTAGCAAAATGAAGCAATTTGTTTTAATAAATTATTGAGGAGCTAGTCCTAACAGACTTGCTTAATTTTTCCAGTTGTGTGAACTTCACAGACTGAAAAATAGAATTCACAAATTAGAAATTGTAACTTTAGTGCCCAGGTCATTATCTCTTTGTACAGAACCCAGGTTATTTCACTTAGAGCCATCCCTAAACCATATATGTAACATACTGGTTGCCGAGGGGAGCGGTTGATACCTAAACAAAATCAGGGTTCTGTTTTGATACGAAAAGCAGGAAATATTAGGATGCAATTTTACTATAGTGCTGTCTTTCCCTGCAGTTGTGTGGCATCCAGCCTGGGGAAGGGCAAACTGGCTCCCAGTCCTTATCTGTTCAAATTGTCATCAGCTGGGATGGATACGTTTCCTTCTGCTCTTTGTCGGTATCATTCGTTTGGCACCCACTGCAACGTCATTGGAACCATGGCCAGCCCGGGATCCCTGCAGGCCTTTCTCATGCAGCCACAGGCCTCTCCGGGTCTACGCCTCCATCCTTACTCACCATGCCACTGCCAGTAAAAAC
>NW_022103898.1:54513512-54515527 GCF_000313985.2 Echinops telfairi
TCCCATATAGATTTACATTCTGAGACCCTAAAGAGCAGTTCTACTCTGTCCTATAGCGTTGCGATGAGGCAGTGTGCTTTTAATGCACATATTAGGAGCCCCAGTGGTATAGCGGGTTACCCACTGGACAGCTAACCTCAAGGTCAGTGGTTCAAACCTACCAGTTGCTCTGTGGAAAAAAAAAAAGGCTTTCTACCCCTGTAAAGATTTCCAGCCTCAGAAATCCACAGGAACAATTCGACTCTATCCTACAGGGTTTGCTAAGATTTGGAACCAACTCAATGGGAGTAAGAGGGAGAAAATGTTCTATATTAAATGGTATCACAAACTATAATCTATGTATATAAAAATGAACACATATAAATATGTTGAATGGAAAAAGTTATGAAAAACTTTTTTATATGTATATATGTAAATTTTATATATGTAAAATTTATATAATAAATATATGAGACTATAGAAGAAGAATCCAGACTAGCATCAAAATAGGATTATTTCCAGAAAAGAAAGGGCTCAAATAAAGGAATGAATGGAGTGGGCTGGCAAAGTTTTATCTTCATCCAGAATGTTTTATTTATTTTTTTAGCCGAGAAATCTAAAGTCAATATGGCAACCATCAACAATGATTAATTCTTGGAGGTAAGACACAAATCTGTTGGGTAGAGAATGCAAGTTCAAGGAGAAAAAGGAACGATGTGAAACATTTAACAGATCTTGCTGACAGAGAAAGCCCAGGACCTGTGGAAAAGCACTTTACAGATCTCTGACTAAAGCGGCAGAGGCTGAGATCGGAGAACCCAGAGACTGGCCCAGAGACTCGGGGCAGACTAGAGCAGCAACACTGAGACTGTGGGATCCTGAGGCGGTGTGAAAGGCTGGCTTCCTGGCCCAGGAAGCCGCAGGCCAAGGAAGCGCTTGACTGAGAGGCTAAGGACCAGAGATAGAGACAGTGGTTGGCTGAGAAGAGACGTTGCGATGGGCCAGTGACTGTATGTTTCTGCATACTGATCCTGATTTGTGGTGACCTATTAACTCCCGCTAATAAAAACCCATAATTGTGAAAAATAGTAAAGAGCTTGCTTGTGTAATTTTAAAATGACCGAGGAGACATATTTGGAGTCCACTGGATATCTTTAGAGGAGTGGAATAATGGGATTTTTTTTTTAATGTCAACATCCACAAGTCCCCAAAAGATTGAATTTCTATCAATGATTTATGATTTAAAATGTACATACCAAGTTGTAAAATGTACCAGGAGGAACACAATTTTCAAAAATGATTGCAAAAGTATACATTTTGCAAGGGAGCAAGTGTCTGAAGGCTCTGTTCACCGTTCAGCTCTTTGTAGGCTCCCCGATTGGCCACACGATGGCAGTAGTTTCTGTTCCGCAGGACACATTTTCAAAAGCGGGATTTTGAAACCATGCTTACATTTCATTTTCAATCAGTCTGTTAAGTGAACAGTTTGCATTTCCCTTGCCTGTTGTTGGGTGCTAGCAAGGTGGTCTGACTTCTGGCAACCCGGCGACCATTGCCCGTGTCTCTCCAACTCATTGAGGGGCTTTTCATGGACACTTTTCTTTACCCAGCGGGGTGTCCTTCTCCAGGGACTAGCCCCTCCAGATGACATACATGTCCGCAGTATGTAAGACGAAGTCTCACCATCCTTGCCACTAAGGAGCATGTTGACTTGTATTTCTTCCAAGGTAGATTTTTTTTCATTCTTCTGACCAAATAAAAAAACCGAACCAACTACCCTCAGGTCAATTCTGACTCATAGTACCCCACCCCTCCCACCCCCCGGTTCCATTTATCACTGTAAACCTTTAGAAGAGCAAGTAGTCTCAGCTTTCCCCCATGGAGTTGCCAGGAGTTTCAACAGCCAGTCTGTGATTAGCAGCCCAGTCCGAATCTCACAGCACCGCCATGGCCCTGCCCTTCTGACAATCCCTGGTATAGTCTCTCTTCCTCCCATCACCATAATTCAAAGATACCAATTCTTCGATCTTTATTCA
>NW_022103898.1:54515627-54535944 GCF_000313985.2 Echinops telfairi
ACTCACTCTCTCACTCTCTAATTCACTCACTCTCATTCACTCTCACTCACTTTCTCACACTCACTCACTCACTGACTCACTCTCTCACTAACTCACTCTCTCACACACACACTCACTCACTCTCTCAGTCATTCTCTCATTCACTCACTCTCATTCACTCTCACACTTACTCTCTCATTCACTCCTTCACTCTCTCACTCACTTAAAAAAAAAGATTGAATAACATGGAGAAATACTCTATTTATTCAAATCCTGGTGTGTCGCTTACTATTTTTGTGTTGTTCAAGCTATTCAATGATCTCAATCTCCATTTCATCATCTGTATAATTGGAATAATATTAGTTAAAACAAAGAGTTCTTTGAGTATTTATTGAGTTAATAAATTTAAAGTAGAAGAGTGTTTTACAGCTGAAAAACAAAAAACAAAAACCGAACCAACTACCCTCAGGTCAATTCTGACTCATAGTACCCCACCTCTCCCACCCCCCGGTTCCATTTATCACTGTAAACCTTTAGAAGAGCAAGTAGTCTCAGTTTTCCCCCATGGAGTTGCCAGGAGTTTCAACAGCCAGTCTGTGATTAGTAGCCCAGTCCGAATCTCACAGCACCGCCATGGCCCTGCCCTTCTGACAATCCCTGGTATAGTCTCTATTCCTCCCATCACCATAATTCAAAGATACCAATTCTTCGATCTTTATTCATTCTCTAGGATTCGATGCATATGAAGCAGCTGCAAATACCATGGCTTGGGTCAGGCACACTTTACTCCTCAGTGACATTTAAGGAGGTCTTTTGCTTTAGGTTTGCCCAATTTTACTGTTATCTGACTTCTTGAAGGTTACTCCCGTGGCTGTTGTGAATCCGAGAAAAATGAATTCATTAAGAACTGCAATATTTTCTCCATTTATCATGATGTTGGCTATTGGTCCAGATGTGAGGACTTGGGTTTCCTTAAGTATAATTGATAATGAAGACTGCATTCTTTGATCCTGTTCAGTGTTTCCAGTCCCTTTGCTTTCAACAAGCAAGCTTGTGCCGTTTGCACATCAAAGGTTCTTAATGAGCCTATTTCCAATTCTGATCCGAAATTTTTCTTCATAGAAGCCAGCCTCTCAGGTTACTTGCTCAGCATACATATTGAATACGTATATGAGAAGACATAGCCCTGATGAGCACCGCTCCTGCTCTTGAGCCTCGCATCGTTTGAATGGCTGCCTCTTCATCAATGTACAGGTTCCACATAAGCATAATAAAGTAGTCTGCAATTCTAAGTTTTTGCAATATTATTATCCATAATTTGTTATTATTCAAACAGACACATACTTTTGCACAGTCAATATATCACAACTAAACAACTTTCTAGTATTCTTGCTTTTAGCCAAGAGCCATCTGGCATCAGCAATAATATATATCCCTTATGCCATGTCCTCTTCTGAATCCAGCTTCAGTCTCTGGCAGGTCTCTATCCATGTCTCACGGGAACCAATTTTGAATTATTTTCAGTACAATTTAGCTTGAATGTGCTATTAATATTGTTCATAATTTCCCCATCCCACTAGATCTCTTTTCTTTGGAATGAGCACAAACACAAATCTCTCTCCATAGGTTTTTCCAAATTTCTTAGCACAGATACAACACTGGAAGTTTACGGATGTATCTCAAGGGATATTTTTCCAATTCCTGGGGCTTTGTTTTCCACCAGTGCTTTTAGTGCAACTTGTACTTCTTCAATCAATATCATCGAGGCTAAATCATGTGCTACCTCCTGAAGTGGTTGGATACTGACTACTTGTTTGGGGTACAGTAACTCAGTTCTTTTTCTTTTCATTTGCTTCTCAGATGCTTCCTGGATGGTGCCATGCGTCCCCTCATTGACTCCTGCAATATTACAGCGCGAGGCAAGAAACATTCTCTTCGACTCTGTTTCGAGAAATGCCAAGCATGTTCTTCCCCTTTGGCTTTCTATCTCCAGGTCATTGCATATTTCATTATAACACTCAACTTTGTAATCCCGAGGCGTCCTTTCACTTCTTCTGCTCAGCTGGTTTACATTCTAGTTTATTCCATTTACTTTTGCTACTCTAAGTTTAAGAGCAAATTTCACAGTCTCCTGATCCTTAATTTGGTCTATTCTCGTCCTTCCCTCCCTTTTGAGCGACCTTCTGCTCTCTTTGTGAAGATGTCAAAGATGTCGTCTCACAACTTGTCTAGTTTTTCGTCATTAGTGTTCTTGAGATGCTCTCTAAATTTACATGTGATGTGCTCAAAATTATACTTTGGCTCTCATGGGCTTGAACTTGGAGTCAAGTAAACTCATCCCAATAGAGACCTACATAAACAACCAGCTCCCAACCAACTCATCAGCTGATAGAGAGTACATGAAGAGACCTGCAATGACCTGTTGAACCGGACCCAGATCAACAGACCTGCTCACTTGACCCGTGGACTTAAAAAACCAATGCCAGAGCCATCAAGTTTATTTTAACTCAGAGTGACCACATAGGGTTTCCAAGGCTGTCAATCTTTACAAAAGCAGATTGCCTCATTGTTCTTCCCATGAGAGATGGGTGGGTTTGGACCACAGATCTCATCATTAGCAGCCCAACACTTCTCTATCAGCACCAACAGGTTCACTTAGCCATAGACAAGTCAGAAATAACAAATGGTTCTTTTTTAAGGCATTATACTTAGGGAGTGTTTGCTACCTCATACGCAGGAGGTTTTGCATTTAGAACTAGACTGTGGATCTGGCAAGCCCAGTAACCCAAAACATTGACCAAAAATATCACAGCAATGTACCGAGAGTGTGTGCCAAAGGAGGTGGCAACTGCCTTTATGCCAATGGGAATGTAAATCATCAGAACTTGACCTTGATTCTGCTAAAGTAGAGAATACTCTAACGTGAAAAAATAACAGCTCATCTCAGGCACGGGTACCTCACTCCCAGTAAATAAATGTTGGACAGATATCTAAAAAAAAATCTTAATCCAAAAGGGCACCAAAAAAAGCCCCTATGTTTTCAATCAACCTTGTCGGTTTTGTATGTAGATCATGGCACCTTAATGTTGGTAGAGCAATGTACTATTTGCCTTACTTTTCTTGGAAAACATCGTACCAATGACAAGAGGGTTTAGTCAGAAATTGGGACTTAGGGGGTTGAGAGGTAACTTTAGGTCAGAACTAATGACTGAAAAGGGTGTCTCATTCCTCCTGATTTATGTCTCCTTCCTTCCTGCACAGCCCATCCTGTACAAAGGCCTGCTTTGGAGACTGTCCGTTCCAGATACCAACTCGTCTCCAGATTTCGCTGAGTTTGGTGTTCAGAGGGTCAAGTTTCCCAAAAGTCACGCAAAACCATTTAGGAGCTATGTAGGAGTGGAAATGCCATATGGTTTGTGATTTGTAAAATGTAAAATAGTATTTTTAAACCCAATCTTCTTGATTCTTATTTATATTCTTAAAGTATAACCTAGTCTTATGGTTACTCTCTAAAGGGAACTATGTTTAAAAGGTCTCCTTTAAAAATTAAAAAAGTATGTATATTCAAGCTAAAACTTTTGGCCTGCATCAGCAAGTATTCCCACACAGTATTGGCAGCAGGCTGTTAGTGCCATAATCTCTTAACGGGATGCCTGCCTTTCTCCAGCTCTCTCTGGCTGGGGAAAGAGGAGTGATAGTGATGGTTAGATATTAGATCTAGTTAATATTAAAAATACTGAAGTTGAGTGTAAGGGACTTTGTTCCTTTATTAAGAAGCCAATCACCCCTCTACTTATGAAAAAAAAAAAAAGTGTTGTTCCGGGGTTGGGAGCATGGGTTTTGCATGCCGTTCTCAGCTCTGCCATTGACTAGGCATGTCATCTCAGTTTCCGCTCCTGTAAAAAACACCTATGTCAGACCTATCACGATAAAGAGCTAACATCTAGTGTGTTGTGCCCACACTGTGCAGTCTGTGTGCATGACACAGAGGACCTCATTCAAACCACAGATGAGAAATTGGTGCCAAGAGGCCATTCATCGCTAATATGCAACCATTTGAAAATGGCAGGGTTAATTTTGGAGCTTAAATGTGCCTGATTTGACCTCCCTCCGTGTTCTTTCTTTCCCTTCCTGCCAGCTTAGTAGATATAATGAGAAATGGAATTTGGATTGCTGACTGGCCAAAGGGAAGACAGTTGATGAAGGAGAAATACATTTCTGTCATGTTTCACCAGCGCTCTTCTGTCAGTTTGTCCTGCTGTGGTGGTCTGTGCACTGCTGTGATAGTGGAAGCTATACCACTATCAAATACTGGCAGGTTCACCATGGTGGGTGGGTTTTAATGGAGTTTCCAGACTGAGGAAAAAGACCGACCAACTACTTCTGCAAATACTAGCCAGTGAAGATATGGATAATAGCACAACTTTGATAGAGCTTCAGAAAATGAGCCTCCAGGTTGGAAGGCACTCAAAATCGGACCGGAGAAGAGTCACTTTAATGACATGGATAGAGGAAAGCTTTCAGGGATCTTTTGCTGATGTGACCTAACTCAGATGAGAAGAAACAGGTGTAAACACCCATTAACAATCAGAATGAGCAACATATGAAACACAAATAAAAGAAAACTGGAATTGTCAAAAATGAAACAGAGACCTTGGAGGTAGATATCCTAAGTATTAAAGAGTTGACATTGACTGATATTGGTATTTTGAATGTGACAAACATGTAGTCCACAAATGGAAACTCGAAGAAGGACTGGATGGCATTCATCCTCAAAAAGAATACTGCAGAAGTTATCCTGAAATACAATGCGGTCAGAGATACAATGATGCCCATTGGCCTATAAGGAAGACCAGTTAACTAAACCAGTATTCAAATGTAAGCACCAACTACTAATACCAAAGATGAAGTACCGGAAGTTTTTATTTTCTTCTTTAATCAACTTCCACAGTCTGATATTGACCAAACATGCAATCAGGATACACTATTGGGCTGGGTTCTCTAAAGAAGCTATGTATTTGATAGATGTCATCGAGTTGATTCCAACTCATAGCGACCCCTGCAGACAACAGAATGAAACACCACCTGGTCCGGCAGCATACTCACAATTGTTCTTAAGTTTGAGCCTATTATTGCAGCCACTGCATTAATTTATCTTGTCAAGGTCTTCTTTTTTCTACCCCTCTACCAAGAATGATGTGCTTCTCCAGCGACTGGTCTTTCCTGACAATATGAAGGGGTACCCCCACAAAAAACTAGAATTTCTTTCAAAGCTATGTACTTACATTTTTTTAAACAAACAACCTTATCACCTTCAAAGTACTCTCCATTACACTTAATACATTTGTTAAATCTACAATTCCACTCTTGGAAACATTTTTCAAGCTCATCTGCTTGGATAGCTGATAGCACCTCCCTCATATTTTTTAACCTCTTCTAGGTCATCAAATATCTGTCCTTTCATGTCCCTCTGAATTCAAAAAGAAGTCACACCAAGGGAAGTCAGGTGAGTCAGATGTGTGGTGCAAGAGTGGCATGCTGTTTTTGTCAAAACCTGGCTGCACTGAGATGGCTGCATGAGCAGGTGCATTACCGTAGTGGAAAAAAACCAGTCCCCTGTCTGCAACAAATCAGGCCTTTTTGTCACACACTATTATGCAATCTTTTTAGAACCTCTAAATAGAAAACTTGATCAATAGTCTGACCTAGTAGGATGAATTCCAAATGCACTATGCATCCATCTGACATTTTCTTCCATTCAGGAAGTTGTCAGACGTCCAGAATGAGGTTTGTCATTAATCGACAGTTGTGTTAGGCAGGGTTCTCTAGAGAGACAAAACCAGGACACTTATATACCGTGTTTCCCCGAAAATAAGACACTGTTTTATATTTATTTTTCCTCAAGAAGACACACTATGGCTTATTTTCAGGGGATGTCTTATTTTTATTAAGTATGGTACAACAATCTACATTTGTTCATATATAGTTAAGTCGTCTTCTTCTGGAACATCAACCCACAGTGCTGAGTACAAGGGCAGCCACAGCTTCACCTCTTCCCCCTGAGGACCCACAACACCTAAAGCAGAGTGTCCTGCTCCTCACTTCACGGAGGAGACTTTTACGTTCACTTTCTATGCCTCCTTCTATGCCTCAGCTTGCAGCACCCACAAAACAACCTTGTTGATGGGGCTGCCCACACCTCTCCGGTTCCCTCTGAGATAGCACCTGTCATGATGGGGCAGATGAGAAGAGATGTCCATCTTCATTACCACTCCACGCCGGTACGATGAATGGCCATGCCTCTCACTATGTCTTATTTTCGGAGTATGGCTTGTATTGCGCAAATGCTTAGAAATCCTGCTATGGCTTATTTTATGGGCATGTGTTATTTTCGGGGAAACATGGTATCTGGATAGATCACAACATTTCACCTTTTTTTTGAAACGAGAAAACCACTCACGCACTTAAAGTTTTTCCCATAGCGCTGACCTTGTAAGCTGTGTTCAACATCACACCAGTTTCTGTAGCACTTTCCTGAGCAGGAAAACAATTTCACAGCTCCCTGCTGTTCTCTTAAAGTGGCCATCACAAAAAAGGAGGTTCGAGCGAAACTGTGTTTACGAAAAATTCACTGTGACCAGAGAGAACCTTCCCAGGTGATGCCACTGGGTGCACTAACTCAAAGTGAGTTGCTGGATGCTTCCCTGGCGGGAAACATGCGTACTAGAAAAGCCCTGCCCAGCAGAGCTCTTTTGGTTTTCGGGGGGAGGGGTAGCCCCGTGTATGATCAAAGTACATGAGATGAAATCTTGCCTCTAAGGAGTATTATGAATGTACTTCTCCCAAGACAGAACTGTTCTTTAGGCAGTCCATGGTACTTTCAATATTCCTCACCAACACCATAATTCAAATGCATCAGTTCTTCCTTGATCTTCCTTACTCTATATCAACTTCCACATGCATATGAGGCAATAGAAAATATTATGACTTAGATCAGATACACCTTAGTCCTCAAAGTAACCTCTTTGCTTTTCAACACCAAGTGAAAAGAAATCTTTAATGCATTTACATCTAAGAATTATTGATAGCCCCATTTGAATATTCCAACCAACCCCATGGCATGAGAGCATCTATTCCACTCTGCATCCCCTAGGAGTGAGGAAGAATCCAAGTTACCTTCTGCCTACCTTTACTCTGAAAAAATGAGAGTCCCAGGATTAGTCCCACATCTCAAAGGGGCATGTCTCCTCTCACTAAGGCCACTGCTATCATGAGAATATCCCTGGGTTTTTTTAGACTTTTCTGTTCCTAAACGCCACTGTGTGTTAGAATGTTGAAGCACAGCAGCTTTGTAGCAGAAAGTACAGAAGGCAAGGAGGGTTATATTGCTTATCATTTTCTTTCCATTGCCTTCTTTCTCCTACACCACCCCCCCCTACTAGGGTTACATTCAGTTCATTCATTCAGCTGTGTGTCATGCCCCAAGGGTAAAATCATCTTCCTCTCCAAGTATCACCCTCATTGCTTAATGCTGTGTGTTTCTATTTAGTTTGGTTTCAGTGTTTCTTGTAAGGAGCTGGATAGCACTATAAATAGCACTGCTGATTATTCACTAAGGCAATCTTGCTCTTATTCCATATTTTCTAGTATTGAGGAAATTCTCTTTAACTTCTCTTGGGTCTAGTCAACTTGGTCATCACCACACTTCCAAGTTCATGAAAATCTTCCATAACACATTAAATTGCACTCTAGTGCACTCTCTCTTACTTGAGTAAATTGGCACTACTTGGTTATAGCTCTGTGAATATAACAGCGTTTCCTGCAATAACTTCAATATTTACTTTATTCCAAATATTAAAAACACACTGAATTCATAGAAATGCTCAGAGACACTATATTTCCAATCTCCCTGGTACATCTAACTTCTTTCTTCTATTTCCCTATGCTAATGCTTTCTAATGTCTGAGTTAAAGGGGAAAGCAGGAGTTTTTATGAATTAATATATTTATATATGTACACACCTATGTTTATAACTCTATCCATAGCTTTGCTTCCTAGATCTTTCCTGTTTCCTTTTACCTTCCTCCTATCACACCATTACACCTGCTCTTCTTCTGCCTCTTAGTAATTCCTCTCAGCTGTTGCTGTTACTCCAATACCCCCAGCATCTCTGTATCCTCCTTGTTGTTGATTTTAATTCTCTGTCTATGGTGCTGTTTGCTCACTGCTCCTTTTCCCTATCTCCTCCTCCCCACAAGTCCCTCCAGAACTGTTGGTCCTGTTGCTTTCCCCTCAAACTTGCTTCCTATGCCTATCTCATGTAGGTAGGCAAAACAACAATAACAGAGACAAAACAAAAAGAAAACAAAAGATTGAGTAAAAAGAAGGGAAAAAATATGAAAAAGCATACTTAATTCCAGGTCTGTCCATTGACCTTTATGACTATCTCCCCACCAGTCTTGGGGGGTTCTGGGAACTGACCCTCCTATCCTGAACTCTACTATTGGGGTTCCTCAGGGGCTTTGTGGCTTGCATTTGCTCCCATTGCTGATCTGTTATGTTCTCTTCTTGGTTTGCCCCACTGTGAGGGGTGTCAGACCAGGCCCATTCCCCGCCATGTGTCCCAAGTATTATCCTGTCACAGTATGCTGCCGTGAGGGGACATCATTTCTCGAGCTGTTGTCTGGCCTACATCCTCTCTGTGCCTTAGCAGCTCCATGGAGGGACATCATCCTCAGGGCATGGTGTGCCAGTATAGGGTCTAGTCCCTCACTCTCTTTTTCCTTCTTGGTTTGCTTCTGTGTGGGCATGGCAGGCCAGTTCCTCTCCCTGACCTGTAGGTTTAGTGTTGTTCTCTGTAGCACATACTTCTGGTGTGGGGGTGGTGGTCAGTTTCACTCTGATTGAGGCCAGCCCTGTAGCCCTCTCTGTTCATGAGTTGCTCCATGTGGTTATGTTGCTCTCAAGGTTTGGCACACCATGGTGGGGTCTGCACTCACGCCCATTGCTGTGGAGACATAAATAATACCCCCCCGGGTGGATTTGTGTTCTACTCCCCCAGTGTCATTGTCTCCCTCTCCCGTCCCCCTTTTTTTCAACCCCCTCTTCCCATTCTTTGTATTGGAATGACATGTACATTCTTGGGAAGAGTTGGAGGAAATTACGCTAAGCAAAGTTAGCCTCACAAAAGGACAAGTACAACCTGAGTCCACTGAGGTAAGTATACACAGCACAGTAGGTATAGAAGAAAACACTTATCTCACACTATGCAGGATGAGGTACAGGCAATCAGGTGGGGGACAGGCCAAACCCAAGGATGCGAAGTTTTAAGACGACTTTTCTGTTTTACTATGAAGGGAAAGCCAAGTAGTTTGCAATGGCAGGTTTCCGATGTCCCTCCCACAAAGAATATTTTAAAAAATCTAAAAATGATAAAATATTTGTCAACCCTATAAATTAAAATCCCCTTAAGTGAGATCAGGGATAAGAAAGTAAATGAGAAAGAGTTCTAAAACGACGGGAGGGGAAAAGATCAGACAACTGAAAAGGTGTATAAGACTGCTTTGATGAGTTTTTCAACGTTTTTTCAAAGCTTTTGTGAACTAGGTGACTTACATTTCAAATAGCAGTTGTGAATTCAACAACATAAACAACCTATCAAAGCTCCCCAAAGCTTGCCCTGACCCTAGATTTCTCTTGTTCTTCGTAGAATACTACCTTCCCCTTTACCCGAGTTCATGCCTGTCTACTCTAGCCGTGGATATGAGTTGGGCTGTGACCCGCAGGGTGGACAGGTGGAAACACTAGCAGCTCTGCAGGAGAGACTGGCTTTCTACTTGCCTGCAGTCTTGGAAACGGACAGGGGGCGTAATGTGTCAGCATTGACTCGATGGCACCTAGTGAGACTTTAGCCTATTGCTTCACTTCAGGTGCACCTCCCCCAGACCCACCCACCCAAATTCCTTTCAATTGGTATGAAAACTTTTGTTTTGGTTTTTCCTTTATAACAATGGTCTCATACAATATGGATCCTTTTGTAATTGACTAATTTCACTCAGTATCATGTTCTCCAAGTCCATCCATGCCATAGGGTGTGTCAGTTTCATCATTATTCTTTAATAATGCATACTATTCCACAGTGTGCACGTACCAAAGTGTCTTTATCCATTCTTCCATTGATGAGAATTTCAATTGTTTCCAATTTCTTGCTATTATGAACAGTGCTGCAATGAACATGGGTGTATATATATGTATATGTGTGTATATATACACACATATATACATATGTGTATGTGTGGGTATATACATATATACATATGTATATACACATATACATGTGTATATATGTTTATACACACATATGTGTGTGTATATATACACCCATGTTCATTCATATATACACACACACACACACACACACACACATATATGTATATATATGTTTATGCTTTGGCTCTTACTTCTTTAGGGTATATACCCAGCAAAGGAATTGCTAGATCATACAGTACTTCTATTCCCTGTTGTTTGAATAAGCACCATACTTCTTTCCACATTGGTTGCACATTTTTTACAGTCCCACCAGCTGCGTGAGGGTTCCAATCTCCCTGAACTCTCTCCAATATCTTTTACTTACTTTCTTGCTTTTTTCAACTTTGGTATCAACGCTGGTGGAAGGTTGTATCACTCTCTTGAATGGCGAGTGATTGTGACTGTTTCTTCAGATGTCTGCTGGTGGCCTGGATGGCTTTGTGGACTGTCTGGTCATGCCCTCTACCAATTATTTTTGTTATTGTCATACAGGAGTTTTCATAAATGGTTATTTGTTGAGGCAATGTCCTTGGAAGCAGTGGCAGGACCAGACTTAAGCCTCTATATCCCCTGGAGCAGCGGTTCTCAACCTGTGGTTCCCGACCCCTTTGGGGGTCAAATGACCCTTTCATAGCGGTTGCTCGATTCATAACAGTAGCAAATTACAGTTATGAAGTAGCAACCAAAATAATTTTATGGTTGGAGGGTCACCACAACATGAGGAACTGTATGAAAGGGTTACAACATTAAGAAGGTTGAGAGCCACTGCTCTAGAGGGAGGCAGGGACACGGATAGCTCTGGAGAACAAAGTGGGTAGGGTTTTAGGGCCTCAGACTTTCAAGTTCATCCTAGCAAGTGCCATACATACCAGTGACTTAGCAAGAGTTGACACTTATATGTACTTACGACATGCGCTGACTTGTTGCATTAATGTATTAATTAATGTATTAATTCAGAGAGAGATATACGTATACCTACTTCTCACTTAACAGCACGATTAGGTTCCAAAGATCAGGCCATGATGTGAAAGTTGAGTGTTATGCAGTGAAGCAGGATGATCACATTTCAGACCACAAAATGGAGGATGAGTACATCCTTATGTACCACTAGCTGCCTCACCACGGGGAATCATGGTCCAGCCAAGGTGACACATAATCTTAACCAGCACTGCCAGCATTGTGACTGCTGTTTCGCACATCATCTGTTATTGCCAACATGGCATCATTATTGTGCAAAATAAGTAGTATATTTTTTACCACTATCATAAATGCAGAATGTCAGATAATGAGATAGTTAACAAGCGGTTTACTTATACAAAAGGGGTATATTCTTATTTTGTAATAGGAACACCGAGACAAGAATAGTTTGAGTAACAAGTAATAAGTGACTGAGCTAGGCTTCAAAAGAATCTACTAGTCACAATAAGCTTAAGTGTTTTGTTCTGAGATAAAAAAGATTCTTGTAGTAGTCACACTCTTGGCTACAGTTACATTAGTTGTTGTTATTATATTAAGGTCAGTGTAGGTGACCAATAGAATGATGATACATCACTACTGAGAATCATTTATAAAGTACATCTGGCTCTGTCTTGATGGCTCTCTTCCCCAGGTCACGTTCATGTCGGAGCAGTCTTCTAGCGAGGGCCACATGCCACGAAACCGAAGCCGCAAGTCAGCAGCCTTGTGAGTAAGTTCAGAAGCACATCTTCCGGCCCCAAGCACATATTCAAATGATTGAACCCTGGGGCTCTGCCCATTTTTTAATTGGATTATTTGTCATTTTATTGTTGAAGTGGTTCTGTTTTCTATAGATTATTTAGAGATTAGTCCTTGTCTGATATATTATTGCTATTTCCTCCTCTAGTCTATGGGATATCTCTTTCTCTTTTGATGACGTCTTTTTTTTTTTTTTTTAATACGAGAACATTTATTGCACCACTAAATGTTGAAATCCTCAAGATGAACGTGACCCGGCAACAGCTGCCCTCTCGGGTGTAGGAGTTGTTCCTTCACGGAATCCACGCCTGAATCTGCGGTCGACAATTTTTAGGTGTCTCATTCGACCAGTACCGGTGGTATTTCATCTTTTAGCCTTGGCACTCCTGTTATACTTTCTCTTGCGCTTGGCTGAGTAGCCACACTTGCCACAGGTCGACTTCTGTAGGTGGTAGGCCTTGGAGCCACAGCGGCGGCACAAGGTGTGCGTCTTATTGCGACGCTTTCCGAAGGATGACATTCCCTTCATCAGCTCGCTTCTGCAGCCGAGACCAAAGAGCGATGAAGTCTTTTGATGCACCTAAGGATCTTATTTTTAGAAAGTCTTAGTCATCTATTTACTTTTATGTTGTGTGTTTGTTATGTTTGGTAATGTGTTTATGCCCTGTAGTAGGACCCTTATTTTTAAATTTTTATTTATTTTAATTTTAAGAAATCATTTTATTGGGGGCTCCTACAGCTCTTAAACAATCCATACATCAATTGTATCAGGTCCATTTGTACATATGTTACCATCTTCATTTCCAAAACATTTCTTTCTACTTGAGCCCTGGCATCAGCTCTTTTTTTCCTCCCTCCCCCCTACCTTCATGAACCCTTGATAATTTATAAATTATTTGAATTGTCATATTTTACACCATCCGCAGTCTCCCTTCACCCACGTTTATGTTGTCTGTCCTCCTGGAGGGGGCATAGTATGTTGATCATTGTGATCTTTTCCTCCCTTCCCCCCCTACCTTTCCCCTACACTCATGGTATTGCTATTCTAACTATTGGTCTTGAGGGGTTTATCTATACTGGATTCTGTGTGTGTTATCTGTAGCAGTGTACATGCTCTGGTCTAGCCAGATACGTAAGGTAGAACTGGGGTCATGATAGTGGGGGGCGGGGGGCGGGGAAGAAGCATTAAAGAACTAGCGGACTGTTGCTTCGTCATTGCTATGCTGCACCCTGGCTGGTTTGTCCCTTCCTTGTGACCTTTCTGTGAGGGGATGTCCAATTGTCTACATCTGGGCTTTGGATTTCCATTCCAACCTCCCTCATTTGTATCAAAATTGTTGTTTGTTTGGGGTCTTCTGATGCCCGATACCTAATCCCATTGACACACGGGTGATCACACAGGTTGGTGTGCTTCCATGTGGGCTTTGTTGATTCCCTGATAGATGGCCGCTTATTTAACTTCAAGCCATTAAGACCTCAAACACTATATCTTGTAATAGCCGGGCATCATAAGCTTTCTTCACCACATTATTTTATGTACACATTTTGTCTTCAACAATTGTGTCAGAAAAGTGAGCAACACAGAATGCCAGGTTATTAGAACAAAGTGTTGAGGGAGGACTTGAGTAGAGGTCCTATGTCCATCTGCTACCTTAATATCTATAAATATATTTACATAGACCTATAGCCCTGTCATTATATATTAATATATTTATATATGTACGTGCCTATATTTATATTTTTATAAATTGCTTTTGCCTCCTCTTTCTTTCCTCTATTAATTTTGTCCCTATGTTATCCTTGATGATCTTTATAGTTCTAGGATTTACATTTATGTCTTTATCTTGAGTTCATTTCTAAAAACAGTTTTATTGAGAAATAATCCATACATCATACAATTCAGCAGTTGAATCACATCCAGAAGAGTTGTAGAATAATTACCACAATCAATTTTAGAACTTTTTTTTTTCTTGTAGTCATTTGTTATCAGCTCAAAATTTCCCCCAATCTCCCTTCCATACCTTTATGGAAGAAGAAACCATTAATTCAGTTACTGTCTCTAGATTTACCCATCCTGGATTTTGTAAACTAAAAAAATAACAAAACAAACACAAACAAAAAAGCTAACAACAAAATACAATAGAGGAAAAACCTCAATCAGAAAAAAGGAAAATACTCAAAACTAGAACAACTCTAAAATGGATCAAAAGGGAGATTAAATGATAGGGTAAGGTACGAGTCCTGTTTCATCCTTCTGCAAGTGCAAGTTCAGCAATACTGTCAGCACTATTTGTTGAATAGATGATCTCTTCCCTAATTAACATATTATGGTTCACTTGCCTGCATTTTGAGTTTATTTCTAAGTTCTTTATTCTGTTCCACTGGTCTACATACCTATCATCATACCAATACCAGGCTGTTTCAAAACTGTGGTTGTGGAAGAGGTTTTGAAGTTGAATAGGTTGTCTCCTATGTTGTTCTTCTTAAGTAGTGCTTTGCCTATCCTGGGTCTCATATAAAATTGACAATTAGTTGTTCCATTTCTTTAATCTACATAGGGATTAGGCTATGCTAACAGATTGTTTTGGGTAGTATTGACATTTTCACAATGTTGGGCCTTCCTATTCATGAGTATGGATATTTTTCCATTTATATAATTCTCTTTTGGTTTATTGTAGTGATGTTTGTAATTTTTTGTACCAGTATTTTGCTTCTCTAGGTAAGTTTATTCATAAGCACTTCATCTTTTGTGTTTTCCACAAACATTTTGAAGTTCCTTCAAAATATTCTTTCATATGCTCAGATTTTTAAAAATTATGTCTATCAATTCTCAGAAGTCATATATTGATCATTTTCTCCCCACTGACTACCTTCTCAGTACTGAACAATCATGTTCCAGTATTTTCATGGCTCACTTCCTTACTCATTTCCTTTAGGCCTCTGCTAAAGCAATACTTTATCATGGAGGTGTTCCCCCTTTACCCTATAGCACACACACACACACACACACACACGCACGCACACACACTCCCTTGTCTTATCCACTTATAGCCCCTTTGCTGGGATTTTTCTTCCTAGCTCTTATATTCATTTGTTTATGTCATGTTTCCCAACTAGAATGTAAGTCCCAGAAGATCATGGACATTATTCTGTTTGGCTCACTGCTGTAACACCAGTGTTGCTGTTTATGGCACAGGAACATGGAGAGGTAATGTTAATGGTCCTGGGTTCAAATTTTGAAGCCGGCATTTATTAGGTTACTTAATCTTATGTAAGTTAATAATTTATCTGCATCTGATTGGCCTCACCTATAAATCAGAATTCAGAAGAATGATAATACATGGCAACATACTATAGCTTCTGACATAGTATTATGGTCAATGTGGAAATGTGAGCCTTTAAAGTTGAAAACCCCCATATCCATTCTACAGTTTCCAGAGTGTTTGTGGCAGCAGTGGCCTCATAACTGAGATTTATGAAACTGACATTTAAAAATAACTTTTCATACCCAGAACATACAGTGACCAGGAGAATTAATCAGGGTGTCTTTTAGAAAGATATTCTTTCAAGTCTCTGTTAAATTGACTATGAAACCAACTGCTGTCAATTCCAGCTCATATGCTCAAAGGACAAAGTAGAACTGAGTCTTTGTGTTTGCAAGACCGTAAGCCTTTATGAGAGAAGATGGTCTCATCTTACTCCCTTGGAGTGTCTGATGTGTTTGAGCTGTCAGACTCGTGGTTAGAAGCCCAATGCTTAACTCATTGTGCCACCATGGTTCTTTCAAGTCTCTATTAAGTGAATATAATTGGAAAAACTGAATTCACACCTAGAACACTAGCTGCAAGGGATTATAGAAATTGTAATTTCAACTTTGCAACTGCTCCACCTGAAATGAATGGACATTCAATGAGCTAATGCTTAGTAACTAGCATAAATGATATTTGTTATTGTTTGGATGCTTGTCTAGTTTGATTCAAAAGAATTGACTCACCATTTTATCTTAGATTTTCCTTTTTTTAGAAGAAGAACATTGAAACATTTTAAATATTCTATATTTTAATGGGAAAAGTAAAGTATCAGGATTCTTTCATATGGTTAATTTACTGTGAATTTATTATATTAAAGACATGCAAGTAAAAGCCAGCCAGTGTGTTCCAATCACAAAATATCTTAGTAAAGTACTACAACCTATGCAAATAGATCCCCTGTCAGATCTGTAGGTTCTACATGGACTTATATTTATAAGGTCAATTGGCCTTGGGACACACTGCTCTATTTTGCACCCATTTTATCCACCTGAGAAATTAAACCCTTTTCTAATTTGCACACATTTTTATTCACAAGATTAATAATGAAAATAATTCCATATCACAAAAATCAATAGGCATTACAGTTCTTAAAATATCCCTTAGCCATTCTACTCCTCCCATGAATTTTAACTGCCTTTAGTTCCCATTTTATCTCATGCACATCCTATCTTATCAGTTGAGGCATCTGTTCTCAGGAAAAGAGAGGAAAACTCTCCTATCTCACTCAGAATATTTTAGTCTTTATTGGTCAATAATAATGCATTTGTCTTCAAGCAACAGAAATTATACTACGATGATTTAAATAATTTCATTTTCTGATATACCAAGAAGTACAGACACAAATAGACCAAAGCTAATACAATTGCTTGCTTAAATATTATCATGTGTTCTCATGCATATGGTCTCATGGTTACCAGATATCTGCTACACTTCCAAGCATCATGTACATGTTATAAGACAGAAGGAGAGAAAAGTGGAGGGAGAAATAGTATGGCAGCTGAGTCTCTTCATTTTTACTTTCAAGGAATCCATCACATTGGACAAGAATCTGGCTCAACTGACTCCCAAGATCAATCACTAGGAAATAAGAATGTTGATGACCAATACTGATTAAAACAAATCAATATCTTAATCCATGAAATATAACCTTCCTAAATAGAGAGGCCTCCACCACCCCCCATTCTGTAATGACAAACACAATGAACATTGAGTAAACTCAAATCTTACTTACCACAGCCCTACCCCTGAAGATCCTGAACCAATATTGTCTACCTTCATTGCTTTTTAAGGCATTTTTTTCCAGTGAGAGTTTCTTCCATGGAAAATAATTCTTCTTAGTCGTTAGAATCATACAACTTTTAAATACAACTATGCATATTATATAAATAAGTATTTCTTTTAAAACGGTGGTTTTCAAACTTCTAACGCAATGACCCTTTAATACAGTTCCTCATGTTGTAGCGACTCCCAACCAAAGAATTATTTTTGTTGCTACTTAATAACTAATTTTGTCACTGTGATGAATCAGGTGACCCCTGTGAAAGGGTCATTCAACCCCCAAAATGGTCATGACCCATCGGTTGAGAACCAGTTTTGAAACAACCCAGTGATTTTGCCTTTATTATGAAGATAATATCATAAGTGAAGATGGCAGTCCCTGCCCCTTCCACAACTGATGCCAAAACAAAGTTGTTTAAAACCAAGGAAGTTGTGCTGAAAGGTATTTATAGCCACTCACACAAAAGGCGGAGGAGGGAGGAGAAGAGGGAAGAAGAATAGAGAAGCAGTTAGAAGAAGGAAAAAGAACAGGAATGAAGTAGAAGACAAAGAAGATCAGCACAACACCCACCTTCTGGTGGTCCAAGACATTGAGTCTAAGAAGGCAGCCCAAATATCTTTAGAAGAACATCCCCAAGAGAAACAAGCTTGACCACCATGCCATTACTAAGTTCCCCCTGACCATGAAGATGATTGAAGATAGCACACTTGTATTTGTTGAGGATATCAAGGCCTACAAGCACCAGATCAAAGAGATTGTGAAGAAGCTCTGGGTCATTAATGAAGCCGAGGTCAACACCTTGATTGATCAGGTCAGAGGGAGAGAAGAAGACTTGTGCTTGGCTGCCTCCTGATTGTGATGCTTTAGATTGCCAACAAAATTTGGATCATCTAAATTGAGTCCAGCTGACTAATTCTAAATATAAAATTTTTCAAAACATTTTTTTTTAAATCCACTATTTTAAGAATGTGTTGGGAGAGTGGAGGAAAATGGTGACTAGTTAAGACTCACCTGTCCGGAGCTCCTGCTGCCAGACCAGAAAACTGGGAGGTAGGGTGAAGGAAACTGGGAAGTGGAGTCCTGAAATTAGAACTAGGGTACTAGGGTCTCTCCTGAACCCCTTTTTTGGTGTGTGATTTCCACTCACAAAGCGGACCAAGAATGCTCTAAATCGCTCTAGGTTCAGCGAGCTGGGAGCTGGGCTCACAGGCTCCAGCTGAAAAACTCCTCCTGCCCTTTTGCCAGGAGTAGCGATTTCTCCAGGCTGATGCCTAAAGGGGACAGAATCCCAGACACGAGGAGAATACCATGCCAGAGCTCTCCACGCTGTTAGCTGCTGTGAGCTCACAGCCTGGGCAGTGGGGATAGTGGGTAGCCATAATTTGGAGTAGAAGAAAAAGCAGAATTTTACCTGAGGCAGATCGTGGTGTGGGAGAAAATAGGCGGATAGTCAGAGTCCAAGGAGCAAATTCAGTTTTAATTGGTGGAGAAGGAAACAGCCCCCCTGATAAGCTGGATATCCCCCTCTGGGGGTCAGCATGACAGCCCCAAATCAGAGCACCTCACAAGCATAATGTAAAAAAGAGTGAAATTTATATTTTTGGTAAAAACTCAAACCCCAGTCTTGTTGCTTAGTTCCAACCAGCACATAGTAGGGATAGGAGGGTAGGGGGTTGGGGTTGGGGTGGGGGGGTCCCTTAACATAAATCAGCATAAGAAGAAGCTCAGCTAAGGAATGCTGGAACTTAGCTACAGGGCCTGGAGGTTTTTTGCATAACAAAGACCCGTTGAAGCAAGTCTAAGCTTCTAACAGAGGACAGAGCTGGAGCCCAGAGCCAGGGAGACAGTTTAATTTGATTCTATTCTAACTGGCCGGGGTTGGGTGGGTGTGAATAAAATAACATCGTCTGATCTATTAGGGCACCAGCAGTCTAGAGAGGCCAATAAGCCCAGTTTCCCTCTCAGTGATTCTACACACAGCTAGGGAGGTCCTGCCTGTCATGGGGTCCTACACAGGGCTGTGGGAACACCCCTCCACCCTGCCACTGCTGTAGTGCTACATACAGCACAAGGCAGATATACCAGTGAACTCCAGCACTCAGTACCGCGGTGGGAACTGACACCTGGCCATTGGTGCGATCTTGTCTGTGAGAGTAATCCTATCCTGAATCTGTAGAACCCTACACCAAGCAGGCACACCACCCCACTACCTTGAGGAAGAGTTGGAACTCCTCAAGCCCCACGGACAGGTGGTTAAGTCTCAGTTATCCCCTCTTTCTCCTCTTCTCTCCCTCTCCTTCCTATCATACACCACTACTGGCTTCCAGGTCACTACCCTCCACCTAGGGCAAATGAACCCAAATAGCAGGGGGAAGTCCAGCCTGCCCTCTGTGGGAGTGCTGTACACCACACAAGGCAGATGTACAGCCATCTACAATGCACTGTGCTGCTGAGGAAACCTCCATCAGACCTCTAAAGTGATCTCGCCAACTAGGGAAATTCTGCCCAGCACCACTGGGTCCCTGCATTACAAGGACAAACCAACCTGTCATTGTGGGGCAGGATTTAAAGCCCTGTCGCCCCACATTCAGGCAATCAGGGACCAGCTATCTCTTTATTCTTTTTTTCTCTCTCTTTATTCTTTATGTCCTTCTTCTCTCTCTCTTCCCTCTTTACCATCACAGCCAATCTTAGTGAGCACAATTGAGTTTTTCCCCTTCTTTATTTCTTCTCTCTTTCTTTGTTCTCTTCTCTTCTCTGTCTGCTTGTATGATTCTCTCTTCTCTCTCTCTTTCCTTCCACATGCCACTGCTGGTTCCCAGACCACTACTGTCTGCCTAAGGCAACTCTGCCCATCCAGTGGGGAGAGCTACAGCCTGCCCCCTAAGACAGTGTTGCACACAGCACAAGACTGTGCTATACACAGCATAGCACGGGTTCAGCTATCTCTTTACTTATTTTAAAATTTTTCTCTCCTTTGCTTTCTTTTTTCTTCTTTCACTTTTTCTCCTCTTATGTTATCTCTTCTCTCTTTTCTGCCAGTCTCAGCAGATTCAGTTCTCCTTGCTTGTTGTTTTCTTTCTTTCTTTTTTTACTGTTTTCACTTTTGTTTAGTCTTTGCATTTTAGTTGTGTGTGTGTATGAGTGGATGTTAGTTTGCTTGGCATTGTTGCTCCAGCCTTTGTTTTCTTCTTTCTCTCTTTTTCTTCTCCTCTCCCTCTCT
>NW_022103898.1:54537584-54550364 GCF_000313985.2 Echinops telfairi
TGAGTCTGCTGAGGTAAGCATATAAAAAAAAAAGAAGAAGAAAAGAAAAGAAAAAAATGCAAAAGGGGCACAGGGAAAAGCTACTATATATAAACATTCCAGGGGTGAGGTCCAGGTAGTATGGCAGGGGTACCCAAATCCAAGGTACATATATACCCAAATCCAGGGGTACATATGGTAGCCAACTAAAAGGGATGGGGGTGAGAGATAGGAAAGGGGGCAAAAAAAGAGATGTGTGGCAGGGAAATAGGGCACTGACCCACCCAACGGGAGGGTATTGTTTGTGTCTCCACAGGGAAAGAGGGATCAGACTTAAAACGTGACCTGGGATGCGAATGCAGCGTGCTGCATGGAGAGGGGAGCCAGTGGAGGGACCTGAGGGCTCGGCCCCATACCAGCTACTGCTCCTCCCCCGAGAAAAATTTGCTTTTAGAGGACTTCACTGAAGCTACAGCTCTGGGAGAGGGACATGTCTGATCAGAGCACATGGCAGTAAATGATTGGGGAGGAAGAGAGAGTGGACACAACCTGGTCCACCAGGCCTGTAGGACGATATTCCTGCTCCGAACAGCCAATGCACAGAGTGGACCATATGGCTGATCCCACTAAGACACGACGTCCCTCACTGACCCATGGCCCTACGGGGGACAACACTGGAGACTCAGCGTCTGGATTGCCCCAGATTGACCCCGCGACACTGAGGCAAAACACTAAAGGTGTGCGGCAGAGCAACGGGGCGAGCAGAGCAGGGAGCTCCCGAGGGAGTGCAAAGGAAAGACTCTGGGGCCAGAGTGTTGCACACCATGGGACTTGAGTGGAGGACACACCTCGAGGTCAAAAATCAGACTAGCTCTATTTACTGGTTTTTCTTTCTTTTTCATTTTTTTTCTTTTTCTTTTATAAAAATTTATTTATTCTTTTATGGGTCATTGGTTTTCTTTTTTGTTGTCATCATTGTGTTCTCTTTTGTTACTTTGTCTTTCTATGCCTTTTTTTGTGTGCATATTATTATCTCTGCAGATTTAGCTAGATAAGATATGCTGGATGAATGGTCTGGAGGAGAAAACAATGGGACCAATGGTTCCAGGGGGACATAGGAGAGAGGGAGGCGGGGGAAAGGAGGTAGTGTTGACCAATCCAGGGATAAGGGAGCAACAAGTGATCCAAAATTAGTGGCAAGGAGGGTGTGAGAGGCCTGGTAGGGATTCAGCAAGGGCAATGTAACCAAGAGAAATTACTGAATCCCGTATGAAGGCTGACATGATAGTGGGACAAGAGGAAAGAAAAAGGAAATAGAGGAATGAACTAGGAGACAAACTAGGAGAGGTCTAAATACAGGCATGTACATATGTAAATATATGTATATAGGATGGTGGGGAAATAGATCTACATGCATATATTTATAGGTTTAGCATTGAGGCAGCAGATGGACATTGGACCTCCACTCAAGTACTTACTTAATACAAGAACACTTTCGTCTATTAAATTGGCATTCCATGATGCACACCTTCCCAATGCAATCGCTGAAGACAAATGTGTGCATAAGCAAACATGGTGATGAAAGCTGATGGTGTCTGGCTATCAAAAGATATAGCATCTGGGGTCTTAAAGGCTTGAAGATAAACAAGTGGCCATCTATCTCAGAAGCAAAAAAGCCCACATGGAAGAAGCACATTAGCCTGTGTGACCACGAGGTGTCGAAGGGATCCGTTATCAGGCATCAAAGAACAAAAAATCATATCATTGTTAATGAGGGTGAGTGCAGAGTGGAGACCCAAAGCCAATCTGTAGGCAACTGAACACCCCCTTACAGAAGGGTCACTGGGAGGAGACGAGCCAGTCAGGTTGCAGGGTAGCAACGATGAAACATACAACTTTCCTCTAGTTCTTAAATGCTTCCTCCCCCCACTATCATGATCCCAATTCTACCTTACAAATCCAGCTATACCAGAGGATGTACATTGGTACAGATAAGAACTGGAAACACAGGGAATCCAGGACAGATGACCCCTTCAGGACCAGTGGTGAAAGTGGCAATACCTGGAGGGGTGGAGGGAAGGTGGGGTGGAAAGGGGGAACCGGTTACAAGGATCTACATATAACCTCCTCCCTGGGGAATGGACAACTGAAAAGTGGGTGAAGGGAGATGTTGGACAGTGTAAGATATGGCAAAATAATAATAATTTATAAATTATCAAGGGTTCATGAGGGAAGGGAGAGCGGGGAGGGAGGGGTAAAATGAGGAGTTGATATTAAGGGCTCAAGTAGAAAGCAAATGTTTTGAGAATGATGATGGCAACAAATGTACAAATGTGCTTGGCACAATGGATTGTGATAAGAATTGTACAAGCCCCCAATGAAATGATTTTAAAAAAATAAAAAGAATGTGCTGACTTTTCAAATGAGCATGTCCTATTGACATATATGGATTATTTTCTTAAGTCACTGTAAGACTCAACATCAGATAAATGGTGAGTATAATATTCATTCTATATTTTTATACACTATGAATTATATCACACAAAAAATTTTAGAAACTAGTTATATTTTTAAATAAATAATTGCCTGAGTTTATGTGAATGAACATGTTATTATAGAGATAATAGCACTTAAGGAATAGTAACAAATGTTGCTTTGAATGTCTCCATGTTACATGCTCACTCTCACACTGCCAGCAAGTCAATTCTGACTCAAAGACTCTATAGGAGAGAAGGGTTCCTGTGAGTTTCTGAGACTGTACCTCTTTATGTGAGTAGAAACCCCTGTCTTTCTGCAACCACTATACCACCAGGGCTCCTATATTAGGTGCTAGATACTATAATATTCATTTCATATACATTGTTTTATTTAATTCTCATGACTCATCATTTTGCAGATGAGACTAAGTTTCAGAGATGTTAACTGACCTGCAAAAAGATACACAACTCCCATGCCTGTTGAGTCTAATTCCAAGCTTCATGTTGTATTTACACAGACATGGGCTTTCTGCTTTGCCCCAAAATGCAAAGGTATGCAACCGCACAATCCTTTGGGAACAAAACACATGTCTATGCGCTGTGATTTCTAAACAAACACTACAAAATTAGTTGGCCTTCAACTACTGCAAGAGATAGCATATGATCCAGAACTGGTTGAGGTTAAGAAGTCCAACTTGCACTGAAGCACTGGCAACAAACAAACAAACAAACAACTCTAAGAATTGACAGAATAGCAAATGAAATGCTTCATCAAAGGGAAGCAATGCTGGAAGTGCTCGCACGCCTATGTCAAGAAGTTTGGCAGATAGCTACCTAGCCAACCAGCTGAAAGAATACCATATTTATTCTCTCACCAAATACATGTAAAAAATGAATCCTGAAATCCAGGAAAATGAAGAGATTATCAAACAGTATCATTAAAATAATATATATGTAAAGATTTTTGGAAGATAATTAAAAAATGGTTACAGTCATACATGGAGATGGAACTGCCAAAATTTCTAGCTGGTTTCAAAAGATGATATGAACAAGAGATACCATTGCTGATGTCAGTTGGATCTTGACTACAAACACAAAATACAATTTACTTGTGTTTTACTAACAATTCAAAGGTAATTGACTATATGGATAACAAGTATGGAGAATATCCCAAAATGGGAATTACAGAACACTTAATTGTGTTCCTGTGGATCTTGTATGTAGACCAAAAAGTAGTCATTTGAACAGAACAAGGGGGTACTATATGACTTAAAATCAGGATTTGGGGAGCAATCAGTGGATACAGGGGGGAGGGAGCATTAGAGATGGTTGTGATGATGTATATACAACTCTTTTTAGAAGAGTTTAACTATGGAAGTATATGATATGTGAATATTATGTCAAGAAAACTACTTTCAAAAAAAGACAGAAACAAAATTGACTTACGGTTACCACGGGCAAAGGAGGATGAGTTTTAGCTTAGGGACATTGAATTTCTTTTAATGGTGGTGGAACAATTTGTAGAGGAATAACAATAATCAATGGCACTGAATTACACATATAGAAGTTGTTGAATTGGTAAATATTTTTTATGTATATTTTTGTCAAAATTGGGAAAAATACACTAATAACATTGAGTATGGAGAAAAGAAAATGCTCTAAAATTGACTGTGGTAAAGAGTTTACAACTCTTCTGGATATAGTTGAGCTATTGAATTGTATAATATGGTGCCAATAAACTGTTTTAAAAACAATCAGGAAAGAAGAGTATCAAGGTTGTGTACTTTCATCACACTTATTTAATCTATATGCTGAGCAAATAATCTTTCTCAGCTCTTGCTGCACTATATCAAAAAGAATGCAGCAACTGGACTGAAGAAGATTCATTAACCTCTGCAATATGCAGATGACATAACTTGCTGAAAGGCCAGGCGACTTGATCAATTCACTGATGAAGATAAGAGACCACAGCCTTCAGTGTGGATGATGTCTCAAAACAAAGAAAATAAAAATGCTTACTACTGAACCAATAGCCACTATCATGATAAACAGAGAACATTGCAACTGTCAAGAAGATTGCAATTATTTCATTTTACTTGGATCCACCATTAACACCCATGGAATCAGCAGTCGGGAAAGCAGCTACAACGTTGCATTGGGAAAATCTGCTGCAAAAGACTTCTTTAAAGTGTTAAGAAGGAAAAATGTCACTCTGAGGACTAAGTAGTGCCTGGGCCACTCCCTGTTATTTTCCATCAGTTTATTTGCATGTGAAAGTTCTAAAATGAATAAATAAGACCAAAGAAGAATTAATGCAGTGGAACTATGGTGCTGGCGAAAGACGATACTGAATTTGCCATGGATTACCAGAAGAATGAGCACATGCAATCAGGAGGAACCAGGCCCTGGAGATGGTCATCCTGTTGGGTAAAGTGTCAGTGAGCTGGACTGACGGTGGGAGCTAGAATGAGCTCAGACATAACAATTGTGAGGATGGGGCAGGACAGAGTCATGTTTTAGGCTGTACATAGTCAGAACTGACTTACTGGCACCTGACACCAACAATAAGGAAATAGGATTCAGTCTATGACTTTTCTACTTTCCGCTATTTCAGTAGTAGTGTGAGTAGTTGTATCCTACTTAAATTGTATCTATAATAGTTATAATAAAGTAGGATGTAGAGCTATTTTCAGATTTCTGTGGCCCAGATACCATACCACAATATACAAGTGGGTACTCCCAAAAAAACTGGAATTTTTTTCCAAAGCTATGAATTAAAATGTTTTCCAAAACAACCTACCACCTTCACAATACTCTCCATTACACTTATTGCATTTTTCAAATCTGCGACTTCATTCTCAGAAACATTTTTCAAAGTTATCTGTTTGGATGGCAGACAGCACGTCCCTTGTTTTTTTCTTCAGCTCTTCTATGTTGTCAAATCACTGTCCTTTCATGTCCCTCTTCATTTGTGGAAACAAAAAGAAGTCACATGAAGTGAGGTCAGGTGGTTAAGGTGCATGGGACAAGAGAGGCATGTTGCTTTTTGCCAAAAATTGCACACTGAGATGCCTGCATGAGCAGATGCATTGTTGTGGTGGCAAAACCAGTTCCTTCATCTGCCATAAAATCAGGCCTATTTAGTCTCACACTGTTTCCCTATCTTTTTAGAACCTCTAAATCAGTGGTTTTCCACCTTCCTAATGCTGTGACCCTTTAATACAGTTTCCTCATGTTGTGGTGACCCCCAACCATAAAATTATTTTTGTTGTTACTTCATAACTGTAATTTTGCTACTGTTATGAATCGGGTGACCCCTGTGAAAGGTTTGTTTGACCCCCAAAGGGGTTGCAACCCACAGGTTGAGAACCGCTGCTCTAAATAGAAAGCTTGATTAACAGTCTGACCTGGTGGAATGAACTCCAAATGCACTGAGTTGACATTTTTGTCATTTTGGGAATTGACTGATTTCCAGAACAAGGTTTGTCATCAATCAACATTTCATCTTTTTTGAAAAGAGAAAATCACTTGTACACTTGAGTTTTTCCCATAGAGCTGTCCTTGTAAGCTGTGTTCAACATCACAACAGTTTTTGTGACATTTTTCCTGAGCAGGAAACAAAATTTCACAGCCAAATGGTGTTCCATTAAATCAGCCATCACAAAACATGAGGTTCAGGTGAAACTGCTTTTATGAAAAAATTCACTGTGACCAGAGCGAACACCTTCCCAGGTGATGCCACTGGATGCACTAACTCAGAGCACGTTGTGAGATGCTTGCCTAGCAGGGAAAAAGGCATACTATGAAAGCTCCACTCTGCCCAGTGCAATTCCATTTTGTTTTGTTTTTGTTGGTGGGAGAGGCACCCCCTCTCAGTGCTGCCTCCATTAGGAAATCCTCTGGGAGGGAAAAAAAATTATTAAAACTTCACTAATTATGCAAAAGACTGAGTGCATTTGCAGCTGTGTGATAAAACTAGCTTTCTCCGTGGTTCCACAGAACACTAGTCCAACTAAATGAGCAAAGTCCATCAAGAATAGGCAGAACTGTGTAATTAGTATTCAATTTCCAGTCTGCTCTTTAGACACTTGTCCTGCTTCTCCATCCACCTGGATTTCCTTCCTTGTTCTAGGGGTGGGAAAGTGCCAGTTCCCTTCACTATTCCAACTATCAAAACAAGAAAGGCTTTACAAAGGAATGATATGTATTTTTTAATGGTTGACTAATGACATTTTGCTGAAACATATTCAAAGTAAACATTACCTCATTTTGTTTTTTACTTTGAATCATACAGTGAAAGCTTGTTTCTGTTAAAGGAAATTGGCAGAACAAAGAAGAAAACATGGGGAGAGAGTTAGCAGAAGGACCTTTCAAATTACAGTAGATCTGTTTTGTTAAAGCCTGAAAACAAACCTACTTATGGTCTTTTATGGAAATTTAGGAATGAGGATAAAGCAAACCTGTAATTTCCCTTTCTTTGCCTCCTAAGATTAACTATCCCTAGCCAGAGATTATTAAAACACTAGCATTGTCTTCATTGTTGGCACAATTAACTGTGTCCTTTGACCTGCAGTATCATCCAAGATCGACCCTCCCTTACTCTTAGTCTCTGAAGCTCTGAAAGAGCTAAGAGCTGACCATTTTCTTCCATGTTTTTTTTTTCATCATTGTATTGGGGGCTCATACAATGCTTATCACAATGCATACATAAGTCCATTGTGTCAAATGTGTACATATGTTGCTATCATCATTTTCAAAACATTTTCTTTCTACTTGAGCTCTTGGTATTAGCTCATTTTTCCCCCTCCCTCCCTCACGAACTCTTGAAGATCTATCTTTTTGTTTTCATGTCTTACACTAACCGATGTCTCCCTTCACCCACTTTTCTGTTGTCCGTGCCCCGGGAAGGGGGTCATATGTAGATCACTGTGATCAGTGAGCTGACCATTTTCTGCCCACCAATCCTGTGGCCAATGTTTTCTAGAAAAAGCCTTCACCCTGATCCTCTGACACAGAATTCAGTCTGTTTCAAAAGATGTTCAAAGCAGACTGTATCAGTTATGTACTTATCTAAATACTTATCTAAAATATAGGTACTTATCTAAAATATAGGGCCTAATCCAGTGGTTTTCAACCTTCCTAATGCCACGACAGTTTAATACAGTTTCTCATGTTGTGGTGGCCCCAAATCATAAAATTATTTTCATTGCTACTCCATCACTGTAATTTTGCTACGGCTATGAATTGGGCAACCCCTGTGAAAGGGTCATTCAACCCCCAAAGGGATCGTGACCCACAGGTTGAGAACTGCTGATCTAGGCGCTGATGCGCGTTTATTGAATCACAGCCTCCCAGGGTCTTATCCATACCAAAGTTTGACAATAGCTAGATGAAATTATTAGCCCAGTTTTAGAGATTAGAAAATGCAGATACAGAGAAAAATTCACCTACCCACAGGCTATAAAGTGGCAGAGTTCTAGTCCAGTTTTTGCTCCTAACTTCTAAGCAGTTTTACATCTTATCCTGCAGTAGCAGGAGCTTGTCTTCTCCGATAGCTCTCTACTGCCTGAGCCAAATTATACAAGAAGGCTTTAAAAAGTTCATAGGAAAAATAGGATCCTGTCTTTATCATTGAAACTCGCTGCGTCTCAGTCCTTCTAGAGACACAGTAAGGATAGTGCACCTGCTTCATGAGGTTGTTGTGATGCCTCCGTTAGTGACCACATAGGAATCGCTTAGAAGAATTCCTGGTGTGCAGTAATTACTTGGGGTATTAAACCTCAAACCCGCAGCCCCTGTGCTGATTCCAACGTAAATTGATTTGCTGCTTAAATGTAACCCTAAAATCAGCCTAACTAAACCTAGATACATTGCACCTCCAAGTCAGGCATATAAAATATGTATAAATATGTTATACTTTTTAGTACACTTGAATTTTTTAGTTTATATTTAATATACATATATGCTTTTTTTTAACTTGGCAGCTCTGATCTAGCCAATGGCTAGAATTTGTTAACTCATATTAATTTGACCCTTATATGGCTAGCTAAAAGGATGGTATTAACACATGGAAAAAACAGCTCCTTATATGTTAAATTGGCATCTAAAAATGATAAATGTCACCATTCAAAAGAACTGATACAGTACAGACCTTGATCTCTCTGCCAGTTAGTGTGTCCCAGAATTTTTGGAAGAGCCCTAAAAACAAATACACAAGATGGTCCATTTATCATTACTTAAACAAGTTTCTTTAAAGCATGTTCAAAAAGGAAAGAATAAAGTTCTTGGAGGGAATATTTGGATGATATCAATTCTTCTTGTTTGCATGTAACTGTTACTCTGATTGGACTCTAGGACCAATTACATTTATGTAAAGACTAAAGAGGCTGTACTAAACTGGTTAAAACTGGAGTGTGGAAAACAAACAAACACCTCTGCATTAAGCCAGAATGCATTCATATTTTTAGCCTGCAGTATTAGACTTTTGTGAAGAAGTTTGAAGTTGAGCTTCAAGTAAAATTCTCTTTTGGAAGCTCCTAAAACCACCGATTTTTCCATATTAGTAGAAAAGCCTTTTGAAGGTATGGCATGACCAGATTCTTATTCCAGAATCCAGGGTTTTTAAAATAACTTTTACGATCTGCCCATAATTACTTAGCGTGAAATGCCTTCAAGATTAAGCCAAGCAACAGCTGGTTGACCTCCAAACGTGGGACCAAAACAGTTTTCTCTCCCTTGCTCACCACTTCATTTCAGTAGAATTTTGCTGTGGATCAAGGAAAGCTTTCAAGTTGGTTAAATTTAATTCAATAAACAAGTATCAGCTTAACCAAGAGGCAAAGTCTCACTGTTGGAGATAGGGGTGTGGCCACTAACTTTACTGCAACCTGGAATTGTCCAAGAAGAGCTTCTGCAGTGGGGAGTTGGCTCCCAAAGTTAGGCCCTACATTTCTTTGTAGATATTATTCTTTAAAGAAACTGTTGCATTGTGAATGAGGGGGAGTGCAGAGTGGAGACCCAAAGCCCATCTGTAGGCAACTGGACATCCCCTTACACTAGGGTCGTGGGGAGGAGACGAGCCAGTTAGGGTGCAATGTAGCAACGATGAAACATACAGCTTTCCTCTAGTTCCTAAATGCTTCCCTCCCTCCCTCTACCCTCCCACTATCATGATCCCAATTCTACCTTACAAATCTGGCTAGACCAGAGGATGTATAGTGGTACAAATAGGAACTGGAAACACAGGAAATCCAGGACCGATGATCCCTTCAGGACCAGTGGTGAGAGTGGTGATACTGGGAGGGTGGAGGGAAGGGTAGAGGGTAGAAAGGGGGAACTGATTACAAGGATCTACATATAACCTCCTCCCTCGGGGACAGACAATAGAAAAGTGGGTAAAGCGAGACATCAGACAGTGTATGATATGACAAAATAGTAATTTATAAATTATCAAGGGTTCATGAGGGAGTGGGGAGGGGGGAGGGAAGAGGAAAAATGAGGAGCTGATGCCAGGGGCTTACGTGGAGAGCAAATGTTTTGAGAATTATGAGGGTAACGAATGTACAAATGTGCTTTATACAATTGATGTATGTATGGATTATGCTAAGAGTTGTATGAACCCCAAATAAAATGATTAAAAATTTAAAAAAAGAAGAAACTGTTGCACTGTCTTAGCTAATGTTCTCTATATTACTTCTTGGGAGTCTACTCTCCAATGCAATGGCTAGCAGAACTCACAGACAAATTAATGATTAAAAGGGTTTATTAAGGAGGTTAACAAGTCATAATGCCAGTGAGAAATGCTCAGGGTTGAGTTGTTCAACAGGACATGTTTCAAAGTTCTGTCAAGTCTGCTAATAAATGCCCACAGGGCATATCACTTTGCTATAAACCTCTATTTGAAGTCATCCAGCTTAAGTTCCTTGGGTCAGCATATGTAGGTCCCCGAATTAAGTGCCTAGATGCGCCTCACTCCAAAGCCAACCTCCTGTACAAAAGCACTCAACTTTACTGGCTCCATGGGTGGGGAGTCCATCACTCTGCCTCAAACTCTGGCTCCCAGTTCGCTGCTGTTCCTCCAATGTTGGAGCTGTCATCTGGATCCAGGCAATTACTGCACAAGGATCTTGGGTCCAAAGGGTGTGTTCCATTCTTGGCTCTTGTTAGTAATAATGAGCTCCTTCCACCTGCTTCTTACAGGGCTCATTTTATACACAGCAGGGTAGCACTTCAGGGAATCCTATTGGCAATTACTCACAGGTGGACCCTATCAGTATCTTCCCCACCTCTTTACCAGACCTTTGCAGAGAAAGACCATTTGGTGGGCACTGGAGATTCACTGCCTCACATCTCACCTTCCTGCATCAAACAACCAAGATGTCACTAATGAGAAGCAAAACGAAAGGAATAACTCCTGGGTAGTAGCTGGCTCTCCCACCTTTCCTCTCCTCATGAGCACTGTAAGCCAGACAAATAGTCCACTCACCTTTGACTTAGGAACAGGCTCCTAAGCTTATCCTAGCCAATAAGAAATGAGGCGATATCGGTTCTAGGGGATGACAAGGGAGACTGGTCAAGAGAGATTCATTCTTATAAAAGAGAATTGCATAAGGAGACTTGTCTTCTCCTTCCAGATGCCAGTGGCAGCCTGAAGGTGAAGTAACAGCGTCAGGCAGAGACCAAGGAATCGCAGAGATGCCAAGGCAAGGCCCAAACGCTGACACAACGCACCTGGAGACCGTCCTTCTCCGGACTTCTCATTATATGAGACAATAGAACACTTGAGCCTACTTGAATAAGGGTTTACTATTATGTGCAGACAAAATAATTACATACACTAAATGTAACTTTTAAAAATTACTTCATTTTTCGAGGAAACTAGAAACACTTTATTTTCCCTGATGGAATTTTCATTAAAACACAAGAGTCTCCAAAAACTGAAATAAATAGCTCCTACAAATTGAAATCTTGAGTTTTTAATTCTGCAATAGTTATAAGATGATGTATTTCGGTTTCAAGATAAATAAAAAAGTATTGCTCTCTTTACTAGGATTTTTAATACTTGTTAGATAGGAGATTAAAATACATTGGCTCTGAGAATATAATTTTTCTGTTATTAGTAGAAATTGAAAGATAGATGGAACACATAGTACTACTAATTTTATAAAAGAAATGCTGGTGGTGGAGTGAGTTACGTGTCAAGCTGCTAACAGCAAGGTCAGCCATTTGAACACACCAGGCACTCCAGGGGGTAGAAAATGAGGCTTTCTGCTTCAATAAATATTTACAGTCTTGGAAACCCAAAGGGGACAGTTCTCTGCCCTACAGGATGACTATGAGTTGGAATCAGAAGTGAGTTTCTGTATTTATTTTTTAAATGTACAAATAGGATTGCTATGAGTTGACATCAACTTGACGGTAGGGAGTTTGGTTTTAGGTTTCTGTACAAAAAATATTATTCAGGATAAAAGTTACTTGAAAACTGCAAACAGAAAAGATATTGTCATTTTTCCGTGAAAAAAAAAATGAAAGTGCCTGGCTCATTCCACTCAGGTTTAAGGAGGTCAGAGGATTTCTGTATCTAAACAAAGGTCCTGAAACTCAGTATGGTTAGAAAACCTAAGCCCAGAGGGTGGGAATGGGGAAGACCATCTTAGTTGGGGGAGGGATACGACTTTGTCTTCTAGGGGGAAAAAAGGATCTGTCTTCTACTTGTAAGATTAATTTAGGGATAAAACAATCATTTATCTTTCTCTCTAGTCATTTTACAGAGTCAGTACCAACCAGTACTGATGTCTTAGGTGTTTGGGGTCTATTTTCTCTAGGGAGGGTTATGAATTCCATGTCAATGGTGTTGAAGTGTAGAATTCCTTTTGAAGGCCAAGGGGGAAAATGTGCATCACTGACTAAGTGACGCTCACTGGAAGATGCCGGCTTTGGGCAGGAAATGACACAAACAGACATCATATTCCTTATTTTTTTTAAACCGAAGATCTTATAAGTATTGTATCTCTCCCCTTGTCATATAGCTATGTAGTTTGTGCTATATTTTCACTCTTATTTTTCTTGTCAATCTTTGTTATTATTTTAGTGATTATATCTATTGAGCATATATTTATGAGTCAAGAATGGTTACAGTAGTGACTAAAACAAATTCTCTCTCTCCCTCAAGCTGATATTCTAGTTGGAGAAACCAGTCACTCTCAATTAAGTAAGTAAAATATATAGCTACCAGGTGGCTATGTCAGTTTGTTATGGAAAAATAAAGAAGGGTAAGCGGACAGCGATGGACTGGAGCCAGGGTGCCAAGTGCTATATCAGAGAT
>NW_022103898.1:54550892-54552415 GCF_000313985.2 Echinops telfairi
CTCCATAAATAAAAAGACATTCCATTTTCATGTAAAAAAAAAGAAAAGAAAAGAGCCTTTAAAGCAATGGTTCTCAACCTGTGGGTTGCGATCCCTTTGGGGGTCGAATGACCCCTTCACAGGGGTTGCCTAAGACTATCAGAAAACACCTATTTCTGGCCACATGCAGATACGGCCACATACGCGTACCTGGCATGACATCATCACGCCAACCCCATCACATACACCCCATACAAATACGGGTGTATGTGACAGGATTGGTGCCATAATGTACTTATGCGGTCCAGTCACACATGTGTAGAAAGCAGCTACTGTGTAGAAAGCAGCTGCTGTGTTGAAAGCAGTAGTATTGGAGGTAAAACAACACTTCATGAATTATAATTACTGGGTAAATATACAATCATGTACTGTAAAATCATCAACTACTGCAAAAAAACAAAAATCTGTACCGTGGGAACTTAATCTGGATGCTGACTGGTCTTCTTATATTTATCTGTGGTTGATGTGAATATGGGCCCCTTGTGATTGTAACAGGTATGTAAGAAAAACAACACAGAGAATGGTAAATCATAGGAAACTTTAATGAACTGTATTGACTGAACGATGCCATGTATCTTTTGTATTATTAAAGCTATTGTGATATATTACTTTCATTAGCAAACCATCCCGTGGCAATGGATTGTATAGAGAAGAAAGTTAAGAAAATATAGTGAGGATTTTTTTTACAGTATGGCTTTACCTCAATAATTAAAGCAGGAATTGAGAAACCGCAATGAGCTATTTGTTGTGAAGTTCTATCAGCTGAATCTATGAAGCCAAACAAACTAAAACGCCATTTTGATAGCAAGCCTTCGAGCTTTTCCAGCAAGGATGCCAACTATTTTAGAAGCAAAGCTGATGGACTCAAGAAAGCCAGACTTGACACTGCAGGCAAGTACCACAAACAAAATGTAGCTGCCATTGAAATGTCATGTTTTGTGGCACTCAGCATCACCAGAGCTATGAAACCTCACACCATTGCTGAGGATTTGCTGTTGCCAGTGGCTAAAGACATTGGTCGAGTTGTGATTGGAGATGAATTTGTTATGAAATTGAGTGCAATTTCCTTATCTAACAACACTGTCCGCAGAAAAATGGATGACATGCCTGCTGATGTTCTTGATCAGGTAATCCAGGAAATTAAATCTGTTCCACCTCCATTATTTAACATCCAGCTTGATGAAGCTACAGACATTGCAAACTGTTCACAGTTACTGGTTTACGTGAGGTATATTAATAATGGCGACTTTAAAGATGAGTTTCTTTTTTGAAAACCTCTTGAAACGACAACTACTACATGCGATGTATTTGAGAGAGTTGGTTCATTTCTGAAAGAGCATAATATCTCTTGGAAAAAGGTTTGTGGTGTTTGCACAGATGGTGTTCCAGCTATGCTAGGATGTGGATCTGGATTTCAATGTTTGGTACTGAATGAGTCGCCAAAAATTATCAGAACTTACTGTATGATTCATCCACAAATATTA
>NW_022103898.1:54556674-54569110 GCF_000313985.2 Echinops telfairi
CTAGAGCTATCAGAAATCATAGTGGGGCTCCTGGTAAAACAAACACACTCACTGCCATCAAGTCAGTGCTGACTCAGAGCCACGCCCTGAGGGTTTTCCAAGACCGAAACTGTTTACAGGAGTAGATGGCCCAGGCCTTCTCCTGAGAAGCTACTTGTGGCTTCAAACTGCTGACCATGAGGATGGCAGCCCAACATATAATCCCGATACCACCAGCATATCATGTCAGGAAATAAGATTTAGAATGCAGTTATCTAGGGAAAAGGTGAATGCAGATTCTGGGGAATAAGGCAACAGTGACATGTTTAAGGTTCCTTCAGGGGTGAGTGTTCTAACGCTAATGAAGTAAATTACCTAGTTATAGTAAATATGCCATAGCCTACACATAATATTTGTTTGGAGGAATGGATCATTATATTTGAAAGTATTATGTGTCTGTACTACAAGTTTCAATTCCATGTGTTGAATCCTGTATTATCAGGGATATATTTTGGGGTGAGAAATAATACCAGTGCTCTGGTTCCCTCTGGAGACATACTCTCTTTAACAGACAACAATGGGACGGTATATGCTGTCCAGGTTAGCACCTATTTCATGGTGGGTGTTCCTACAGAAAATGGGAGAAGGATCCTACATACTACAGGACCTCAGAGGCCTCTAAGGGCTTAAGCTAAATCAAAATGTAATGGTACTGTATTTTGAAATGGACACATGTAAGCAAGTATACTACACGTTAAGAATTGCATGTTTACACTGACCTATTTCAACCTTCTAAGTTTGAATTTCAAAAGATTCCTGCTAAAATAGCCTGTTGGTTGTTTCACAAATGTGAAAGAACCATGTGATAGAAAGTATGAGGGTTTACATGTTTCCAGAGTTTCAAAAGCTTGTCATACGCAGAAAGTAGAATTCAATTTCCAAAGGAGAAAGTAATAGATGTCAAATAAATGCTTCACACTGCTCATTTTCCATTGACTTTGAAATGCTTGCATTCATTTTATTTATTCAGCAAACATTTCTGGGGTTTACTGTGGTGGTTACAGAACCAGACACTGAGAAATTAATTTTCCATCCTTTAAAATAGGCTTTAGGATCAAATGATAGTGAGGAAAAACAAATGAAGAAGCTGATGGACCAAGAATTACTAGGAAATTAGTTCACTCAGAAAAACAAAGACATCATTTCAATAACTGTATCCTGTGTAAGACAACCAAACCAAGGGAATAGAATCCATGTTTATGAGATTTTCTGTTGTTATTACTTTAACAGACTAAATGTTTAACACACACCCACAACATTTTCTCTAGTGTTTTGTGTTCTGAAATAGGTGGAGAATTCTTTTTTCTGATGTTACATTTTACATCAGAGTCACACAACACTTACTGAGCTGGTTAGCATAAAATGCAAAGAGGTATTTACAAATCTACATCCCTGCATTTTACCCTGGTCTCACAAAATGCTCAATTTGAAGAGCACTAAACAAGCAATAAAATAATTTTGATTTTATATCTGCATACTTGCTTCCTCTTTAAATTTAGTTTCTACAGCCAAAGGTAATCGGTGAAAGGCTTATGAGAATCACAGCAGGCTGTTGCTCACAGTTCTGAAAATACTGCGGCTGTTGCAAAATTCCCCACCCCTTGTTTCACCCTAAATCTACCAGTACCGAAAAGGCCTCAGCCTGAAGCACACTTCCTATGGCACACCAGATTTTTATGTAGCCCCAATAACCACGTGTTTTGTGCTGGGTTCTCTAGAGAGGCGAGACCAACCAAGTGCATGAATATGTTCATTTTGTTGCTGTTGGGCACCGTCAAGTTGATTCCAACTCACAGTGACACTGCCCCGCAGAACAAAGCAACAGCCAGGCCTCCCCCATTCACACAATTGTTGCTAGGTTTGACCTCTGTGCTGCAGTCACTGTGTCTGTCCATCCTGCGGAGAATCTTTCTCTTTTTTTGCTGACCCTCCACTATACCAAGCATGATGTCCTGGTCCCTCCAGACAATATGCCCAAAGTACTTGAGACTAGAGCTTACTGTACTTCTTCCTCATTTCTAAAGAGTATTCTTACTATACTTCTTCCAATACAGATTTGTTCACTCTTGGCAATCCATGGTATAATTGATATGCTTGCCTGTGATAGTAAGGTTTTATGTCAACTTGAGCAGGCCAGGATTCTTGCATGACCTGATCTAACAGAGTGTCGTCAGCTCCCTGATGGGAGTTTCTGTGAAGCAGCTGCCATTGTGTCTATACCACCTCCTCATGACCCTATCAGACAGGGCAGAACTGACTTTGTGGGTTTCTAAGGCTCTTACGGGAGTAGAAAGCTCAAGAAGGTGCTAGTGGATTCTAACTTTGCAGTTAGCATCCTAACACAGAACCATAAAGCCATCAGGACTTACTTTAGTCACAACCCTGATAAGACTTCAGGATGTTTCATTCAGGGCGTGGCCTACTCTGAATATAAATTGACTGGGGGTGGGGGAAGCTAACTGCTTGATTCTCCTGTCATAGCACTTGCTGGTTCTAGGAGCCATCAGTGGAGACTGGCCTTGGACTCATGCAGTTCTGCATGCACCAGCCTGTGACTTTCTTGCTGCATCTTCCTGCTTCCTGGTGCTCAGCCCATGAAACTACATTACTCAGGAGAAGCTGCTAACTTACATCTGACCCTGGACTTGAACTGGACTAGACTGACCCACTTCTACAACTGTGCAAGCCATTTCTTGATAGAGATTTATGTCTGTACACGTACACATACATGCATCGCTGGTTTAGCTTCTCTAGAGAACCCGGCCTAACACGATCACAAACACCAACATTCAAATGCACAATTTCTTCTTTGGTCTTCCTTATACATTGTCCAGCGTTCCCATGTATTGAAGGCCATTGAAAATTCTGAGGCTTGGGTCAGGAGCACTTTGGTCTTCAAAGTGAGATCTTTGCTTTTGAATACCTACCAGGGCTTTTGGAGCAGATTTACCATATATACTCGTGTATAAGCTGAGTTTTTCAGCACATTTTTAATGCAGTTTTTGTGGTAAAATTAGGTGCCTCGGCTGATATTTGGGTCGGCTTATACTCGAGTATATACGATACTTTGTGCAATATATCATTTCATTTCCTGACTACTGCTTCCATGGGCATTTAGGCATTGATTATGAGTCCAAGTGAAATTAAAACCTTAACAGCTTCCATCTCTTCTCTGTTTATCATGATGCTGTCTGTTGATCCAGTTTTGAGGATATTGGTTTCCTTTATTGATGTTGAAGGCTGCAGTCTTTGATCTTTATTCACAAGTGCCTCAAGGATTCCTGTTTCATTGACCAAGGTTTGTATATAAAAAAATTTTAATGGAGCCTTCCTCCATTCTGGATTCTACTTTTTCATATAGTCCTGTTCAGTGAGAGGATACACTTGGACACATAACCTTCCTGATTAGAAACCACGCAATATACCCTTATTTGGGTGGAATGACTGCCTCTGGATATAAACACAATAAAATATTGTGGAATTCTCATTCTTCTTAATGTTATTCATAGTGTGTTATGGTAACACCCTTGCATAGTCAATAAAATGCAGGTAAACATCTTTCTAGTGTCCTCTGCTTTCAGTCAACATCCATCTGATATCCAACTCCTCCTTGGAATTTGGCTTTAATTTAAGGCAATTCCCTCTGGATGTATTGCTGAAATTGTTTTTGAATGATCTTCAGAAAACTTCTACTTTCCTGTGATCTTAATAACTTGTTTTATAGTGTCCTCGTTCTGTTGGATCACTTTTCTCTGGAAGGGGATGAGTATGAATCTCTTCCTGTTGGATGGTCAGGTAGCTGTAATGCTGCCCACACTTATTAGACCATTTTGATTGAATTAAGTTTCTTGAGCCTTGCTTTTCACCAATGCCTCCATTCAGTTTAGTCTTTTTCCTTCCAAGCCATAGGCTCGGGATTGTATACTACTTCCTGAAATGAGCTAATGTCAATCAATTCTTTCTGGTACACTGACTGTATTCTTTCCATCTTCTTTTGATGTTTTCTGTATCATTCAATAATTTTCCAACAGAACCCTTCGATTTTGAAACTCGAGCTCTGAATGTTTTCTTCCGTTCTTTCAATCTCAGAGAAATCCCCTCGGTGCTCTTCCCTTTTGGTTTCTAACTCCAGGTCTTTGCACATTTTATTATAAGATTTCATTTTGTTTTCAACCACCTTTTGACAGTTTCTTTTAATACCGTGTACTTCTCATTTCCTCTTTTGCTTCAGATACCCTACATTTAAAGCAAGGTTCAGAGTCTCTTCTGACATCGATTTTGGCATGTGTCTTTCCGGTGTTATTAATGGCCATTTGTTTTCTTCATGTATCATGTCCAGGATGTCACCCCACAACTCACTGGGTCTTGGGTTATTAATGTTCAATGTGTTAAATCCATTCTTGAGATAGTCTCTAAATTCAGGTAGGACTCACTCAAAAAATACATATCTATATACACACACACCCAAATTTATATATTCAGACTTATTTCACGGATATGGCCCACGCAGATATGGAAGCTGACATATATTAAATCCATGGGTGAGGTGTCAAACTGGAGACTTCTGACTCCATGGTTGCAAGCACTGATAAATCCAAAATTGACAGATCAAAAAACAGGCTGCTGGCTCATATCTCAAGAACCTGAGGTCAGAAGATGATAAACAGGATGCAGGATTGAGAGTGTGCAAGCTTTTCCAGAATATCCATAGATATTGGATGCATGGATTATTCCTAAGGAAATTCCCCATTTGCATTGATTAGCTGCTCATATCCGATTTCAACATGGAGGATAATTACATAGTAACTGCCGAACCACTGAGAATCATGGTCTAGCCAAATTGACACATAAGCTTAACTATCACATCTTAGAACTACTTTCTGTGAACACTGTGAACATACTAGCTTTTTTTTTTTTTATTGACCAGTACTAACATCAGCTGGGTTTCTTAATTTCATTTTATTTGACTGACAAAAGAATATTAATCAAAGACAACAGAAAACATTTGAATGAAGTATTTTTTTAATACTCATGCTTCAAATGATAAATAGAGAGAGAAAACAAAACAATGATTTCAAAGACATCCTTTCCAGGAAGTCAACTTCCAATCAGAAGACTAAGAAACAAGGTCTCCACGTTGGTCCTTATCAAAACACACTATCCGTGCTGTCGAAACACCTACGAAGCTGACGCTGGCACCGTGTTCCTCACCAGACTTGAGAAAGCTCTACTATGAAAGGGAAGAGGAAGGAAGATCAACAGCGACTTGACTGGAATTAGTATTTCAGTCTCTTTTTAATGCACCAGAACGCTTTCTTCAAAAGAAACCACATTAGGGAGTCTAAAATGTAAATAAAAGAACACGACAAAAGCGGAGTTGCTCTGACTGAAACTGGGCTGTTTGCTTACTTGCTCCAGATCTTGACCTGAGTCATTTCAAAAATCATGGTCATACTCATTGTTTTCATTTAGACCAAACATTCAGACACACTTTCCATATTTTGCTGCTTATTATACATTCAGATATCAGATCCAACTGTAATGTCCAGGTGGGATCAGAGGGAACATTCTGATTCAGAATTTAGCACAGTGTGTGATTCTCAGGCGTGGCCCCAGCACAGGGAGAAAAACAGGACCAAGCCATGTGTGCTCTTTGACAATAAGAACCAGCCGAAGGCTCTGCACTCAAAGTGGCAAAGAAGGGAGTAAGGGTTCTTCTCTATCTCAACCCAACCTAATGATATCAAATGCATCAATGCTGGGATTTTAATTCCCAAGTGGGAATCTGGACTTTAACAAGGTTCTTAGGCCATTCAAAAACTCTGTTTGAACCATCTGTAAAATGTGGGTCATACACAACCGCTGAAGACAAAGTGGGTGAATAAGCAAATGTGGTGAAGAAAGCTGATGGTGCCCGGCTATCAAAAGATATAGCATCTGGGGTCTTAAAAGCTTGAAGGTAAACAAGCGGCCATCTAGCTCAGAAGCAACAAAGCCCACATGGAACAACATATCAACCTGTGTGATCACAGGGTGTCGAACGGATCACTGAAGACAAATGGGTGCATAAGCAAATGTGGCGAAGAAAGCTGATGGTGCCCGGCTATCAAAAAGTATAGCATCTGGGGTCTTAAAGGCTTGAAGGTAATCAAGCGGCCATCAAGCTCAGAAAGCAACAAAGCCCACATGGAAGAAGCACACCAGCCTATGTAACCACGAGGTGTCGAAGAGATCAGGTATAAGGCATCATCAGAACAAAAAATCTTACCATAGTGAATGATGGGGGGAGTGCAGAGTGGAGATCCAAAGCCCATTAGTAGGCCACTGGAGATCCCCTTGCAGAGGGGTCTCGGGGAGGAGATGAGCCAGTCAGGGTGCGATGTAACAATGATGAGAAATACAATCTTCGTCTAGTTCCTAAATGTTTCCTCCCTGCTCCCACTACCATGATTCGAATTCTATCTTGCAAGACTGGCTAGACCAGAGGAGGTACACTGGTACAGATAGGAACTGAAAATATAGGGAATCCAGGACGGATGAGCCCTATAGGACCAGTGGTGTGAGTGGCAAAACAGGGAGGGTAAAGGGAGAATGGGTAGGAAAGAGGGAACCGATTACATGGAACTGTGTGTGACCTCCTCCCTGGGGGACAGACAACCGAAAAGTGGATGAAGGGAGACGTCGGACAGGGCAAGATATGACAAAATACCCATTTATAAACTATCAAGGGCTCATGCGGGAGGGGGGAGCGGGGAGGGAGAGGAAAAATGAGGACCTAATGTCGGGGCTTTAAATGGAGAGAAAATGTTTTGAGAAACGATGTACAAATGCGCTTTACACAATTGATGTGTGTATGGACTGGGATAACAGTTGTATGAGCCCCTAATAAAATGTTAAAAAAAAAAAAAGAATAATAATAACCATGAAAATCCAAAAAAAAAAAAAAAGAATTGGTGAGAGCAAAGGCATCAGCAGTTATATTAGAGATAATCGTGTGTCCGTGACTTCCCACGATGTGTGAGCTTCATCCGAAGACCTGGGAGCAACTGGGACTAGTCACCAGGTTAAACGAGAGCAGGGCAGGCAGACGGATCATTTTGAAAACAATAAATATTTGCTAGTGCCCACTCTGTGGGTCTGGGATCTGTTATTTCTTTCTGAGCATCTTTAACCAATGTTTCCTAAGCGATGGCATTCAATACTTAAACTTTACTCCACAAATATATGTTAAATAGTAGGCATGGTTTCAACCCTAGAAATCTATCAGTGAACAAAACAAATCTCTGCCCTGATGCCACCTACATTTTAGCAGGAGAGACAGAAAAGAAAAATAATATATACCTATATGTGTCAGATAATCATTGAAATCTATAGAAATCAATGTATCGATGGAATTAAGTAATAGTTGCTGTTGGCTTCCATGAAAACATGGCGTCGGAACAGAAGCCTAAAGGGTATGAGGACTGGAGGAGGGAAGTTCTCGGCGCCAAAAACAAGCAGGTGAAATCCCCGAGACCATCAGAAAGGCGGCACGTTCAGGGCACAGCAAGGTAGCCGGTGTGGCTGAAGGGAGTGGCAGCAGGCGCAGTTGAGAGAAGAGGAAGAGAAAATGGCTAGAAGTAATGAAACCAAATCACAGCGGTCAGTCCATGACTTCATACTCAATCCGAACGCCGTGGAAGGCGATAGCAGGAGCCTCAGGAGATAAATGAAACTCTTATTGGAGACAAGAGTCTATGCCAAAGGGTCCGTAATCTTAGGAAAGTCAGTGTCCACACAGGCCAAATGGAGTGCATATGATTGGGCCATTGTGTTCTCAAACTAGATTAAACAAATATGAGGGGGTACTCCCCCACCCCCAAAAAAAACCCGGAATTGTTTTTCAAAGCTATGTATTTATTTATTTTGCAAAACAACCTTATCATCTTCAAAGTACTCTCCATTACACTTAATACATTTATCAAATGTATGATTCCATTCTTGGAAACATTTTCCAAACTTCTCTGGATGGCTGACAGCACCTCCCTCATTTTTCCTCCCTCGTTTTTGGCTTCACTCATCAAATCACTGTCCTTTCGTGTCCCTCCGCATTCTCAGAAAAAAATGAAGTCACACGAGCAACGTCAGGAGAGTAAGGTGCTCAGGGGAAGAGAAGTATGCTGGTTTTGCAAAAAAATCCAACAGAGGCATGCTTAAAAACATTTTTTAAAAGTTATTTGGCATTAACATGGTACAGTTCACAAATATAGTTGAATATGAAAAAGTCTATCCAGAATAAACTTGCTCATTAAAAAAATGAGTTAAAATATCATCAGTGTTCTAGAGAAGTTGCCTTTAAAATATGTTTCACAGGTTTGTACCAATCCCAATTGCTCTCTTACCTTTTCATTAATTTATTAATTATATTATCAATGTTTGAGTTCAAATCTTAATATAATAAAGGTCAATTAAGTACATTAAAATATTAAAATAATTCTACACATTAAAGCAAAACATGTACATATGCTAATTAAATACAATCTTGACAACGATTAACTTCTAACACATTAATAACAAAATTATATTGAAAAACATTTGAGAAAAGGAGATTTTTCTTCTTTTATGCCGTTGTTCCTTGCCTTCCTGATCATGCTTGCCAAATTGTAGGATAATCTGGCTGTGCTCTTGTTTCATCTACTGAGAATAACAAGGACATGGTTTCTATCTCAAGTATGCGTTTTCCAGGATCTGCTGTTCACGCATCCCTTCTTGTCTGAGTCAATCACAAGGTGGAGAACACAGACAATTCCTGATTTCAACAATCACTGCCTCTGCTCCACACCCATGAGACCATCTTTATAGATTAAACAATGATCTGCAACACACTGAACGTGTCTCTCAGACCAATATTTGCAGAACACACAGGGCAAACATAGCTGTTCATTAAAATGCTTCCAAAGATTGGCATGTACCGGTGCACTGAGAAGGCTGCACGAGCAGGTGCATTGTCGTGGTGGCAAAACCAGTCCTTCATCTGCCCCAGATCAGGCCTCTTTTGTTGCACACCGTGACACTGTCTTTTCCGAACCTTTAAACAGAAAGCTTGAATAACAGTCTGAAATGGTGGAACGAACTCCGAGTGAACGTCAACATTTTCATCGGTTCAGGAAGTTGACAGACGTCCAGAACAAGGTTTGTCATCAATCAACATTTCGCCTTGTTTGAAATGAGCAAACCACTTGTACGCTTGAGTTTTTCCCGTAGTGCGGTCCTTGTAAGCTGTGTTCAGCATCACAACAGTTCTGTGGCATTTTTCCCAAGCAGGAAACAAAATTTCACAGCCACACACTGTTCTCCTAAATTGGCCATCACAAAAAAATGAGGTTTGAGCGAAACTGCTTTTATGAAAAAATTCACTGTGGCCAGAGAAAACCTTCCCAGGCAACACCAAGGGGTGCACTACCTCAAAAGCGAATTGCTTGGTGCTCACCTAGCAGGAAAAATGTGTTCTAAGAAAGCTCTGCTTCACCCAGCGCAATTCCAGTTTTTTGGGGTACCCCCTCGTATTTTATGGAGTCCAGATTAAAGGTATAACTTGAATATATTATAGGCTCAGTTCTAGCCCATCACAGAAAAGCAAATATCACAATAAAAGTGAGTCACAAATTATTTTGCTTCCCAATACAGTAAAAAAGTTATGCCTACATTATACTGTGGTCTATTATGTGTACAAAATCATTATGAAATGTTTGAAATATTTTGGGAATTATCAAAATATGATACAAAAATTTGGAGTGAGCACACGGTTTAGAAAAAACGACACTATTAAATTTGTTGAAAGCTGGGTTGCGACAAAACTTCAGATTATAAAATAATATCTGTGAAGAACAACAAAGTGGGTGCAATTAAACAAGGTATGTCAGTGATTTTCTAAGTCATTAGAAATATCTGAATAATTGCCAAACTTCTTTTAGGTGCTATGATGCTATTGAATTACTTATTTAGCATGGTAGATATGTAATCTGGTGTCAATTTGGGACTTGAGAGGATTAAGAATGAAGGGGTGTGGTCTAGTCTGTCAATCCAGTCACAGCCAATGAGGCCTCTGTGGGCATGGCCTTCCCCTGAGGATTCTGGGAAAACTTTTTTCCTCCTTGGAGTCAGGAGACACCTTTCTCTCTCTCCTCACTCCCTGGGAGACATTGCAGCTGACAAGAGACATGGAACTACACTAGTGCCCTGAGCTGGAGAAGCCACAAGGACCTACCCTGATGCAACCAGACCTCTGAAGCCGGAGAAGCCACTCAGAGACCCCTGCCAATGCTGAGATGCTTCCAACACCACTGAATCCAAAGACTTTCTACCCATTGGCCTGTGATCATCCTGAATTTGGCATCATTGCATGTGCTTGTGAGTCTGAAGAGGATTTTATAGATTGGTATTAGACATACGGGCTAATATTGGATTTAGGAGCTTGGACTGGACTAGCTGGGATGTATTTTCAATTTTCAACTGCTTTTATATATAAATCTTTTTTCTTAAACACATGAGTATATCTATGAGTTAGTTTCTCTAGTCTATCCTGACTAACACACCGAATTATCAAGTCATATAAAATTAAGGTGGCCAGATGTCCCGCTTTTGGCGGGGCAGTCCTGATTTTTAACAATTTTTCCTGTGTCCCGCAGCATTTTTAAAAAGTCCCAATTTTTGGAAAGAATGCACGACAAGCTAGGGTATACAGTTTTCAGCTGCCATGTGGCTATTTCGCCAGGATATGAGTTTTATCAATGGTGTCCCGCTTTACCAATGTTAAAATCTGGTCACCTTATATAAATGCAGGTCAAATGTAATAACTTCAAGTTCTAGTTCAAATCAAACAATTGGCACTTGATGTTTGTATGCCTATGGGTCATTGAAAGTGCTAATTCACACTGGAATAGCCCAAATTTGATGAAACAAGATACAAGGTAGGGAAAGCCTAATATTCGATGTAACATTCTAATGTGAAACATTAAATGAACCAACTCTTAAATCAGAGAACGTGTGTACATTCCTCACATTTACAACCAGCACACTCCTCCCAAAGGTCGTGTGCCTTACACATAGTAAAGATCTGCCGTCTAGGCTTTATTTTATTTTAATGTAATGGGTCAGCATTTCCTACTCTTTGGCTCTGAAGTCAGCTCCATCAATCATCTCTGAGGCTCACTGGGTCATGAACACCCCAGTGAGCTGAGGCAATATTTTCCAAGAACAGGAAATTACACGCCCATTTATTCTCTCTATTGTAGCAATCTGTGTTCTACTATCCAGTCACCACCTCCAAGAGATGGCTTGCAGAGTGAACGTTCAAACAAGGATGAACAGTTCTGAAAACTCACAGCATCTTGTGTGTTAAAATATCAAATGAAACATGTATATAAGTCTTACTTTTACCAAAGTACTATTATTTAGTAATAGTATTGCCTAACCCATCACAACATGAACAATAGAATTATTTTAAAAACTGAACCTGGGAGGTTGTTTCAGGCTGGATTTTCTACCAAGGAAAAACCAGTGACTGTTATCAAGGAAGTGGTTCACACAGTTGTAGAGGTGGGGAAGTCTGGTCTGGTTTAAACCCGTGGGTCAGATGTTAAGCTGAGGTTTTTCCTGACTCATGTAGCTTTCAAGACTGATGAACTATTGGGAAAACCTGAATGAAGTGCCTCCAGGGCTGCTGACCCCTGAAGCAGGAAGGCAAACCAGGAGACAGAAGACGAAGCAGAAGGGCGGCTCCCGCGGACTCGGAGGCAGATGACGCTGAGATGAAGAGGCCCGCTGCCAGGCTCTGATGGCTTCTAGGGTCAACGGGCAATATGGTGGGCTGGTGGCTCGAGTCCAGAGAACCAGAGGCTGATGAGCCAGATGCAGGCTCCAAACGGGCAAGAAACAACGATCTCCACGGTGTCTACTTATATAGGAAGTGAACCACATCATCAGGGCTGTGACCTAAGTAAGGGATTGCACTCCACCCTAATCTCCCACAACTGCTTGGCTGCTCACAGCAGATTCCATCAAAGAGTTGATTACATTATGTCACATCCTGGGGAAGGTTTCAACTGGCAAACGACTGAGAATCCTGACTCAGTCAAGTTGACACAAAACTTCACGATCACACAAGTTATATGGCCAACTGCTCTCAGCGATCAGTGAAGTCCAGAGAGCTTACACTCAGACTTTTCCCGAGTTTCAAAGCAACTCAGTTGCAAGCAGAATAAATCGTCCTGACAAACATAAGCAACAAGGAAAGGACTAATGGAAAGGATGTGGCAGTGAGGGTACAGATTGGAAGGAAGAAATGAAAGACTACTCTGGGGACAAACGGAACCAGGGAGCTCCAGAAAGTCTTTGCACCTGGAACTAGTATCAACCC
>NW_022103898.1:54570405-54573943 GCF_000313985.2 Echinops telfairi
TTCCTATTTTTGGACAGACACCCATATAACTTTGAATATAACTTAATCACTGCCTTCAAAGGAAGTTTATGCACTAATGGGGAAGACAAAAATAAAGTGATGGAAACATTTCATGGTGTTCATGGATAAATGAATCCCATCACCAGGTGCATCTTTGAGTTTCACTAATTTTCAACGCATGACCATTTAAATTTTATTTACAATACTGACTACCCCATTGCCAAAGTTATTTTTGAAGCAAATTACAGATACCTCAGTGTTTTATTTATAAACATCAATATATATACATAGGTCTTTAAAATATAATCTCAATAAAAGCATACATAAAAGTTCACAATGATTCTTTCATATCATCAAATAGCCAATACATACGCCTTCAAGTTTCTCCCACAGGTTCCCAAATTTATTGGACCTAACACTCTCTTTAAAAAAAATTAAGTACACCCCTGGCAATTAAAAACCTTTGTGCTTTAGCCTGTGATGCAGGATAAAATGAGGGTATATGCTTTTGCTGGCCCCCTAGACCATTCCAGGGCCACCCAGCTGGCTGCATCACCCCTTTGGAAAACGCTACCCCAGTCCTGTTAGTTTTACTTAGTTATAGTTGGCTTGCTCAAATCAGAGTTAAAAAAGAAAAGGAAGATCACATATATGTGATTAATGCTATTTTAAGACTTGTCTCATCTATAGATTGCCTGCCTTTTTTTCTTGCCATGCACTTACCAGAGCCACGAGAGTCTGCCCCGTAGAGTTTCACACATTCTGTCATGCCGCAAACCCCTTGATTCACTGTAAACTAGCAGACCTATAAGCTTTATCTGGCATAGCTTTAGTTTTTTGGGCAAAAAATACCTTTATAGGTGGGTTTGTAAGCATAGAGCAAGAGCCATGTGATTTCCATTACTCTTCAAATTGCCACTTTACCACCCCCAACACGCATCCTAATATTCTTTGAGTAGAATACTGATGACCTAAACTAATGGCAATGATCTTGGTCCTCCATTTCCCTAGAGGTTTGTGATTGTATTTTTAAAACATAAAAGAAATCACACAGAAAGACATTATACTCCTCTGTCATTTTTTGATTCTTATTATTTATTACCATCTACTTTCTTCGCTCTCTGAAAACAAGTCAACAGTGTGTGGAAGAAGAGGTCGCCACAGCTTACCCACCTTGTCCAGAATAAAGTGTTCTGATGGTTTTTAGTACATCAGTGATTCCCATTTAACAACAGGGTGGTGACACCCAAGTGTGAACGCCTCCATTGAGAAAGCAGAGGTTTCTATGTGTATTCCCGCGAGTTTCTAGCTTGAAATGGAGACTACTAGAAAGCCAGTGTCATTTCCTTCCTGCCCACTATCCAATCACACTCTGTTTTTCCAAAGACACGTGAGCAATCCATTCCGCGTGATCAGTTCTCAGTTTGCTCCTCATAGTGAAAAGCTTCCCCTCCTCTAGCTGAAACTATTCTCGCCATAAATCAAAAAAACAGCTGGTTCACCTATAGTGTTGCATCAGGAACGACCACAAAAAAATCATTAAACATGAAAAGCAAAGGCTGTCCTATGAAACACAAGAAGCATCTATACTCCTCCTAGAACATCTGCAAGCAGTTAAGCTGTTATAATTCTTCCCCTTTGTGCAGCAATTGCTAAACCACCTGTTGAGTTTGACAAAGCAGTCTAAGAATTTATACTGAGTGAAGAATGGCTTCCCAAACTAGCTGTTTTTTAAAATGACTGGATAAATTCAGTTCTTGTCCATAGTCATCAATACACTAGAACCCCGAACCTTGATGATAATCCGTCTAGATTCTAGAATGAACATTGAGATGCAATGCTGTCGAGTTCTGAATCAATTTTCCCATAAAGGGGGAACGGATTACAAGGATCTACATATAACCTTTTCCCTGGGGGATGGACAACAGAAAAGTGGGTGAAGGAAGACGGCAGACAGTGTATGATATGACAAACTAATAATAATTTATAAATTATCAAGGGTTCATGAGGGAGGAGGAGCAGGGAGGGAGGGGAAAAATGAGGAGCTGATACCAAGGGCTCAAGCAGAAAGCAAATGTTTTGAGAATGAGGATGGCAACAAATGTACAAATGTGCTTGATACAATGAATGGATGTATGCATTGTGATAAGAGTTGTACCAGCCCCCAATAAAATGATTTAAAAACAAATGAAAGAAAACAATTTAAAAAAAAAGAAAACTGAAAATGGATTAATCCATTCTCAACCACTGTTTTTACCCTAATCTTGACTTTTTATACAGAAATTTCAAAGTGAATGAATTCAGAATTAAATAATATAATTTAAATAATAAACACAACATCAAAAAAGTTTTTAACAACTAAAATATGGTCCATACCTTGAGACTGATGAGGATCTGGATCCGTGGACACAGACGTGGAGAGGAGGGGTGGAGAGAGTCCTTGTTTGGAAGGGGAATCCCCTTCCATCAAATCAACTGGTCGCTGCTTTTCAGGAGTTTTTTCCCTTCTTTACCTTATTTCACTAGGACCCGGCTGGCTTTCTCTAAAAAAAAAAAAAGAAAGAAAAGAAATCTTTCTAATGTGGTCTGCTGTTGGCATTTCCTTAACTGTTTTCTAAAAGGGTTTATTAAATTATCATCAACCAGTTATTAGGATGATTCTTTTCAAAAAACCCTTTCTTAGGACCCAGGTTATTTTATCTAAAAACAGTACAAAAAGCCACAAAAACTAAGAAACTGATGGCAAAACACTTGGAGCACAGCTGCAAAAGGTTTAAATAATGCGTATTAACAACGCCAACTAATGCTGAGTGGCCGAAAAGAACTGCTTATGTTTACAAAAATCACGTGTGTCAGGTCAGATTCTGATGTTTTGTTTGAGCGCCGATGCAAAATGTTCTCGACATTTCGTGTCGAAATCCGATTATGTCTAGAACTGATGCTGTGGCGTACCAGGATTCTACTGTAATGAAAAGCAATGTTCCACTCACGTCTGTTTCAGAGGTCCAAGTCAAGTCCTAAATTAAAATTTCCTATATGCCTCATCAAAGGCAAAAGTTCAAATGGGAAAAATTTTTTTAAAAATTTAATCATCCAAGGAATATTACAGTGAGTGTGTAAGGGGAGGAGAGATGGCAATTGTGAACAGAACTGCCTATCAGAAACGGGAACACCGTATGCCTAAACTCACCATATGGCATTATGTTACAAACCAGTCACGAACTTGCGAAGTGCCTCGCTTCAAAGGCTCCTAGATCGCCTTTCAAGTGCAATCTTGAACACATTTGATTACAATTGAGCCAAAATTTAATACTTTGGTGTCATTCTATATTAAATGCTGTGGCTATTTTTCAATATGCTTACTTATTAAAACATGCAAGCCATTATAGTCTTTTGTTCCAGACAAGGGTACAGAAAACAGCACCACAAGTGATTACTTACTACTCGTTTATTTATATCCGACCTTGCTTCTCAAGGATTTAACACAGGTTCTGAAGATATAGGAAGAAGCAAGGTGAGCAGGATTAGAATGAAGTGG
>NW_022103898.1:54574235-54576970 GCF_000313985.2 Echinops telfairi
TTCGTAAATACACAACACAGATGTATCAATTTTCAGGTCACCAAGTCCTCCATATTGGGGGGGGGGGTATTTTCCTTGAACCTGCAGCTAGCGCTACTATCTTATACACTCACTCCTCACTTTACAACAGAATTAGTTTCCCCAAACCAGATCATTATTTGAAAACCAAGGTTATAAAATAGAGAATGACCACATCATCGCATCACTGCCAAAGTGTGCCGTTATGTAACTACCAGCTTATATTACTCCCCAGCTGCAAACCCCCTGAGAATCCTGACCCAGGCAAGTTACACAGAACCGTAATCATCCCACACCTCGGTATTCATTACTGGTAATGCACACAAAAGCCATATAGTACAATTTTTTAACTATTGTAAATGCAACATTTCTGATTGTAAGACCATCAATGAGTAAACCATAGGTATACTACGATCATGGAAGGTCATAGAAAATTCTCTGAATTTTCTAAGCCTTTGAAGAGTTTTCAGAAATTAGAGTGTTTGTCATTTAAGTTATACTAACTTCAGCAAGGGAGCACTATCTATGTTACCTTCTAACTTCCAGTCTGGTCTTATCAAGAATCCTACCTGAAACCCAGGTGTCTTTGCATCTGAGAAGTCATTCACTCATTCATCCACCCATTATTTATTCATAAATGTCTTACTTTAACAGAAATTTACTTACTACTTTCTATGTTCCAGAGGTAGCATTAGGCCCAGTTGAAGAGGAATTTAACAAGATTCTGTCTTTTCGGAGGGTGGCAGACAGGAAGCCAAGTCCCAGCTGCCTTCTCTCCTGTCCACATCTGCTCGGGCCCTCCCTCGGAGGCTGCCTGCAGCTTTGTGTGTCCAGTTGGCACAGTCCAGGCCAACCTTAAAAGTCAATTCTTAAGGTTGTTGAAAAATATTTCCCGATGAAAAGGAAGATCTAGCTAGAATGAGTTCTCTCCCTACACACTGCCCTGGACTTTCTGCCTAGAACACAAGTGTGTATCTAGAAATGTTCCCGCGGTCTTGGAACCAGGAGGGAAAGAACCAGATAAGGGCTGACTTTGGGGCTGCAAAATCGAGCTGCTGAAAAATGCCAGCAGCTGGTTCCTTCCACCTTAACAACGCTTCTTCTACAAGAAAGACAACCTCTATCTGTTTAAGCTGCTCTGAGTCCAAATTGCTTTCCTTGCAGCCTGCAGCCTTCCTAACAAAAATCAATGAACACGCAGTCTCATTGAGATTAAACAAAGATAATTTTCAAATATGTAAGACAAAAAGGAGTACAGTGAACCCTCGTTTATCGCGGTTAATCGGTTCGAGACCCTACCGTGATAAATGAAATTCTGCGAAGTAGGATTCCTTATTTGTAAATCAAATATTTTCGTAGTTAGAGCATAGAGGACATGAAAAAACACCCTTTAGTCACCACTACACTCGTATTACCCAATTTATTAAACGAAAAAGGGAAAATACAGTAAAACATTTTGGACGTTACAATTATCATTTATTATTTATTATATTATTTATGGCATAAAGCGTGTACAGTATGAGCCCATCAGTGGCAGTAATGACAGAGCATGCGCTGTTACGCAAAAACCGCGATAGAGTGAAGCCGCGGAAGTCGAAGCGCGAAGTGGCGAGGGTTCACTGTATATGCTATTTTAGCAAAGGTCTTTTGGTTTTAAAGAATAAAAAATGCTTTGATCTAGGAAATAATTAAGGATGAATAAATTGTTCAAATAAAAATTTGAAATGAAAAGAATATTGCTGTTGTATTTACTAGCAAAATTGTTTTCAAAGTTACTTGTGGTGACACTTCCCTATCAAAGTTCAGACAACCAAACTATCAGCATCCAGAGCCAGGCATTATAGCAGTAGGGCAGTGTGCTAGGCTGGTTTAAAGTGTAATTGCTGGGGACCACCCTGCTATCTACAGTCTTCGTAATGCCCACCAAATGGTTGAGTGGACCATGCAACAGGGGGTGTGAAGCTCTAACAGCCAAGACTGCTCAGTTTTCCCATCGTCTGTGTCGAAAATAAAATTCAGAAGTAGAGACCATTTCAGAAGTAGGAACGGAAAATTCCACATCCAGCAAGAAAGAAAAACCAGTGGAAGCAAGTTCAAGGTCTCTATGCAAAGAATAGGCAGGGCAGAAGTGCAGAGGCCACGGGGCAGAGTGGTGGACTGGCTTGCAGAGTAGAGCCCCCTAGGGACATTTATGAGCATTAAAGGAACTTTGTAACATTTGTCTGAGGAGGGGAGAGGCCAAGGGAGCATGTGGCTGGGAGGCTGAGGACCAGAGAGAGACAGAGAGACATGCCTGTAGCATGTCTAAGGCACTGTATCCTTCACATTTTGTAGCTTGTTAACTTTCCTAATAAACCTCATAATCATAAGTGTTGTCTGTGAGTTTTGTGTGACCATGGCAATGAATTACCAAGCTCAGCAACCGTGGGAGGGATGTTTGATGTCAGAATAAAGTAAGACAGGTTAGAGGGCGGAGGCATGTAAGCCCTCTGTCTCATAGAATCATCATCCTGGGGTGGCTGTAGAGTTGGATTCGCCTCCTTCCTGTGGCCAGAGAAGATCAGACATGGTCAACATGCCATTTCCTCATCTGTGAACCAGAAATGGCTGGAAAGAAAAATTTTAGGAAGCTCTGGAAAAATGTTAAATAATAAAATTCCTTCTTTTACTTTAGACATTTCATAAATGGTTTATGCTGTTTTTTAGGGCTTTGGAAG
>NW_022103898.1:54577908-54579400 GCF_000313985.2 Echinops telfairi
AACTCGGTGAAGGATGTGTCAATGAAAACGCTTCATATTTTGGTGTGTTTTGTTTAATAAAGCTTTTTATGATTTTATAGCAATTAAACCATTAGAACTAATAAAAATGGCTATGGCATTTGCTTCAACTCTTACCTCTAGAAAATGGAAGAGTGGAGATTTGAATACTTTCACTCACTTCCCAAACCCGTCTCTTTCTACAATACCACACGGCTGGAAGAAAGAGGATGGAGCAAAATGAGAAAGGAAGACCGAGAGCAGAGAGCAGAGTCTGACAGACAGGAATTTCCCTGCGATCCCATGTCATGAGTGCACACCCACACGCCCAAAGGAAGACCAAACGATGGCAGCCTGTTTAGGGGGAGGGGAGTCAGGAGGAGGGGGGGCGGTGCAGTTAGGTGAAAACTAGCTCTACTACTAGCTGGAGAGGTGAACGTGCAGAAGGCCCTTACCATCCCATGATCTGTTTTCTCACCTGCAAGAGGACTTACTATGAGCACTCAACGAGATGATAGCTATAAAGTACTCAAAGTGCCTGACATGTTGTGAGTTTCAAAACTGTCTAATATTATTATCACAAGGATTACTCTATTTCTTTTTCCCTGATCCGCTAATACTCAACCCTGAGTAAAATGTGTTGTATTCCCCTTCTGTTTTCCAGGAACATTGCTTTTTCAGAGGCCAAAAAGGGGAGAGAGGTGCCCAGAGGCAGCAGAAACTCTCCAGTGTCAACAGAGGAGTCAGCAATGTGAGTGATCTTGGGCTACCACCAAGCTCCGCAGGACTTCACTCCGAAGCTAATAAATAACATGCGTGCCACTCTCACATGCAGTGGGACTTTCCAAGCATCCCAGCAGCTGTCTTCTCTGGCTGAAAGGAAAGTTTGTCTTACGGGGCAGACTAAACGCAAAGCCAGAGGCCACAAAGGAAGGCCCCCCACTCACTCTGACACATGAAACCAGACTCCTTTGATGCTTTAAGAGCACCAAGTGAACTCAATTTTTGAAAAAGCATATGGACTCGCAATGATTTTTTTCCATGTTGTTACACCTGAACAATTTTCACTAAAAATTAAAATCGAAAATGCAATTGGCTGGAACAGCAAATTTACAGGAGGTATAACAATTAATCCTTTCTTGGCATTTTAGGAATTTATTCTTGAAGCTTTCACACAGTTGTAGTTAATGGTTTTGGACTGCAAACACCTAAGCTGAAAATGCCCTTGAAGGTCAGCAATCGGAGTCAGGAAGGTAAATTACCAAAGGCAAGTGTGTCACCGTCTCTGTATCAGACTGCCATGATACTCAAACCAAACAGGGAACCTCAGGTGGGAGAAATGAAGACATTTTCATCAGGAGATCTCAGAGAGTAAGAAGAGCCTGAAACGGAGGCAAGATCTAGGAGGCAAAAGACATTTACAGAGGTCTAAATACAGGCATGTACATATGTAAATATATTTATTTATGATGATGGGGAAATAGATCTATGTGCA
>NW_022103898.1:54580927-54584677 GCF_000313985.2 Echinops telfairi
CCACCAGGTCAGACTGTTAATCAAGCTTTCTATTTAGAGGTTCTGAAAAGATTGTGTTACAGTGTGCAACAAAAAAAGGCCTGATTTGTGGCAGATGGTGGACTGGTTTTGCCACCACAACAATGAACCTCCTTACGCAGCCATCTCAGTGCACCAGTTTGGGGCACACACACCCCCGGAAAAAAACAGCATGCCTCTCTTGCCCCACACACCTTACTCATCTGAGCTCACTCCGTGTGATTTCTTTTTGCTTCTGAGAATGAAGAGGGCCATGAAAGGACAACGATTTGACAACTTAGATGAGGTGAAGAAAAAGAATAAGGGAGGTGCTGTCAGCCATCCAAACAGATGAGTTTGAAAAGTGTTTCTAAGAAAGGAATCGCAGATTTGATGAATGTATTAAGTGTAATCGAGAGTACTTTGAATGTGACAAGAATTTTTTGGAAAAGATATTTAAATACACAGCTCTAAACAAAAGAAAATGATGGCAACGTATGTACAAATGTGCTTGACACGATAGATGGATGTATGGATTGTGATAAGAGCTGTACAAGCCCCCAATAACATGATTTTAAAAAAAGAACAGGTCTTGACAGGGCATGCGTGGTTCCAAACAGAGTTGGTGGAGAGAACTACCAGGATGGGGAAGTAATACTGAACCAATGAAGATACCAAAACCAAGCCTAAGGCCCTGCTGCTGAGCTGATTGTGATTCACAGCAACCCTGTCTGCGAGAGTAGAACTGGCCCGCAGGGGCTCCCATGGCTGTCACTCTATGGGAGCCGACAGTCTCCTCTTTCTCTGGTGCAGTGGCTATTGCTAGGTGCTGTGAAGGCTGTTCTGATTCACTGCAACCTTACACACAACAGAACGTCACACTGCCTGGTCCTGCACCATCCTCACAATTGTTCTTCCCATTTTTGCAGCCACTTTGCCAATCCATCTTGTCCAGGGCCTTCCTCCGTTTCGCTGACCCTCTGCGTTACCAAGTATGACAGCCTTCTTCAGAGACTGCTCTCTCCTGATAAGTCTGAAGTACAGGAGACCAAGTCTCATCATCATTGCCTCTAAGGAGCATTCTTGCTCTACTTCTTCCAAGGCACATCTGTGTGTTCTTCTGGAAGTCTACGGTTCTTTCGACATTCTTCACCTACACCATAATTCAGATGCACAGAGTCTTCTTTAGTCTCCTTATTCAAAGTCTAACTTTCACATGCATAGGAGGTGCGGTCAGGCACATTTTAGTCCTCAAAGTACAATCCTTGATTTTCAACACTTTAAAGAGGTACAGCAGATTTATCCAATGCCATCTGTCATTTGATCTCTTGACTGCTGCTTCCATGAGCATTGATTGTGGATCCAAGCAAGATGAAATCCTTGACAACTTCAATCTTTTCTCCATTTATCCCAATGTTACCTATTGATCCAGTTGTGAGGATTTGGGTGGAGTGCCCAACTCAGGTATCAATTGAACATTCACCTCCCTGATCAAGGCATCAGGGGTCCTTGACCAACAAAGATAAGACTAAAGCAGGTGTCCTCAAACTATGGCCCGCTGGCCACATGCAGCCCACCGAGGACATTTATCCGGCCCGCCGGGTGTTTTTGCCCCATTTTGTTTTATTACTTCAAAGTAAGATATGTGCAGTGTGCATAGGAATTTGTTCATAGTTTTTTTTAAAACTATAGTCCAGCCCTCCAATGGATCTGAGGGACAGTGAACTGGCCCCCTGTTTAAAAATGTGAGGACGCCTGGACTAAAGCCACGAGAAGAAAGAGAATGGGAGACAAAGACAAGCAGTGGTCTCGAGGTGGGACAGATTATGAAGGCCACTTATCTTTGTGGACACAGCAATTTACATTCATGTAAAAAGTATTTTGATCTCAGGCATATAATTTCAGAGCTGGGAAGAGCCTGAGAAGGGTGATCTGATCCAGATTAGACCAGCCGTCTGCGCACATGGATGCCACCAGCTAAGTGAGTCAAGTTTAGGAGTGCCGTCCTCAGGCAACGGGACAGTCAGGGAACTGGGAAAACTGGCTGGAAAAGAAAGTAAGAGAAGGGGAAGGCAGAGAAAGAATAATGGGAAAGAATTACAGCTGGAGAGTGGCTGCTGTAATGGCTGCTAGACTTTCTCACCGCGTCTGTGACTCAACTCCCGCTGGGCTGGAATTTACCTAGACCACTCACATGGGGCTGGATATGAGAGCTACAAACGCAAGCAGTGGCCGGCGAGAAGCCCCAGCCTGTCCTTTTGCCGGTCCTACATCTCCAACGGAGGACGTAGAGAATAAAATCCTCTTCGATGCTTAGTTCAGGCAAGTGAGATCTGCCATCCCTACCTCCCTAATTAGCATATTAAGAATTAATATTTAATTAATAGTTGACAGTTTACAAGGCCATAAACCTTCATGAATAAGGGGCTACAATCAGAGAGCATGAGATTAAATCTTAACACTTATTGAATGTATGACATGAGGCAAGTTAATTCACTCCTTTAGTAAATATTTATTGAATTGTAATAGGCTTCATAGGAGTTCCTCGTGGGTGCAAACAGCAACCATCCTCAACTGCTAACCAAAAGTTTGGTGATGTGAGTCAGTCCAGAGGTGCCTCAAAAGAAAGGCCTGGCATCTCCTTCTGAAAGGTCCACCGCTGACAACCTTATGGGGTACAGTTCTACTCTGACACATACGGGCCGCCAGGAGTCAGAATGACAATGGAAACTGTTTAACATGCCAATCATGAGAAATATAGCAACGAGTGAAAAAGTCGCTGTCTTATGGACTTTAAATTCTAAAAGGAGAGATAAGCAATAAACAAATAATTGAGTATATGTGTATTATACCCTGAGAGGTGCTATACAACAAACAAACTGACTGCCATCAAGTTGATTCCAACTCATAGGAACCCTGTAGGACTGAGTAGGACTGCCCCATAGGGTTTTCAAGACTGTAAATCTTGATGGAAGTGACTGCGTCATTTTTCTGCCCCAGAGTAGCTCAAACAGCTCTTTTGGGGAGGTGGGGGTAGGGGAGAGAATTATCAGTCCACTGCTTAACCTATTGTGCCACCAGTGGTCCTTGATAGATGCTAATGAAAAAAAAAATTAAAGCCAGTGGCTGCCCAGTTGGTTCTAGCGCATTCTGTTTCAGAACAGAACTATGCTCTATAGGGTTTTTGATAGCGGCAACCTTTCAGAAGTAGCGCGCCAAACCTTCCTCCAAGGCATCTCTAGGTAGGTGGCAACCTAGTTTTTAGCTGTTTGCTCTAGCCAGGGACACACTGAGGGTGTATATGCTGAAATTCCAGATAAGATGATAAGCGCAGGTTTGCAAAGAAGGTGATTTTTGAGAAATATGAGAAGAGCCATGTAGGGATCTAGAAGACCAGCATTCCAGGAAGAGAAAGGAGCCAATGTGAAGGTCCTACAGTGGAGCACGTGTAAGGAGACCAGTGGAAGGGACCAGAGCAAGCGAGCGAGAATGGAGCGTAAAAGAAGGCCCAGGCATCAAAGAACAAAATATCATATCATTGTGAATGAGGGGGAGTGCAGAGTGGGGACCCAAAGCCCATCTGTAGGAAACTGGACATCCCCTCACAGAAGGGTCTCAGGGAGGAGATGAGCCAGTCAGGGTGCAGGGTAGCAACGATGAAACATTAAACTTTCCTCTAGTTCCTAAATGCTTCCTCCCACTCCACTATCATGATCCCAATTCTACCTTACAAATCTGGCTAGACCAGAGGAT
>NW_022103898.1:54585318-54588189 GCF_000313985.2 Echinops telfairi
TTAACTAATACCTCAGTGTGACTTTTTTCTCCTTCATATATAAGATGCACACAATAATAATGCTCACTGTTCTGGATAGTCATTAAGAGATCGCATGAACAGCAGACAGCAGACAGTGAAAATTCAAATATTAGCTGTATATTGTGGTCATATTAGAATCTATCAATTAGACTCATTTCATAGACACAGAATCTAAACCTTAGAAAACTTCAATGACTTGCTGAGGATCACAATATCTTGAGAGTGTTTCAGTCTGGACTTGAACACGATTCTTAACCCTGGGTTGTCTGTAGTGCACCATGCTGCTTCAGGGAGTGACTCGCTGCACCTCGTTCTAGCCACAAACGCTGACTAAGTGGGTCAGATTAGCCAGTCACCCCGCAAGTTTCTTAGTGAATGAACCCCGGAGCACAGACAAGCAGGCTTGGTGGAAGGTGAGGGCTCAGAGCACGGGTGACTCGTGGATATGGCTGGACTATGCTTCCACCTTAGAGAAGATAAACATGGGTTACCCAAAGCAAGCAACTGCACAGAAGACCAAAACTAAGGGTATGAGGATAAGTCAAAAAGTATTGCTACTACAGTTGGTATATGCACATTACATTTTTAATTTAACTTTCACTTTGAACAGTTTTACGGGCTTAATCCACATATCACACAATCCAATAGTTCAATCATATCAAGAAGATTGTACAATAACTACCACAATCCATTTTAGAACACTTTCTCTGCCCCTACCCCCCATTTAAAAGTGAAATCACTTTTAAAATGAGTTCTATAATTACCAACAGTTCTAGGGCTCCCTCCTCCCTCCCACATACATTGTTTGCTCCCCCAACCTCCTCAACCTCCCTATCTCCCACCTCATACCCCTCCCTACCTCCCCTATAAACCCTTGTATCAGTTTTTATCTCTATGCCTCTACTCCTTCTGTGCTTTGCAAACTGGAAAACCTAACAGAAACAATAAAAAATAGAAAAAGTAAAGTGGTTAGGATAAAATAATAATACAGAGATAAAAATACAAATAGTGAGTAAAAAAGAAAAGACAACCAGGAATATTTAAAAGGACAGGGAAGAAAGTTTCGTCATGGAACCAGCAATAAATACTGCCCCTAGAAGAATTTCAAGATGGGGCAAGAGAGGGGTCAACTGACCAAGTATCAAGTTCAATCCAGTGTAATCACGATTACAATGATCCCTATCTGACAGTAAAGCTGTTGGAGACCCTTGTCTGTGGTCTGTGCCCGTGCCTGTGTACCAGTGGCTTAATCAGGCGAGATCATCTGCAGATGGGTTCAGGGCTCCCACTGTCTTTCATAACCTTCTTCAAATTGGGTGGTCACAATTTAGGCTCTGATACTTTTCCCTCTGTCATATTTGAATTTTGTTATTTTCATCTTTGGATCACAAAAGCAGGTGTGCTTCTTCCATGTGGGTTTAGTTGACTTCTTGCTTAGATGGCTGCTTGATTGAATACAAACCTTTAAGACTCAGACACTATTCTTATTGATAGCCTGGCACCATCTGCTTTCTTCACCACACTTTGCTGTAGCACCCTTATCTTCAGTGATCATCTCATGAAGGTGAGTATTGAGCAGGGCCATGTGATCAGAACTAACCATTCTTGGATTGGGGTGAGTTCAGTGGGGGCCTATAATCCCTTCTTGTCCTGGGACATGCATGACTCAGGGTTACTTTGGCGGTTGTAATGTGACAAATTCAAAACCCCACAGGACTACCTGCACCAACAACAGCAGCAAACCCACTAGCAAAAAACAAGAGACAAACTAAAGGCAGGGAAACAAAAACCAAAACAAAAAAGAATTTTTGAAAATTCATTTTACTGGCATAAAATTCACATATCATACAATGTAATCATTCAATTGTATTAAGAAGAGTTTTGCAATCATCACCATAATCAATTTTTAAACATTTTCTTCTTATACTCATTATTGTTAGCTGCCCATTTGCCCCCAACATCCCCTGCTATGTCCGTAGGAAATTATTAATTCAGTTACTATTTTTATAGATTTACCTTTCCTGGATTTCATATACAGAAAATCATAAAAAACAAACAGGAAGACCCAAGGGGAGGGTGTTGTTTATATCTCCGTAGGGAAAGAGGGACCAGACTTCAAACCGGTGCTCCAAGATGGGAATGCTACATACAGGCATGAAGCAGGGAACCAATAGGAGAGGTCTGAAGGGCCGACCCCAATCCCAACTACATGGACAGCTGCCCCTCCCCCCAGAATTCACTTCAGAGGACAGCGCTGAAGCTACAACTCAGGGAGGGACATGTTTGATCAGAGCACACGGGAGCAAATGAAGGGTGAAGAAGAGAGAGTAGAGCACATCCTGGCCCACCAAGCCTTGAGGACAATATCCCTGCTCAGAGAGCCAATGCACAGAAAGGACCATAGGACTGGCCTCACTGTGAGACACAATGTCCCCCACTGACCCATAGTGCTATAGGGGACAACACTGGAGACACAAATAACAGAGAATAACAAAAATACACTTTGGGTCTAGGGTGTGCCACCCATCAGACTCAACCAGAAAACACTCCTAAAGGTCAACAAATAGACCTTGAACTATTTATAACAGCGGTTCTCAAGCTGTGGGTGAAGACCCCTTTGGGGGTCAAATGACCCTTTCACAGGGGTCGCCTAGGACCATTGGAAAACACATATTTCTGAAGGTCTTAGGAGAGACACCACTCTTCTATCCATCTCCAGGTGGGTCCACCCACATGCAGATACATACGAGTACCAGCATGAAGACTGTTACCCATGCTACATCATGTTTCAAGACAAAATTATTGGGAGACCTGGTAGGGCATGAGCAAGGGTAATGTAACAAAGAGGAA
>NW_022103898.1:54589370-54595193 GCF_000313985.2 Echinops telfairi
TGAAGGGAGACGTCGGACAGGGCAAGATATGACAAAATAATAATTTATAAATTATCAAGGGCTCATGAGGGAGGGGGGAGCAAGTAGAGAGGGGGAAAAACGAGAACCTGATGCCAGGGGGCTTAAGTGGAGAGCAAATGCTTTGAGAATGACGAGGGCAATGAATGTACAAATGTGTTTTACACAGTTGATGTATGTATGGATTGTGATAAGAGTTGTACGAGCCCCTAATAAAATGATTTTTTTTAAAGATTATAACATAAAAAATTTAGAAATAAATATTTCACAATATATAATTGCATATTGTTTTGTGATAATACACTATGCTTTAATTATGTTAAATGTGTAACAATGAAAATACATCCTGCATATCAGATATTTACATTCTGATTCATAACAGTAGCAAAATTACAGTCATAAAGTAGCAATGAAAATAATTTTATGTTTGGCGGGTTGCCACAACATGAGGGACTGTATTAAAAGGTCATGGCATTCGGAAGTTTTAGAACCTTCCTAATATATAGGCTTTTGGGTTTGTTTGTTTTAATTGTTGTTTTGCTTTCTTTCACAGCTTTGTTTTGCTGTCTTATTTTTGTGCATATTATTATCTCTGCATGTCTAGCTAGATAAGATAGGCAGGATAAACAAGCCAGGTGAGAAAACAATGGGATGACTGTTCTGGTGGACATGGAAGAGGGGGAGATAAGAAAAAGGAAGTAGGTGTTAACAAACCCAGGGAAAGGTGTAGGAAGCCTGGTAGGGCTTTATCAGGGCAATGTAACTGAGAGGAATTACTGAAACCCAAATGAAGGCTGAACATGACAGTGGGACAAGAGGAAAGTGGGGGTGGGGGGGCGTTGTGGAGTGGAGACCCAAAGCCCATCTGTAGGCAACTGGACATCCCCTTACAGAAGGGTCACAAGGAAGAGACAAGCCAGTCAGGGTGCAGCATAGCACCAATGAAACATATCACTTTTCTCTAGTTCAGCAGTTCTCAACCTGTAGGTTGCAACCCCTTTTGGGGTTGAACAACCCTTTCACAGGCATTGCCCAATTCATGACAGTAGCAAAATTATAGTTATGGAGTAGCCATGAAAATAATTTTATGGTTGGGGGTCACCACAACACGAGGAACTGTATTAAAGGGTCCCAGCATTAGGAAGGTTGAGAACCACTGCTCTATTTCTTTAATGCTTCCACACACACACCCGACTATCATGATCCCAATTCTACCTTACAGATCTGGCTAGACCAGAGCACGTACACGGGTACAGATCAGAGCTGGAAACACAAGGAATCCAGAAGCAATAAACCCCTCAGGACCAATATTGAGAGTAGCCATACCAGGAGGGGAAGGGGAGGGTGGGAGGAGATAGGGGAAACCGATCACAATGATCTACCTATAGCCCTCTACATTTGACATTCTCCAAGGTTTCCAAAATCTCTCAGAATTTCAGAAGAACAGAGAAAGACATATGCCTAAAATTAGGGCCAATTGAAAGCAAGCTCACTATAATCAGGAGTTAAATAAGTAAATTATTTTTATATAATTACATGTGATGTATTTTCTTTAAAACCCATTTTAAAAATTGTACTATAAAAAAACTAACAAAAATACTTTTAACATAGATGAGCCATTGTGTGTTGTAAAACATCGCAATATAACTTTATTTTTTTCTTTCAACACTCATCCACAATGTGTACCCTCCTTTCCATTAGAAGCCTTAATGCCTGCTTATATTCATTAGCAAAAGTAATCCTGGCTTAATTAGCATCCAAATTTATATGTTCTCTCTTGTAGAGATAAGCCCTTAGAAATTAATAAAAATGTCTCCTAATTTATGCAAATCGTCATAATCAGATTTTCTGTTAATTTTACAGGCATTCAGTTTTCTGTTTAGAAAATGAAGAGAGCTCAGCCAAGGCCAGAACACACACAAATTCAACCTCGACAAAGAAGTCCCCGTTTCTAGTTCAAACATGCTGGGGACGTGTGTGCGCCCAGAGACAGGGTCTTTATGAACTTGATAGCACAGAAAACGAACAAGGCCATTTTCAAGTTGAAATGGATCTGAAAGAAAGAGTCAGATAACTAGGCATTTAAATGTAAAAATGTCGAAGCATGAGCCAAAAAAGCAAAGCTAGCATCAGAGGAAGCAAATTAATTTGGTTGGACTGCAAATATTGAACTATAAACACTGCCAAACAACTCTGATACTCAAGGAAGTACAAAAATTATTGTAACTGACATGTAATCATTTTGCCTTCATCCTTAATGGGTTGCTAGATAACAATGTCTTCCAAATCTTTACCAATAATGCAGCCAGTCATGTTTTTTTAAATGATTTGCTTCGGTGAATGTAACTGGGGGATTTGAGCTGGCAGTCCCTAAGCTGCAGCCTGACTTTAATTTTGGTAACACAGCCAGTAGATTCCCCAAAGCCCTTGGCTCTCATTCACATCTGCTTGTCTAATTGACAATGCAGAAGGGAATTGTTATCATTTGTTTTCTTTGGGCTTCATTAGAAATCTGTAGAACACACATAACCATGTGGTGTCAGGATAGCAACTATATAAATCTGTACCAATTATGTTGGTGAGAATTTATAATTTCCAGTAACAGATTGCCTTTTTCATGGTTTTTATATTGCAGTGATATTTGTAAGCTTGAAACGTTATTATTTTATGGTACTTATGTAGAAAGGTCTAGGAAATTCTGTCAATGCTGTAGGAGAATCTCAATTTGAATTAAGAGAAAAGGGGCAGATAAGGAAAGAAATTCATTTTATTTCTGGAACCAAATAATCATTCTATGTGCTGTTTTCAAAGAATATCCTGTATATAAGCATGCTTATATGAGAGAAAATGAGCTCATTTCTTTTCCTTTTAACCTACGAGTTTATACTAATTTGACAGCCTATTCTACTAAGTTTGAAAAATACTTAAGTTGAATTAAGTAGTATTTACATTTTATGCACTTTAAGTGCTAGCTTTTTGATCCTCAGTTTATCTCACTTCTTTTATATGTAAAACATTAAGGTGAAAATGATTCCAATGGAATTTGGGCAACTTAAAGAGTATAGCAGAAAAATCTTCTTTCTCTGAATCTCATTGACAGAAAACAAGGAAACCTTTTCAACCAAGTCAGATCCATTTTCCCCAGGGCTGTTCCACTGACCCATTCCAGGACTCTCTCACCTCGCAGCTAGAGGAAGGCACCCCTGGGGTGGGCCGTGCAGAGCCTGCAGAGGCCCCCTGGGTGGCTCTGCCTTCCCTGTGTCTACTCCTATCAGAAGACAGACACTGCCAGAAATCCCCGTGCACCCACTCCATATGACTCAAGAAAAACTTCTTTTAAATTAATAATTTAAATTAATAACCAGCCAGACAAGTCGCCGATGGCTCTGAGGAGTTCCTCCCTTGCGAGTGTTATCTTTCACCAAGTAGGACTCTAGTTGACCGAAAGTTGAGCCACGGGGGTGAGTGTATTTTCAGACCTAGGGATGGGTAAAGGCCATAGTCTCCCGGGGTCCACCCATCTCTGCCCCACCAGCAAGTCTGGCCTCTTTGATGCTTTTAAGTTTTGTTCCACAATCTTGTCTCACAGTCTCTTGGACTGTCTGTTGTAATCTCTCTCACAGCTTCAGCAGTGGCAACGGGGCACCATCTAGGTCTGGTCTCAGGCGATGGAGACTTTACATGATCGATTAGTCCACAGGACTAACTACTTTTCAGGTGTTAAGTGCTGGATCCTGCACAGGGAGCAAGACAGAAATTTCCCTGCCTGCTTGAGGTTTATATTCAAAAGCATCAGATAGGGGGTTTGGACATAGACATTAATAAAATAAAGTACCAATGCATAATGCTTTCAGGTAATAAAATGCTATAAAGGAAATAAAATGGCCGATTTGCTGCAAAAACCACACCTATTGCTGTCGAGTTGATTCGTCCTCATGGTGACCCTAACTGGGGTTTCCAAGGCTTTGAAAATCTTTAGGGGAACAGACAGGCTCACCTTTCTCCCTTGGATTTGATCAAAGGTGATTCAAAAGGCAGGGGAAAGGTCGACATCAAATACGACAGTCTGGAAGATCGCTCTGGAGTGATTGTTGAGCTGAGAACAGGACAAAGAAACCAGCCATGGGGAGGAGGAGCCAGCAAGGGAGCAAAAGCCCTGCAGGGAGAACAAGCTCGTGGAGCTCAGGAGCAGACAGGAAGTCAGTCTCGCTGCAACCTAGGTATGAGGATGATGGACGAGGTGAGGTTGGAGAGGGGGATGTGCGCAAACCTTGTGGGTCCTTATAGGCCAGACTCGGGTCAATTTACAAAGGAGTTTCAGTGGGAAGACTTTCAGTATTCCACGTTTTATATTCAGCATAATGGGACTTAGTTAAAGATCTATTATTATATGGTAAACGTCTCATAGTCTACAAGAAAAATATTTTGTGCTTTGAATTAGCTAAATGAGTAGAGATGAGGAAGTATGTCTAATTTGGAGGCAGTAGGGAAAGTAGGGCAGGGGAGGCCAAGGTGGAGAACTAGAGAGAACTTTCCCCTATACTCTATCTTAGGTGGCAGTAATCATTTTGAGCTGGAGGTTCCTAGGGAGCCACATGTTAACCTGCCAGCAGCCTTTGAAGAACTTTAGCCACAACTGTCAATGGCTGTATTGTTTTCGGAGGTATTTTTTTAAAATCACTACTCAGGTGCTGGAAAGCATGCCCTACAGTACCAGGGGGATTTTTCCCTTCAGCTTTTATCAAGGTTTCCTTATAATTTGTTTCATATTATTATTCTTTCCTTTGGAGCATTATTTTTTTAAAGTAACTTGGAAGCCCTGACATTTGTTGGGAGGGCTGTGAAACCCCACAGTAATTTTTTGAATGGCAAAGTAAGAAACAAGGTATTTGAGCTGAAAGGAAAAATATGTTAGTGCCTCCTGCCTTTGGTCTAGTCAGTCTGATGAATACCAAGGTTCCGAACCCTTAGGATCAATTGTCTTCACGAACACTTACGATGTAGGAACCTATAAGCTAGTCAGCAATGCTGAATTACTAACTAGAGCAACTGCTAAGATGAGCTGTCGCTTTATCCAGCTGTAAACTGAACATGAGGGTGCTTGTCCAAGGTTCTGTAGCTGCTGCTGTTTCTCTTAACTCGCAGACATAATGCCTGCAGTAAAAGACGAATTAACCGCTTTCTCTTCTCGGGACTAATTAAAACTGTGGTGAATAATCTGATAGACTATCCATGATGTTTGTCATTATGCAGCAATGGGAAAGATTTCTCTCCATAATATATGAGTGTATTGTATTAAGATATCTTGCCATCTGAATTTCTTGAAAAACGATTGGTAACGCCAGTGTCTGATAAAGCTCCTGTTGCCCAGGGGTGCCAGATCCTGGTAATCTGAGAGGCTGCTAGCAGAGGGGGAGCCTCCTTGTAAGCGGGCGCTTGCTCCCACAGACTTGGGCGTTTTCAATTCAAGAAGCCAGCTCAGCAGCAAAAGCCTTCACCCCTAACAGGCCTTACTGCCCAACCTGGAAACTTGGCTTGCTGCCACTGGAGCCCGGAGCGCCCAAGTACAGCACAATTGAAGCAAAAGCATCCGGAGCTGAGCTAGAGACCTTCCAGGAGCCCTGAGAAGGAGAGTAGACATCTGAGTTGGTTTTCCATATGCCAGGATTATAGCTGGCTGCGGTTCACCCATTCATAAATGTAGTTTTACTAAGCAGCCCTGGAGTCCACGACCCTTGATAGTTCTTCGACAACTAGCCAAGGCTTGAGAAGAGGCAAGAGTCCATCCTGATTGAGAAAGAGGCA